>NC_056764.1:10442500-11092500 GCF_018687715.1 Carya illinoinensis | reverse complement strand
CAATCTCCGGATCAACAGGAATAATGTCACGAGATCTAGTACGGCGCATCCAATGTCAAAAACACACCTGTAGAACAAATTAAAACAAAATTCTAAATTAAAACCAAGATTACTTTGTATCGATATTGACAAAAAGAATAAGAATAAACCAATCCCCGGCAACGGCGCCAAAAACTTGACCGGTGCAAAACTGCAAGTGCACAGTATCGTAGTTTTATAGTAAAGTAATAAGTAGAGTATCGTCCTCAGGGATTGGTACCTTACTCTTGCCAAATACCAAAATTTTACTAATCTCAATTTTATCTAGAGGAATCGCTAAGGTTTTTGTAGTTGCAAATAAACTTAGATCAACTCAAAGAGAAATAAGCAAAGAAAATAAAACTGACTTTCAAAGATCAAATTCAATGGGGAAGAAACCTTCTAGGAAATCGATTTCACCATAATTCTTCACTATGCTTTTCTCATCCAGCTAATTTAACTTAAACCTCTTTTGTCTATTAGCAAATCTCTAATTCATCCAAAAGCCTCTTTCGATAGTCAATTGGAAGTGATTCTAGTTTATCAATTCACACAAGAGTATGCAAATTAAATAATCAAGAATGCAATAAGACCAATGATTTAATTACTACACAGGTTCATACAAGTCTTTCGATCTCTATACTTACCTATGCTGAAATATCCAAGATCTACCCTATGATTCCCTCTTTCGATAGCAAATCACAAGATTAATAATCATCTAATCAATGGCCAGTTAATTAGAAGCATTAAACTCAGAATAAATCAGATAAACAAATAGAGAATTGCATTAAATTAGCATGGACAAACAAGCATAGTTCGGAATTAGGTTACATCGTTTTCCTAGAAAGAAGAAAATTTAGCTCATGCTAGAATTGGAATTCAACATAAACGAATTCACCATAATTGTTCTGAGAAGATGGGAAGAAGAAAATAAACACTGAAAAATCCTCCTTGCAGCCTCAACTGGTCGTCAAAAGCTCAAGGGAACGATTCAACGCCTTTCTCCCGTCCGTGCTCGTGTATGAATCCAACGTACGTGCAATAAATTGGAATTCCGTCTCCAAAACAAATGATTTGAATCCCTCTAGCTATGTTTTTCTCTCCCAAAGAGTGTTCTCCAGTCAAAAACCGCGGCTCTAGAGTGAAGAATGGCCTTTTATATGGTCCCACGGCGGAAAACCTAAAATCTGTCAAAATACGATGTTCGCTCGAGCGGGGTGTCGAGCGCGCGTCGAGCGTTCGACTCTGCCTGATTTCGCTCGAGCGTCCTATCGAGCGCACATCGAGCGTTTGAATCTGCCTGAATTCGCTCGAGCGGCAAATGTCTCCGCTCGAGCGATCTTCGTTTTTCAGCAACCCGCTCGAGCTCCCTGTCGAGCGGCAGTCGAGCGTTTGAATCTGCCTGAATTCGCTCGAGCGGCCAAAAGCCTCCGCTCGAGCGAACTTGTAAAATCTGCAATATGAAATTTTGCAAGCCATCAGTTTTCAAATCCTAATCTTATCGAGATCAAATTGAAATTTGAAGAGATGATCAAGTATGTTTTATGATGTGATTTCATTGTAGGATAATACAAAGAAGTCAATCTATATTTTGTGCGATGATCAACAGTTATAAATGATTGCAAACTTAAGTTTTGATGCATTCTTCAATAATAAAGACTCCTAAACTGTTCCTGCTATAGAGTTAGACCATTAGGGTCAAATCATGTAATTTCTTATATTAATTTCGCATTTGTTTTATTATTCTTGCTTTTATTTTGATCTTGCATGAGTATATACTATGATTTCGGGTTTCTAACATATTTAAAAGTAGAAAATTAAACCGATCACGTCAATCATATATTTTCTTGGTGTTTGGGTTGTTTGTTGTTCAATATTAATTACATATTACAACCAGTTACGTTAATTTAGTTCTTTGAGTATTTGTATATGAGAAGTCTGAAGTTATAACAAGTGGTATCAAGAGCTCAAATTCGATGGGGACTATGAGGTTCGATATCAAAAAGTTTGATAGAAAAATGACTCTAGGCTATGGAGGATCAAGATGAAAGCCCTCCTCACTCAACAGGGTCTCCAAGAAGCTCTTCTTGGAGAAAAGAAAATGGAATCTATTGAAGAAAAAGATAAGAAAAAAATCTTGAGGAAGACTCATAGCGCACTCATTCTTTCTCTCAGAAACAAAGTTTTGAGGGAGGTAGCTAACGAAGACTTCGCTGCCGGAATCTGACTGAAATTAGAGAGCCTCTATATGGCAAAATCTCTGGCTAACCGTTTGCACAAGAAAATAAAGTTCTACACATTCAAGATGTCCGCAGGTATATCGATTTCTGACCATCTCAATGTTTTTAATAAAATTATTTTAGATTTGACTAATATTGATATTAAAATTGATGATGAAGATCAAGCAATTTTATTGTTGAGTTCTCTGGATAATTCTTATGCTAGTTTAAAAGAGATCATGATGTTTGGGAGGGAAACACTGACCTTAGATGAGGTTCAGGTTGTATTACACTCCAGTGAATGACAAGTCATGTTTAAAATAAAATCTGAAACTGGGGAGGGCTTGACTGTGAAGGGAGAGCTGAAAAAATAGGTCAAAAAGGAAAAAACAGTTAAAACAATGTGAGGGATAAGTCTAAGTCTAAAGGGAAGAAATTAAAATGCTTCCTGTGTCACAAAGAGGGGCATTTCAAAAGAGATTGCCCTAACAAGAGATCTAACACAGGAACTGGGTCTAAGGAGGAGGGGATTGCCTCAGTTATGAGTGATGGGTATGAGAGTGCTGAGGTTCTAAATATGTCTGAGGATGATTCAGGAAAAGAATGGATCCTTGATGCAGGATATTCTTTTCACATGTGTCCTAACAAAGCATGGTTTGAAACTTTCATTAGTTTAGATGTGGGGTTTGTGATGTTTGGCAACAATAAGTCTTGCAAAATCTAGGGTATAGGGTCGGTGAGACTAAGGTTCTATGATGGTTTTAAAAGACTCTTAACTGGGGTTAGATACATACCTGAATTAAAAAGGACTAGATTTGTTAGACCAATCCAGGTACACTTTTAAATCTGAATTTGGATTTTTGAGGTTTACTAAGGTTTCACTTATTGTGATGAAAGGAGTCATTAAAAATGGCTTGTATACCTACATTGAGAAAACTGTTATAGTTGAGATTTCTTCTATCCTAGAGAAGGGTAAGGATAGGGTTGTTCTATGACACAAAAGGTTAGGTCACATGAGTCACAAGGGACTTTTAGAACTCCATAAACAGGGGGTTGCTACATGAAAAAAAAAATTGAAAAATTTACCCTTTGTGAGGATTGCATCCTTGGGCAAGAAAAAAAAAGATAAGCTTTAAAATAGCCACTCACAGTACAAAACAAACCCTAGACTACGTGCACTCGGACCTTTGGGATCCAGCTCGGGTCAACTCACATGGAGGGGGGAAGTTATTTTCTCTCTATAATCTATGACTATTCCAAAAAAGTGTGGCTATACATTCTTAAAACTAAAAGTGACACTTTTGATAAATTTATGGAATGAAAGAAATTGGTAGAAACTCAAGTAGGAATGAAGGTTAAGAAATTAAGAAATGATAATGGGCTTGAATATCTCTCAAGTGAATTCAATCAGTTCTATCAGAATGAGGGTATGGCTAGGCATAAAACAGTAAGGGAAGCCCTTTAACAGAATGATTTAGCTGAGAGGATAAATAAGACCCCATTGGAGAGGGTTAGATTCTTACTGTCAAACTCAGGGCTTCCAAAGTCTTTTTAAGCTAAAACTGCCACAACTGCAGTCCATTTAATTAATAGGAGTCTTTCTTCAACCATAGGGTTTAAGACTTCTCAAGAAATGTGGACTAGAAAACCTTTTAATTATGACTACTTGAGGGTATTTGGCTTTGTTGTTTATGCTCACATCCAAACTAACAAACTGGAATCAAGGGCTATGAAATGTATCTTTGTAGGGTAACATGAGGGAGTAAAAGGGTACAAGTTATGTATTGATGAGCTAGGGATATAAAAATGAATCATTAGTAGAGATGTGGTTTTTAATGAACATGAAATGGCTCGGGTTAAAACTTAAAGACTTGAACCCACTCAGGATACTTACCCTGAGAAGATACATCTTGAGGTGGAGCAACCTGATAATAATTTGAGAAAATTAGAAGGCCAAGATGCTGAGACTCAAACTTCTACTTTAGGTGATGAGGACCCATGTGGAGTTAAGGTGAAAACCGACCCATTCAATGCGGTTTTTGAACAAAACCACCGCTGACCAACAAGAGGGGAAATGATAGAGCTACCGACCGTAATCGGTCGCTAGGGAGGAGAACAACCATCCGTATTGACCCTAACGGTCCTCTGGCGGTTTACGGTCGGTTCGTGGCGTCGTTAGTATAAGAGAATAGTGAGAAAGAGTTACATGAGAGAGAGAGAGAGAGAGAGAGAGAGAGAGAGAGAGAGAGAGAGAGAGAGAGAGAGAGAGAGAGCATCGAAACAGGGAAGAAGAATAAATAAGAAGACGACATATTATCTATATGAGGTCATTTGGTTTAATACAAAACGGCGCCGTTCTACTTTTTTTTTTTTTTTTGTATAATAACAAATGACGTCATTTTATTTGTGTTTAAAACACAAATGCAGGAGTAAAACGATGTCATTCCACTTAAATTTAATTGAAAAGTCGTCGTTTCATATTGGTATTATTATTTTTTTTTTTAAATTATTATTACATCTGCCGGGTCAGCGGTTTGAAGCGGCCTCAAACCACAACCAAGCCGACTACAGTCGGTTTTGTTAAAAGGTTGTCGCCGCTGACCAGCTCTGTGGCAGTTTCGACAACTTCCAGTCTCCAGCAGCCGATTTGTGTCAGTCACTAGGGGTGAAAACCAACCATTCGGTTTCGGTTTTGGACCGAGCCTATCTCTTCAAATCATGTAAATCTCGATCGAAACCGACAGTTGAAAGGGGAGAAAACCGTCTACATCGGTCTCGGCGTCACTCCAGTCAGTTCGTCGGCGTCTTCAGTAGCGATGAAGGCTATTTTCAGGTGATGACGCCGCAGTAACTGAGTGAGAGATAAAGAGAGAGATGACGTCGAGATGTGCAATTTGAGAGTGAAAGAGAGAGGCCCTGCGTGGCTGCCTGCACCGAGAGAGAGAGAGAGAGAGAGAGAGAGAGAGAGAGAGAGAGAGAGAGAGAGAGAGGGCGGCATAGAGATGAAAACTATAAGAGAACTGAGAAGAAAGAATCGAGGAAGAAGAAGAAGTGTGCGTGGAAGCTTGAGGGAGTTTAAACCCTAGAGTGAAATGGCACTATTTCATTTAGTTTTCTTTTTTAACTTCAGATATTAAATGATGTTGTTTCACTTATTTAAATGAAACGGCACCGTGTAAATAAGGTATAAATCAAAAATATATGTAACTTATTACGTCAGCCAGTTCAGCTATTTGAACCAGGGTCAAACCACTGCCAAACCGACGCAGGCCGATTTTGAAGACATTCTACCTTACGCCAACCGGTTCACCAACGGTTTCGGCCAGTTCCTAACGCGGCCGGTCAGTTCCCGTTGATGAAGGCCGGTGGTGTCGGTTTGTGTACACCCCTATCGGTCACGGCCAATTTTATGGTTTTTTGTACACCCCTATGTGGAGTTAGTTCATACAACTTTATTAGGGATAGAAAAATAAGGGTTATAAAACCCACCCAAAAGGTATGGTCAAGTTGAGCTGACTACTTTTGCTTTGACCGTAGCAAATGAAGTTGTAGAAATGGATCCTAAATCCTACAAGGAAGCCATGGAAAGTATTGAGTCTCATAAATGGGTACAGGCAATGGATGAGGAAATAGATTATTAGAAAAAGAATCATATTTGAGAAATGGTTGTTAAGCCTAAAAAGGCTAAGCTAGTAGGGTCTAAATGGATCTACAAAATGAAAGAAGGCATACTAGGAGTTGAGGGTCCTTGGTATAAGGCTAGGCTGGTAGCAAAGGGATTCACTTAAAGGGAAGTGATAGATTTCAATGAAATTTTTTCACCTATTGTTAAAGACAATTCATACAACTTAATTATATCCTATACTGCTTATGAAGATTTACACTTGGAGCAATTAGATGTAAAAATAGCTTTCTTACATAGTGAACTAGATGGGAATATTTACATGCAACCCCCTGAGGGTTATGTAAATGAATCCAACATTGATCATGTCTGTTTACTTAAAAAATTATTGTATGGATTTAAACAGTCTCTAAGGCAATGGTACAAAATATTTGACTATCATATGTTGGATAATGAGTTTAAAATGAGTCATTATGATAGCTGTGTGTATTTTAGGCATTCCGAGGACCACATTATCTACCTACTATTGTATGTAGATGACATGCTTATAGCATGTAGGGATGCCGATCTAATTGAGGAAGTCGAGTATATACTGAAAACAGAATATGGGATAAGGGAACTTGGGTCAACTAAGATAATATTAGGTATGGAAATAGTTAGAGATAGGAAAATAGGACTTCTCTATCTATCTCAGAAAAACTATATCACCAAAATCCTCATTAGGTTTGGTATGTCTAATTTAAAACCTATTAGCACACTAATAGGGCAACATTCAAAACTATCCATAAATCAAGCCCTTAAAACTGAGGAAGACATTAGATTTATGTAAGGTATACCCTATGCAAACATGGTGGGAAGCATCATGTATACTATGGTGTGCTCTAGAATTGACTTAACCTATGTTGTTAGCATGGTAAGTAGGTTTATGTGTAACCTTGGGAAGCCACATTTGCATGCTATGAAGTGGGTATTATAGTACTTACGTGGAAAGCAGTGTCTAGGTTTGAGGATTGGAGGGGATGGGCAACGGGGGAGTGAGTTAGTAGGATTTATGGATTCTGACTATGCTTCTAATTTGGATATTAGAAAGTGATTGTCATGGTATGTATTTACAGCATTTGGAATGGCTATTAGTTGGAAAACTAATTTACAATCTGTAATTATTTTATCAACAAGTGAAGTTGAATATATTGGCATATTGCTATGACAGAAGCAATAAAAGAGGCTATGTGGCTACATGGTTTTTTACATGAGTTAGACATATTTAAAAGAGTTATCACCAAAGCACTATACATCTTGTCAAGAATTCAGTATAAAACATATGGACATTTGACTTCATTTTATGAGGGATGTAATAGCATGTAGAGAGGTTAAAGTAGAAAATGTTCCAACTGACGAAAACCCTTCTGATATGATGACAAAATCCCTACCAGCTACCAAGTTTAGGCATTGCTTAGATTTGATTAATATGGGGAGCTCGGATAACTTTGCAGGAACAGTCTAGAAGAAGAAGAATATCACTTTGCAAGGATAAAATACTTGTCAAGGTGGAGATTTGTTGAAGATATGTCAAGTTTTTTTTAAAATGAATGGGTATATATGAAGATGCCGTTTATGGAGCCCGACATTGCCGTTTTCATATATTTGTATTTCAGTAATGACACTTTTGTAAATATTTGGTCAATGACAAACTTGTAAATATGTATTTGTATCTAAGGCAAGTGTGCCTTCGTGAATCAACAAGCGCAAGTCACTTTACCAAATTGAAGCTTCGATCCTAGGAAAGAAACGAAATGGGTTTTCAAATCCTAGTATTACCAAGATCAAATTAGAGTTTGAGGAGATGATCAAGTGCATTTTATGGTGTAGTTTCGTTAGAGAATAATACGATGAATCCAATCCATATTTTGTGCGGTGATTAACAGTTGTAAGTGATTGTAAACTTGAATTTTGATACATTCCTCAATAATAAAGACTCCTAGACTGTTCCTACTGTCGATGTAGACCATTAGGGTCACACTACGTAATTTTTTGTGTTGATTTTGCATTTCTTTTATTATTCTTGCTTTTATTTTGATCTTACATGAGTATATACTATAATTTCGGATTTCAAATGTGATTAAAATAGAAAACTAAACCGATCATGTTAATCATATATTTTCTTGGTGTTTTGGTCATCTGTTGTTCAAAATTAATTGTATATTACAACCGTTAATTTGGTTCTTTGAGTATTTGTCTATGAGAGGTTTGAAATTATAACAGTATCTATTTATTTTAGGAAATGAAACCAAGAAATATAGATGTACGAAGTGAATTTTGTAAATACTTACGAAGAATTCTATTTATACTTACAATTTTAATTATGTAACCATATGCGCTGATGTGTCAGCACCTAAAAGCGGTAAAAATTTAAAAAGTTGAAATTAAAAATGTAAATTAAAAAAGAAAATATTAATAAAATAAGATTGTCACTCAATATGTATAATATTGTGCGTACGTGTGACACTATTTTTTATATTTATAAAAGGAATAACTCAATTTGAAGGCTTTTATACCACACAGCATTCATGTGACATAATTATTTTTTTTTTACAGTGAAACATTATTTCATTTATTCATAAAACGGACAGTTAATCCTTCTAACCTGAAAAGTACAAACCAAATTCTAACTTTACTAGCTCTCCAACCCACAAATTTCTTTATGGCTGATAGGGTCTTTTCTAAAGCCTCCAGACTAACCATCTAAGGGACATATTTCTATCTTAGACCAGCGTCTAAGACAGCGCACAAAGCTCCCACTCCCCTGGAGGGAACACAAACTCTACGGACCCCTAGTCCTAGAGACAATGTTATCTATTTTTTGATTTTTTTGGATTTTTATTTTTTCAAGTACAACCTAAAACAAAGTAAATAAACAAAACTACATGAAAATGACATGAAAAAATCGAAGGAAACACAGAAAACACAGGAAACCAAGGCTATCTAGGTGCGTGGGATACACGCGCCGCCTTAGGAAAATGATGAGCAGTAGATCTGAAGCGGCCAGTGAGCCTGGACCCCAAAACATCCTCAAACCTCCCTAGACGGAGGTGCGTGTGGCTCACGCACGGCCCCTTTCGGCGAACGTGTTCTTCCTTCTGATAGATCGACGCCTTAGAAATCTTGCAGTGTGGTGTGTGTTGTCCACTGGTTGCCGGAGAGTTCCAAATCTACGTTTTGTCTTCCTCGGCCTGAACAAAAAAAAAAAAACATCCAAGTAAAATAAAAGAAACCTAGAGAGAAAAGGGAGGGAGAAGGGGAGGAGAGAGGAGCCAAAGCTCCCCCTCCTCTGAGCAGTTTGGGCATTTGGATTTTAGAGAGAAGTTGGACCTTCTTTCTCTAAAGATATAAAAGTGAGTGGGAATCACATAATATAATTTGATTTAAAAGATAAATTAAATTATTTCATGTAGATGGATATAAAAGTTTTCAAATAGCATTACTCATAAGCAGGGGAGCCTTAATACAAATTGAGGCCCCAGGCAAAATTTAAGTGAATTATTTTTTATTATAATACAATAAAATATAAATTATTATATTGAATCTTTTTTTTTTAATTTTTAATAAAATGAATCTTTATTTAAAATCTTTAGATAAAACTTTTCAAATTTATATTTAATACATTAATTTAAATTCAGACCCCATTGTAAATTTTATGCCTAAATTTAGCAATATCTTAGAAAAGAATATTGAAAAATATAAATTATTTATTATATTAAATATTAAATTTAGTATCATGGACCTTGCACACATTGGAAGATATATAAAATTATTTGATTTTTTAACGAAATGATTTTTATATTTTTTTCTAAAATACATAAATAAAAAATATCTCACTTTTAATTTTTTGGGCCTTGTATAAGGTGAGGCCTTAGGCAATGGCCTAAGTGGCCGTAGGCTAGCCCTACTCATTAGGGGTGTAGAAAACCACCCAATCCGACCGTAATCGAATCAAACCGACCACGAGAGTATGAAATCAAACAAAATTAGCAAGGAACCAATCGACTGGCAACATAAATATATCAAAACCAACATTGGTTGGATCGGTTCTAATTTGAACCTAGTTCAAACCAATAAACCAGTATAAGTGGAAAAGTTATTAAGGCGACCTAGAAGTTGCCGTAACAAGTAAAGAATTTTCACTATAAGAAAATTATATAACGACGAAAAATCTTATTAAGTTGATTTTGGAATGGCCAACGACTTATTTGCGGTGCACAAAAATTGTCGCAAATAGTCAGTTTTTTCGACTACTTTTTTTAGTTGACACAAACATTTTCCTAAAATTTCAAAACTAGCTATTTGCAATCAAAATCTTACCGATGGAAATAAATTTGGCCGCAAATACTCTCTTTTTTATGTGGTGGGTCGAATATTTATAAATATATTTTTTTAAAATTATACCTATATAAAATGGCATTTTTTAAATTTGTAGTTTCTAAAAAAAAAACTAAATGAAACAGGGCCAGTTGGCCAGCGTTGTTTTGACCTAGGATTTAAACAACCCCTCCCCTGCCTCTTTTTCTCGACTTCAGTCTTCAACTCCCTTCCACTATTCCAGCCTCCAACCCTCCAGGTCTATTCCTCTCCGTTCGCCGCTCCACCTTCCAAGTTCCAACTTCCTACAAATGGCACTACTCACAATGCATGCAACATTCCCTTCAGTCATTCCCCACTTTCCCTCCATGAATTCGTCTCCCTATGCCCCCCACGGTGTGTTAAAAAAATACCCTCACGATCACCATCACATGCCAGTGATTTTCTTGAGGTATGATTTTTTTCTCACTTGAGTCCCTTCACAATTCTCACTTTCTCTTCTCACGCCGGCAAGTTCCTTATTTTTTTAATTTTTAAATGTATTCAATTTTGATGTGTCTAATTTATCATCATATCAATTATCAATTTATGTGACATATTATTTGTTTTCTAAATTTTTATTATTTATGGACAGGAACACTCACAATGAGACCTAATTCTCATTGTGAGTGTTCCTATTAGATCAAATTATTAACTTGTGTGCTGATTTAATATTGTATTGACAATGTTGTTGTAAAATTATTTTGATTCTTAAAATAAATTGTTAGGTTGATGAGCGAACTAAAATCAAGATTGGAGTCTTAGACTTGTGATGTTTGCCACATTGTAAACTAGCTGCAATATAATTGTATTGAATTTTGTTCTTTGTTTGTTTTAATCTGTTGTGTAACTAATTATGTATTTAATTTTTCACATGTTAGATAGATTCTTCGTCAAGTCTAATTGATCTTAATTAGAATGACGAAAAAATTAATTTGGGAAAGATCCAAACATTAAGACCCCCAAGTGTCCCTAATAATAATAGTTGTCCACTTCCTAAGAAACGGAAGGGGAAGGATCCATCAATTGTTTGTAACCATCTTATAAAGATTGAGGGTTATTCCGTAGATAATTCGAAGGCCAGTGTAATTATTGTGATAAGGTGTACACTTGCCACTCAAAGAGGAATGAAATTTCGACCATGCAAAAATATCTGCCTTCATGTCCAAAAATTGCTCATAAATGTGGTCCTTTGGATGAACACCAAAAAATATTGGCAAGCAAGGCAACACTCGAGGAGGAGGTTGGAGAGAGCAATAGTAGTATGGTAAGAAATCTTGTAACCCACAATTATAGTGAAGAGATTGTGAGGTTGGCGATTTCGAAAGTGGTAATCATTGATGAATTGCCAATTGTTGAAAGGGAAGGATTTAGGAAGATAGTTTGGTTGCTTGAATCCCGATTTAAAGTGTCATGTCGTGTTACGATTACAAGAGATTGCATGAAATTGTTTGTATTATAAAAGACCAAGTTTAAAAAGTTATTTAAAGATGAGGGAATGAGGATTTTATTAACTACCGATATATGGATATCGATACAAAATCTTAATTATGTGCGCTTAACTGCACATTTCATTGATAGTGATGGAAAATTACAAAAGAAAATTTTTAATTTTTGTTTAATCCCTAATTATCGAGTGGATACTATTAGGAGATATATTAAATTGTGTCTCCTTGATTGAGGCATTGATAAGATATTTACTGTTATTATTAATAATGCGAGCTCAAATGATATTGAAATTTCATATTTGGGACATTTTTTTATGAAAAATTTGTTGAGGAAAAAGTATAAGCACATGAAATAGTATGCTTTTATTTTTAACTTTGTCATGAATGAGATACTAAATGAGTGCAATGACGGTATCACAAATAATTAGAAATACAATTAGATATGTGCTCTACTTCCTTGCAAAATTAGGGAAGTTTAAGAAATTGACACTTTGGTTTGGGAATATTTCTAGGCTTATGACGGGCAACACAATATAACAACTGTCTCTAAGGCGAGATATATGTCCTCATCGTTGGTTATAATAATAATAATAATAAGGGACAACTTTGAAGACAAAATGTGAAAGATATATACATATATATATATATATATATATATATATATATATATATATATATATATATATATCTGTGTGTGTATATATATTTTTATTATCATTTTGATGTTTCAACTTTAAAGCTGAGTGAGGTTAGATAGAAACATGGATAAATATTTTGAGTCATTTTATGTGAAAGTTGAGAGAGAGGAGTATAAATAAAATAAATAAGATATTTTAAAATGAGAAATGATTCATAAAATTTTAAGATGTGTAAATTTTACGAATTTCAAAAAAAAAAAAAATTAAGCGTCAAATGAAAAAAATTCTACTTTATAAATTATAATAATGAACCTCGTTTTAAAAAAAAAAAATGAATACTCAAAATTTATTTATACTTAGGTCATCATCTATTTCCCTCTCCCCTCATGTTGCGCTGCTCAACGCCTCCTCCATTTTGAAAATTTTCTTTGCCATCTGTTTCCTCTTGCGCAAACTAGCACAAGATCTTCCCTTCTTTCTTTCTTTTTTATTTTTTATTTTTTTTATTTTTCTCTCATGCTGCTTGTTGCTACAACCACTTCTTCCCCCTCCCATTTCTTTGTTTTCTTTTCCTCTTCTTGGTTGTTTGGCCTAGTTCTTCCTCTTCCCTTGGTGTGCCACCTGTAAGTTGCTCGCCACAACCTCAGCTCCGCGTGGCCATGTTTCCCTTTGCATCTTCTCGCCGCAACACCCCATCCCTGATTTTCTTCTCTCTCCAATCATAAAAGCCCACTTGGGTATGGAAACCCAACTGCTTGCCACCACCCTGCCGTGTCACAGTGAGCATCCCTCTGATCTCTCTCTATTTTCATTCTCCCTCCGTTTCTCCTATCTCTCAGCCGCCACCTACACTTCCAGCTACCATCACTTGAAGTTGCAACTAAGCCCTTTTGTTTGTAAACTCTTGTTATGTACAACAATAATAATAGCATTGGTAAAACTACGAGCAAATTAAAGAAAAACTAAGGTATAAAATAAATTTATACATGAATGCTATCTGCTTCTCTGCAAATCAATTTCTCTGGTTTTCTGCAAATCAGTTTAGAGTCTGGGTTCTTTCCGTTTTTGTATTTTCTTATAGTTTTTGTTAATCAAACGTTTGACTGTTTGGAAAATTGAAAAAAATGCTAAATAGTCGAAAATCTAACTCTTTGCATTTGATTCCATGTTGTTTTGGTTTTCAAGAAATTAAAAAGTCTCAAGCTAAGAAGTTGTATTTACAATATATGGACGTATAGACTAACGGTGTTAAAGTTAACGGGAAAATATATAAAACTGTTAAACCAATAAAATTATGTTAGATAACTATTTTATATATATAAAGATATGTAAAGATCGTATCATTGACTGTAAAAAGAGAAGTTTATGTCCTTTTTATATTTTATTTTTGGTGCAAGAAAGAGTGTCTTAAAGAAAATAAATAAATAAACAAATAAATCAAAAGAAGCATGCACGGTGGGGAGTGAGGGAGCAAGGGTCTCATGCATTAACTGTAATTTCTGTTTCTTTGTGACTGACAGACCGCACACGAGTATTAATTAGGCTTCATCTTAGAATTCGTCAAAATTCATAAACTTATTTAACAATATTACTCGTTAGAATCGTTAGATAATGATTAATAAAAGCGGATTACTTTATGACATTTTATTTTATATATTTATTGAACTTTTAGTATTAAATAGAATCAATGTCTCAATAATTGATTTTTTTTATTCTAATAATTATGGAATACTTTAAAATAAATTATGAAGTACTTTAATTATTTTTTGAGCAGGTATCACTCAATAATTATTTTCTGAAGTATTAATTTCTGTTTATTTTTGTTTCTTTCTTTTCTTACTTTTTTTTTTCTTTTTTGTGAGTAGTCGTCGAATAGAAAAAGTCAAAAATTATACCATGCAGATAATAGTTAATAGTAGTAGACGACGACGACGACGACTGTGTCTCGGTTACTACTATCTCAATGAATTAAGTTCGCTGTACATGTATATTCTTTGTCATAAAAAGAATTAAAAGAAATAACGTTTTTAATAATATTTAAAATTAAAAATAGAGCTGCTCTTCTTTGTCTGCGTGCGATCCAGTTTGTACGTGTCTCTCATGTTACCTTGAAGCCTAGTTGTTGGCTGTTGCACTGTTTGAATACCTTTCCATACAAATAATTTGGGTTTTCTTGGATAGTTTTATACGTAAAAATAAAAAGATCTTTTAATTTGTTGTTGGAACTTGGAAATCATACTAGGAAACGTATTTTGAATCTTCTGGTGAATTTGATTCTTTAATTGGCATGTGTTTTGGAGATATATATACGGCCCTTTTGGCTAGTTTAGAATTTTTATAAAAGTTTTATGAATTTTTATAAAAGAAAAATGATTAATAAATTATCTAACTCCATATTTAAACTCACAACAGAAACAAGACAAGATCCTAACTGATCGCTTAAACTGTAAATGTAAAGAAAAAAACTAATTCCATTAATTTAAAAAAAAAATAATCAGATGACTACCAATAAATTAACCCTCATTCCATTAATGTAATATTAATGTTATAGATGAATAAATTTATATGTTGAAGAAGAATATATAAAATAATGTGACATTTATTATATAGAAATACATATATTAGCCTAACATGATCAATATTAATATAAAATATGAAATCAAGTTTGATTTACCATTAATACAATCAAACCCATATTTATCTACGTATGATCGACTTGTAAAAGTCACGTATTATCATCAAGAATATAAAAATGTCAATATTTAAAATATTTTTGTTAAATTTGTAGGATTTATTTATAATTTAAAATTATTATACATTTTTTTATTTAGACATGATATATTTTTTAATTTATGAAATTTATAATCTAAACTATAATCTAACATGTTAGAAATTATTTTCTCATAAAAATTTTATGAACAATTAGTATTAATTTAAAAGAAAAAAAAAACTATAAATTATTTGTGATAAAGTTTATAGATGGGCTAATTTTTAAGATGGTTTGATTTTAAATATAAAGCCCCGAGGTCAAAAAGTGAAGCTCAACCCCTGTGGAAACTTAGAGGTCTCGATTATTCGTTTGTGGGTATTGTTTGTTCTCTTTTTGTTGGTTCTATTCCATTTATGTTGGTTTCTTCGGTATAGTTTTTTCGCAGTCCTTATTTCTTGCTTCCTATTATGTATTTGTCGGTTTTTCTCTAATGATGGAGTGCAGTAGAGTTGTATGTGACGCAAGGGGCTTTTGATGCTCATTAACTGCAAAACAAAAGTTAACAAAAAAATAATAAAAATTATTGTAGTATTTAGATAGCCATTTATTATAATAGAATAGATATGATTATCTATATAATATTGCTGACAAATTAAAGACTATGTTAATTTAAAAATAACAAAACGATAAACCTTATTTATAAATTGATTTAAGTTATTGTGATGTATGAAATTATAAATATAATTTTCTCTATCGTAAAATAAACTTAATAATTTATTTTAAAAAATAAGAAAAAAAATCCATTAAAACTGTTAATTTGATTATTTTATTTGTAAATTGATCATGATGAATGTATCCATCATGCATCATCTAAAGTGTCCAAAGTAAATGAGGTGGGTTTTTGGCATTGGAAGAAGAGAAATTAAAGTTGGGAGAAAATATCTCTTTGCTTTCTATATTTGTTGTGAACAAAATATATATTCACAATAAAATAATGATCATGTGATATATCTTTATTTTATCCTCTTATCCTTTTTAAGTTAAGTAACGTCAAGAAATTGCAGACTTAACCAGTATTATACGAAGGATCTATTATTGGTCTATAAATTAATAAAGCAGATCAAGATATAATTAAATAAAAAAAACAACACTTCAAAATTCAGTCCATAATTAAAGAAATGTTTCTGTGTACTAGGTACAAGAGGTGTTGAATTGCTATATTTAATATATTTATCAAGACGCTTTGTCTTTTGTTGGCAGCTTTAAAGTAACCCACCGAAGTGACAAGCAAATGTGCATGCATCCATTTTTTATTTATTGACCAGTGCCTGACAGATGCCTATTTGTTTACAAATAAAATAATTAAAATTTATCAAGCTGTCGATTTTTTTAATATAAAATTATTGTATTTTAAATCAATTATTAACAAAATTTTTAAACTTCCAAAAACATCAAAGACTCATTTAGATTGGGAGATGAGTTGAAAAAAAAATAGAACAGGAGATAATATATATTGGACATATATGATAATATATTATTAAAAACCGACATGAAATTTGTATTTGATTTAAATGAGAAATGCAATAAACTTTTTAAGATAAGTTGTTTACCATGTATACAATGCAACAACAGATGGAAGAATTAAACCTGTACCCAATAAAAATTAGGCCAATTCCTCGCTATCCAATTTCGTACCCAAGCCCCAATTACAAATTGTAAAAGTTTTCAAATATTGTTACTAAATTTGGACTAATTATTAAAGCAGAAATTAAAGGAAATAAAACACTGCAAAATTAATTAAAAAAAAGGTTAGATTTAATTTTCTTACTGAAAATTTATGAGCAATTATCATATTAATTTAAAAAAACTTTGAATAGACTATATGCCAATAGTTAAGTTCAATATAATTTATAAGATTATTTATTTGTCACATATGGAGAGAGAGAGAGAGAGAGAGAGAGAGAGAGAGAGAGAGAGAGAGAGAGAGCTCACGTATCAAGCAAAAATTTTAATTAAATTAAGCTAATAGTCCAATTCACTGCAACGCAATCCGACATCGTTAAAACATCTAGAAATCATAATATAAAATTTGTACGATCAAAAGTAAGATTTGTGTAATATTCAAATTGATACTTTTACAAATTTTTTTTCTTAATAATTTTAATATAATTTATTATGAATTTGGAGTTGAAATTTCAAAATTACTTATAATAAGATCTCACGTTTATTTTTTTTATTTTTTTAAATATTATTATTAGTTTTGGAACAAATATTAGAGCATAAATTTTAAAAAATAAAGTTTTACAATAATGTAAATTTTATTTTTTTAATATTTTAAATTCTTAATATAACTTTATGTACAATTTAAATATAAAGTGAAAATTTTAAATAAACTATGTACTAGTAATTAGACCTACAAATATGTAACAATGGGTTTTTATCTTATTGAAAAAAAAAAAGACACCGACCCAATGCTAGGCCAGAATTCAGCAACAAAGCCCAGCCCCACCCAACGGTCCAAAATATCAAAACAGTGTCGTTTTCATAACAGGAACCCTCAACCCATGCTATTCTCAACCCCAAAACGGTGCTGTTTCATAAAAATAAAAATAAACCCTAGCCACGGTACTATAAATTCAACTTTTTTCTTCTCTCTCTCTCTTCCACTCCTCCATTCGGCACCGAAAACCCCAAGAAGCTCTCACAGGAGTCTCTCTCTCCCCATGTCTCCATCTCTCTCATCTTTCTCTCTTTCTCTCTCAGTTGCTTGCTCAAATTCTCTGGAACATTTTTTTTACCTCGTTTGTGTTTCTCCTCCATTTTCTTTCTCTCTCCCTATGTCTCCGTCTCTCCCTCATCTTTCTCTCTTCCTTTCTCTGTTAACTACATTCTTGGTAACAATTTTGTTTTTTGCCTTATTTCATTTCGGAAAGAAGCCACTCTGTAAATTTGACTGAAGTTGTAAACTTTGTAACCATTTTGGGCTTTCGTTGTATGAACAAAGAGAGAGAGTTTAATGAAGGAGGGCTCTACCCTGTAGTCTGCAGCTATAAATACACTGATGCCAAAGATCAATCTTTCTCAATGCAGTTATTCAAAATCCTTCTTCTTCAATAGCAGGAAAAATAAAAGCTCATCATGGAGACTTCTAATGCTTTTGTTTTCTCTCATGGAGACTTCTTTTTTCCGGTAAGCTTTTCCTTTTGAAACCCAACCAACGTTTCTTTTTCTTTGAACCCACCATCTCTTTAGTTCTTCAGTTATCCACAAATCCTTATCAGGATCCGAACATCAAGCTCATCCCTGTGTGTCACCACCCTCATTCCATAAAATTTCTGCATCAGAAACCATCACCAATAGGCGACACTATGAGCTCCTCCATGCCATGAACCAACCCTTATTCTTCCTTGTCAAAAATAGAGCACTCCTCACACACGAACTGCATGGGTTTCTCCACCCATTTAGCTCGGTTTTGCCACCACCCAACGCCAGTTTTCACCGTAGCACACTCAGCACAACCTCCATCGCAGAGTGTCGCCACTTCTGACCTCCACCCAACCAACATCCGTCGCACCCTTGGATGGTGCCTCTGTCTCCATGGTTTCCGTGTACCCACCATGCATCGCCGCCCATAGCCACCGTGAGTGCCACCACAAGTGATCCCCAGCCCTGCACCGAAGCTTCCCCTCTCCCTTGTTGTCAATCTACTCCCTCGCCTCACAGATCCTCCACCAAAATAGAAACTCTGCCCCTTCCCCTCACGATATGCTTCAGGCGACATGGGTAAAAATCCACGCAAATCAAGGATAAAATGAGAAGAAATGTGTTTGACAAAAATACTGTTCCTACCTCACTCGCAGTTATATATCTTTATATAATAATAAGTATTTATCCTGTTGCAATCTGAATAAGCAGTAAATTTATATTTTATTTTTTTCTTTCTTTTTTATTATATAGTTATTTTTTTAACGTTTTGTTTTCTCCATTCGTGTTTATTTATATAAGGAAGTTTTAGTTTTTAGTGAGATTATGTTAATGATATTTTTTTAAAAGAATTTCAGACAAAACAAATCTTTCATTCTCCGTTTTGTATTCCTTCCAAGTTATCTTTTTAAACTCATACCCATCCTCTATTCTATCTCTCTATCTCACGGCTCTCGATTTTTCTTCATCTTACTAAAATCCAAAGCACCAAAACTATAAAATTTTAGAATTTTTGAAATTTGCTTGGTCGTGTTAGCTATTCAACACATATCGAAGCTTTACAAGTGACCTTGAGAGAGAGGACATCTCTAGCAGTTTGCAATAGATAGAGGAACAATAGATAGAGGAAGGGCTTTATGAGGATGGGGATGATGAAACAGAAAGTGCTTATACTGCAAAATTAGATGATCTTAAGGAGGTTATTTTCACTTTTCTAAATTCATTAGTTTGTCTTCATATTTTCTCTCTTGCTTGACTCGCTCTTTGTTTTTAATAATTGGTAGATCTAATAGAGAATCGTTATAAAGATGAAGCAGCAAGAGTACAAGCAAAAAGAGATCTGCTCAACTCCATTGTGGATTATAGGAAGTCTGTTGATTCAATCCCACCCAAGGATCAAGAGGCGGTATGATATGAAATTGCTAATGATGACTATTACTAATCTCATGCTGTTTTGATGATGTTTTCAATGTTTTTAACTTTTCATTATTTTCAAATCATTAATGAGTGCAATAAAGCAAAGAAGTATTTCACCATAGAATGGCAGTACCATTAACTTCATTTATTATTTTTTAATCATACCTTTATTTATTATTTATTTTATCAAACTTTTAATTATTTCCTTACAAAAAGCCTTTCATTCATCCTTCTCAATAGCTAATTGTGGGACACCCGGAAAGTGTGGAGACTTTTAGTGGGAGAGTAGTTAGATTTGGCGAGATAAAATAAATTATGCACATGATTTCATGTGAGAGTCAAGACAAAAGAGATGGTGACATTGGAGAGTGTAGAGACTTTTAGTGGCAGAGTAGTTAGATTTGGTGAGAAAATGGGTGAGGCTGTCGGGTTAGAATTGGATTTATTAACAGTACTCCATCAGTTAATTTAATGCAATACATGATGGGATATTTGAATGAAAATATCATGCTGGAGACATCATTAATTAATTAGTAATTACGTCAAGGTATGCACCCCACCATAAATTATTTTATATGTTAGTAATTTATATTAAAGAGAATATAAATCAAAATGTGCGACATGTTAGGTGTATCATTGATGATCATCTCTATCGAGTATTAGGTGCGACGTGTATGCTTTCTCCGCATTCTTTAATTTTTAAGTGAAGTAGAAAAAGAGATTAAATTTGAAGAGGGTCCATTTCCAACTACCTAAAAGTATATTGGCTTAGCCTTACCTGCCAAAATATATAAAAATCAAAAGGTGAACAATTTAAATAATTTAATTAAAAAGACGAGAGATGAGAGCTTACCTGCAAAAATATATAAAAATCAAAAGGTGAACAATTGAAATAATTTAATTAAGAAGACGAGAGATGAGAGCGAGAGAGGTGGGTGCCATGTAATTCCGAATTTGAACTAATAGGCCCCACCATATTTAACAAAAGATGATCATAACTCTCTCATCTAATAAGACAAAACGGTCCTACCATGAGATGATAATTGAATGTGTACAACTTAAAACTGATCATGACTCGGACAAGTAAGATAAATAAGCGTGTACTCCGTGTCCTGAACTAGTTTAATATGGTGGGGCTTATTCAATTATCGTCTCATAGTGGGACTGTTTTGTCTTATTAGATGAGAGAGTTATGATCATCTTTTGTTAAATATGGTGGGACCTATTAGTTCAAATTCGGAATTGCATGGCACCCACCTCTTTCGCTCTCATCTCTCGTCTTCTTAATTAAATTATTTAAATTGTTCACCTTTTAATTTTTATATATTTTTGCAGGTAAGCTCTCATCTCTCGTCTTTTTAATTAAATTATTTAAATTGTTCACCTTTTGATTTTTATATATTTTGGTAGGTAAGGTTAAGCCAGTATACTTTTAGGTAGTTGGAAATGGACCCTCTTCAAATTCAATCTCTATTTCTACTTCACTTAAAAATTAAAGAATGAGGAGAAAGCATACACATCGCACCTAATACTCGATAGAGATGATCATCAATGATGCACCTAACACGTCACACCTTTTGATTTATATTCCCTTTAATATAAATTGCTAACATATAAAATAGTTTATGGTGGGTTGCATACCTTGATGTAATTACTAATTAATTAATGATGTCTCCCGCATGATGTTTTCATTCAAATATCCCATCATGTATTGCATTAAATTAACTGGTGGAGTACTGTTAATAAATCCAATTCTAACCCGACAGCCTCACCCATTTTTTCACCAAATCTAACTACTCTCCCACTGAAAGTTTCCACACTCTCCAATGTCACCATCTCTTTTGTCTCGACTCTCACCCAAAATCATGTACATAATTTATTTTATCTCGCCAAATCTAACTACTCTCCCACTAAAAGTCTACATACTCTCCGGCTGTCCCACGATTAGCTATTGAGAAGGATGAATGAAAGGCTTTTTGTAAGGAAATAATTAAATGTTTGATAAAATAAATAATAAATAAAGATATGATTAAAAAATAATAAATGAAGTTAATGGTACTGTCATTCTATAGTGAAATACTTCTCTGCTTTATTAATAGAGAATTGTTATAAAGATAAAGCAGCAAGAGCACAAGAAAGAAGAGATCTGCTCAACTCCATTGTGGATTATAGGAAGTCTGTTGATTCAATCCCACCCAAGGATCAAGAGGCGGTATGATATGAAATTGCTAATGATGACTATTACTAATCTCATGATGTTTCCAATGTTTTTAACTTTCCATTATTTTCAGATCATTAATGAGTGCAATAAAGCAGAGAAGTATTTCACCATAGAATGACAGTACCATTAACTTCATTTATTATTTTTTAATCATACATTTATTTATTATTTATTTTATCAAACTTTTAATTATTTCCTTACAAAAAGCTTTTCATTCATCATTCTCAATAGCTAATCGTGGGACACCCAGAGAGTGTGGAGACTTTTAGTGGGAGAGTAGTTAGATTTGGCGAGATAAAATAAATTATGCACATAATTTCGGGTGAGAGTCGAGACAAAAGAGATGGTGACATTGGAGAATGTGGAGACTTTTAGTGGGAGAGTAGTTAGATTTGGTGAAAAAATGGGTGAGACTGTCGAGTTAGAATTGGATTTATTAACAGTACTCCATCAGTTAATTTAATGCAATACATGATGGGATATTTGAATGAAAACATCATGCGGGAGACATCATTAATTAATTAGTAATTACATCAAGGTATGCACCTTACCATAAACTATTTTATATGTTAGCAATTTATATTAAAGGGAATATAAATCAAAAGGTGCGACGTGTTAGGTGCATCATTGATGATCATCTTTATCAAGTATTAGGTGCGACATGTATGCTTTCTCCTCATTCTTTAATTTTTAAGTGAAGTAGAAAAAGAGATTGAATTTGAAGAGGGTCCATTTCCAACTACCTAAAAGTATATTGGCTTAACCTTACCTACCAAAATATATAAAAATCAAAAGGTGAACAATTTAAATAATTTAATTAAAAAGACGAGAGATGAGAGCTTACTTGCAAAAATATATAAAAATCAAAAGGTGAACAATTTAAATAATTTAATTAAGAAGACGAGAGATGAGAGCGAGAGAGGTGGGTGCCATGTAATTCCAAATTTGAACTAATAGGCCCCACCATATTTAACAAAAGATGATCATAACTCTCTCATCTAATAAGACAAAACGGTCCCACCATAAGACGATAATTGAATGTGTACAACTTGAAATTGATCATGACTCAGACAGGTAAAATAAATAAGCCATGTCCTCCGTGTCCTGAACCAATTACCAAAACTTGAAGAATTGTATTTATTATCTTGACATGATATTTATATTTATACGAGATTTATTATGTTTATTATTTTATTCATATACATATATATATATTAATATATTTATTTAAATAAAAAATAAAAATAATAAATTACATATTAATATGTGATATGAGGATGATAAGTAGCAACGGATTACAGTTCAAACAGATCAATATTTACTCAATTAATTTGTGGATATATTTACTCAATTCAAACAGATCAATGTTTAGTTTCATAATCATTTAAAGGCTCACATAGCCAGTCAATACCATTCCTAACACCTATACTGATATCAGAAACGAATAAGAGAGCTATCTTCGAAGTGTAACAAAAGCAATTTTAAAATTTTAGAATAATTAAATGGAAGCTACCTTTTACATATGGCTTTCAATAATAAACCAGTTCTTTCAAACCCAGTTGCACTAAAAAAATTCAACAAAAACATGCTAAGATAGTAAAAACAAACTTTTTTATTGACGAGATTAAAAAAAAAGGTTTAGTTTGTTCGACACATGTTGACACCATGAATATACAACTCTCAATTACCATGAATAAAAAACACCCAGATCTATCTGAAAATTATTTCTCATTATTCAAACTGCAGAATCCAATAATGCCAATTCAAAACGTTATACTTTATTATAATCCTATCACTATTTCTCAATAGCTGCGGTCATGGACTCGAAGATTTTTAAATTAGATAGGAATGTATCATTTTTCGCATTTGAAATAGTGGGTTTGGACTTTGCACGCACGATCACATCACATGACCTTCTTTTGTCGTTATTGAATTCAACAAAGTAAAGGCAAAAATCTAGATTCTTTTGTTTGTATTTATTTTAGACATGAGTGCAAGAGTTGGTGATGACTTTCAAAGAAAAATACAAATATTTTAGCAAATGGGAGATCACATATATGTTAATTATTTCCAGATGTTACCATATATAGATTAAAATATATATTTTTCTTTTAGTATCTATTAAGGCCAGACAGTAGTTCCTCAATTATGAAATCAAAATCGAACTATGATTTGGTAGATCTAATCTTAATTTATTTATCATATTTTATAATTTAAATGTCGATATGTCATGAGCTTTTGATAACCTCGATCAATAGTAGTATGCTTCAAAACCCAGACAACAATGAAATAGATCAAGTATATTAATATTTTTTTATGTTATTTATTTAGTTTTGTAAATCCAAACATCCCTGCAGCTTTTTATTCTTGTTCTTTCATTTCGAATTTATTCGTCCATCAATCTTAAAATTTATTGTAACGCATTTTTTTTTTCTAAATTGATTTGTAACAATTAACTATTGTGTATAAGGAAATAACTGAATAAAGAAATAGTCAGAAATCTTTAATCCAGAAGAACAAACATTAAAAAAAATAATCTGTTAAAGCTGAGACCCAAAATGCAAATTGAAAATCCAAAACTGAAGAAGCAGATTTCAAAAAGTTACAACAATGGGAAGAGTTAATTTTACCTGATACTAAAATAGTAGAAAATGAAGAAAATGAATATGAAATCAATCTTATACTAAGGTGTAGGTGGTGTAGGTTGTGAAAAGAAGAAACCAGCATTTGACGAGCAAAGCGGACAAATTCGTGAAAGGCAATAACCAAAAAGGATGGACAAAAGCGTAATTAGACACCATAAAACCCTAACCCTACAGGCTCCGTATATAAACCTCCTTAATTAGCTACCTCTCATTTCGCCTCCCCTTTCAGCTTCCGTCCTCTCTCTCTCTCTCTCTCTCTCTCTCTCTCTCTCTCTCACTGCTTTTCTCTTCTCATTTTGTCTTTCTCTTTCTATTTTCTTCTTTCTTTTGTCTTTTGCAGTTTCATCTGTACTACTCATCTCTTGCGTTTATTTTATTTATTTTTTGTTAATTTTTTGTGCATTTAGATCTAAATTGTTGTTTGCAGTTTTTTTTCTGCTTTCAAATCTGAACCGTTTATTTCGTTTATTTTTTGTTCATTTTTTGTGCGTTTATTTTTTGTTCTTTTTTTGTACGTTTAGATCTAGATTGTTCTTTACAGGCTTTTTTTTTTTCTCTTTCAGATGTGAACAGACTTATTTTTATTTTATTTTCTTGATTTTGTTTGTGGTTTTTTGTTTTTGTTCTTATTATTTTTCATCTGCATCGTGTCGCTTCTCTCATCTTGTTCTTCTTGTCTCTTCTATTTTTTTTTCAACAAAAACGGTGGCCCTCTATTTTAGACTAGACAACTCTAATCTATAGGATTTTTACAGGTCTTCTGTAACTGTCAGGCGCTGCAGTTATGATACTACATCGCTCTTCTGTAGCTCTTAGGCGTCGCAGTTATGATACTACATCGCTCTTCTGTAGCTGTCAGGTGCCGCAGCACTATGATACTACATCTCTTGTCTCTTGTAGAGAGATGCTTCACAAGAGATGCTGTGAAATAATAGAGAAATGTTTTGTCATAATTTTCTCTATAAAAGAATTATTCAGCTCATCTTTCTTCACATCTCATCTTCTTCACTTTTATGAATTTATTCTACATTCTTATTCTGCAATCTCTTTCTGCATTCTCACTCTGCAATGGCTCAGCAATTTTCTTATAACCAATATATGAGATATTCTGCACCTCGTTCACTAGTTGTTTCTGTTTCTACCATATGTGCTATAATGCAATATAATAATGATCTGACTAATAAGTCAGATGATGAAATTATCTACGAGCTTGTGAGTCTCGGTACCCGATACTCATCAACCATTGTCGCATTTTCTCAGCGACTACAATTCAAGACTGGTGGAGTTGACAAACTCAATTAAAATATTTCTATCCTTCAACAGCTTCTTCTGGAGTCCAACATGAAGATAGAAGCACTAAAACAAGAGAACAGAAATTTAAAATCCTTACTTAAATCTTTTTTTTAATTGCCTACTCTTTTAGGTAGGAAGGGTATACAAATTTTTGAAGAGCAAGAGCGTTTAAAGAATGAGGTTAAGAGTCTCAAATTTCTGAAATTTTGCTTCGAGATGATAAAATAATACTTCACAAATATTCATATTTGTGTTTCTATCTTCTGGTAGATGTTCTATGTGCTCCATTTTATTTCTCATTTAATAATACACACTTCTTACAAAACTAAAATATGAATCTAAAATACTAATTATATTTAAGAGATGAAATTTCAGATTTAATAATTTCATTCATCTTCCCCTTGAAGCCGCAAGAGTTTCAAATTTATATTTCAAATATGTACAATTTTCATGAGCTCTTCTAGAGTGACTGCATACGGCATTAGAGGTCGTGGCTTTGGTTTGAGATCCCCGTTGGTCAATACAGACAAGTAGGGCTAGAATAAAGTATAAGGTTTTGAATCAGATTTATATTTCAAATATGTGCAGTTTTCACGAGCTCTTATAGAGCCTCAATGTATGTCATGATCCAATAATCCATATAAATATACAGTTAATCATGCATATCCAATCAATCTTAACTAAACTTAACAATATAGTGGTCTTAGAAATATACCAAGAATGACATTTGCTCTATATGTTCTTGGGGCATCAATGTCTATCTCTCCAGGAGTGACTACATACACTCGAACTGGAGGTGGTGGCTTTGGTTTGAGATCTCTGTTGGTCAATACAAACAGGTAGTGTTATAATAAAGCATAAGGTTTTGAATTAATGTTGTTGGGTGCTGCAATTTGAATAATGGGAAATAATTTTCAGATAAATCTGGGTGTTGTTTATGCATGGTAATTGAGAGTTGTATATTCATGATATCAACATACGTCGAACAAACTAAACCTTTTTTTTTAATCTCATCAATAAAAAAGTTTGTTTTTACTATCTTAGCATGTTTTTGTTGAATTTTTTTAGTGCAACTGGATTTGAAGGAACTAATTTATCATTGAAAGCCATATGTAAAAGGTAGCTTCCATTTAATTGTTCTTAAATTTTAAAATTGCTTTTGTTACACTTCGAAGGTAGCTCTCTTATTCGTTTCTGAGATTAGTATAGGTGTTAGGAATGATATTGACTGGTTATGCGAGTCTCTAAATGATTATGAAAGTAAATATTGATCTGTTTGAATTGAGTAAATATATCCACAAATTAATTGAAAATCTTGTGGCACAAGTTTCATAAAAAGAGTGGAAGATTAAACTTTTAGTAGACCTCGATTGACTCAACCAAAATCAGGACAAGAATTTCAATGTCTTCTCTATTGATGCTGCACAGGATGACACCAAATGATGGATTAGAATAAAAACATCAAATGACTCATATTTTGAACTGATGTTTTTGTTGGGCTCGTATTAAACTTATCACATGTGTTAGACTAAGTTATGTTTTGAACTAATGTTTTTGTTGGACTTGTATTAAACTTATGACATGAAACTTTGTTAAAACTATCGATGTTATAAATACGTGTTAGACTATGTCATATTTTAAACTAATATTTTTATCTTTTAATCTATACAAGCATGTAATTATTATACTATACTTAACTATCATTACCCTAAATATTCACTAGATTTCACATTTTTTTCCATATGCTTTAGATTATTGATTGAAATCAATTTTTTTTTTATGAAATATATACTTTTTTTAAATAATTATTTTTTTAAACTAGATAAACGTGCATTGCACGTTGCTCCTACAAATGGAAGCAAAATACCAGATGAAAATGGAGGAGGACAGCTGTAGCACAACACATATTTCATGTTGATCTGTCCTTTTTCAGGTTCTCTATTTTGATTAATTAATGGAAAAAACATCTTCATCATATATGCTCCTATTAGGAAAAAACTGTAATTTCAATTCCTTTAAACTTGTATCAGTTTTAACTTATTTGTCTTTGACTTAATACTTTAGTAATAGAAATTAATTATTACTATCATTACTATCTTTTCATGCATTTTATTTATTCAAGCATTAGTCTTTATTTTATGAAATTTTGATAATTGTCTGGTAATATTGTATCTAATGAACATATTTTTTTCCTTCCAACTAAAAAAACGTACATTGCACGTTGAGTGCCAACTAGTTTATATATATATATATATAGCTTGGTTCCTAGTATAGTATATATATTGGATACATAATTAAATGGATTTGTTTTGAGCAAATTAAACTGAATTAGCAAATAATAAATGGCTCTAAATCTGGAATGCAGACATATTTTAATTTTAAATGATAATATTTATAAGGGGAATGTGATATTGACGTGGCTTTATAGGAGCAAATATCATGCTTTGGAATCTCTCTCTCTCTCTCTCTCTATATGTGTGTGTGTGTGAAATTATCAATTATTTAAAAAATTTAGACTAATGGAAAGATATAAATTTTATTATATTTATTATATCTTAACACTCTTACTCACGTGTGGATTAGACTCTCCCTCAATGGATAGCCTAACGTGTGAGATATTGTTAAATATCTAGTGCAAATATTTAAATCAACATCTTCCCATCAGTTTAAACTTTTGAGACAACTGGTGATTTCACATAGCATCATAACAGAGATCCTAAGTTTGAATTCTGACTCTATACTTTACCTCATTTAAGCAAATATTTTACATGTTTGGTCACCCATTAAGTGAAAGTTTAGCCCACATGTGAGAATGAGTGTTAAGAATATAATACAAATAATTAAATCTAAATTTTTCCATTAGCTTAAACTTTTGGGACAACGGGTAATTTCACAAATATTTAATTAAATGTGGTAGAGTTTAGATTCAGAATTCGAATTCAGAACCTTTGCTCTAATACCATGTAAAATTATCATTTATCTTAAAAGGTTAAGCGATGCTACATACAGTCTCAATTTAAGAATTGCAATGCAGGTCTAGACAATTTTATCTTTAAAATTTTTTAAAGTTACAAAAATATCTCTCCTAAAATCATCTTTTCTTGAAAATAATCTCTAATCAGATTTGTTCTTGAAAGAGCAATTCTACATGAACGTGCTAGACCACTTCTCAATAATTATAGACTGGTATATATAGTTCTCAACCACGATCTTGAGTTCTTTTTCTCCTCTGTATTTCTGCCTTCAACGTTTTCAGCGTACAAGTATGAATTTCTTTTCCTTAATTTTCTTGTTTTTTCCCATTCCTGTTTGCAGCTTCAACATTTTCGTGAAGTATTTTTCAGAACACTTGAAGTTTCAGAGCTCTGAGCAACTAATTTGGTTCGAAATGGGGAGGCTCTTTCTTATTGAATACGACCAAACTCCTGATGAGAAGTTGTACTTGTGCCGTTTATGCCAAACCCACATTGCGTTAAAAAAATACCTAGTTTTAAAGGTAACAACTCTCTCTCCCTCTCCGTCTCCCTCTCAATTCTTCAGGGGTTTTCTTGGATAGGCTTATATACATTTATAGGAAAATTTCCTTTGGAAATCAGACTTTCATGAAGTCTTGGACCATTTGTTGGATTATTTGCGATGAATCTGATTGTTCTTGCAACCTGCCTTTTGGTTTATAATATATGCATTCAAAATTATCACGAACTTGGAGTCTTGGACATGCAGCGCCACTGCATGGGTTCTTGGAGACTTATCAATGAGAAATGATAAGTGCCAATATAGAGAGAAAAATAATAATAATAATTATAATAATAATAAATAATAAATAAATAAATAAACACTACAAACTACATGAGTTTGTTCTTAAAACAATTGAATATTAAGATCAGAGTAAAATAGTATTTGTAAATATTTAACAAATATCTTTTCATCGTCGATCTACTTGACATCAAATGAGATGAATTTTTTTTATCATTAGCTCAAAATATTATGTTACTTTTGGCCTTTCAGTATATATTTTACTAATATTTATATAATAATGTTATATATAGTTGTGAAGTGTGTATAAACTGCACAACTGTTTTGAAAAAAATAGAGTTTACTATTAAAAAAAATTTCACGTGAATTCCATATTTATATTTCTTTTTAAAGAAATTGCATTACGCTTATATATTTTATGTCTGTAAATATCATTTCTCCTAATTATATATTGAAGATGACATTAATGTTTATGTGTTACTTTTATTGTTGGAAATGCATTTTGCAGACTTTCGCCACCGGCACCTTCGATAAAGCGTAAGATACTCTTTAAACTTCATCCAGTAATGCTACAATTACTCTCTGTTTTTTTATCGCCAGATTCGCCACATAATTGCTATTTGTTCATCTTCACACAGGCTTTACTTTGAAATCACCTTTCGTGTTTTTTAGAAGATGCCATCATTCACTTTTCCCTCTTTCTTTCCAATCAAGTATATAGGGAAAAATGAATATGATTTTAAAAATTTTTGAGTGGGCACTGTTTCAATTTTTTATTATTTATTATTATGAATATGATTTTAAAATTTTGATTTTTTATATTTTTAAGATTTTGAGTAAATTTAAATGAATCTTATGTTTATATATTTGCAAAATGAGATGAGAAAATTTTCATGGTTTTTAAGTATCAAAACATGTCCATACACAAAATGTTGTAAGTAGAACAAAAGAAATAGAAAAATGTTTGGTGCAAATAAGATCAGAATTCCAAAAAATCGATTTAAAAAATAAAAACTAAATTACGTAATTTTATTAGTGTATAGCATGTTAAATATTTGATAGAGAAATAATATTTACAGTCATGGCCGTTCAAGCACCATGCAGTCTCTTTGAAAAAAGTAAATTAATATAAGTACCATATGAAAAAAAAAAAAAACTAATTTTTTTTTATCGTAGACTTCACTTTTTTTCAAAACGATTGCGCGGCGTTTGCATACTCTATGACTGTATATAGCATTACTCATATTTATATTATAAAATAGATTCAATATACTCCATCTAGTCATATCAATTTATAAATGATTATTTTTATGATATATATTGTATCTTGAAATTAAAGATTATGAAATGCATGTTCAATATGTAGTGTGAACGTACTGATTGTGATATGTAGTGTGAACGTGCTGATTGACGATCCAATACATTATCGGAGAGTACTTCATAGGAATATATCAGTGGCGGATGTCATTTGCACAAAATGCAACAGACTTTTGGGCCAAAAATATGTAAATCTCTATTTATTTTAGTTTCGAGAACATGATATGTTTTCACATTAATCTTTCAATTTCATATTATTTTTAATACACTAATCAAGCTGTGATTATTTATGTTGATCAGGTTCAACTAGACGCAGAAGCACGCAGCATTGTAATCAGAGAAGGAAGAATTCGAATGAATTTGTAAGTTCTAATTAAGCATAATTAATATGACAATATATTGTTTCTATTGGATTGAATAGTTATACATGTGATATCTATCCTTTCCGTTTCATCTCTAAAAAGAGAAACTCTTCCTTCTCTGTTGAGAAGCTACTCATCATCTTTGCTGGGTGTTTCCATAAGAGAAGAACAATCTGTTCTATTTTTAGTACCAGTCTGTATATATATATTGAGAAATGATATTTGCAGTCGTGGTTGTGCAAGCAGCGTGCAGTCGCTTTGAAAAAAATGAATTAACATGGGACCCACATGAAAAAAAAAAAAATTAACTTTTTAATCGTGGAGCCCATTCTTTTTCAAAGCGATTGCGCGGCGTTTACAATTCCACGACTGTATGTAGCATTGCTCATATATATTTGAGTAATATTATACACCACACTCTCATCTTATTTTCATCCTATTAAATAAGATGTGACTTATTTATCACTATTAGATAAAAAAAGAAATATGCAATAAATGATCTTTTAATAATGATAAATGTGCTACATCATACTTAGTGGGATGAAAATAAGATGGTAGTATAGTATATAGAATTTTCTTATATATTTTTATGTTAGTATTTTTTATCTCTCATTTTCACCGGTTCGGTTTTGGTTAGATCTACCGCAGTCCAACTACCAACTATTGACACATGTCCCACCACACAACTCTCTATCTGCCGATCTACCTTGATGAAAATCTTGGCACGTGACACACATGCGTTGTTTTGCGTATGGCTGTCACTTGCCACCGCGCCATAATGTTTATGTCGGCTACACGCATTGCACCAGTAAATTTTTCCACCTCAAGATCTTCTAGATTTATCCCACCACATCTCACAATCATTGACGTATGGTCTCCACATGCCACCATAGGCACACGTAAAGAAACTTGGCCTGATGCAGTCTGGCCCATTCAATGTCAGTCTTCCTACTATATTTTGACTTTCCCTAACAGATGATCTTGAGTAAATGAATATGGGTCTCTTTAGAAAATGTCTCAAGACAACAAACTGCAGTGCATCTTCACATTTCACCTACTGCTACATAGAACAGTAAAAAACTGTCATTTAAGACGGCACCTTCTTTACACGATATGGGTGGGGGGACCAAGTTTTTTGTCCTAAAATCCATTTTTCACTTTTGGGCTATGGTTATTGCAATGAGATTGTTTTTAAGAACCCCACCCATGTATCTTGTTTTACTATATTTACTTGCTTAGAAAAAAATTATAATAATTATACCAGTGGTCTGATCCAAGAGTCCATGAGCATGCAGGAACGAACTCCTGTTTTGGAATGGACACCATCTAGAGGACCCAATGACGAGGGCACCTGTCAACATATAAGTTGGAAGATTACCCTGATCATCATCTCGAGAACAAAGCGTGACATTATACATTATTTTAAATTTTATTATCCTCAATCGCATTTAATATAATCGTATTTGAGTGGTTTCGTTTATCAACCATTTAAATGACAATTATTAAAAATTTATCGCATAGTAAGTGTGACTGAGAATATTTCATAATATTATTTGGTGCAAATGTAAATTTTATACTTGAGCAAGCTTGTTCAACCATCTCCAAGTTCTAATGACTTGTAATCACTAACTTGTTTGTTAATGAATATCATTTTTCTTTTGTTTTAGTTTTTGGTTTTGATTTTTATTGATAATGGATAATTGCACTTTGATGCTTGGCTTTGATTTCTACTTTTTTGGGTCGTTTAAATGGTTTGAGTATCATAAAACAAAAGAATTCTGTATACATATCAATTTTTTTTATCATTCTTTTCTAATTATTCTGAATCTGATAATTTACTAATGCGCCACATTAACTTAGCCAAATGTTAGTCCAGTTCTTTCATTTAACTAATGCGGCCATAAATTATATCATCCGCTGCATGAACTACATAGCACCGTCCCAATCTATAAATATGATTGGGTGATGCTATTCAGTTTCATGAATTTGTCTCCTCAATTTCTCTTAATGTGTTTTTTATTTGGGCAAGAAACTGGCTCCTGAGCATGTCGAAAGGATGGAGTTTTAGGGCAAGTGCTTGAAAATGCCATTCCAGTTTAAGTGGATGAACCCCACAATTAAAATGGATTCTGTTCTGTTTTCCTTTAGTTTTCTAAAAATTAAAATCACGAGAACCCTCTCCCATATTCTTCCAGATCCCTCTCTTCCTTCTCCCTTTCTTCTACATTTAATTTGTTCTTTTTATTTTTTGGCTTTACATTTAATTTATTCTTTCTTCACCTTTGAGCAATTCACAAGTGTGTATATGCTATAGCTTAAATTATACTCTGGTCTTCTGCATCATAATTCATGGTATCTTATTTTTTCTCATCATTTGGCCAATATAGAGATTCAATACTGCACGAAGAAACCCTCTGAAACAAAGGTCTCAGTTTTCGTTTTCTCTCGATTTTGAGAATCCCAGCTTTTGATCCTAACTGTTACTCCTCTTCATTTTTTGGTTAATTTATCCGTTAGTGTCAGATGTGTTTTTGCGTAATGGGTTTCTTGGGATTTGACCATTTGCGTAGCATTCATATGAATTGATTGTGTAATATCTAGTTGAATCCAGCCGCATTGATATATGGCTTATTTTGTATAGGATAGGGCTGTAAAGTGTTCTCGCTGTATGGTTCCGATTACTTCAATGGCCCTGGTTTCTGGATTGTTTAATTTTGGTGTGTGGTTGCTGCGTGGGTCAATGTATTGTTTGATTTTGCTGTGTGGTTGGTGCGTGAATGCCCCGCTTGATTCTACACTGTTGATTCCTTAGCATGCAACCACCCCTTGTTGAGACATTAGCACCAATTTTAGCAAGAAAGACTGCAGCCGCCCCTTGATGTGGATGTCATTGTTGAATATTGCTTTTCTAGAGGTTCTCTTTGATTGCTGGGAGCTCAATTATGTCTCTGATACCTTAGTTAACACATTTTTCATGTATTACTATATTTTTTATGATTGCATATGCATGTTAGTGGTATCAGATGTTAGATCCCATTGGTATTTATTTTGTGCTTTGAAAAACTTGAGCTATATATTTTTATTTGGACAATTTCTAAGGAAACTATGATGATGTAGCTTCCTCCTGACTTTGGATGATCAATTGTAAATTTTAGGTCTAGACCCCTAGACTTTGTGATGGGAATAGAGTAAGCATCCTAGCTCGGTTGTCCTCTCATTTTTAATCTTGACAATGGTGGTTAATTCTATTAATTTTTACTGGTATTAATTGTATATATGGGTAGAAATTGAGAATCATAAATTCAGTTTTTCCCATTGTGATCTTCCTAGTTATTCTATCAAGTTCTCAAGTATGACAACTTCTTTCGTGCTTTTCTGCTTGGAGAAAGTCCAATTACTCTGCTTTCTATGTCATTTTCATTATTTACTTTAAGCTAGATTGCAATTCTTGTTCTGAATGATTATTCATATGAAGAGCAACTCAAGGAACATCTGAAGAGCAACTCAGGGAGCATCTTGCTTCTTGCAAGTGAGTATAACAATAAGAGCTCAGTTACTCGCAATGAGATCATTGAATGAAGTAGTGATGCACCCCTGTGCAATATTGCGCTTTATGTAAATGACCAACATCTTTATTTTTCTCCAATGAATGTTTACAGTCTTCTTTTCATTATGTCTCATATTGAATTTTCTTTTCTTCCTTGAGGCTGCATGTTGTCTTCCTCTTACTGGATACTGAGATATTGTGGAAGTTGAAATTTTCTGGCACAAGAAGTAGGCTTTTTCACAGGTTGGTTATGGGAATCCACATTTTGTACCATCTAGATATACAACACATTTTGTTCCTTTTATTATTATAAATTAGATTAACAAAATTATAAAATTAATAATATTTTATTATTATATAGAGTTTAGATGGATAATCCAATGTGAGATTAGGTTTTGAGTGAAATAAGTAAAAGGCAAAAGGTGTGATATTAGGCAAAGTTTGACTCATGGGATAGCCAATCTAATACTAATGCTCTAAAATCAACTCAATCGTTTAGTGTGGCTACTAAGCTATTTTTTAAGGGAAATAACAGATATTTTTTTAGTTATGCTACTAGTCATCTCACACCACACACCATACATGTTTTATTTTTTTTTTCTTTTTTATATTATTCCTACTAAACTAATTGAATTATTCTACTTATCATCTATATACTACATACTTGTTATGAGAAAAAGAAAAAATAAATTAAAAAAGATATAGTGTGTAGAGATGCTAAATAGAATTATTCATATTTTTTCACAACCTTCTATACAATTATGTTTTAAATGACCGATATTTTAATAAAATAATTTATAAATATAAAATAATTTAAAAAATAGTCTAATTTTACCGATCCAAAAAAAAAATTAGTCTAATTTTAAAATATAATTATGTAAAAAATTGTGAAAAGATTGCATATGTTTTATTCGTTTCTTAATATCACGGCCATGTAATTTTTATTGAATATATATTTATAAATATAAAAGCGCCCTTAATTTAGACTCGAGATTGTAGCACTAAAACTGAGATGCGAAGTCTTGTCCTCATCATAAACACTTGCAGAATTTGTCTGAAAAAATAAATAAACACTTGCAGAAGAACACCCATTTAGAACCGAGATGGCTAAGAGAATGAAGCCGCAGCTCTTCGTTAGCAGTACTCTCTCTCTCTCTCTCTCTCCCTCTCTCCTGAATGGGTTTTATTCAGAGCCATGGTTTTTTATTCTTCCTTTTTCTGCTTAGGATTATCCTTTTTCACCACAAATGAAAAACTGAAGGCATTGTTTTCGCCATTTGGGGAAGTTACAGAAGGTATGCTTTCTTTATCATCGACTTTTGGGCTGATTTTGTTTCTTCTTAATTATTTTCGGGTGGAAATTTATCGACAGGTTTTTATTTTTGGATTGTTTAATTTGTTTATTTAGCGAGGCTAGTTAAGGACCCAAGAACCCAAAGACCCAAAGGGTTTGGTTTTGTAACATTCGATTCAGAGGTTGAGGCTCAGAATGCTTTGAAGGCCATGAATGGCAAGGTATTATCTCTCTCTCTCTAAACTCCTTGAATTAGCTTAAATTGATGAATTCACTATAAATTTACTCGAACTGTCATGTGCATATACCTTATCCCTAACATGTCCGACTTTTTTGGGACAAGTTCTCTGTTTAAATTAACAGGTATCGGTAAATTGACTTTTTAAAACAATCAAGAAACGTGATTGCCTTTAAAAAACAAAAAAGATTAGGTAAGTAGTGTTCTTATGGTTCGTTTTAGGGGAAGGTGAAGCTTTAGAAGATCAATTTTTAGATTCTTAAGAAGTTGAAACATAGAGATAAGGTGCCATCATGAAATTGAGTTTTGCATTCATAGAAGTATATATGTAATGACTGGACTAATTGATTGTGCACTTTGTTCTAGTGTAATACCTAAGAATTTCAGTTATATGGGGGGGGTTTTTCTCTCACTGCTGTTCAATATCCGAGTTAGATACTGGAAGTTATTCATGTTTGTGAGGAGTGTTAAAGGTTCATATATGGTTGTATCTGTAATTTTCTCCTACCGCAGAGTGTAGTAACTGGGATATGTTTCGAAGAAAGCATATACCATTCCAGTTTCAGTACATTTTTAGAAGAGGGTAAAAGATGCCCTCCCTCCAATTTATCTTGTTAGGAATGAGACTTCTCTATATGAAGTATTTTCCCACGTTTCATATGTATTTTTTATGCCATCATCCAAAAAGTTGAAGGGTTGAATTTATACCATCAAAAGGGGAAAGACAAAATCAAGCTCACATTGGAAGCCCAATAAATCAGATACTGCATAGGTGCCAGTAACTAAATGGAAAATCACAAGGAAGGTTGCCTGAGAAACTTGAGTGAGAAAAGGATAGTTTTCTGGAACCTACTGTTTTAAGGTAGCGATTTTCCTTTCTTCTGCTAATGCTGGCTATTGGGCAACAGGCTCAGTGGAAAAGTGGGAAGCGAACCCTTGATTTACCAGGCTACTTATGTTTCTGTCTTTGTTATAATCAACAAAATATCTGATGAAACCTCTAGGGCATGGCAACCGTGAGCCAGCTTTGCAGTTAATTAGCAGAAGGCAGAGGTCATTTTCCTTAACGAAAGTGATGCTGCAGGTGTAATATCATGCATCCAGGGGAGAAGCTGGGATGGACTATCCTGGGCTGAGGGGGCAGTGCCAAGGCATAGTTTTTTTTTTTTTTTTGACCTTTTCAAGGAAGAGAACTTATGCCCCAATTTTATTAATAACGCCCACTTTCAGTAGAGGAATACTATTTACAAGTGCCAGGGGCATAGCTATAGGGGCTAATCTTGCGGTATTTGATGGATCAACATCATGAATTACCCTGAGAATTTGCAAATCGTGAGAGTTGCAGAATGGAGATTAGTGTTCTGGCATTTCCTAAATAAAATAAATTGGCAAGAGAGAAGAGTTCATCGGGGCTGGTTCCTAGGCTAAAGAAGAAACCATAAACTCATGCAATATGTAATTGTACATTGCTCCATAAATAGATATTTGTAATCGTAATGTGTTTAATACAGGAACATCATGCTGATAACAGAGAATTCTCCTTAAATTCTCAACAAGGATGTATGTAGGGGTGTAAATGTAATGTCCTTTTTTCCTGTCAGATCTATGCCCCCCCTCCCCCTTTCCCCCAAAAAAATAGTCTTGCCCTTGATTGTCTCATATTTAATCATGTGGTAGAAGGGAAAAAAAAGAACTTTTAATCTTCTGTACAATACACATGTTAGCTCTCATGCTTTTAACTCTTCGGCGGTATTATTTTGTTCCTCACCAAATCATTGATTGATTTGTCATGAGAAGTTTTTTTTCCATGCACTTCTCTTTGATATGCTTGATAGAAAGAGCCTTCCTGATTTGTTAACAAGAATAATATTGGACTGAAACAGCTTTTTCCCGTTATGTTTTACCATCTAGCCAAAAGGAAAAAAGGGTGAAATTTGGAGTATAGTTTTCACATTTCCTTTGTATTTTACATTCTATATGGCATGAATTGGAGGTTCAACCCTCTTCCCATATATGCTGTCGGACAATCCAATGATGGCATTAGCATTGTTGTGTTTTGTGGTTGATTATATAGCTAATATTTTCAAATCAGCAGCCTTCTTATTTATTGACTTTTGTCTTTCATAACTGCAAAGATAGTTGATGGGCGGCTGATTTTCGTTGAAGTTGCAAAGACAAGGAGAGATGAAGATGCTACCTCTTGATAATAAGGCTCACTTGGGTGTTCCATCTAGGGATTGAAAGCAAGATTCGGTGTCAAATGGTTAACAAAAGAATGTTTCTCAATAGAATAGTTCGGATTTCAAGCCGCAGGTTCCCCCAAAACCACAAATCATTTGTAGTCATAGGTGGTAAACTGAGTTGATCCTGTCTTGTTTTAAGGGAGATCGGATTCTGGAAGATTATATGGGCGTTAGGTGGTAAACACTAGAAAAAGCTGGGCAAAAATTTATTGATTGGAGGTAGGAAAGAAGTTCCTATGTGCCATGACATGTTATTGTTCCTCTATTATAAAAGTTTTGAGGTGTCCCCAAAACATTGTCTACTTTTTTTTATACATTTATATGACCTTCCTCATTTACTTCTAACTTCCTTTGGAAAGTGATATTTTACTTTTGATTTCCAAACTTCCCCCGTTTTGGTGACATGGAATGGAAAATTTGACAATCGATATCACCGGTTATGATCTGACTATTAAAATTGTGTCACGTGTCCAATTTTTCATCGATTTTAGCGAACAGATATTTACTCATCCCAAAATAAAAATGAAAAATTCTTCTGGTCATTCTCATATTTCACATACCACACTTATTTTAATTTTTTTTTTTATTTTTTCTATAATAAATATGTAGTGTGTAGATGATAAATAGAATAATTCAATTAGTTTAATAAGAATAAAATGAAATAAAAAATAAAAAAAATAAAAAATAATATTTTAATATATAAAATGTGTGGTGTGAGATAATGTGTAACATTTTTCAATAAAAATACATGTTTTCCACAAAACGATTAGGAAAAAGATTGGCTTGGCTCTACTTGCTGCCTCTTTTTTCTTTTCTTTTCTATTTTTTTTAAAGCTTTACTTCGTGCTTGATTAAAGAGAGAGCCAACGACAAAAAAGAGAGACAGTAATAGTGGTTAAAACACAAGCCTCAGTTAATTTCATGGGGGAATAAAGCAAAATTAAGAACTGGATCAAGATCCACCAACTCCAGTCAATTTGCCTCCACCTCACGATCCCTCTGCTGAAATAAGCAACAACTTTTCCTTCATTGCTCTCACCTTGACCACAGAAACAAATGGTAAAAATTCTCAACCCAAAATTTTCTCTTTCTGGGAACACGAGAATCCATGCATTCTCAGTGGTCTCTTCCTTTTGAACACAATACTAGAAAGGGAGAGAATTTATCCAGAAAGAAACGAAAGAAGGAATCAAGCATGTGGATAAAGGATTACTTTACGAAAGGAAAAAACACGTTCTTTGCTTCAACTTGCAGCCTAGATAACATACGAATATCACTTCGAAGAATGAGAAATATTGTTCTTTCATTCTAGATTTTTTCATCTTCAATCACACAATTAATGTGGTAGATTTGAAATAGTCTCATATGTCAGACATTTAATAGATAGTCATTTAAAATGCATAATTAGAAATGATAAAATTTAAGATAAAGAGTATTATTTCTGTCCAAAAAATAAATAACATAAATAAATGAGATCCATTTCAATAGCATAGCAATACTTGATTCGTAAGAAATTTTAATTTTAAATTTTTCTAGTAAATCAAGTCTTACTATATCAATGAAACCAATGTTAGACTTTGCACATGGACTTCCCAATAAAATTTTCCCTTTGGAAACTATGTCGTTTTTCTTTGGCAAGAGAAGAGGGTTGATGTTAGGAAGGACACCGCCATGAGCAATGGTAACACTAGCAAGCATTATTGAACCGTTATGGATCGAGAAAAATATAAAAATAAATTTAACTGTCATCTTAGATTTTATTAATATCGGTCATACTACTTGATTTAATGCATTTTATTAAAACTTCATATTTACTTTACAATAATATAACTTACTACAAATCAAATTAGTTTGTAAATTATTTTTATAGAATCTCTTTATAAATAAATAAAAATTGCTCTCATCTCCCTCCCTTCCAATTATCAAAACTTAAATTGATCTCACCGTAAAATAACTCAATCAGGCATCGACTCATCAACATATAACTTACACCTAAGTACTTGGGGTTTTCTTATTTATTATTTAGACAACTTATAATATTTTTATTTGTATTTATCAAAAACAAAATAAAATCTTTTGTATTTGCCTTACTTAGATTGTACACAGAAAAATAGTTTCAAGAACTCAATTTAGAAATGGAGGGAAGATCCCATATAATTCATCCTCCGAATCTCAAGAATGGATTTCAATAGAAAATAAACACAAACAACTGGATCTAAATAGATAAGCACATCCATAAACCACCAACTATATGAAGACAATAAAATTCATATGCTTATTGATAATTTTGAGAAGGCCAATCATCTCCATAATTGAGCAAATGCCATTTAAAATATATCACATCTGCAAATATCACTAAATGTCACAAAATATAAAATGAGAACTGGGATTCCTCCATACAAAGACACAAATTACATCCAGTCACTGGTTCAAGAACTCAAAGCTGCACGATTAGGAATCCATTCAATTTTTTCCCCACAACATGTAAACCGAAAGAGAAAGATACAAATAAATGATCACAACACAAATTTCGCTTAATTTAAGAAGGAATACATGTTGAGTTTGACTTGATTTCCTGCTAAAAATACCATTCCAGAGAGTTGGCTTGACTGTTGCTCGATCTTGGCTTGACAGTCCGCTCGAGTAAGCAACCAACTTGTGAGTTCGCTCGACACTCACTTAACAACCAACTCAAGCAAATAACATTTGCTTGACACTTCACTCAAGCAAGTTCTCGCGCCATGGACTATAAATACATGCTTTTCTCATGTATTTTTCTACTCATTAGCAGCCAATCATGTAAAGTGAGAGAAAATCATTTTATGAAAAATCCTCAGAATTCATTGGATGTATTGAATCTTTGGAATAGATAATTTTGTAATTGATCTCTTGTACTCCACCTTTGTTCATAATGAATTCGTTGAGACCTACCCCGGCAATGGACATAGGCTTACATTGAGCAAAACCACTTATATCTTAGCATTCTATGTGTAATTGTTGTTATTTCCTTTTTTGTTTTGCTTCCGCTGTTATACTTCAAATTAGCCTTTAATAACCGGTTTATCCAAACAATACATCAATCAACTACATCTAGACCCACTTGCTCCTAGCACCACTCTAATTTGCCTGCACCTCCACTCTCCCTGCTCAAATAAGCAAAAAGTGACTCTACAATAAATATAGTAGAAATGGAAAATGCTTAACCTCAGAAAAGCATGCAGTACTATAACCTTAGAGCCCCAAAGAAACTTTGAGCTTCGCTCAAACCCTCACCTAAAAATGAATTTGGATTTGTTCGACTTTAGAGGGGAAAAAACTACTATACTAAATCATTCTGCAACTTCCAAATCATTCCTGCTTGATGTCCGAACCCTTTCTTACTTTCTGATAAAAGGTTTTTTTGCCCTTTCCTTTCTTTCTACTAATTTTTTTTAATTCATCCCTTGAGTTGAAACTCTTTCAAAAATTGTTGCCGATGCAATCTTTAGGAATTATTAGAAAAGGTACGGGAAACAGGGGGAACAGGGAACTTGACCCAACCATACAATCCTCAAGAAATGAAAGAAAATCATCCTTTTTTCCTGAAAGTATACTGCCTTTTGGAAACAGCTTGGTCAAGACTTTGTGTAACATGCTGAGGACTCAACAGCATACAACACTGAAAAATCTATCAACACAACCTTTAATAGCATCCGGTTTATCATTTCCTGTTGAAACAGATTGAGCCTTGGAGATGCAACCATGAGATGGTGGGATGCTAACTGCTTACCTGCACAAAGATACACGCATAAGGTAAACCAAAAGACACTAACGATAAGATGGTCCTATCTCCTTTCCAACCACCAGAGCCAGCAAAAATGACGACAACAATCATAAGATTCTCTTACATCAAACATTATCACCAGCATGAACACATAATGCATGGCGGGTGCGGAAATGTGTGAAGTACATGATACATCATTAACTGCCAAGGTCTCATCCTAATAACATTAAAAAAAATGGCCACAGAAGTGTGGCCACCACTTGGAGCTAGGCCAAAAAAAAAAAAAAATCATACTTCAATTAAAATGAAATACAACATTGAGTAGGTGAATCACATTTTCTGACAGGTGACTCCTAGATGAGATGTTGAGAAGTGAAACTTCAAAAACATGAGACGGTGAGAAGTGGCAAAACAAATAATGAGAGCTGATTGCTATTTCGAAAGAAACAGTAACCTTTGACTCAATTTTTCCAATTCAAAGGCATAAAAGATGACCTATTCTTCAGGTACCATTGTTTACAGCTTCATCAAGTGAATGCCCGTGGCAAGAAATATTGGAGGAACTGATTAAGTAGAGTGCCCAAGCACACACAACTTAGTCCTATCACCAAATTCCTATATGGAATAAAGCGAACTTTTTTATTTATAGGTGGAAGTTGTTGCGCCTCAAACCTGTCCAAGAATCACACAATACGATATTTAAGTAATTCAGCAATTTGCCTACGTCCACTGGAACCAAAATTCAATATGTTTGTATGAGATTACAAACACTCAAAGTTTTCTCACGTCCACTCTCTGGTTTTGCCCTCTGTTCTGGGTTTCCCCAAAACCTATATTTCACCCATAGCCGCCTTGATCGCTCACCTCAGTGAGGATAGTTTACACCATTGCAAAATATCTCCTTTTATAAGAGAAGCCCACCTAACGTAGCCACCATTGTTAACAAACATGAGGAAATTTCCAGCAGCTATCATTGATTGTTAAGAGGCTGTTGCAGCCTTCTAGGACTAGTGGAAAGCTTCTCTTGGTGAGTGGGAGGTTGCATGTTCACATGCAATTCACACTTGGGGGGTTTCCAACAATCACCCCCTCCACCCAAGTGTGCCAAACTAGAATGCTATAAATTGTTGCATCCTCCAAATGATTTCACCCCATTATTGGAATGCTTGTTAGCCATGAGAGATTTCCGCTATCAAATGCATCTACAGGTGCGTTTTCAAATGGATGTCCAGATGCCTCTCCAAATGCATCTTCAGATGCATCGGCATTGTCTATATCCACAGAGCTTGCAAGGGATTTCTTCAAATGAGATTTACAAGTGCTTTACTGCACAATCTCAACTCCCTAGAATTCTTCTTTCACTCAAGTCTATGAATCCACACTCATGCACACCTTGAGCAAACTGAGTTTCGCTCGAACCACAACCGAGCGAACAATCTACCTAATACCTTTACAACTTTCAAACCAGACTCCATAATCCTACAATCACCAATCTCCAACTTGGAGACTGGTTCTCAACATGCCAACTTCTATCTCCAGCATAATTCCTTATCATCTCTGCAATTTTACAGCTCATGTCTTCAAGTTAGAAGACTAACTAAAGTGATGCATAACTTTAATTTATCACGTACAGTGCATTTAAACAACACATCTATATAGGGCAACACATCTCCCACTGCACTGGGAATCAATGGTCTCGCACGGACCTTGACACATATCAGAGAACCTATTGCTAAGGTCTCCATCTCTGACCTAGGCGACTAACTCCTCATCCTACTGCTAACATATCTTCTCTTCAGTTGATGTGCCCATCTTGTGTGCAATCTTTGCTAACTTCGACTTGCATAATCTCCATTCTTGCAAAATTTTTCTTTATATCGTAGTTTACTACCTTCATTCAGCAGGATATAGTGTAAGGTAGTAACCACCATGGAGATCTGATCGTCTTGGCAGTCATGCAATCATCAACTTTAGGTGTAGACATCCCTAGAACATCTGACGCTCTATTTCCATCTCTCACACATTTGCTTGATGTCATGGTCTAGGGGGATTTCTTCAGGTTTATATGGGAAAAAATAAAACTGACTCCCTTTTACTTCCTCATCTAATTCACACGACCATTACCACAAGCCAAGACCAATGAATCATTCGTGACTTTCCACACCTTTTTGAGAAAACACTATTGAATGATTGTTGTCTTTAACAATATTGTACATTGCAAGAAATACGACGTTATGTATTTCTTCAGTCACCATATTCACAACATCATTCTCAATTTTTTCATGATTTTAGCAGTCTTTTGTGGCCTGTCTTATCACAATTCCTAGCGAGTCATCTGTTGTCCATATCTTGACTTGCCTCTGCCCTTATTCCTGGATTTTGACTAATCCAAGCTTTTGCTCTAATTATCAACATTCAAGACCAACAAACTCGAGATCTTGCCAGAATCTCTTCTGCGCACCTCCTCATCTAGGATAAGATCTCTTACATTATAAAACTCCAACTTTGACTTTTTTGCATAATTACTCATAGTCATTCTCATGACCTCCAAACTTTTTAATCACAATGCCAAATACTATTGGGCAAAAAAGTATCTATTGTTAGAAAACCCCCCAAGTGTGAATTGCATGTGAACATGTAACCTCTCACTCACCAAGAAAAGCTTTCCACTAGACCTAGATGGCTGCAGCAGCCCCTCAACAGTCAAGATAGCTGCTGGAAATTTTTCCATATTTGTCAACAATGGTGGCTACGTTACGTAGGCTTCTCCTATAAAATGAGATATTTTGCAACGGTGTAAACTATCCTCACTAAGGTGAGCAATCAAGGCAGAGGACTGTGGGAACCCTTTGAGAGATAGAGAGCTTGTTTATGAGTGTTTGTAATTTTGTACAAACACATTGAAAATGCTGAGTTTCCGCTCCAGTAGAAATAAGCAAGTTGCTGAACTACTTAAATATTATCTCTATATCGTCTCGTATGATTCTTGGACAAGTTTGAGGTGCAGCAGAAGTGAACTAAATAAATTGAAGAATATAACCAAGTAGTACCTGAAATTTATGCTTTTATCCCCGGTGTGCATAGTGCACTCGAATATTTCTGCCATCTAATGACTGAAGAGGATCATAAAACACAGCTTTCGCCAATTACATTATTTTCAACACTAAGCACTCAGCCGGGGGGGGGGGGGGGGGGGGGGGGGGGGATTTACCTGGCCATCCATTTCATTTAGAGCTGTGGTGGCTGCAGTTTCAGAAGTGAACCGCACAAACCCATACCCTTTCGATCTCCCACTCACGTGATCACATATAACTTTAGCTGCTAAATATGACAGCTAAATTTCCTTCAGGAAGTCTGAGTTCATTTAGACCTAAAAAAATAATATACTACCTTTATGATCCAACTATATTACCTTCAATTATCTCACCATGTTGTCCAAAAGCATCCTTTAGAACAGCTTCATTGGTGTCATAGGAAAGCCCTACAAGTACGAATAAACATTATGCTAACAAAACCGGCCACAATAAGAAATGATAATTCTCAGGAGACTAGAGAACAAAGGCTCCACAAATCCGAAGCACACAATATGTTTTGAAGGTGCATTTCCTGGAAAGTGCCTACTGATAAAAATACATAAAGAATATTGCCCAGGAATATTAAAGGATTAGCGTGCTGAGTAAAAATAGATCAGCTTATGACGCTAGCATCAGCTTTAAAACCTACTATTACAGATTCCATCTTCATTGTAGACTGAATGACCCAATTGGGCGTCACTTGCATCAGATTAACACTAAAATCAACATTTAGACCATGGAGTGAGGAATTTTGAAAACTTAATCGGTACATACAGCACGAACAAAGATACCTCTTACTTATCAAAAAACAATACAGCACGAACAAATAATTAATGAGGAATGTTGCTTAATTAGCTATATAGAATAAGCATACTTGCTTCTGGAAGCAAAAATTGATTCCAACAAGCTAGCCAAAGAGAGAAGGAAGAAAAGAAATCCGCTAGAATTCAATTTGGGAGCTAATAATTAATAACGAACTCCACCTATAACAGTTTTGCAACTAGAAATAAGATTTTGATACTGAATTTTCTTTTCTAAAAGAATAAGTCGAGTACAAATCAATACTTCAACATGATTGCAGACTTTGTAAAATAAAAAGAGAAAAAAAAAATACAAAATGCCAAAAAAAGATTTTGAAGGTAAAAACTGCCCATCCGAAAATAAGATTACGACTGAGAAGGGCAGAAAGCCTGGGTTTGGTTACCGAGAAAACCAGGCAACAAAAAAAAACAAAAAAAAAAAGGCTAGATAAAATGCCTGAACTCAAGCACTTGCGTGAGATGATAAATGGTAGGAAACGCAAATGAAAAGGAAATCGAAGGTTGAAATGAAAGTAAGAGAAAAGGACCTCCAACGAAGAGATTGGTGGAAGAGTGGCGAGGGGCACACAACCATCTGGCTGAGGGAAACGTACCGGAAAAACGAACGCCACCTCTCGCGAATTGCATTTCTTCTTGCCGTGCGCCGGCTTTGGGCGTATTATAGCGTCTTTTAGCGACTAGATAAAAGAAAGGCGAAGAGGTTTGCCGCGGCCCCCTCATAATCCCCTTTTTCTCATATTTAATTATATTTGTTAATCTTCCTTCCATATTTTCTCATATTTAATTATATTTGCTAATGTATCTCCTTTTAAATTATCAAAAATTTTATTTACAATTATTTTTTTTATATTTTTTATATATTATATTAATATAATTAGTTTCATCATTTTTTTAATATAAAATAAATATTTTAATTATCAATAAATTATACATAACATAATAATATATCGAGAAACGATACTTTATCATGTAGTACTAACTATATGTAATATCCCATATCAAAAAAAAAAAAAAAAAAAAAAAAAAAAAAACTATATGTAATATAATAATTTACTTGTAAGATATACTATACATAGCTACCATTTGCTCCCACACCCTGTTTTTCATTTTTAATGTCAGATCATCACCAAATTCATCTCTCTCATCTCTCTTTCTCCTAAAGCTCTCTCTCATCAAGCTCTCTTCGACCTCTCTCTCCTCAAACTCTCTCTCTCTTTAACTTCTCTCTCTCCCTCAACCAAAACCCATTTCTTTCTATCTATTCATTTCTCCATTTCTTGCTCCAAAACCCATTTCTTTCTATTCCATTTCTTGACTATTCCATTTTTTTCTATCTATTCGTTTCTCCATTTTAGCCAAAAACCATTTCTTGTTCCAAATCCACCTCTGATACTCTTATCTGATACCCATTTCTTTTTACTCCTGCCTACACTAGAAGATTCCCATTACTCTATTAGCCTTGGGCAAAAGAGTTCTTGATGCATTTTCATTCATTTGGAGCGAGTTTTGAAAAGCCAAATTTTTTTTTTCCATGATTGAGTCTAACTGCCACATAAGGTATGGATGTAATATGAATTAAAGGACTCATGAAAATAATAATTCTAATTGTTAAGATGGATGAAAAATGAATATAGTACAAGCTAATCATTAAACCTTAACAGAGAGCACACAGGCCAATTTTGAAACCTTGAACTGCAAAATGCAAAACTTCTCATAGTTTGGAAGGTACAAATATATTTATGAATTATCGTGTGGTTTGGGAACACATTTCATTATACAAAGAAAATAGGCAAAATAGTGTATGAAATAAGAGAATTGATTTTACTTCTCATCATTAATGCTTGCCACAAATATTTATAGCTGGTAACTAAATTCAAATACAAAATTTTCATCTCATCACCACAAATTTTTCAAATTTTTATATAAAATATAATAAATAATTTAATTTTTTAAAATCACAATTTAACTTTTTCAAATTCTAAAATAATAATATTATTAAAATATAATATTTTAAATTTTTATCTAAAACAAAAAATTCTAATCTCACTTTCCAAAAACCTAAACCTAAAAGATGTGAGCCTTCCACAGCATGGTCTCACATAGCCAATTCATCCTACGATAACTAGGACAACAAACGATCAAATTTATCACCAATCTGGCTTTCAGAAGTGTAACACGAGTGAACGACACGCAGCCGTCATCCGACAGAGTGAACGCCTGGTCAAATATCTACAACTCAAAGTATGGGATGCCAAATGCAATAAAGAGTGAAAGGGACAGAATTTATGCTAAAAAGGGCCATGAGAAAGACCCCAACATGTGGAAGCAAAGATTACTTTAGGAAAGGATTGTCCTTCGCTTGAACATGTAGCCCGATTAGCATATGGACGCCATATCATAAAATAATTAACACAGGAATTCACATCTCCGTTAACCTTAAAAGCATCCAAATTGTCATAACAAATGTTCGAGAAGAAAAGCAATGAGCGACTAAATATCAGCAATGGAAACAAGTAGTTTCATCGATCCATTAATTCGAAGAGGAAAGACTAGCAGAGACATCAAAGTGCTTTCGAAATCAGTTTTCACCTGCACGAGAACAAGATTGGATCCAACCCATATTACATACAAATGAAGAAAGAAGCGTCTATTTTGACTAGAGTAAAGCTACGCCTTCTTTGGGGACTTGGTGGCCTTGGAGGGAGACTTGGGCTCTTTGGGAGCCTTGTCGCTCTTCTTAGGCAAGAGAACAGGATTGATGTTGGGAAGGACACCACCATGAGCAATGGTAACACCCGCAAGCAATTTTCCAAGCTCCTCATCATTCCTAACGGCCAGTAGAACATGCCTTGGAATTATCCTATTCTTCTTGTTATCACGAGCCGCATTTCCAGCCAACTCCAAGACCTTTAAACACATTAAACTCAATCATTTCAAAATCCAGACAGGGAAAAAGAGAAGTTTTCAAGCAACCCATAGTAGATTAGTATCAAATAAGAAAAGAAAGCAAACGCAAACACTTGTCTTTCTACATCTTGTAGACCTCGGAATTACAAAGAAACGCATCAAAACAGCGTAATTTTTAAGTTCTTAATTCCTTTGAAAAATTACGAAATGAAGTAATGAGTTGAACGACGAAATACATTCTGTGAAAATACAGAACAGCAACTTCCTAACTGAACGCAACCCACGAAACAAACAACATTTGATAAAGAACCGCGAAAGATCTAAGAGACAAGAAAGGGCACTAGATAAAATCCAAAAGAAAACATAACTTTAGTCACACGAAGAGACAGAGGGAGAGATTATCGTACCTCGGCAGCTAGGTATTCGAGCACGGCAGCCATGTAAACAGGAGCACCTGTCCCAACACGCTGCGAGTACCTTCCTTTCTTCAAGTATCGGCCTATCCTCCCGACCGGGAACTGCAAACCGGCTTTGACGGAACGGGAAACCGGCTTCTTTTTGGGGCCACCACCGCCTCTTCGTCCTCCCGCACCCTTCTTCTCCATCGGACGCTACTAACACAGACGCCGGACGGCCGACCGAGCACTTCGACTGCAACAAAATCAGATTTGAACGAACGAATTTCTTGCCTTAGGGCAGATTGACAGAAATGGGGACAAGGTGGAGTCTGATGGGGGGTGGTGCACGGTTTTTTATATCTAATAGATGTGCGAAGTGCGAAGCATGTGCGACTGGGCGTTGAGTGGATTGGAAAGTGTGAGGGTCCTGACCGTGGGATTCCATCCTTATCGACGGCTGTGGGGTTGGGGAAGCGCGTGTAGGGGAGTTTTGTTCGTTCCATCCGTGTGTTTTGAAATGGACCAATGGGGAAGCGAGTTCCATTTTTTAAAAATGAAATTTCTTCGGTAAATATTGTCAGTTTCCCGCTTCAATTTTCAATTTTTCACCAAGTTAATATTTTCTGTTTTTTTTCTATTTCCAAAGTCTTCACAAGAATAATTAATGGAATATAGTGATTTTAGAAAATAATTTTTTTGGCCATTAAAGTGATGGTTTCTCTAAATGAAATAATTTGTAATTGAAAGTTTTTTCCTTTTACTTCACAAATTATCTTGTGAAAACGAAATGAAAAATGGGTTTTTAACTTGCCACTATTATTTAGGGTTGCTTTACATTCAAAGATGAGATGGTTAGGCCCTATTTGAATTTAGCAAGTATTTCATTCCGTTCGATTTCATCTCATCTCATCTTATTTTATTATTATAATTTTTTTAAATTTTTACAAAAATTATAATAAACAATACAACTTTTTTAAATCTCTTTTTCTTTTTTTTCTTTTTTTTTTGTAGTTTTTTTAAATCTTAATTCAAATTTTTCAAATTTCAAAACATAAATAATATTATAAAATGATATTTTAATAATATTTTGTTTATTTTTTATATAAAATCATCTCATCTCATCTTATTTCATCTAATCCAAACCAGCCTAGATGAAATATTAAAATTAAATAAAATATTATTACAATATTATTTTAAAATTTAAAAAAATTAAATTAAAATTTTAAAAAATTAAATTATTTATTATATTTTATATGATAATTTAAAAAAATTATAACAATAAGATGAAACACTTTCCAAATTCTTTCACCAACAAATGCGATCTACGCACTCTTCAACGTATGATCGTATTCACCTCTGGAATGTATCCACCTTATCACTTAAGTATTTCAGGTCGTATTCAAAGCAGCACACTTATGAGTTTTGGGACTTTTCAAACAACCGCATTTAGTGGTCCTGTTTTTAATTCATTTAATTCGATATTATCTTATTATTATAAATTTTTTAAATTTTTATATAAAATCTAATAAATAATTTAATTTTTATAAATCTCAATTTAACTTTTTTAAATTTTAAAATAATAATAATATTAAAAAATAATATTTTAATCAACTTTCATCTAAAATCATCTCATCTTACCTCACTATCCAAACAATCTCTTTAGACTTTATTAAAAATAAGCTAATAAATTAAGTTAATTTAATATAATATGTTAAATTGTAAATTTATTTTTATTATAAAATAGATTTAATATTAAAACTATTTTAAATTGTGAGCTTTATCTTTTAGATTTTTTTTTTTTATGACTATAACACTTATCTAGATCATTGCATAATACGCTACAAGTTTATTTACAAATATATTTCTTTTAATCAATAATTCAAAAACAAAATATAGTAAGAGATGTGGAGTGCCCAATAGAAAAATCTCCTTACAATAACTACAGTACTTAAAATAAATAATTAATAAAATGACAATAAATTATAAGTTCGGGCTCATATTCATTGACTTGGACATGGAGAAGACCACCAAAGGTAGTTTATGATCCCATTAAAACAGTGAAAGTGTTTTATTTTATTTTATTTCATTTTATCATTATAATTTTCTTAAATTTTCATATAAAATATAATAAATAATTCAACTTTTTTATATTTTAAAATAACAATAATATTAAAAAAAATTAACAATATTTTATTTAACTCTTAATTTTCATCTCAACTCACTATCTAAACTGCACATATGTCAATCCAACTAGTAAATCCTTTAGAGCTGTGACTTCAAATCACAACTAATAGAAAGAAGCTACAGTCGAATGTTTTGATGTACTTCGTAGGAGGCATTCAATTCCACTACTCCAATGTTCTTGTTTGGATAAAGTATAAACATAGTTAAATAATTAGACCTAGAAAAACAAGATTGCCATAAGCACCGACCAAGCACGACCACTATGCCGGCATGTGGGGCTTACAAACCGGCAAGAATGAAGTGGGGTCAACAATATTTTGAAAATCCGAAATCATATAATCCACTAGTGCAACGTATGTAGGTGTTGGACACGCATATTTATGACGATATGTAAACCCTGAGCGTGGCTTGTGCGAGTCTGCGACATGTGAGCCATATGTGTTGGTACGGTAGTAGTGATGGTTCTTGTCTTCTTGTTTATCAAGTTCATGCCAACACTTTGGACTCAAGGGTTAAGGGCTTTATTGCATAGCTTTTCAATTTCTTAAACATCTAGGCCTCGTTTCTTTTCAGAGTTGAAACACAAACATTTTCTAGTTTTGTACAGATAAACGATTTGTGAAAACAAGCGATAAGAAATAAGCTTTCATCTCATCTTCAACTTATTCCATCAATGCATCTTGATTGAACCCATACGCTGACCATTGAAGACTAAAAAAGAAAAAACACTAACCACTTCCTATCAACTGATAGACCTGCGTGCCTCTCTCTTCTCTCCTCGTCTATCTACCTCTCTCATTTGCCCTCATTTTCCCGTTACACAAAGTGCTTCCTTTGTTACATAGAGTGCCTCCTTCCTTCCCCAACCTCGAACACTACATTTTTATCAAGCTGCCTAAAACTTATGCTCACTCACAGACTCTGCCTTATGTTGCCCCTGTTGTACCATGCGAAAATTGGCCAAAAGCCCAACCAAAATCTCATATAATCTCATTCTCCCCTCTACAAGAATAGTCCCTTCGCATGCCTTCAAATAGTTGAGATTCCCGTCCCATCTTGGGTAGTGAGTTCAACTTTACCTGCAACTTATTTCACCCCTATGAATCTTGGCATATGCATTGCAGTGGGTTTGTCCACATTTTTGGGGTTGTAGGGTCATTTGGGTCTCTATTATAGAGGAAAATGGGTATAAATTGATGATGCCCAAGCCGAGCCTATCAACCATAACCAATCGATTCTCATGGAGCATCATTGTCCCCAACTCTTGCCATAAAGGCCATGGCACTCTTAGCTCAGGCACGATGGCTCTAGAGACACGATCCTACTAGGTAACCATCTCATCTCCTATTTTTTATTTGCAAAAATTCACCTGCATTAAGCGTGTTATGGACGCACGCAATCGCTAACATTATTGCCAGTTAGATTGATGTCTAACTCTCACCCAATTTCATTTTTGTTGTTTGAGGCCCAAAGGGATACACTTTTTCATGACATAACACGACGCACTAGAGATTGCCATGCTAGGTGGCTTCTTGTTCTGATATAGTGATATGATGATTTTGCCTTTTGACTTGGATGCTTACACAACTATGGGGGAGTCATAGTTATATAATGGAGTTACCAATAAGTTTGAAAGGTCCAAAAATCCATGATATGACTGGATTGAGGCTTAACTTTATGAATGATGGATATAAGCTTTGTGGATCTTCTTTCACAATAAGGCATTTACTAATGTTGATAGATTTATATGTGTACTGATTTTTTTTTTTTTATTATGTTTCTTATGAGTTATGAAACTATCTAACACTATGTCTTAGGTTCAATGATCTCTTTATTTATGCATAATATACACTTTCCTCTTGGGGCTTTTTACATGCTCAAAATATTTGACATCCTGTTGAGGGATACGTTTCCCTTTTCCCCCCCTCTTACTTGCGCTAAAAGGCTTGTATGGCTGGTTGGAGTGGAATAATGTTTGGGCTTGATGATCAGGTTTATTGTAACTGATGCTCAGATTTGGTTATTCTTAAAGTTGGGTGAGAGCTAGACATCAATCTAACTAGCAATAATGTTAGTGATTGTTTGGGTGAGAAACCATATGCTTTTTAGAAGTTCTTTGTTTATGATGCAAGTATGTTTGTGGATATATACCACATTCTGGAAACTTTTAACATACTACAAATATCCGTCTCATCTAGAGGAGTATATTTTCCCATCTCCATAGGTTCTAAATGCTAGGTCCAATGGGATGACACTTATTGTAGGTCTTGTGACCAGTGATCGGGTTTAGTTAAGACATGTGGTATAAGTAGAGGAGGAGCTCAAATTAACTGTACTTAGGTTGATGATTGTTTAGAGGGGTTCAAGTTTGATTAGCAATATTGTACCTCGTCACCTATGTTAGCAAGCTTTCAGTGAATTGCACTAAACTCATGTGCCTGAGTTGACTTGTAGTGTGTTCTGCAATGTAGGTTCATCAAGCTATCCTTCATCAAGTGTGTTCTGCAATGTATGTTTTCCTGCAGCGCAATAGTTTTGTGGGTGATGTGTTTATCTTGCAATGTGTGATTTTATAGTATTTGCAACATTTTGTGTGTTTATGACTACTTTGTCTTGTTGCTATGTGCCTGGTGGTACTGCATTGAGTGTGTTAATGAAAAATGAACTTGGTTTGCCTCTTTTTACTTGTTGTGTTGCTTGCATGTGTAGTTATGAATGGGTGTATGTTGCTTCGATTTTTTCTATTGCTTTGTTGATGTGTCTCCCTTTTGCAAAAATAGAAATATGCATTATATGTAAGGGTGTAAAAAAAATCTGACAAACTGAAAAACTGGCCCGGACCGAACCAATTGTGCCGGTTTTGGACTGGTTCGGTTCGGAACCGGTTCCATAAATGAAAAACCGGCCAGAACCGGTCTGGTTTCGATTCCGGTTAGTTTTGGACCGGACCGGTACTGTTTATATATTAATATTATATATAATATGTTTTATATTATATATAATTTTTAATCACATAAAAAATAATTACATATATATACTAATACTAATATCCTAATAAAGACTATAGTTATACTCATACTCATATAGTTATACTAAATCATCAAAACTAATACTAATATATATCTATACTAATAGTCTAATATTAATACTATTATATTGTCTAATATATTATATAGTTATAACTAATACTAATATATATACTAATAATAATTATCTAATATAGGATTATAGCAGATGTTTTTTTTACACTAGATTTCTTATTTTAGTTTTTATTTTATAGCAGTTTTTTATATAGCAAAATTTTGTTTATATAACAGAATTTTTTTATAAAGCAGATTTTTTATATCAGAACTTTTTTACATAGCAGATTTTTTTTTATAAAGCAGATTTTTAATAGCAGAATTTTTTTACATAGCAGAATTTTTTTGTAAAACAGATTTTTGTAAATGGTAATAGATTTTTAATAAAACAGAATTTTTTAAATCAGTTTTTTTTTTAAACAGAATTTATATGACAAATTTATATTTTATTAAAACTGAAAAACTAGACCGGAATACTGGTTTAGGAGAAAAATCGGTGCGTAATCAATTTTAAAAAATGTAAAACCGGTGCCTACCGATTCGATCCTAGATTTTGTTCAAAACTAAACCGAACCGGACCCGTTACACCCCTAACTATATGGTTTTTCTACGGTGTGCATTTTCTTTCAAGTAAAGAAGATATTGTTAGATATAGAGTAAAGAAGATGAAAAGTAATGCATCACGATGTTATCATGCACTTTTCTAAAACATTTATATTATTTTTGTTTTCTTAGCATTACTATCTACGCTTCTCTCAGCTAACTTACACTCGGCAAGTATGGCCCACTGCCTTTTTATTGTTAAAAAGTCATATTTTCATATGCATTAATTTATGTTACTTGTTGCAATTCTTCACTAGCCTATGTGTCATTTTCTTCAAACATGTAAGTAATATGCATTTTGTACTTATATTACACGGCTATATTCTACATATCCTTCATGTGCGTTTTAAGTTATTTCACATGGATGATATGAGGAATATACACACTAATAGTGAGTTATGGGCAAATGGGATGGAGGATATTTTCATTGAGATATTGTATGGGAATGCCCTTATTGGTGCACTGAGAGTAGGGAGATCACAAGTAGGGGCCACGATTTGTACACTCAATTCCTTGCTATTTTGGGTATAAGGGTGTTTGATACAAACTAAGTGAAGGGCAAAATATAAAGGTTGAAAAGGCAGCGACAATTCACCGATCTGATGGGCCAAACTGGTATAAGATGGGACCTCGACACCAAAACAGTGATAGACAGTGATGAACACTGGACAAATTCCATTAAGGTAAGCAAATTCAACTAACATAAATAAATAAATACCCAACTTATGTGAGAAATAACATGTTTCCTTCTATTTTTATGTCTTTGTAACCAATATCTGAAAAGCTACTTTATATATTTGAACTAGGAAAAATCAGACTGGAAGTAGTTCTGGACCATGGGCTGCCGCAGAAACCTCCTCCACTCCCTCTTTCACTGAAGCTTAGTCCAAAAACTACCGATCTGCTCACCTGGTTCAAGGTCTGTATGGCCACCTTCTTCGGCGTGCACTCTCTCCATGTAACTACCTGAGCATTTCGTGCTAATCTGGATTTCATTTGCTCTGAGACCTTACTTCATGTGCTCTGAGATTTCATTTTTGACTGTGCAACCTCACTTCATGTGGTTTAGAAATAAGAGCCATTGATGGACAACATAAATTTAGAAATTGGTTCCTTAGTACGAAAGAGGGTTAGTCAAAATATGATTTACATAAATTTGATAATTGGTCACTTCATGTGATTTGAACTGATTCAAGAATGCCAAACCACCCAAACTAATTGGTCACAGTGGTCAATGGCTCTTCTTGCAAATATTTTCTACTAAATGTATTCAATTTCAAGTGAAATGAAAATAATTATTGTTTAGTTTTCTTTAGAATCTTGTAATATTTGTTAATGGTCTTGAGTCAGTAAGTTGTTTGGCATGAGTTTCAATGAAGTGAGAGAGTGAATCTGTACAAACCAGAGCACAAATCAATGCAAATTATCCCAGTTATCTTCATCAATTTCATGGCAAGTATGCGATGAAAAGAAACTCAAAATCAAGTGATTGATTCAGTGTAAGAATCAAACAATGAAGTGGCGGAGGAGATTGTGGCAAGCTCTATTGACGACGACGACTATTGTGGTGGGTGATGGAAAAAGCTTCGACGGATAGGGGGAGATGGAGCTTGGTGGTGCGACGGCGTTGTTCGACTGTGGCGGTGATGGAGCTGGTTTGGTGCAGTGCAACTGTAGTATGAGTATATCGTGTGGTGGTAGTGTTGAAGTCAAAGTTCTTCTAAGAGGTATTTAATTAAATGAGATAAAATGTTTTGTATAGAATCTCCTACGTGTCTTGCGTTGATTGGGGGCTGTTAAACACACAAGTTTAGCCCAAGAGGAACTGTTGAAGTTACAGGATCTAGATAACCTAATCTCTTAAGGCGGAGGCTTTTGATTGCATAAATTCAATTTCTCCTTGATAGGTTTGCATGTTACGAAGTGCTCCATGTTCGTAGATAGGGTAATGAGGCAGGTCACTTACTTGCACATATCAGGCTAGTGTAAGACATAGTATAGTGGTGGCGTCAATGTCCATTATTATTCCTTTTAGAATATTGTTAAATGTAATTTTGTAATGTATTTATTTGAATATGACTTATTCCTTATGAATGAAATATGTTCTTTTATCAAATAATATATATATATATATATATAAAATTCTATTCACAATTTAGGTGTAAACTGTATTTAGTGAAGTACTAATATAATATAATTTCATTTAAAATTCAAATTTTAAAATTTAAATTTTATAAATAAAATCTTATTATTTGAATGATATAAATGATGTGCTGGGCTTATGACCAAACTATATTTTTATTTTCACGATCGATTGTCTTTTGATCGATTTTAAACTTTTTCGTTGGTTACTTGATTAATTATTTTTATATATGCTAATGCCATATCATCTATCTCCACCGCTCCTTCTCCTCCAATCAATTTCGTCGGAATAAACCAAAGACCGGTTCAAGTATGTCATTACTGCCGTCGATTTAAACTTCAAACTCCTCCAGATCAACATCCCACATGTTGCCATGTCAGTGATCTGTGGCTTCTCCCATTGTCCAATCAAAACCCATCTCACATGTTTATAAATACGAAATACCAACTACAATCCATTTCCATCTCAAGGATATATCTATAGATTCCAAACTGACTCGTACCTTCTCCCCCTTTAGCGTCTCTGTTTGCGTTTGTTTCCCGAGAAAGCAAAATTCCGATGGCCCCCAAAGCTGAGAAGAAGCCAGCCGAGAAGAAGCCTGCCGAGGAGAAGAAATCGACGGTGGCAGAGAAGGCTCCTGCAGAGAAGAAGCCCAAGGCCGGAAAGAAGCTCCCGAAGGAAGGCGGAGCCGTTGCTGGCGACAAGAAGAAGAAGCGGACCAAGAAGAGCGTGGAGACATACAAGATCTACATCTTCAAGGTGTTGAAGCAGGTCCACCCTGATATTGGGATCTCCAGCAAGGCCATGGGGATCATGAACAGCTTCATCAACGACATCTTCGAGAAGCTCGCTCAGGAGGCTTCACGGCTCGCGAGGTACAACAAGAAGCCTACCATCACCTCCCGGGAAATCCAGACTGCTGTGCGCCTCGTGTTGCCTGGTGAGTTGGCTAAGCACGCCGTTTCCGAGGGGACAAAGGCCGTCACCAAGTTCACCAGCTCTTAAATTGTACGCTTGCAGGCCTAGGGTTTGTGAAGAAATTGCGGAAGAAAACTAGGATTAGGGTTTGTGTTATTCTCTATATCAGTATCCTTATTTTGTCTTTTGATTTTAAGTGGTAGATGCACGTTTAATGTAAAGTACCTATATGCTTTAAGATGGAATGGAAAATCTTTTGACGTAATTTATATATTTCTTTCATTAGTTTTACTTTTTGTAGTTTATGCCAAGATAAAAGTTCTCTTCTTTGGGGTAATTTCAGAGAGAAGTTAGATTCGTTGGCGTTCTATTGGTCTTCACTCTCTGTTTCTTCATGTATGTGTACAAGATCTTTTGAGAAAGATGAACACTGAGCAGGTGCTATCTCATCTGTCTTGAGTTTGAACCCATCTGTGTTAATAAGCTTTATCCGTATCTGCTTGTTTGGTTGTCGCTATCTCAGTAATGTGTTTGTTTCACGAGAAGGTGTTAGATCTGTCGAGTTATTTAATGTCTTTACTCTTTTCTCTTGATTTTAGTCGATGTGAAACCTTTTTGTTTGATTTTGGGTTTTGTTAATCTTTCGGCAAACATTGTTTCGATGTTCGCGTTGGGGTTTCTAAAAATGATGAATTGATGATCATTCGAGTATCCCAAAATGGCGTTAAATTGGCTTGCGATTATGTCTTTGATTATAGTTAGATTAGGTTTTATTCTACTAATGGAATGCAACTGAATTTGGGTTCCTAGGTGTTCATATTTCTGATTGTTCAATGCGATATTGTTTTATTAATAGATTCTACATCTCTCATTTTCTTTGGAGCAGCAAATAACATGATATGAAGCATGTTTTTTGTACCATTAATGAATGGTTTGTTGGTTTGGTTAAGCCTCCTTTCCAGTATGGGAGGGGGATGGGGAGGAAAGGAATCTGCAATGCTTGGAAGTTTGATACCTTCATTGAACATCGAAGTCAATGGTCCCCCATTGGTGTGAAATAAATGGAAAAAATAACTCATTCAAGCTAATTGATTTGAGACCCAAAAGGCAAAAACAGTGGAATTTTTGGAGTAATGTTTTGAATACGGTGATGTCACATCGGTCAAGACATTAAAATAAAATATTTTATTACGATATTGATATTGTTTAGTGTATTATTTCGAAATATTTTATATATAAATAAATTATATATAAATTATATTTTAAAATAATAATTTTTATATGAATAAATTATATATAAATATATATATATAAATTGTAAATAGTCTGATATGAATTATAAGTTAAAAAATAAAATTATAATTTAAAAAAAAAATAAAGATTAAAATATAGGTCGGTATTTTATTCGGTACAAAATAAGTACCATATTTGTACGGTACGGTATCAAAATCAATGCTTTGGAGTGAGGACCTTAAAATCGGGGAGTTTGCGGTGTTTTGCAATATAGACATTATATGCTTGATGCTCCTGGCTGTGCGTGTTCAGTTCTAGTGATAAAAGTTGGTGCAATTTACGGATGTCGTTTTTTTAAAATTTTCAATCCGATATATGGTCTAAAACGTGCATTTTTGTGGACGATGGTCTGTTTTTCACATTTTCTTGTTGGGACTTCAATTTAGGATCATTTCTATCTTGTGGGTCTGAAAAGAAATCAGGTATCATATCAGAACTGTAATGAAATCCATTCTCTTTGAAGGAAGCCAAGTAGGATTGATGGATATAGTTGTCTGAATCCTCGATTGTTGCGTGTAGTTTGTCCTTACTTTTTATGATATGGCTTCTCTTCCTTTATTTTTTGGGTGAAGTTTAGCTGTTTAAGCAAGAGTGCACTTTTTGGCTCTCTCTCGAGCATCTTCTCTTGACGTTCTTGAATCGAATTCCAGATCTACCAAATGGAATCTTGGACCTCACAATGTCTATAGATCCTTTGTATGGCCTTGATATCACATGGACGAGCACATCAGTATTTTCCTTTGGCGCCGTATGGATTTAGGGTTGGTTTTGATCTCTAAATCTAAATTATTTCGTTTTATTTCATTTAATTATTATAATTTTAAAAATTTTCATATAAAATATAATAAACAATTCAACTTTTTTAAATTATAAAAGAAAATTAATATTAAAAAATTATATTATAATAATATTTTATTCAATTTTTAACAAACTATCTTATTTCATTTCATATAAATTGTGTAGCAAACATTTCATCTCATTTAATTATTATTACTTTTTAAAATTGTCATATAAAATATCATAAACAATTTAATATCTTCAAATTTTAAAATAATAATAATATTAAAAAAAATAATATTTTAATTATATTTTATATAACTTTTAATTTTCATCTTAATTTATTTCATCTCATTTTAACTCGTTAATGTGGAGTAACACTATCAGAGGAAAAGAATGGATTTCAATTCTTTACGATGCGAAACAAAAAAACCAAACAGGTCCTAAACTTCAGATGAGGTACTCGATATAAAACTACAATTTTACGTTTGGTTTACAATGAAATTAGATAGGCAGGTACGATTTTATCACTTTTTTCTTATTTTGGGGGGAGGTTGATCACGAAGAAATACAATCTGTTCCGTTGAATCTTCAGCTTCCCTCTCTCTCTATCTCTCTCTCCCGAAATGAGCAACGCTCTTTTCAAATATAAAGATGACCATCAATTCAAGAACTTGGAATTCACAGAATGTTTACTTGTTTGCATATATATATATATATATATATAGAGGCATATATATATACTAGTAGTTGGGCAACGTCCAAGGGACGTTCGTCCAGTGTATAGAAATATTATTTTTATTAAGGAAAACATTTTGAATAATAATGTAATATTTTTAGAAAAAAAATATATAAATTTTAACATCAAATAGTAAGATAGACTTAAATCAGTTTTAAAGCATTTAGAATTTATAAAAAAAAAAAAAAAAGAATCTTGAAACAAACATGTGCAGCACAGGAGATAAACTGTTAACAGTAAAGGAACGTGCATAGCACGTTTTCTTAATTTAATAAAGCGATTATTTTTAAAAAGTAACATAATTTTTATAAAGAAATAAAATACTAAGGTTTTTATAAGATATTATTATTTGATTTTAATGTTTCATAATGAATTTAAATTGATAAATAAATAATATTTTATTAGGATAATTGTATTCATAAATGTAGTTGGTAAATATATTTAAACTTAATTATTTTACATTTCTCTTTGTTTATATAAGGAATGAATAAAAATTTTAAATCACATAAATAAATTGATATATAAATTATAATTTATATAAAAGATCATATATATATATAAAATAGAATATAGAATATATATTTATATAATTTATATAGATATATATAATAGAATATATATATATATATAGATATCTAATATACCTCATAAATAAATGATCATCAATGCATAGGTTACAGGATTATGCATGCTGCATGAATTTTAATAATTATGAATTTATTCATAAGTGATTGGGGAAAGAGAGATTAAAAAATTAAGAACTTTTAAGAAGAGAGAGCCACTTTAATTTATTCATGTAACTAACGGCGTTAATTTTAACGGTAAAACAACAAAAACCGTTAAACCAATAAAATTTCGTTAGATAGCCACTTTATATATATAAAGATATGTTGAAGATATGCCAAGTTTTTTACATCCAACGACTTGCCATTTGCTTTCCCTTGTATTTTCATTAATGGCATGCTTTGTAATATTGGGTAAGTGGCAATTATGTAATTACCTAGTTATATATATATATATAAAGGCATGTGAGCTTACGGGTGAAAGTAGAGTCAAAATATTATTTCTTTCTTCTTCGTGAAGACGCCGCCTGAGAGATACAGAGGTCAGTGAAACCCTAGTTTTTCATCAAGATCGAATCAGCATTTTGAGGAGAAGATTAAGTGCAAGAAAGGTATGGTTTCGTTAGAGAATAATACGAGGAAGCCACTTTCTATTTTTGTGCGATGAGAAATGATTGTAAGTGATTGTAAACTCTATTCTGAAGCATTTTTCAATAATAAAGACTCCTAGACTGTTCCTGTCGTGGATGTAAACCATTAGGGTCGAACCACGTAATTTCTTGTGTTGATTTTACATTTCTTTTATTATTCTTGCATTTATTTTTGATCTTGCATGAATATATACTGTGATTTCAGATTTCTAATTGGTTTAAAATAGAAAACTAAACTGATCACGTTCATCATTTAATTTTCGTGGAATTTTGGTTGTCCTTTGTTCAAATTAATTGCATATTAAAACTAGTTACATTAATTTGGTTATTTGAGTATTTGTTGTGAGAGGGCTGAAATTATAACAAGTGGTATCAAAGAGCTTGGTTCGATGGGGACTGCAAGGTTCGATATTGAAAAGTTTGATGGAAAGAATGACTTTGGGCTGTGGAGGATCAAGATGAAAGCCCTTCTCACTCAACAGGGTCTCCAAGAAGCTCTTCTTGGAGAAAAGAAAATGGAAACTGTTGAAGAGAAGGATAAGAAAGAAATCTTGAGGAAGGCTCACAGCGCACTCATTCTTTCTCTCGGAGACAAAGTTCTGAGGGAGGTAGCCAACGAAGACACCGCTGCTGGAATTTGGTTGAAATTAGAGAGTCTCTACATGACAAAATCTCTGGCCAACCGACTGTACAAGAAAATAAAGCTCTACACATTCAAGATGTCCGCAGGTATATCGATTTCTGACCATCTCGATTCTTTTAATAAAATTATTTTAGATTTGGCTAATATTGATATTAAAATTGATGATGAAAATCAAGCAATTTTATTGTTGAGTTCTCTGGATAATACTTATGCTAGTTTGAAAGAGACCATGATGTATGGGAGGGAAACACTAACCTTAGATGAGGTTCAGTCCGTATTTCACTCCAGAGAATTACAAGCCATGTCTGAAATAAAATCTGAAGCTGGGGAGGGCTTGACTGTGAGGGGGAGAGCTGAAAAAAGAGGTCAAAAGGGAAAGAATAGTAAAAACAATATAAGGGGTAGGTCCAAGTCTAAAGGGAAGTAATTAAAATGCTTCTTGTGTCACAAAGAGGGGCATTTCAAAAGAGATTGCCCTGATAAGAGATCTAATAGAGGAAATGGGTCTAAGGAGGAGGGGGATGCCTCGGTTGTGAGTGATGGGTATGAGAGTGTTGAGGTTCTAAATGTGTCCGATGTTGATTCAGGAAAAGAATGGATCCTTGATTCAGGATGTTCTTTTCATATGTGTCCTAATAAAACATGGTTTGAAACCTTCACTAGTTTAGATGGGGGGTTTGTGATGCTTGGTAACAATAAGTCTTGTAAAATCCAGGGTATAGGGTCGGTGAGACTAAGGCTTCATGATGGTATTGAAAGACTCTTAACTGAGGTTAGATACATACCTAAATTAAAAAGGAACCTAATCTCACTAGGTGTGTTAGACCTATCTGGGTACACTTTTAGATCTGAATCTGGATCTTTGAGGGTTACTAAGGGTTCACTTATTGTGATGAAAGGAGTCATTAAAAATGGCTTGTATACCCTCATTGGGAAAACTGTTATAGGTGAGGTTTCTTTTATCCTAGAGAAGGGTGAGGATAGGGTAATTCTATGGCATAAAAGGTTAGGTCACGTGAGTCACAAGGGATTGTTAGAACTCCATAAACAGGGGTTGTTAGGTGAGAAAAAACTGAAAAATTTACCTTTTTGTGAGGATTGCATCCTTGGGAAAGCTAAAAGGGTAAGCTTTAAAACAGCCACTCACACTACAAAACAAACCCTGGACTATGTGCACTCGGACCTTTGGGGTCCAGCACGGGTCAATTCACATGGAGGGGGAAGTTATTTCCTCTCTATAATTGATGACTATTCCAGAAAAGTGTGGCTGTACATTCTTAAAAATAAGAGTGACACTTTTGAGAAATTCAAGGAATGGAAGAAATTGGTAGAAACTCAAGTAGGAAGGAAGGTTAAGAAATTAATAACTGATAATGGGCTTGAGTATCTCTCAAGTGAATTCGATCAGTTCTGTAAGAAAGAGGGTATGGCTAGGCATAAAACAGTAAGGGAAACCCCTCAACAGAATGGTCTAGCCGAAAGAATGAATAGGACCATATTGGAGAGAGTTAGATGCTTACTGTCAAACTCGGGACTCCCTAGATCCTTTTGGGCTGAAGCTGCGACAACTGCAGTCCATTTAATTAATAGGAGTCCTTCATCAGCTATAGGGTTTAAGACTCCTCAAGAAATGTGGACCGGAAAACCTTCTAACTATGACTACTTGAGGGTGTTTGGGTGTGTTGCATATGCTCATACCCGAACTGACAAACTGGAACCAAGAGCTATGAAATGAATCTTTGTAGGGTACCCTGAGGGAGTAAAAGGGTACAAATTATGGATTGATGAGCCAGGAATACAAAAATGTATCATTAGTAGAGACGTGGTCTTTAATGAACATGAAATGGCTCGGGTTAAAACTAAAAGACCTAAACCCACTCAAGATACTAACCCAGAGAAGATACATCTTGAGGTGGAGCATCCTGAGAATAATTTGAAGAAATTAGAAGGCCAGGATGTTGAGACTCAAACTTCCACTTTAGGTGATGAGGACCAAGGTGGAGTTAGTTCATACAACTTGGTCAGGGATAGAAAGAGGAGGGTTATAAAACCTCCCATCAGGTATGGTCAAGCTGAGCTGACTGCTTTTGCTTTGACTGTAGCAGATGAAGTTGTAGAAATGGATCCTAGATCCTACAAGGAAGCCATGGAAAGTATTGAGTCTCAGAAATGGGTACAGACCATGGATGAGGAAATGGATTCTTTGAAAAAGAATCATACTTGGGAAATGGTTGTTAAGCCTGAAAAGGCTAAGCTGGTAGGGTCTAAATGGATCTACAAAAGGAAAGAGGGTATACCTGGAGTTGAGAGTCCTAGGTATAAAGCTAGGTTGGTAGCAAAGGGATTCACTCAAAGGGAATGGATAGATTTTAATGAAATCTTTTCACCTGTTGTTAAACATAGTTCAATAAGGTTAATTCTATCTTATACTACTTATGAAGATTTACACTTGGAGCAATTAGATGTAAAAACGGCTTTCTTGCACGGTGAACTAGATGAGACTATTTACATGCAACCCCCTAAGGGTTATGTAAATAAGTCCAACACTGATCATGTATGTTTACTTAAAAAATCATTGCATGGACTTAAACAGTCCCCAAGGCAATGGTACAAAAGATTTGACTCTCATATGTTGGACAATGGGTTTAAAAGGAGTCATTATGATAGCTGTGTGTATTTTAGGCATTCCGGGAACCACATTATCTACCTACTCTTGTATGTAGATGACATGCTTATAGCATGTAGGGATGCCAAGCTAATTGAAGAAGTCAAGTGTATATTGAAAACAGAATTTGAGATGAAGGAACTTGGGCCAGCTAAGATGATATTAGGTATGGAAATAGTTAGAGATAGGAAAAGAAGACTTCTCTATCTATCTCAGAAAAACTATATCACCAAGATCCTCAACAGGTTTGGTATGTCTAATTTAAAACCTGTTAGCACACCAATAGGACAGCATTCAAAACTGTCCATAAGTCAAGCCCCTAAAACCGAGGAAGACATTAGACTTATGCAAGGTATACCCTATGCAAGCATGGTGGGAAGCATCATGTATGTTATGGTGTGCTCTAGACCTGACTTAACCTATGCTGTTAGCATGGTAAGTAGGTTTATGAGTAACCCTGGGAAGCCACATTGGCATGCTATAAAGTGGGTATTACAGTACTTAATTGGAACACAGTGTCTAGGTTTGAGGTTTGGAGGGGATGTGCAGCAGGGGAGTGAGTTAGAGGGATTTGTGGATTCTGACTATGCTGCTAATTTGGATACCAGAAAGTCTTTATCTGGGTATGTATTTACAGCATTTGGAGGGGCTATTAGTTGGAAAGCTAATTTACAATCTGTAGTTGCTTTATCAACAACTGAAGCTGAATATATTGCTATGACAGAAGCAATAAAAGAGGCTATGTGGTTAAATGGTTTTTCACATGAGTTAGGCATATTTAAAGGGGTTATCACAGTTCACTGCGATAACCAAAGCACTATACATCTTGCCAAGAATTTAGTATACCACGAAAGGTCTAAACACATAGACATTCGACTTCATTTTGTAAGGGATGTAATAGCATCTGGAGAGGTTAAAGTAGAAAAAATTCCAACTGAAGAAAGCCCTTCTGATATGATGACAAAATCCCTACCAGCTACCAAGTTTAGGCATTGCCTAAATTTGATTAATATGAGGAGCTATTAGAGCTCGGATTACTTTGCAGGAACAGTCTAGGGGAAGAAGAAGATCACTTTGCAAGGATAAAAGACTTGACAAGGTGGAGATTTGTTGAAGATATGCCAAGTTTTTTACATCCAACGACTTGCCGTTTGCTTTCCCTTGTATTTTCATTAATGACATGCTTTGTAATATTGGGTAAGTGGCAATTATGTAATTACCTAGTTATATATATATAAAGGCATGTGAGCTTACGGGTGAAAGCAGAGTCAGAATGTTATTTCTTTCTTCTTCGTGAAGACGCCGCCTGAGAGATACAGAGGTCAGTGGAACCCTAGTTTTTCATCAAGATCAAATCAGCACTTTGAGGAGAAGATTAAGTGCAAGAAATGTATGATTTCATTAGAGAATAATACGAGGAAGCCACTTTCTATTTTTGTGCGATGAGAAATGGTTGTAAGTGATTGTAAACTCTATTCTGAAGCATTCTTTAATAATAAAGACTCCTAGACTGTTCCTGCCATGGATGTAGACCATTAGAGTCGAACCACGTAATTTATTGTGTTGATTTTGCATTTCTTTTATTATTCTTGCATTTATTTTTGATCTTGCATGAATATATACTGTGATTTCAGATTTCTAATTGGTTTAAAATAGAAAACTAAACTGATCACGTTCATCATTTAATTTTTTTGGAATTTTGGTTGTCCTTTGTTCAAATTAATTGCATATTAAAACTAGTTACATTAATTTGGTTATTTGAGTATTTGTTGTGAAAGGGCTGAAATTATAACAATATATATATATATATATATATATATATATATATATATATATATATATATATATATATATATATATATATATATATATCCGTTGTCGCAGATGCTCGGTTATCATATATGTGCAAATGCACTACAGCAGGCAGTTTATGAGAAAATGCAGCTCGATCTCAAGCTGTGACCTGCACGTACGGTTGCACTCTTGCTTGTATTCTTGCTCTGACATCATCTATCCATTCCTTATGACGGGAAAGGGCATTCTGGTTTGCAATTATAAGAGAACTGCTCTTGTAGTACGAGACCGATCTTAAACTGGCTGAAGAAATCAGCCCTTTTAATATATCTTTGTAACGACAAGTGGTGCAGTTTGTGGAGCTCTGCTCGTGGTATTAGTCTTATTCGTGTTCTCAGAAAGAGGAAAAAAACGTTACTTGTAATTGCATTATCCATGCTAATTAAATTGCTGAGAAAAGAAAAAAACAATAAAGCCATGCTATTAATAAGACTTCACAATAAACTTCCCCCTCTACCGAACTCTTCACGTATATATCATGCAGCCTGATGTATCAGGTCGACCACAGACCTCGTCATATTATAAATCCTCATCAGATATTTTTCTTTGTTCTTTGGTCCCTCGTATCCTGTCAATCCCAACCAGATGGACGAACGTGAGTTTCTATAATTATTGTGTTATTTCTCCATTAATATATTAAGTTAATAACAAGGGCATTCTTGTTATTCTTTCTCAGTTCTCTCCATAAGAAGTTAACTTATATAAACGTGCCTCCATGCTTCTCAAATCTCTCTGTTCTGTCCCAGAAAAACTGCAAAAACCAGATTTATAAAAACTGGCTCATTTCACGTTCTCCTCCCATTACTGTTTCCACAAGATAAACCACCTGATTCGAAAACCCCATCATCATGCTTCTCGTTTTCTTTCACACTCTCTTTCAGCAAGTCACGTCGCGGTGGCCGCTGCTGCTATGCGCGGCAACGTGGACGGTTCTCTTGACGTTAACCGTGGCCGTGTCATCGTTCGCTCCGGAGATTGCTTTCGTATCGGCCATATCTCCGTCTTCCTCGTTCTCAAAATCGTGTCATGCGGACGGGTTCGTGAGGATTCCTTTGGATAATCCGATGGAGGTGATGTGCTTTCCGGCTCACTTTGTTAGGAGGTCCAATTTGGATTTTTTCCTTCCGACAGTGTTTGCAGCTCTTGTTGTGGCTTGTTCAGCTTTCATGGTTCGGTCTTTGGGTTTGTGGGAGAGTTAGAGAGGTTGATGAAAATGGTACGAAAGAGACTTACATAGAGACGGATGTCCTTGATGTTCATGATTCATAATCAATATGCCGTTTCTGAGGAATAAAAAAAAAAAAAGACATGGAGCATCATGTTATTTTTATTTCTATATATTCGAGCTCTGCTTGTTTAGAAAATTTTGCAGTTATATGGCTTTGTGGGAGTTGAAAATGGCAAGTGTATTTCTGGGATCAGGCCGTAAGAATTGTCTGGTTTGAGGGCAAGGGATCCGGCAAATGTCATGTTGCTGTGAGGATGTGACATAGCCAGATGTAGAGATCTTTGTTCATCTTGTCTTGTGCCAGGACACATGTTTGCATTGGACCCTAACATTACTCGCTCATAAACTGAACAAAAACTTGTGAAAGAGTGGATCCTGTCAAATTTTTGTTATCTCTTCCCTAAATTCTAGCCAGTTTTGTCTGATCAAGAACATCGTGGTTTTGGAGCAATTGGGAAAGGGAGGAACAAGGGTGTGCCGTGAAATTAAAGCCACTCTAAACATAGAGGTCGAGTTTTGGCAATTTGCAAACTATTTTTGAAATGGAAAACGATTTGTGTTAAATCTAGTAGATATGATCTAATTCAAGTTTCATAGAGATCGCTTTATGTTTGTGTTATACACTCATTTAGGTGCATGTGTATTTCGAAAGAAATGAGAAAAATAAAAAATAAACGAAAATAATAATAAAAATACTGTAATTGATATTCTTTTGAAACTTACTTTAATTGAGATTAATATGAAAATGATGAGCCTTTTTTTTTTTTTTGGTTTAGAAAAAGCAATTTTACTGAGGATTGTTGCCGATAGATCGATGCTCATGTCAATCTCACATTCTGTTGTGGTTTTTCATGCGACATTGTTGAAATTTTTGGCTTTAATTTTTCAAGATTTGTCTCATGTGTAGAACATGAGTCCAAAACCTTCGATTTGGGTCCTTTTTTAATTTCCTTTGTATGCATGGTATCGAGTGTAAGATAATTTTTCTTAGGATATATCGATCCTACCCTTGTTATATTCCCCATTTACTTTAATGTATCGATGATTACAAAAAGAAAAAGAAAAAGAAAAATAAATGCACACTACAATTCCAAGTCATTAAAATTGAAGTAGTAAATGTTAGTCAATGAAAATTAAAAGGATGTAACACTTCTCTTGTATGCTGCCAGCGGCCAGCCTGCCACATCGGTTGTGCATAAAAAAAGAAATTAAAAAGATGGAATGGCGTCGCCCGGGTTCGAACCGGAGACCTTCAGTGTGTTAGACTGACGTGATAACCAACTACACCACGACACCGTTTTGTTTGAGTTTGCTAGGATATTACTTTTCTTTAAAATGTGACCTAATGATAGTAAAACCAAACCTCTTGAACTCGTGTCGATTCATAGCTCCTCCTCCCCAATCTATCGACCCCTTCTCTCTTCTCTCTCCTCTCTCTAGCTCGTTAGGGTTTCTGCATCTATCTCTACAAAAATGTCGGCCGCTTTGGACATGGCCCTCGACGACATCATCAAGACCAACAAGCAGTCCGGATCCGGCGCCAGGGGCCGTAACCGAGCCTCCGGTACCGGACCTGGACCCGCTCGCCGCTTCCCCAACCGCGCCGCCAACCGTACGGCTCCTTATGCACCCCCTAAGGTGATTTAGGTTTCGGATCTGTTCTCTGTATTTCCAATTTCTCATACTTTCGCCTCTCCCTTTCGTTCGTTAGTGCTTTCTCGTAGGTCCTTCATTTTTTCGTAAAATTTAATCATTTTTTAATTATCCTATTTGTTTCGAGTCGTTCTCAATGTTGTTTCGTCTGGTTGTTGTGAAAATAGGCGCCGGAGACGACATGGCAGCACGATTTGTATATGGAAGAGAATTTGGGGCGGGCCTCTGCTATAGAGACCGGGACCAAACTATACATATCCAATCTTGATTATGGTGTTTCGAATGAAGACATTAAGGTACTTTTTCTAATTTATTTTTGGTGGTCAATTACTCGTGCATGTGCTTTAGTTTTGAATCTTTTTTAGCCTTGCCTGCTCGATTAGTTTAGTCTAGAAAACCGGTAAATTACGCTTTTTTCCTTCCTGTAGTATAGGGCTTCATTTTACCAATTTCAAAAGTGTCGCAACGCTTGTATAAAATCCGATCTGCTCCATCTGTTATCATTTTTCAAAGAAATTTTTGGTCCAACAACTTGTGTTTTTGTTACTTGAGATTCGCTCCAAGAGACTTTTGTCTATCCTGTGCTTAATAGTTGATAGTATAATCTATCTTATTTTTTTTTTTTAAAAAAAAAGGGAAAGACCTAGTTGATAGTATATTCTTAACTGTAGTTTGATGGCGCTGTTCTAATGTTTGATATTTTTCTCATTGGATGGTGATTATTGCCTACAATCATAGGTTTTATTATAAGTTTGGTTTCTTTGGAAAGCTTACTTGTAATGCTGTCTTTCTTTTGGAAACATAGGGAGAGGATGGGGATGGGTATCACATGCTTTTATATATTTTTGATAAGTAATATAAAATTTTATCGAAACAAGTAAATAGGCATAGCCCAAGTACCCAGGAAGTATACATAAGAGAACACCTAGTTATAAGTTAGGAGCTAGAAAGTGATACAAAAAATTCATGTAATTTAGAAGGATTGGCTGGATTAAAAACACTGGCAGAATGCCCAAAGAAATACATTATGGAAATAAAAACTTCTAAGCTCATCCAGAGAACGTTCCCTATCTTCAAAGCTTCGATCATTCCTTTCAACACCAATACACAACATGAGACCATGCTTTTATATTTTATACATAAGAGACCATGCTGTTTTGTTTAGATTGTTGAGGCCCCATTCTGTTGTGCATTATACATGTTAGAGATCAATACCTTTACTAACATGATTTTGCTTGCAAGGAGTTGGACTGGTTACCAAATTTTATTTGTATGATGTCCTAAAAAACTCATGTTTCCTGCATATAAGAGCAATTTTTTGCAATTATTTTAATCTTGGCTTTTCTGAGTTCATGTTTCAATTTTCTGTGTATTGTTTGGCTACCTATGAAATTGTTTTGTTCTCGTCTGAATATTAATTCTTTGTGGTACTTGTATGTCTTCGTAGAATCTGGAGATGCATTCTTATAATAAATTCTAGATTTTTTCCATGTATAAATATGAGGTTATCAGAATTAAATTCTGTTTTAAATCTTAATCAATTATGTGCAGGAACTGTTTGCTGAAGTTGGTGACCTCAAACGTTATTCAATCCATTATGACAGGAGTGGGAGATCAAAGGTATCTGGTCAAGTCTGGCATAAGTATGTCATTCTGAAGAATTCTTTCTGTCCTGCTGTAGTTTAGAAAAACTCTTTTTCTTAGGGAACAGCCGAAGTAGTCTTCTCCAGACGAGCAGATGCTGTTGCTGCTGTCAAGAGATACAACAATGTGCAGCTTGACGGGAAACCAATGAAGTTAGAGATCGTGGGAACAAATATTGCCACACCTGGAGCACCTCCAGCAACTAATGGCACTTTTGCAATTCCAAATGCGATGCCAAGAGGGTATGCACAATCTGAAACACATTTGTCTACTTTTGTTCTCATATTTTGTTCTCTTGTTTGTTATGCTTTGGATGGTATATCTGGTATCATGATTATCATGTTTGCCATAATTTTGTTTTTAATCCTTTGTTCCATCTTCCTTAAAAAATGGGAAAAAACAACTATTTGGCACTCTCAGTTAGAGTTCCAGCCATGTTTGTCATAGCTTAAATTTACTTTTTTGCATAAAGGATGCATTGTTCGCACGGTTAATTTGATTGAAAATAGGACTATCCGCCTGATGGTGCTGAAGAATGATTATGACCATGAACTTTTCAGTCGAATCACGTAATTTTTTATGCATGCATGATTTCGATTCTGTTTTTGGTGTGCATATGGTTTTTGTAGTGACACTGTGCATTTTGCTTATGTACCAACTTGATGGGAAATGTAGAAAGTTTAGAGGTGATTATGTTAAGCTGTTGTTTATCAACTGTAAAGCAATCTATTACACAATTTTTTAAGCATCCTCTGTGTATTCTATTTAGCTACCACATCATTTTACTTTATTTTATATAATTGACATATCCTAACCCGTCACATGCAAAAAAGACCTATTGTATTGTCTTTATTACCACAATAAACCCACTTGATATTTTGACATTAAGATTAAAAAAGGGTTTGAAGACAAAAATTCTCTTTCCATTTGTGATTATTAATCCAATGGAGGAAAGGAAAGGCTTTTCATCTTGATATTGGTTAATGATTTTTCATTACTTGTCTGACATTCCAATGCTTAACTCTTCTACCATTTTATTAGTACTTTTCCAATGGAGAAAAATGATTATTTATCTTACTGTAACTATTGACTTGTTATTTATCTGTTTGACTTCCCCACCTCTTTAACTATTCTACTTTAGTTATTACCCCAGTCGAGTAGTTATTAAATATTTTCTGTGGCCTTCACAAGTTGTTATCTCCCCCCACCCCCTTTTTTTTACTTTCTTTTATTATGGTTAATTTACCCTTAAACAATGTTGAATGTCTGATGCTAGTATATGTGTTGCGCTACTAAAATAAAAAATAAAACTTATCAGAAGTATGTGTTGTGCTGCTGGTGCAAATGATATGATATCACTGCACTGATTAATGTGTTCAATTTGGTTAATGAGCAGTGGGCAAGGTAGGGCTGGTGCAGCACTTGGACGGCCACGTGGTGGCGGAGGTGGCCGTGGTTTTGGAAGGGGTCGTGGACGTGGACGGGGAAGAGGCCGTGATGAAAAGTTATCTCAAGAAGATCTTGATGCTGATTTGGAGAAGTATCATGAGGAAGCAAAGCAGAATAATTGAAGGCGTTTGTCATGTTTTATTGATTGGTTTTTACACTCTGTGGAAATACTTATCAAAACAAGAACAGTCTTCTGTGGAAATTTCTGTTTGGTGATGCAACCTCTTCTATTTTGTTTGTCTACCAAAATCCTGCTTAGAGAAAAGAGGAAAAACTACCCGTAGAGAGAACTGTTAGAATCTTTGTTCTAAGGAGTGTGGGCATTTAATGTCAGTTGTTCCCTTGACTTTAATATAAATTATTTGGGTTGACTGACAGCTGTCAGTATGTAATCTGAACTGATACTTTTGGTTTGTTAGCATATTTAGTCCCTTCCTTCTCTTCATTCAACAAATCGGAGTTTGGAAGCGAGAGTTATTTTCTCTCTGGTTACTTCATATGCAAAGATACCGTGGCTGCAATGTGGGAGAATTGAGCCTTGCTGAAATCACCCACAGCTGCAACTCTGACTGCATCATAAAACCGACTTCAAATTGAGGTAGATCTCTAAATTCTCTCTTATGACTGTTATAGTTTTATACCATTTTCATATGATGAAGTTGATTTAAATGTGAATGTTTTTGTGTGGTAGAGTTACGTGTCCTTTATATTTTGGCTCAGTGAAGTGTTAGTTCCCGTGTTTGTTAGTATGGATCTTTAATGTATCATAGTGGATCACGTGGAATCCAGTTGCTTCTGTTCAACTTGATGCCGTGTTGGTGGGAGACATGGGTGTCAATACGTAAGCAGGTTTGACAAATGTAGGGAACCTGGGTGAACTTTTAAGAATTGCATGAGTTAACAGCACTGATGTTCAGAATCATTAAGGCTTCTTTGTCTGTGGAAGGAGTTTTTGTATATGCCTTCTTCGTTGAAGATAACTTTGCCAAACTCTGGGAAGTAAACAGTTTTGAAGTAGTAAGCTCTGTACAAATTGACATGGAATACAGAGTCATTTCTGTTTCTACTTTATCTGAAAAAGAGTAATAATTTGCGGCATGATGGTGAAGGGAATCGCCTCTGATCAATTTGTGCATATTAGAGCATCGTACAAATCTAGTTTATTGTTCCTGTTGGCCAATTGATGGCTGGCTTTATGAGAAGGGAACCCAGGGACTTGCAGCTTTTGAAATGCTTTAGGGATCAATTGATGGCTCCAGCCTCACGTGTGAGCAAGGTCTATTGCTTCGCTGTTGATGCTTGATACCCAAGGCTTCATCTGTACCTTCTAGTTACTGCAGAATATGTTCGAGACCTTGTAATTACTGCAGAGTTGTGTTTAGAACCATATGTCACCTCGGAAATTTTAGGATTGCCAGCTATACTAGCACCATGAGATCGCAAAGTTTGTGCCACGTTTGCTTCCTTGTGTTCTGTCACGAGAGACAGCGTTCCACAATTGAAAATTGGTAAATGCTTCTTCGGTTTGACTGAGTTCAGTTGTTGGACAATTTTGTTCGATTATTCATTTTTTTTTCTTTTGAATGGACAACCCTGTTCAATTCTGATTTTAAGAATTCCGTGTTTTTCTTGTGGTAAATGAGGTTCCTGTTGGTTTGTTTTGTCATGTTGGACCAAGGTGAAAACATCTCACTTTGTATTTAACTCAACTTTTTCGAGTGTCGTTTCATGTTGGATAGAGGCAACGAGGAAGAAACGGGTATCATATAATATTAAAGGCTCTATATGTTTCGAACTAGGGAGATTTTCATTATACGATGATATCATCATTTTCGAACCAGGAACATTTGGTCAACCAAACATGTTATTCCGTCGATTGTTTTGATCTCCCCTACTTTCCTTTCCCCCAACCTCTTATCGCGGAACGCTTAGCCAATCGGTTGCTTATCATTTTCCCCACGTATTGCGGAACATTATCAAACACGTCTTGATTCCTCCAGTCTTCTCCTCCAAGCACCACCACCAATCTGGTTTGGGTGCTCCACCATGATTGCTTCCCGTTTCCACCATTGTTCCATTTCTCGCTTGTTCAATTGCAAGGTATCACATTTACCTTGCAATTATTACAAAGGCATGGTTGGAAAACATTTAATAGACAAAAAGAAAAGGAGAAAATAATAAATAAAGAGAGATGCTTTGGGATGTTCCTAAACAGCAAAGCATAAGAATGAACTCTGATGTTTCAAAAAGACAACGAACTTTCACACACACTGAGATTGAATACCCCTCAAGGAATTAAAATGTGAGAGGTTAATGAGGAAAACAAAAGCCGGCACATATGATACACAAACTAATTTGATATGCTACACATTTGTAAACTTTGAAGTGATTTTTAAGTTTTTGACTTTACACGAGACTCTGGCTGTCCTTTAGTATTATTCTTTTGGCCTTTTCACCTTCTCCCAACTAGAAAAGATCAACCTTAACAGAGAATATAGTATCGCCTTTATGCAAGAGATCACAAAGTTCCAACAAGAAGAGGGCCAATACCATGGATATAGCAGTCGAAAAAATAGGCTTATAAGATGCCGAGGGTAGCGCCCAACCTGTACCACAATGTTAATATTATTTCAGAACAATCCTTAGATAAAATATAAAAGCATGATAGGGGGAAGGTCCATAAAATGTGCTCAGTGACATCTTCAAGTTTGCGACTAAATTTTTTTTTTAGGTAAGTTTGTGACTAAATTCTAACAACACAAATTGGCCTATATAATAGTCTTACTAAATATGGAGTGAAACCTACACAGGTAGATTCTGCTTGGTAACTTATAATCCTACTCCCCCCTCCCACCCACTAACGCCCTTTAATTAAGTCAAATAATCTTTAAGCAATATATTATTGTGGATAAAAAAATATTTACTTGGAATTGTAACGAACTCGTCATGAGCTTGATGCAAATACAAGTTCTTTCACTAATAGCTTTGCAATTTTGAAGTTTCTGAACCATTGGGCTGGTTAATTTAGGAAAATATAACTCACCGGAAAAAGCAAATCTAGTGCATTCCAGGCAGCATGACGAACAGATCTTGTAGTATACATTGGACCTCCAGGCGATGTGAAGCTATATAAACAAGTCTTTAACCTTGTACTTGTGGTCATTCTTAGTTCCAAGCCTGCAAAGATTAATTGATCATAAAAATAGCCAAAATATGTCAAATGCAAAATATCTTGGATCTCATAGATGGTTGAAAAAATACCCTGGAGAACCCCAATGTGTGAAAGGTAATGGAGCAGTACTGGTTCCACCTTCAACTTTTGAAGCTGACAAAAAGAATAATCTAACACTACATTAAAATGATGATATGTGCATGTTCTTTTTCTACCATACAGTTATTTTCTAAAAATTTTTTAGAAATATATGCAGTAAAGATGATCTATCAGAATAACCTGATCTGTAAGTTCAATAACAAAGATGTCTGCTGCACCACCAACCAAGAGAACATTTGGGAAAACTGGAAAATGCTTTAAGAAGCTTTCAAGCTTGTCAGCTGTAACTTACACAAAAACAAAAAGAGGCTCGTCAACTGCATAGATCAAGCAATGTTATAAACGTGTATGCACTGATTTGTTAAAGACACATTTCCTGCATGGTAAAGCCTACCTGAATTGTAGAAAATTATGAACCTTGACAGTAAAAGATACAGCTCTCTCTGGGCCTGAGATAAGATGGATGTACAAACATTAAGGAAACACGTGCTACATATAGTGATAGGATAATGGTTCCACAATCTGTATTTTATCTTGTCTGATTAAAGCTCACCGACACAAAATGAAAAATTATCAGCATGACGATCATTTGAATAAGTATCAGCATGTCAGATCTGAAAGGACAGCATCAATGACTTACCTGCACGGGAATTTTATTCAATCGTTTGGGCTCCAGTGCAACTTCCTCAAGAAGATACTGAACTCAAGGACGAAAAAAGGAAAAAAAAAAAAAAATCAAGACATTGTTCATCCAATAGATGTTTGAATGTAAGATTTCATCCCTGGAAGGTCTCTTACACGAAAGAGGGATTGAAAGCGCCAAGTATTGGTTTGGATGTCAATCCTGTAAATAATCATAAAATGGTTATTGCAACAAGATGTTAAAATCTTATCGTTGATCTGAAAGGGGGAGTGTCAAAAATATGCAAAGAGTACCGTCAAGTATGATGAACATTTTCACATGATCACTCCAAAAGAGAAGAATAAAAGAACCAACAATGACAACGAGCATAATAGCATTGATAACACCAATAATAATAAGAATACTAGTAATAAACTTTTAGGGCCCATGTACAAAGTCTCCAAATCCATTCACAGTTCTGCTACACGCAGGCCCTGGGCTTACAAGCTCAGGGCACACCCTGACATCGGCTATAAGTTTGAATTAAAAAAGAAAAACTCAAGAGAAAAGAAGTAAGCCGTCATTTTCAGACCAATTCAGCCACCCCTCTCCATTTTTCAGACAAAGATTTGACCATTTTCGCTCACTTCCACACCAAACTGTCGTCTAAAATTATCTTTTTCTCTTGCTTGAACACATTCTCTCTATTATCATGCAAGTAGTTTTACTTTCTCAAGCTTCAATGGCGACACTACTTTCTTGATGAATTTATGAGAATATGGGGGAACACATCCATCTTTGCTTGACTTGAAGTCTTAAAGATTTGGCGAGGGAGAAGAGAAAATCAGAAGAAAAGGAAAATGAGTGCAGAGTGCTTGGTCTCACCATGTGGCTTCTTACCATTACATCTGACTAATTTCAACTTTGTGGGAAGAATCTGAAAACAACTGTCTGTCTTTAGATTTGTGATAGACCCCAAAGCTTCCGGATATGTGTGGACGTGGAGAATAGGAGTTATTGTGTAATGGGGACAGTTATTTGCATGTCTAAGATCGTATACAGCAGTTATTTTGTAGAATAGCAGTTATTATATCAACTATTAGCATCTGTGTGACTGTAGATACGTGGCAACTAAATAGGTGTATAGCAGTTGTGAGGCAGTTATGTGGGGTTGTAGTATATGTAATTTGGGCGTCTAGAAAACTGGTCAATTGTCTAGTAATTGCAAACTAATTGTACCATGGGTTCCTCCACACCCCAAGTGGAGAATTATCTCTTTTCTATCTTTTGACTTCCATCCAATGGAGGTAGTTCAGTAAGAAACATATTCTTGTTTGTAATCTCTGACTGGGACCTATCAATTTGGTTTGGAATGTATCTGAAATTCACTGCAGATACGACTAATTTTAATCATCTCTTTGTAAATGGCTCTTAGATTGCTGAAGCAGGTCACGAGGACGAGGAAAGGAAAAAAAAGTTGGGCAGTTTCTTGAAGCAGAGTCATAATGTTGGGGAAATCGCAATAAGTCTATTGTGAATCAGGATGGGGAAAAAAACAAGAGATAGCAGGTTTTTTTCAACTTTTTTAATACCACCCACATAGCATAATGCCAATGCTGCTGCATGCACAGGGCCTCTGCATGGGGGTCTGCAAGAAGATTTATCCATCCATTTATACCCACCCCAAATCTCGACTACAATCAAATTAAATGGAGAATGATCTTATACACCATTTACGATAGTGTGCTACAAGTTAATGACTACAGAGGTACTTTTATTGAAGTAAATTTACTGTTATCCTTTTTTGCTCTGAAGGATATTTTCAGAGCAGAGAGAAGGTTCAAGACCATGGGTTACAGGTCAGAGACGAACAAGGATAACAGAACTGCAGTACATAATATAAGTTTTCGCTACAAAGCATGCCTTCTTGATATACAAAAACACAAATTGATAAAAAATGCCTTAAGTTGGATGTGTATAGTGGAAGCTAAGCCCACTGTCTTCCCAAGCATGTAAAGAAAGTAAATACACTCCACTCTACACTACGGGCCACTGACAAGATTTTATTAGGGTGCATTTTTAATGGACAAAACATTGATGTTGATGTCATAGAACAAGTAATACCTGCATAATGAATAAACAGAGGAAAGCAAACAAACAAAAATAATTTGAAATAATTTTTGTTATGATATGAATTAAATAATTAAAATCAACTCTTTCTATCAAATTAACATTTGGGACAATTGGTTAAATGATATTAGAGAAATGGTCTCAAGTTTGCACCTTGAGATGGATCATCTTTTACTTCACTGTGAGGTGGCAAGGATGTTGTAGGAGTCAAAAGGTCTGAATGCCTCTTTCCCTTGGGTTCCTTCCATTATTTATAGAGAGAGTTACATATATGTTGCTAAGTATTTCGGCGCTAATTGCTGCAGACTTTTCTGTACACGCAAAGTATTTCCCACGTTAACTACAGCCCATACGTTAAGTATTCCCACGTTATCTACAGCCTAATTGTTTGCTTTATACAGTCTAGATATATATATACCCAAATTATCCTTGTAACATCCCCCCTCAAATTGATGCGGGTAGATCAAGAAGCATCAATTTGTCAACCAAGAACTGATGTCGATGTCGAGAAAGAGCTTTAGTAAATATGTCTGTAGTTTGACGTTTAGTGGAAATGTGAGGGAGAGTAATAACATGTTTGTAAAAGGATTCGAGTATAGAATGGCAATCGACTTCGATATGTTTTGTACGCTCATGGTAGACAGAATTAGCGGCGATCTGAATAGCATTGGTATTATCAACATGAAGAGGAGTTGAGTGTAGTTGAGGAAAACCAAGTTCACCCAATAAACCACGAAGCCATGTGATCTTAGAGCATACGAAAGACATAGCACGATACTCAGACTCAGTGGAGGACTTGGAAACTCTGTCTTGCTTCTTACTCTTCCAAGAAATGAGTGCATTGCCTAGGAACATGCACCAGCCAGTAATAGAGCGACGAGTATCCGCACATTCGACTCAATCAGCATCATTATATCCCACTAATTGTAAGCATGCATCATATCATGACTTCCATGTTACTAAAATCACATGGAAGTCATGATATGATCATATAATAATTTAAGATAGGTATTCTATGAATTAAAATAGCCAGATCATGCATGCTTCATTCATGTAGTACTTAGACCACATATGCCATGTATTGTTCATGCAATAACTTAAGTCAAGCATGCCATGTAATAAATAGCCAGATCATGTATGACATGTTCATTAGTTCTCAGATCATGCATGCCATGAAATGTCATAAAATGATTAAATCATGTTAGGCCATGTCATGCTATACTATACGATGTACAAGAATATATCATGTTATGCCATGCCATGTACAAGAATATGCCATGTTAGAAAAGTCTAAGAAGTCCAAGAAAATTATCATGCATCAAGAAAGATAAGCATTTTAAGGTAACACGGACCCAAGCATGTTTACCACAGTTATGCTAAGACGGTACCACGGACTCAAGCGTGGTTACCACAAGTTAAGTGAAACACGGAGTCAAGCGTGTTTCACTCCATGTCATGCAAGTTAAGTGAACATGGACCCAAGCATGTTTCACTTCATGTCAAGCAAGCATGTTTCACTTCATGTCAAGCAAGATAAGTGAAACACGGACTCAAGCGTGTTTCATTCTATGTCAAGCAAGATAAGTGAAACACGGACTCAAGCGTGTTTCACTCAATGTCAAGCAAGATAAGTGAAACACGGACTCAAGCGTGTTTCACTCCATGTCAAGCAAGATAAGTAAAACACGGACCCAAGCGTGTTTCACTCCACGTCAAGCAGGATAAGTAAATACGGACTCAAGCGTATTTCACTTCATGTTATGCAAGTTAAGTGAAACACAGATTCAAGCATGTTTCACTACATGACAAGTTATGTGGTGCCATGGACTCAAGCGTGGTTCACCATGAAATAAATACAATTCAAGATAGACAAGTTACTCATGCATTCACGCTTCATTTTTGCCATGATTATGAATGTTTCCGCTCATGTTAATCTATGAATGTTATATGAAAGTTATGATAAGGCTTTAAAGACCAAATTTATGCTAACCTAGATAGTATTTTTCGGTATGATGTATTATTTACTGAGTATTTGACTCATTTTTGTTGTTTGTCTTTTTGTTTTCTTCTATGTTGATTGCCACAAATGGTGATTAGATGATGCAGAGCTAGATGGCCAGGAGTAGATTTAGTATAAGGACTTAGAGATGAATAAGTGTCATTTACACAAGGATTAAGTTTTTTTTTTTTTTCCAATAAATGAGGTATTTCAGAGTAATGAGTCTCTTTACCGGGCATTTTATCATGTTTGTTAGTAACGTCTCTATCCTACGGGAACGGGGTGTTACAATTGGTATCAGAGCCCAAGTCGAGAGATTCTGTAGACTCCTTTTATTTTTATAAAAAAGAAAAAAAAGAAAAAGAAATAAGTTAGGATAGAAATTACCTAGGACGACTCCTGGCCAGCTCGAGGTTCACGAGGATCTTTATGATTATGTTTTAATTATTGCTTTGCTTGATTGAGTGCTTCATTGTTGATTGATTGTATTAGTTATACTCATTGCATGAACGATGTTATTAGAATGGCACCGGTTACTAGGCGTAATGAGCACCCTGAAGGCTCCACAGAACCAGCACCGAATGAGCCTGAGGTATTGGCTGCTGCTACTACCAGACTTCTTCGGTACCTTGCCGATGATCAGGGTTTAGGAGTGAGGAATCCCAGGGTCGGTTGCACCCCAAACCAGTTTACGCAACAACACCCTCCGACTTTTGACAGCAAAGCAGAAGCACTTGATGTAGAGAGTTGGATAAAAAGAATGGAAAAGATTTTCAGAGCTCTGTTCTGTACTGACGAACAGAAGGTAGAGTATGCCACTTATGTGCTGGCTGATGAGGCAGATGAGTGGTGGACCTCTACCCGGGAGCTACTGCAACTTGAACTTGGTGAAGGGGTACCCATCACTTGGGACCGCTTCAAAAAGGCCTTTTTGGACCGATTCTTTTCTCCTGCACTCCGAGAGGCAAGAGCTAGGCAGTTTATTGACATAGCTTAGGGAACCATGACGGTGGAGCACTATGCCGCCACCTTCGTGGCATTATCGAGGTTTGCAAGTTATCTGATTCCTGATGAGGAAAAGAAGTGTGAAAAATTTGAGCGAGGCTTGACTGTCCCCTATTCGTTGCGACACCATACTTAAAAAATTGCCCTATAGATATTAGTGGGAGGCACCTTCTAGCAGACTTGGTAGTTTTTGATATGATGGGGTTTGATGTAATTTTGGGAATGGATTGGTTATTCCGAAATCACGCCTGTGTAGACTGTTTTAAAAAGGAAGTAGTTTTCAAAAACCCGGGCAAGGAAGAATTCAGCTTTTGTGCAAAGAGAGGAAACTCCCCACCTCGACTGATCTCAGTTTTGCAAGCAACCATATTACTAAGACAGGGATGCTTTGGGTTTCTGGCTAGTCTTGTAGCACCGCCTGTAGAGGGACCCAAGCTTGAAGATATCCTCGTTGTCAGGGAATTTCCGGATGTGTTTCCGGAGGGTCTTCCAGGGTTGCCCCCGGACTAGGAGGTTGACTTTTCAATTGATCTCCTACCTGGGACAGCACCTATATCGAAGGCACCTTACTGTATGGCTCCAGTGGAGCTGAAGGAGCAGTTGAAGGAGCTGTTGGAGAAGGGTTACATCCGCCCTAGTGTGTCACCATGGGGCACACCGGTTCTTTTTGTGAAAAAGGACGGTTCAATGAGACTCTGCATTGATTATCGAGAATTGAATCGGGTGACAGTGAAGAACAAATACCCCTTACCAAGAATTGATGATTTGTTTAACCAGTTACAAGGGGCCCAAGTTTTCTCCAGATTGATCTACGATCAGGCTACCACCAGCTCAAGATCAAGTCAGAAGATGTTTTCAAGACGGCGTTCAAAACTCGTTACGGACACTATTGAGTTTTTTAGTCATGCCATTCGGTTTGACGAATGCCCCAGCAGCCTTCATGGACATGATGAATAGAGTGTTCAGGGAGTATGTAGATCAATTTGTTTTTGTGTTTATTGATGACATTCTAATCTACTCTAAAAGCCAAGCAGATCATGAAGGACATTTGAGGGTTGTGTTACAGATATTAAGGAAGTAACAGTTGTTCGCAAAATTCAAGAAGTGTGATTTCTGGTTGAAAGAGATTACCTTTTTGGGGCATGTCGTGTCAAAAGAAGGAATTTTAGTAGACCCGATGAAAATTGAAGCAGTTGTGAACTGGGCCACGCCAACCAATGTTAATGAAGTTAGAAGCTTCTTAGGTCTTGTAGGGTACTACAGGAGGTTCGTCGAGGGGTTCTCCAGTATCGCAGCCCCAATGACTAAGCTGACGAGGAAAAATGAGAAATTTATATGGACTGAAGATTGTGAAAGAAGCTTTCAGGAGCTGAAGAAGAGACTAGTCACAGCACCTGTACTCATTGTTCCCTCAGGCAATGCAGGATTTATCATTTACAGTGATGCTTCTCTCAAGGGTTTGGGTTGTGTCTTAAGGCAGCATGGGAAGGTTATTGCCTACGCTTCTCGACAACTCAAGAGTTACGAAGAGAATTATCCGACGCATGACCTAGAGCTTGCAGCTGTTGTGTTTTCCTTTAAGTTATGGAGACACTATCTCTATGGGAAGAAATGCGAGATTTATACCGACCATAAGAGCTTAAAGTATTTCTTTACTCAGTTTATTCATCAAAAAAAAAAAAAAGTATTTCTTTACTCAGAAAGACTTGAATATGAGAAAGCGCAGATGGTTAGAACTTTTAAAGAATTATGACTGCAACATCAACTATCATCCGGGTAAAGCTAATGTAGTGGCAGATGCCTTGAGTTGGAAATCGTCCTCTAGTACCCTCGCTTCTATGTAGACCCCTCAGAAGCACATTCTTTTGGATATGGAGAGAGCAGGGATAGAGATGATTATGGACACACAGGCTTGGTTGAGCAGTCTGACTTTGGGATCATCATTAATAGATCGGATAAAAGTTGCCCAAAATAGTGATCCAGGCCTAGTGAAGATCAAAGGAGAGGTACCAGAAGACAAAAGGCCTGAATTTTCAAAATCTGGGGATGGCACTCTGAGGTTTAAAGGAAGAATTTGTGTTCTGAATGTTAAAGAGATTAGAGATGTGATTTTGAAAGAGGCTCACCGCTCACTCTATGCAATTCACCCTGGTAGCACTAAGATGTATAGAGATTTGAAGCAACAGTTCTGGTGGAGCGGTATGAAACGTGAGATAGCTAATTATATGGCTCAGTGTCTAACTTGTCAATAGGTCAAAGCAGAGCATCAAAGGCCATCCGGGCTATTACAACCACTCCCCATACCAGTTTGGACCTAGGATGAAATTGGTATGGATTTTGTTTCAGGATTTCCTAAGGCACCAGGGGGTCAGGATGCGGCATGGGTGATTATTGACAGATTGTCAAAGTCAGCTCATTTCATTCCAGTTCAGATGACGTATTCTACAGACAAATTGGCAGAGTTGTATGTATGCGAAATTGTCAGGTTGCATGGAATCCCTTCAAAGATTGTATCAAACAGGGATACTCGTTTCACTTCAGTGTTCTGGAGAAGTGTACAGAAAGAGTTAGGGACATAATTGACCTATAGCACGGCCTTTCATCCGCAAACAGATGTGCAGTCAGAGAGGACAGTGCAAATTTTGGAGGATATGCTTAGAGCTTGAGTGATGGACTTCAAGGGCAGTTGGATTAAATACTTACCCCTGATCGAGTTTGCATACAATAGCAGTTACCAAGAGAGCATTCAGGCGGCCCCATATGAGGTTCTTTATGGTCGTGTCGGTCACCCCTTTATTGGGATGAGGTTGGAGAACGTAGAATCCTTAGGCAGGAAATTATTCAAGATATGCGTGAAAAGATAGCTGTCATTCGGAAAAGGCTCGCCATTGCGCAAGAACGACAGAAAAAGTATGCAGATCAGAGGCGTCGAGAGCTGCAATTTGAGGTAGGAAGCAAAGTATTCTTGAAAATTGCGCCAATGAAGGGAATCATGAGGTTCGGAAAGAAGGGCGAGTTGAGTCCGAGATATTTTGGACCCTTTGATGTACTGGAGAGGATTGGAGCTGCAGCTTATAGGTTGGCTCTTCCACCACAGTTGTCTGCCATTCACGATGTTTTTCACATCTCCATACTTCAGGAGTATATACCAGATCCGACACACATTTTAGAATACGAACCTCTCCAAGTTCGCGAGGATCTCACCTACGAGGAGTTTCCAGTTGGGATCCTTGCACAAAAGACTCAAGTCCTCCGTAAGAAGACCATTCTGATCGTCAAAGTACTTTGGAGTAACCACACGGAAAAAGAGGCTACATGGGAACTAGAGGAGGACATGAAGAACAAGTACCCATACTTGTTTGATTGAGGTACGTAATCTCGAGGACGAGATTTTTCTTAAGGAGGGGAGATTGTAACATACGAACCTAGAATTTAGGTTAATTCAGTTAGAAATTATTTATTTATGTTATGATTATATTTATTCTTTTTATTAATTACTTATTTATTAAATTATCTCTATGGTAAGATTTTAAGTAATTAGATTGCTACGACACGTTTTCTAGAAAGATTAGTAACGTCTAATGCCTCGTATAGGTCACAAGCTACAACATGAGATTTCGGAAGCAGCGCTAAGAGGTAAATAGTATGATCATATAAATGTACGCGTAATGTAAATATTATAATTGGGTATGATAATATGATATGGTTTTGATGGTTATCTAAGTTGGGCTAAGAGCCAAGTCAAGGTTAGATCGCTTTCATGAACTTCTATGAATTACGATGATTTACATGAAAGTAAGCCTCTATATATGTTATGCTTTTATGAATTGTTGATTGATGGATTGAATGTTACTAAAATCACATGGAAGTCATGATATGATCATATAATAATTTAAGATAGGTATTCTATGAATTAAAATAACCAGATCATGCATGCTTCATTCATGTAGTACTTAAGACCATATATGCCATGCATTGTTCATGCAATAACTTAAGTCAAGCATGCCATGTAATAAATAGCCAGATCATGTATGACATGTTCATTAGTTCTCAGATCATGCATGCCATGAAATGTCATAAAATGATTAAATCATGTTAGGCCATGTCATGCTATACTATACGATGTACAAGAATATATCATGTTATGCCATGCCATGTACAAGAATATGCCATGCTAGAAAAGTCTAAGAAGTCCAAGAAAATTATCAGGCATCAAGAAAGATAAACATTTTAAGGTAACACGGACCCAAGCGTGTTTACCACAGTTATGCTAAGACGGTACCACGGATTCAAGCGTGGTTACCACAAGTTAAGTGAAACACGGACTCAAGCGTGTTTCACTCCATGTCATGCAAGTTAAGTGAACATGGACCCAAGCATGTTTTACTTCATGTCAAGCAAGCATGTTTCACTTCATGTCAAGCAAGATAAGTGAAACACGGACTCAAGCGTGTTTCACTCCATGTCAAGCAAGATAAGTGAAACACGGACTCAAGCGTGTTTCACTCCACATCAAGCAGGATAAGTAAATACGGACTCAAGCGTATTTCACTTCATGTTATGCAAGTTAAGTGAAACAGGGACTCAAGCGTGTTTCACTACATGACAAGTTATGTGGTGCCATGGACTCAAGCGTAGTTCACCATGAAATAAGTACAATTCAAGATAGACAAATTACTCATGCATTAACGCTTCATGTTTGCCATGATTATGAATGTTTCCGCTCATGTTAATCCATGAATGTCATATGAAAGTTATGATAAGGCTTTAAAAACCAAATTTATGCTAACCTAGATAGCATTTTTCGGTATGATGTATTATTTACTGAGTATTCAACTCATTTTTGTTGTTTGTCTTTTTGTTTTCTTCTATGTTGATTGCCACAGATGGTGATTATGATAATGCAGAGCTGGATGGCCAGGAGTAGATTTAGTATAAGGACTTAGAGATGAATAAGTGTCATTTACACAAGGATTAAGTTTTTTTTTTTTCCAATAAATGAGGTATTTCAGAGTAATGAGTCTCTTTACCGGGCATTTTATCATGTTTGTTAGTAACATCTCTATCCTACGGGAACGGAGTGTTATAAGTTTCAAGCTGATGGCTCACTGAGCAGATATAAGGCCCGTCTTGTGGTTCTTGGGAACTAAAAGGAGTATGATATTGATTATGAAGAGACATTTGCACCTGTTGCCAAAATGACTACTGTGAGGATTATCTTGGCACTTGCTGCGTTGCAAGGATGGTCTCTTCAGCAGATAGATATAAAGAATGATTTTCTACATGGTGATTTGAAGGAAGAAATCTATATGTCTCCACCTCCCGGCACGTTTACTACACCTTCCTTAGGGGTTTGTCGGTTACGCCGATCCTTGTATGGACTGAACAGGCTCCACGTGTATGGTTTGATAAATTTCACTCTGATACCATGTCAAAAGGTCTGAATGCCTTTTTCCCTTCGGTTCCTTTCATTATTTATAGAGAGAGTTACATGTTGCTAAGTATTTCGGCGCTAATTGCTGCAGAATTTTCTGTACACGTAAAGTATTTCCCACGTTAACTACAACCCATACGTTAAGTATTCCCACGTTATCTACAGCCTAATTGTCTGCTATATACAGTCTAGATAGATATATATATACCTAAATTATCCTTGTAACAGTGGGTGGAGATTTTTAACAAGATTGGAATTGCATGGATGATGCCTAAGAGGGTGGTAGATTCCCATTATGCGGATGTATGAAGAATGATTCCTTTATGTATCATGAAGGGAATGTTCAAAGCATTGAAGATAGGGAATGTTCTCCAGATGAGCTTAAAAGTTTCTTCTTCCATACTTTATTTCTTTGGGCTTCTGCCAGCGTTTTTAATGGAGCCAGCTTACATGATTTTCTTGTATCACTTTCTAGTTCCTAACTTGTAATTAGGTGTTTGTTGTTTGTATACTTCTTGTGTACTTGTACTATGCCTATTTACTAGCTTCAATAAAAATTTATATTACCCATAAAAAAAATTGAACTCTGTTGGATCCACTCATTACATGAAGTCTAACCCATACATAAGGGGTGTTATATTATAGATTAAATGATTGAACTCACCCTTTCCATATCATCATCTGTTTAGATAACTGGTAATTTAACAATTGAGAACACCAAAATATTCTTTGTTCCATAACCTCAGAAGTCAAATGGCGAAACTAAATTTCAAATGTGTTTCCTTAAGCATGATCTACAAAATAATGTGTTTCCTTAAGCATGATCTACAAAATGCACTAACAGGTTGAAAAAACCATAGTGCAAATCCAAAAGTTATTTGTAACCAGCTTGATAATAACCAATCAACTACTTATAATCGACATATATTTTCCATTGTTCATACCAGAAAATATTTGTGGCACCTTGAACAAGAGCCGATGAGTAGCGGAGGAGGACTTCAGAATTGTCGAGTTGAACTTCAAACAGCTATATAAGAAAGACAAATATGTACAGCTTACCATCATGTGAACAACAGTGTAAAGAGAACATAAGTGTTCATCACAAGCCATAAATGAAATAATGAGATTTTTTGGAGCCCCGCCCATACATACATAACACCACAAAAGAAGCTCCAAAGGGGTGATACATACCAAACAAATCGTATGCGAATTTTTTAACCAATATCTGAGTATTACATAGGCAAATACGTCAACCCCCAGGACACTAAAAGAACTCAATGTTAACCAGATAAAATAATTTAAAATGCATTCCATAAGAGCACTGAAGCCTTTAAACAACCCCATCCAACACACACACACACAAAAAAAACCATAAATTATTAACTAAATCCAAGCTCTAGACAAACGGTAAGATAACTTAGACAAGGCTCAGATTTAAGCACATATTACGGATTTAAAAAGAAAAAAGAAAAAAAGTATAACGAAAAGAAACAATCGCTCATCAATTTTGCAGAACAAAAGTCCACAGAAACTGGGTCCTTCTAATCTTCTTTTTCAAGAATAAGTTTAAAATCATAAACCTGTAGGTGGTTATCCACCACCAGAAGAGTTAGCATCTTGCATTCTTGTGCAGTGGATTACTTATCAAAAAAATTCTTGTGCAGTGGGTAAGCTGCAGATGTTCTTTCTGTAGCTTAACAACTGATCTCCTTCTCCTTTGCAATAAAATGAAAACTGAAACTATAAAAGCTCCCTTCGTACAAAAAAAAAAATTATTTGTTCATTTTCTAATCTGCTACTTTGGCCAAAAGCTAACCTTCTGTATTCCCTTTCTTTCCTTCCCCTTTTTTCCCAACAAAAGATTCCTTGAAATTACCCTAGAAACTGGACTGGAGGGGAATTGTAAGAATTAATTTGTGTGCAAATTTTGAAAATACTACCCAGTCAACTGTAGGACTTGAAGTATCAATTACTAATATTTACAAGAATATGACAGGATCTATCTATTTGTCAACGTACCCATTTGTGGAACAAAAGTGTAAAAATATGGGATGCAAAAGACTGGCTCCATAGCTGGACAATTAATTCAAGGATGGGCTTTGCAATCTCAGGTAGCCGAACATAATAATCCGCAAGAACGTCAAAAAAGCATAACGGACCATGAGTAACATCCTCTGCAGGATAAATCACATCTTCTTCTCTGGTGAGAATTATATCTGTTTTCAATTTCAGCTGATAAAAATGAGAACCACGCATAATAGTTGTTTAAAACACCTACAGTTGGCGCAATTCACTATAAATTCGAAATAAATTACGAGATTCAAGCTAGTTGTGATCAATATTCCATAAGCTATGCCATAGACTCTAATGAAATCAATCTCTAATCTTATATCAATAGTCAATTAGCATGATTTGCAATTGTACTCGAATCGCCAGATTAGGTTTTCATTTTTTTTTTCCTTAATAGTCTTAGAATGAATTGCATCAAAAAGAGATCATATGAAAACCCTGACTTACCTCTCGCTCGGTCATCAACCTCTAAGGCAATGTCAGCAAATAACTCTTGCAACAACTTGGGTCTCTGCGAAGGAGAAGTTCGCGCCTGCGACAGATTAAGCACCAATGAACGAACTCTTCAAATAGACATAGTTAATAAATGCGCTTTCATTAATGCTATTTTCTTGCCGTGAAATGTATCCCGAAAACTAACCTAAACTAATTCATTCATAGAAAGTATGTCCATAATAAAGAAGCTTGCCTACGAAGAACAACTATAAGCAAATTGCCAAATTCATCGTCTAAAGCAGAAGTATAATCATCCGCATTCGTTTATGATGATCCAATTACGGAAAGACAGCTCCGAAAGAAACCAAAAACCTAGTTCAATACTCCCACTTCCTTTATACTTTCATACATTTTCTCGGCAACCAACGGAAAAATCATAAGCGGAATTTCAAAACAAGAGCTACGAGGACCAACCCGTTGGAGCTTCTTCTCGATCTCTGAGGTGAGAGCACTAAGATAAGCGGAGCTCTGAGACGTTACGGGGGCTTGAGCTTGTGGCATTCTGATAAGACCAAAAGAAAAAAATCAAACCATAAAAAACCCCTAACCACCGATTCCGGTCCAAACACGATCTCAACACCGACCGATGAACGGTTATTCCCTTGAATTGCGATGAGCAGCTTCCGACGAAGCGCTAGGGTAAAACGGAAAATAAAGTCGGACCGGAAGATTTTTGCAGTAGTAGTTTCGTTTCGAACTTCACACCGACATTAACAATGGCGTATCTATCATGCCGAGTGGCCAGTGGCTTTATAAATGAGGGTGATTGACTTTCTTCGATGTGGCGAGCCGGAGAGGGAACGCAGCGTTTTGGACGGAAAAGCGTGGAGCTTCGGAAATGGGCGGTGTGGTGGGAGGGTGACGTGGGTGGGGCGTTATGGGAATTTCGGACTTTTTACACCTGGTGGATGATTTTGGAGAGGCTAGTGGGTGGGAAATACTGCCACGGAGGATTGATTTTTTGTCGTGTTCACTGTGCTTGGATAATGGATTATTGGAGAAGTGATTACTTCACCAGAGAAGGATAGATAGAAAGGTCACCGCTGCTCTCTGATTCCACCGCGTGGCATAACATATCCGACCACGTGCTCCTCATTGGACGGGTCTGGTTTAGGTAGTGAGATAAAAGGAGCGTGATTAATTCATCACTTGATAACGACCAAAAGGGTAATAATTGTTAACAGATGTGATTTAGTTTGTTAGAATTAATCAAACGGGTAAAAAGTGAAATAAAAAGGATCATAGAATATTTAAATTCGTCACATCTATTCATCTTTAAGACTTTTAAGACAATGTCACAATAAACATTTAAAGCATGGACATGCTTTCTTTTGATGGTTGGCCTGAATGACACGGACACGGCTAAAGGATGTATTACGCGTCTGAATGACATTAGGTAAAGCTCCTTCCAAAATATATATACCAAAACGCCTTCAGACTTCAACAAAGCACGTTTCAAATTTGTTTAATTAAAAAGGGTAAAAGCCTTGGAAGTGAACCGACCATAAGGAGCGCAGAAAAGGACAGAACCACTAAATATAGCATCCGCAGAGAAAAGCATGTTTTAAAGACTAGTCTGGTACACAAAACAGTTCCCCGTTCGGTCAAGACGCATTTTTGTGTGATTCAGCTGTTACAACACGTGGGCTTCATTCATTGTGATTCAACTATTTTCAGCATTCAACTATCATTATTCTTCCAAGCAGATATTAAACGGCTTCAAGCCTTCAAAGCCAATACGATTGGGTCAAAAAATCTTCTCTGAACGCAATTCATAGGATAACCAACTATCAAAATATACCCTTGTTCTGCATGTTATCGGTTGAAGCACACGCACTTTAAAGCCAACAGAACCTTGAATAAGAAAGAAAGGTCAATCTGGCTACTGAAAAATGCATGTCTAACCGAGCCTAGACCATGAAGCATAAAAGGCATTCACCATTATTAGGAAATGTGCTCAACATACAGTCATGACTTGCAGATTAAGGAATACAAGCTCTATGCATCAGATAACTGCTAACTGATGCACCATACATGCTCGGGGAATGGGGAAAAAACAAAAATTGAAATATTAATGCATCATTAATATGAGTCATAGATCTTCTCAGCCAAAATGCATGAGAGAGAGAGAGAGGTCACAAAGGTGAGATCAACTCAGAATCTTGGCAAAAAGGAAAAAATATATTCACCAACCCATCAATGTTCTTCTGACTCTGTCTACAATCTGACTCCTAGCTATCATATTGGATAACTGAAATTTGCAGTTCTCATCCAGAAGAAATCTGTAGACCTCCCATTCACGATCTGATGTTGAATGCCTTCCTATTTCAGCCTATAAACCAAGACAGGACGTGTTACGAGTATATCAAAATTTGAGTTGGCAATTTATGATAGAGAAGTATTCAAAAATCCCATACGCACTTCCTTAATTGAGTGAAAAAGCTAGTACCCTATCATAGGTTGGGGAATGTCAATCCCAAACCAACATACAGAAGGGAAGGGTATGAGCAATACATGGGAGATGCAAATCACAATTGCCATGTTACTTGATGGAGATTTAAAACTCAAAACTCCAATCTGGCAACCTGGCACCATAATCCATTGGATCAGTGCCAAGCACCTAAGGATGAAAATCATGGAAATTGCAGTGTGCTGATGGCTTTTTGAATCATATTGTGATAGCAAGTATTCTTACCGTGAAAATGCAGATCCCAAGTAATTTTAGAGCAAGTGTAACATCATAGAAAACTCGAGGTCTTCCCTCTCCAGATAACTCAACTGGATTAGCAACCAGCAATTCGGTTTCTGGTCCTCGGTTTGCAATAATGACACGCAACGGATGAAGCATTTCCTCTTTCAAACGAGAACACAATGCATTCTGCTTCTCAGGATCCACAATCTTTTTCCCATCATTTTGCCGAATAAATAGGTCCAAATCACGATGGCCCTTTGTATTTGGTGAGAATCGACCATAAGCTATCTAATTAATAAGAAACAGTGCCCACACAGCAGAGATTTAAGGAAGTGGAAAACATGTTAATACTTGTCAGAACACATTGACATCCATGCATATATGGTGGTCGTAGAAAGGAAAGATATAAATCTAGCCCAACATTTCAATTCTTTCAATTAATGGGATTAATCTACCACTAATATGTATTGAAGCAAGAAAAGAAACCACCCAGGAATCCCCTAACATCTAGTGGACCTCATCCTCTCAGAAATCAAATATAATTCCAGAACTAGCACATAATTTTTTATTTGGCTAAGAATATATAAGATAGAGGGACAGCCAACTGGCTCAAAAGAACAAGTGTGGAACCATGGTGGTTTGTACGTGTTATATGAATGCCTCATCATATAACTAGAATGGTAGCCAACCTTAATTAACAAGCAAGGTAACCTGATCTTATTTTGAGGTACAAGAACTATGATCTTGTGAAATGGACCGTGGCAATCAGGCAATAGCCAGTAAAGATGGTAGGTAGGGGTGAAAGAAAACCGATCTGGGCCGATAAAACTAGTGGTCGGTCTCGGTCCACTAGTTTCCAGAATTTCGGTTTTCGGTCTAGTCCCGAAGCGTGGTTTTTTTGGACTAGACTGACTGAAATATATATATATATTTTTAAATTATTTTTATATAGTATTTTATATAATAGTTGTATAACTTAACTATGTAATTTTCATCTAACCTATGATCATTGACAATATAAAACATTAAATATACTATTAAATATTAACTAATATATTATATGAAATTATGAATACATGATAAATCAAAACCTTACATATTTATATGCAATGATACATACTCTAGTATCTACACTTAAATAAAATAGTTAGGTACATTTTTTGTAAGATACCAAAGTTACATTGATCAAATATCCAAAGTACAATTATTCATTAACCACATACGAAATATTAAAATTTTAATATAGGTCATTATGTATTAACTATCATAATTCATACACATACCATCAAGTATTGACAATTGAGTACTAAGTTAGTAAGATCGTCAATATAATTGTAAGTAGTAATTTTATTAATGACTTAATTAGATAATCCACATTAAAGAGGTCACTTAATTTTAATTTTATTATTTTAAATAATTTTCTTCATTTAATTAATTTGTTAAGAAAAGAAAATAGAATAAAAAATGTTTATGGGGGTAAATAGTTTATATTCATAAGTGTAAACATTATGAGCTTTTTCGTATAGATGGGCTAAAAATACACATTAGAAGTGATTTTGGGCTTTTTGTATGTTTGGCCCATTTTACACTGGCCTAGACCGATTGGACCAACCGGGCAGATAGCAAATGGCCTGGTCCAGTCTATAGGGGTAATAGGTCCTGTCTCAGTCAGGAAAAAGGGTGGACCGAAATTTTTGGTCCTGTCCAAACCACCCCCCAACAGACCAGACCGAACCGATTACACCCCTAATGCTAGGTAGCTTAACTTTTTGTTCCAAACAACTTTAAAATTGATAAAATAACTTTTGAGCGAAAACTAGTCCCAAACCCAAATTGTCAATCACTCAACTTGGAGTACAGAAAAATCCAGTTATTTGGAAGAAGTGACACAACATGGGAGGAGAACCCTATTACAAGACAGCTAGGATTCCACACCATATGAGACCAAGACAATAAAACCCCAAAACAGATTCAAATTAAGAAAAGCTGAATGTGAAAGTACTTATGGTGAAGAGAAGAAATCCCAACCTGAATATTGCAATCTTTCAAAGTTCTCATGATGTCATATAATAGACCCTTGTGATCAGCGCAGTGTATTTGAAGTAAGGTATGAACTGGACTCAATGAATTGTCTATGGTCACACTAGCCTTCTTCAATATTGCCATATCTGGACTAAGAGCTTGAGAGCAGATTTCCTTATCTGAAAACTCACATCTAAATAGCTCCTCAGCTACTACAGGAGAAAGAGAAGAAATCCCCTGATGGCATTCATACTCGGGACCTGCCAACTGAAGTTCACAGCTGATACAGGACTCACCCAAGACAGCATGCAATTGTTCCAATGTCTCATCTTGTCGCGTCTTTGTGTGTAGAATCTCCCTGAAAAGAATTATGGCAGATATGAGGGAATGACCATAAGAGCTTTGCTTACAAGTCTGGTGTGTCAACACACCAATTGTTGAGAGCCCATTATAGTTTTAAACAAAAATTAAAACGCCAATACTTTTTCATTATTGTAGGACCAACTTCAGTGGTGTGAAAAAACAGGCTTGCAAATAGGTTTTTTCTAACCATAATAGATAGCTCCTCTGCCTGACTGGAACGTTTATAAATAAGAATCTCATGATTACTAAGAAACTTAATCAATCAAAGTCAGGGCATTAATCTTGTGCAGTCAATTCTGCTCCATGCGCTAGTTTCTTTGACGTATCTGATCTATGAATTCCAGTTACTCAATAACAAAATTCCTTCTAGAAAAATCGAAATTTCCATGGACATAAGGGGATTCCGATCTAAGCCCTAGTTGTAAAAAATGGAAAACACCTAATTACAAGCTAGGAGCTGGAAATAGCAGCATAGAAATCACGAAAACTAATCTCATCCAATGCAATAGACGATGCCCAAAGTAACAATGTATGGGGAAAAAAAAAATCTAATCCCTCCCAATGAACATTCTCTATTTTCAAAACAACATATGTTCCTCTCATTTCATATACACCACATAAGACATAATCGCACCACCTTCCAAACAGCCGCAATTTGACAATTACCCTGGATTCCTCTCCAACAGGCCAATAGATCCACCACCCTCCTAGGCATCATCACCCAGGCAATACCAAGCCTATCAAAAATCTCATCCCATAGAACTTTTACCACTTCACAATGGAGAAGAAGGTGGCCCACCAATTCACCATTCCTTTCGCACATAAAGCACCAATCCATTATAAGTATATCATGTTTTTTCAAATTATCTACAGTCAAAATTTTCCCATGAGCTGCCAACCAACCAAAAAAAGCAACCTGGAGGGGCAATCTGCTTCTCCAAATGCACTTCCAAGGAAAATCATTAGATGATTGGTTCGACGTAACCTTGTACAATGATCTGACCAAAAAGTTCGGACAATAGTCTGCTACAAAAGCACCCTGATCCAATGCAAACCTAAAAAGAGAAGGGTAACAATCTTTAGAGCAACATCTCTACACCAAATATCACGCCAAAATCAGATTCGAGATCCCCTAAATACCACATATCTGAAATTGCAAATGAAATCCCCCATCCATTCCGAATAAATTTCCACACTCCCACACCCCTCACCTCATTTGAACCCCACAAAAAAAAAAAAAAAAGTTCCACATTTGGAGTCAACAGCATTCCTCCAAAAAGCATCCCATTCCTGGTGATACCTCCACAACCATTTCCCTAATAATGTCTTATTAACGTCTTATTAACAATTCTTAGTTATATGGGAACGATATATCAAATGAGAATCAGAAAAGTGAGCACAAAACAAAACATTACAATATCCAAGGTGAGGCAAGCCAGTGATGTGATAATATAAAAGAAAATGAAAATGACAAATCACATGACATGTATTTCTATGGCCAAAAGGGGACCACTTATTAAATGGTCCAAAACAAGGAAAGTATATAAGGCTGCAAAAGCAATCGAATCAATTGACAATATATACATATATATAATTATAAGAAAATACAATATATATATATATAAATGAGTGTGTATCAAACTACTTATCAACAGAAAGCTTAGTGCGTTATAAATTAGAAAGTTTAGTAGAAACTTCAAAACAAAATCTCACATGCTATCCATAATGAAGAAGAGGTCAAGAACTCTGCCATCTGGAATCGTCATCACTTTGACTCTTTGAATTTTAAGCTCAAGCTCGCAGAGAACATGCGTAACGTCTAAAGCGATTTTCACGGCTGCATTAGAACCAGAATTCACAGAAATAAAGCAACAAAGGACACACAAGGACTAGAGAGAATTGCTAGTACCATGTAGCAGCCCTTTCCGGTCAAGGCAAAAAAACTTCAGTAGGTAAACTACAGAGGACATTGAGCGTGTAGATGGTTGGTCAAAGTAAAACGACACCAAACATGATGGGCATATTGATTGGAGGCGGTCTTTTATATTCGACCATCGCAAGATGAGGGAGCTGGAACGAGGAACTACCCATAATATAATGTAGCACCACCTCCCATCAGTGGAAACATCTATAACCAGAATGTCGAGGAAGATAATCAAAACAGTGTGGCAGAAAAAGAATTTCACTGAAAGTCATGGTATAAGCATATCAAATTTACAATAACTTTCACTCAACGACCACATTCATTACAAATATCTTCCTATAGACTACTGCATAACAAAGGCAAAAATTAAAGTTCTTTTTGATTACTTAGGAAACTGGAAAGATAAATACATTTTAAAAAAGTTATAAGCTAAAATATTTATACCAAAATTACAACTTGCTATACCCACCTCGAACAAAAATCTACCAAAATTACAAGTTTTCGTTTATATTCGGATAATGTATTATCAAATATCAATCAAACAAAAGGATTAGAGTATCAGACAAATCAGCGCTCCACGAAAATTAATGAGGTAGATAGAAATAAATGAGGTTGTTCACGAAGTAGACGAGAAAAACTGGAGTTAATTTCTGGTCCAGGAGATAGAAATAGTTAGAGAAAAATTATTAATCAAAGAAAGCACGAAGATTCGCCAATGAATTAAAATCAATAATAAAAAAAACTAACTCCGAAGAATTTGAGTGTCAACTGTCAAGCATCGGATATTCGTGCTTTCTACGGTATATACCATACCTCCTTTAGTTATGTAGAGACCGAATTCAAGGATTATTCTGCAAATATCGCATCCGAGTCCCATTTTATCGGGGCAATTGATCGTGATGACGAAGGGTTCGTCCTTCCCATTTCCCTTCTCATTTCCCTTCTCGATCACGACGATGTCGTCGCTCGGTAGTCCCATACTGACAACTGAAGAATGACTGCCGTAAATGCCAGAATGGTAAAGCTGAGCTAAAGCCTTTCGCGGCGTGCGAACGTCCGGTCTACGGTGGATGTGTGCGTGGAGTGGAGGCGGGGTGTGCTGTGGTGGAGGCGATGGCTCAGGTTGTTCTGCCTTTTTCTTATATATATATATATATATATATATATATATAATTACATATATATATAATTACACTCGTAAAATTATAAATATCACACGATTATTTTAAAAATATATATAAAAAAATAATTTACAATCGTAATTATTATATATAGTCATTTTAAAATAAATAAATTAATATAAAATTTATATAAAACATTAATTTTTAATTATAAATTTTATTCTTTTAAAACGATTACATGAGATTTATAAATTTACAATCGTATATATCATTGTTTATATATATATATATATATATATATTTATATATATAGAGAGGCTGAGGTTATTCTACTTTATTCGAGACTAGAGACGTGAGGCTGCAAGTGAAGCAATTCGTCGTCATTGCTGTTGTCAGAATTTCGTTGGTTTGCGGTCCTGACAGGTGGCGGAATGGCGGTCGTTGATTAGAGTGTTTTTTTTTTTTTAAATTTTTGGTGGGCTGCGGGGTGGTAGCATCTGTGCCTTCCGGAAAAGGCAAAAACAAAGTAATTTTCATAGCCAACAAAATATTAAGAGAAAAAATTTAATTATAAGTATAATTAGACATTAATATATGTATTAATTTAATATTATTATTTAAAAATTAAATTTTATTAAAGATAATATTAATTTAAATTTTAAATATAAATAAATTAAAATTAATACATAAATTAATATATAATTTTATTTATACATAACAAAACTCATATTAATATGTCACTTACACCTGCGCATTATATAAAAATTGTACATGATTTCTATTACATCTGATTTTTTTTTCTATTTCTTTCTTTCACTCCTCGAAAAGTCTTCTCATTTGAATGTTCTTCAGAAAAACACTATGATTCTCCGTCTCTCGCACTCTGATCTCTTTAGAAAAACACGTTGAGCCAGGGTCACAGACTCACATGGCGAAGGACTCAATTGCAGAAACTAAAAGCACAGGAAATGGTAAGGGGGAAACCCAAGAAGATGCATCCATTACTCCACCTTCCATTTTTGGGAACTACTACCAAAACCTTTGACGAGAGCTTGCATCAATTTGATGCGCGGAGAGATCAGCCCAAGCCCATTACTGGTTGTCAGGATAACGATCCATTGGCTTCATTACGTGGAGAATCTCAAGACGGCCAGAAAAAGTATTAGGTTCTGCTTGCCGTTGAGATTTTTCATATGAAGATTTTAAATTTTAAAATATTTTAATATTATTATTATTTTAAAATTTAAAAAAATTAAGAAAAAATTAAATTATTTATTATATTTTGTATGACGATTTAGAAAAATTATAATGATAAAATAAAAATTTTGTATTTAAGATAAAAAATTTCAATGACCAAATCGAACTAGTCTTCAATTAGAAGCAATTTCGTTTTCCAGGATATTTGATATTTGCTTGTTCCTTCTCTTTTTAAATTGCTTGGAATCCAGTTTCTGTTTTAGTGCATTTATTGAAGCTTTCAGAGTGACATTGTGACAAATTTTTCTGAATCATTGCTTGTGCTGCATAATTCCGGAGTTTGTCACCATGCACCGCAGTGTACTTTTCTCATCTTTCACATTCAGGGGCCGATGAAGGAATGGCCACTGGATTGGAGAACTTATCATCTCATATGGGTTCACTTGCATTAACAGAAACGGAATGGATTGGAATGGCCCATATCAAAGAGAAATACTTTTTGCAGTCGACAGATGCAGTTGGCATGCAGTCGACTGTAAAAAAGTGAATTAATACGGGATCTATATAAAAAAAATATTATTTTTTTAACTTTTTTTTATTCATGTAGGTCTTCTTGAATATAAAAAAAAAAAATTATAATTTTTTTTATTCATTCCATACAGTCGATTGCATACCGACTATATTTATCGACTGTATGTAACAAAACCCATATCAAATGCATGTCCTCCCTGATATACCTGTGTGCTACAGAGAACAAGAGAAAAAAATACATGCATGAGTCGTCGTGGGAGAGCAGGGACAGCGTTCATTTGATATAGGTGTCGGCATCCCATTCGTGGTGTTAGATCGTGCAGGAGATGGAGAGATCAGAGCGTTTTTCTAAAAATACTCGAAGGAAAACTTTAGGAAGAGAGCAAGAAAAAACATAGAAAAAATTAGGCGTAATAGAATCCACAGACAATTTTTATAAAATGCGTACGTGACATATTATTATCGGTTGGCTGTGAAAACTATTTTTATATCCAACCGATTACCTACTTCTCTCTCGAGAAAAATCTTGAGGCTAATGGGTGTGACCAGCTAATTAATAAGTGCCACATAGGCATTTTAAAAATAAAATAAAATGAATTATTATACACCTGAAACTTCTCCCTTCCATTCTTTCTCTTCCTCCCCCATCTATACTTGATCCACTCAAAAGGCAAGCAAAGAGGGAATTGCATTTATGAAAGCTTTTGATGATCCAAATGCTTTGATCTATTGGCGTCATGTCAATCCATTCTAAAATTTGAAGAGATTTCTTAACGTTGGTTGCGAGACTATCCTACAAGAAAACATCAAAATTATCAACAATTTTATATACAAAGTGATTAGAACCAAGAGGAAACTACTGGCAGTGCAACAAAATTGCTTGAGTTTCAAAGTTACAACACTTCCGTTTTTCAATCTGGAAATATTTGTTCTTGTGAAAAAAAATTTTGCTTTTGGGCTTCCAAAATATTTACAAAGGAAGCATTATTACAAGTGAAAAGTATTAGTTTGAAATTAACCTTCCAATTTGGAACAACAAGACTAGCTTTGATTTTAGTTTAATCTTGAAAACTTGTTTGAGGTTCTTGGTGGAGAGCACAAGGCATGAACTTTTTGGAATCCTTTCTATATTGTTCTTCTTCTCATTTTCTGTGTTCTTGCTCTATGAATTCTCATTTCTTGCCCAAGTAAGCCAGGCTACATCTCTTTACGTTCAAAAATCACATTCATTCTCATCTCACTTTACTTGAGGAACAAATTTGCTATGCCCATCTCAGAAAAAGCTCCATTATATATGAATTGTGAGGAGATACCTGAAAACTTTTTACAAGATAGGATCACAATTTTCAGAGATGAGAGTTAATACCAACAATTGAAGGGAGAGAGAGAGAAAACGTAGCAAGAACCGGTGGGTACAAATCACAATTTTGCACTAAAATAAATTGAGAGAGAGAGAGAGAGAGAGAGGGGCCCAGGGGCGAGTAGCCAGGGGATGGTGGAAGGTGTATGGGGTCCATTTCAATTCTTTTTAGAATGTCCATGTGACCCTTGTTGATTGGCCGGTGTGAAATTAAATTTCATCTCCATGTGCCTTGGAGCACCACTCATGTCTTTGATACGCAGTCATTTGAGCGAAAATTTTGCTAATTTCTAGAATTTTGAGAAAAAGAGAAGATAGTTTTTTTTTTTTTATGAGTAATATCAAATATAATATGTTATGCAAGCAACACGCATTTTTTTAAAAAATAATAAAGTTCATTATTGTAAAATTAAATTTTTTATATAAATCTTATATTTACTTAATTTTTAAACAGTATTACACACATGTATTCTACAACTATAAATATCATTTCATAATTCATAAATCATCTTAAATCCTTCAACGTCCCAACGTAGCGGAAAAGAAAGTTTACACCCGCCCATTGCCTTTTGACACATCACTATTTTTAAGAATATTAGAATAGAAACGACCAATAATCCTACACAAATTCTCCCGTCTGTGTCTCCCCTCTAGCCATAGAGCCGAGACAATATGGGAAGTGGTACCGAATGAAGATTTGATGGCTGGAAATGCAAAGAAGCTTTGGTGGATTATCAATCAGAAATCGATGCAGAAATAGAGGATTTTGTTGCACAACCAGCCAACTGGGGTGAGGATTTGTAAGACCTTGTAGAACAAATGGGTGATTTCAGGTCGAAGCCATGACAAAAGTCATAAATGATATATTGATTGATGTTGTGTTTTGTTTGTTGGGTTGGGTGTCTGCAACTCCAATTCCTATATCTCATTCTGGGTGATTGAGGATGAATTATGCTTTCTCGTGCAACAGGGATCTTGAGAGTTGCTAAGAGGCAACACATCCAGCTCCCATGGCATCATTTACTCAATATTCCAATTATTGTTTACTCTTCTACTGCAGTTGGAATCATTTCAAAAAGTTATGACTTGTTTCTTTTTCTCTTCTCACGATCAAGCAGACGTCGTTTTAAAAAGAATAGAGAGAGAGAGAGAGAGCACAGATAGGATAGGTGTGAGAGTTTCAAGCTACGATAGCTTGAATGGAGAGAGACAGAATGGTGCGGCTTGAGGAGAGAGAAACAGAGAGGGGATTGCATGGGATTACTTAATCCGGTTCTATTTTAATCTTTTTTGAATTGTTACCTGTCGAAGTATTGGAGGGTATAAACCCCCTCTTGACACCGGCCAGTTAGAAATTATCCTCTTGTTCTCTATGAGCACATAAAACATAATTCTAAGCCTAGGGTCCAGAGAACAGCGAACTGACCCAAAAAGGAAATCCTGAAAGAAAAGACAAAAGAAATTCAAACCCAAAGACAGAACATGTATACAATTAGCATCCAGGAACGAAACACGAAAGCAACACGCCATCGGCTTTTCTCGGAGCGCGGAAAGAGATCAAATGAAAACTCTTCTTTAACAGGATAAATGGACAGTGCATTTATAATTACTAGAGAAAAAAATTCAGATGTAAGCTGGTTAACATAAGAGCAATTAAATCATCGATGCAAAATGCCATGCCTACTTGGGACAAAGCCAAACAGAGGATAGGCGACAATCAGTGGGAAATTTCAAATCTCCGCCCACAAATTTTTAAGGCAAAGGAAGGTAATTAAACACAGCTAAGACCAATTAAAACTCATCGCAAGAAGTAGGGTATCTGGAGGACCTAAAATGCAGCGATCTTGTGACAGTTCATAGGGAAGGAAACATTGCAAAGTTTAAACATCATTGGCTAGAGAGAAAACAAGATAAAAAGAGAGATCTCCCATGAAATCCTAACTCACTACTAAAAAGACATTATTCACGACGAATAGCGTAGGGATTATATTTTTTTTTACCACTTCAGAAAATCCTGAAGGAGACCTTAAAGTTTTCGGACTCCTACCTTACCCAACTTCCAGATCTTAAAACAGATTGACAACAATAAATTCCAAGAGCCAACAACCAAAAAAACACCTTTCCAGAAAACAGAAATCAAATGCTTCCAATTTAAAGTTCGAGTCACATACACCAGGAAACAACACAAAAAACAATGGAAACTGATCTATAGCCAAGATCTACAAGCACTACTAAGACCTAACCATCTTAAAGCCCCAAGTATACAATCTAACCACCAAACCCATAGAGGGTCCTTCCCTGCCTCTTCAAGGCGTAAACCACATCCATAGCCGTCACGGTCTTCCTCCTAGCGTGCTCAGTGTACGTCACAGCATCGCGGATGACATTCTCCAAGAAGATCTTGAGAACCCCTCGGGTCTCCTCGTAGATCAGACCACTAATACGCTTCACACCACCCCTGCGAGCCAAACGGCGAATCGCGGGCTTGGTGATACCCTGGATGTTATCGCGGAGAACCTTACGATGCCTCTTTGCACCTCCCTTACCCAAGCCCTTACCGCCCTTTCCACGACCCGACATTTTCACGGAAAGTTGTTGAGAAAGAAAAAGTCAGAGCAAGAACTGCACTCGCACAGGTAGCTAGCAGTCAATTTGTGAAGATATGCGGAGCATCTGGGGGTATTTATATGGCGGGGGTCTTCAGTTTGTGGTTTTTGAAGTTCGAGCGGGGATTAATGGGAATCGTTGGATATGGATGCTATCGACGGCTGATACTATCAATCCGCGTGATCTTTAAAGAGATGATTCGAACCGTTGATAAGATATAGATCGACGAAGGATAGTGTCGCGAGTGGAGTGTCACGGGTTGTGCTTCTCGTGTGAGCAGGTAATTAGTGTCTGCTTTGGCGGTTTGCGGAGTGGAGCCAAAAGGCCGTCGAAATTTTCGATTGTTCTTCCAAAATTTTGAAATTATAGTTAGGGCATATGATTTGGCGCTGGTCTTTTCGCTTAAAATACAAAATCATTCCGAGCTTCAAAACTTCAGAATTTAGGAATAGTTTAAAATTAAAATTAATGGTTAATATTGACAAAAATAAATAAAGAGTTATATTATTTATGATAATGTAAGACTATAATAGCCACTAAAAACATAAAAAATACAAATTAAATCATTTGTAGTAAATAATGTGAAAACTTATGGCATCAATATTTTCACATCATTTAACTAGTAACATATACAACTTTTCAAAAATGAATGATTAAAGCTCAAATATAAAGAGTTTTTTTTTTTAATTATATTTTCAAACTGTTGTATAAAGTATACGTGGTTAAGAAGCTTTATATCTTTATTTAACTTGGAAGATAATTTTTAAAATTTAAATTTTATAAGTCAAATTCTATCTTGGATAAACAAATATGTTTCATTCATACATAATAATTGAAAATAATAGCATAACAAACTTTATTACAACGAAGCATCTAATAGAACCTAGAATGAAATATGGACATTGATGCCACCATTATATAGTGTTGATCTAATGAATAGTAGAGTTCACTATTATAAAATATCTCCTTACACACCACTAAGTGTTTGTTCTTAACATAATTATAGCTCTCAATATACATTAAACAATTATCAACATTCTTTTACATAACACAATCAGCATTTTAAAAAATCTTAAGATTCGTATATCCCAAACAATAGTGAGGAAATTAAGAACTAATTGCAAATCAATCTTCTTCAATGCATAAACCAAATCATAATACCGATCTACCATTCCCACCATTGAACAGATATGTGGACATCTAGTAGCCCAAATTGATTGAACAAGTAAGCATCCACAAAAGCATGAATACAATCTTCCATACCAACCTAACAATGTGCACATAGTCCAAAAGAAATAACCACCTTTAACAAGGACCTCTGTTTTGTAGGAAGATTTTTTGTACATTCTCCATCCAAAAATTTTAACCTTATTTGGCAGCTTCAAATTCCAAAACTGGCACCAAAGTAGTTTGGTTTCCTCTATATTTGAACTTTTAGCATTAGACCCATGTATGAACAGCGCCAAAGCTGTACGATAACTTGATTTTACAAAATAATATTCATTTTGTGTACCTCGTCACGTAATACAGTCTTCAACCTCCAAATTAAACGAAGTAAATAAATTATTTCAGCGACAAAAGGAGGGAAAATTGACTTTACCAAGTTATGGTTCCAAGAACTTGAATTCTGAATCAACAAAGTATCAACTATACCATCAAGACATACAAACTGATTATGAGGTAAAAAATGTTGTTGTCAAGCCAATGGAAGCCATCTATCTCGCATTATATTAACTCTATCACCCTTCCTTCCCTAATCTCCAAACACACCCAGATAGCAATATATTCTTTCCTGTAAAAATATTTCGCCACACATAAGATGGTCTTCGACCCAAGCTTGACTGCAAAAATCCCACACAAGGAAAATATTTTGACTTAAAAACCTTATACAGTAGGGATTAAGTATCATCTACCATTTAAATGATTTAGATTGTATGTTTTAGATACTGGTTTGAAAATAAAACAACTCTATTAACAAATTATTGGTATTTGATTTTTAAGTTAAATGAGTCTCACAATAACTAGTGTGTTAACACATTAACTTGTACATAATAAAAATTTAGTTTTAATTGATGCGACCATAAGTAGATCTTCTAACCCTTGGAGTGATCTCTAAGCTTGACAATGAGAACACTTTCTCTTCATATTTGGAGGCACAATTTTTATTTGTTTCCTTGATAATAGATGTTTCTTTTGTAGAATTATGGACAATGAAGATGAACGAAAATAGGATAGAGACTCGACAATATGGTGACACCCTGTGAGGATAATTGTTCTGCAAGTTAGTGATAGAGATAGATAAAGAGATTCAAATACCTTCATTGTGCACAAATGGTTTTTATTTATAGACCATAAAACACTGATTGGCAAATTACACAATTATTAATAAGATGATAGTTGGCAAATGGCATAACCATTAACAAATGACATGACCTTTTGACTAAATCAAATGATTGTGTCTCTTGACACTTCCTTAACCATTATCATGGAAACTATCACCATAAAGAGAGTGTCGTTTCAAGGGATATACCGTTTGGTGATCACACTCTTTAAAATTACATTTTCCATTTTCAAATCAAAGCTCAAAGTCGCATTTCTATTAGCAGTGTCATGGTCGTAATGAAGTAATAGAAGAGATGTATTAGCACACCTTTCGTCGTAGATGTATTAGTTCACCATTACGAGACTCTTTTATTGCCAAAAAGAGCATGCATCCCAATAGAAAAAGAAAGAAAATTCACATGATATATTGTTGGATACTCCCACGTCCTCTGAAATTTAGTAAGAAAATTAATTATCAAGAAAAAAAAGTACGCATCAAACTGTGGAAAGACACACAAGGGGCATGCTCACGGTCTAGAGGTCTCGTGCTCTGAATAGGTACATTCAAATTGCATGAGAATCATCTTGCATATAATGGGCACGTAATTTATGGTCTGATGAGTTAGATTTATATATATATATCATGCATTTTCTTTATAATCTGGCTAAGAAAGGTAATACGTTCATGTATACGTATATTGATGTAATTTTTTTGGTATGGCGATCACTTATCCAAAGAAAAATGATGAGTAAAAACTCTACAAGAAACAAAGGAAATTAAATGGGATAAATTTTAAAAGAAATGCTATACATAAACTACTATCACACCCCACACTTCACACCGGACCTGATGTGAATTTTTTTTTTTAATGTCAGATCATCATCAACTTATATCCCTCATCTACCTCTATTTCTCTTCGACCCCCCCCCCCCCTCTCTCTCTCTCTCTCTCTCTCTCTCCCCCCCCCCCCCCTAAAGCTCTCTCTGTCTTCGATCTCTCCCTCCCTCCCTCCTGAAGCTCTCTCTCTTCGACCTCTCTCTCTCTCTCTCTCAAAACCATTACACTTTTTTTTCTTCCTCCTCTCTTCTTTCATCTTCTTCTTCTTTAAATACACGTCCCACCCATACCTTTTTTGGTTTAACTGCCACCTAAGGTGTAAGGTGTAAAATGGGCCAAGGAGTTGATAAGAAGAATAATTCAAGTTTAAATGATTCAATGCCAAGGCTTATGAACTAAAGCGGTCTTGAGAGTGTAGATCCTCTGTAAAATGAGAAAATAGTCATTCTAAATACTGTTATAAATTGTGTAAGTGTCGTATATTTATTTTAAAAATAAGTAAAATTTATTATTAAAATTTTTTTTATGTAGATATCATATTTATTTATTTTTTTAAAAATAATATGTAAAGTTTGTACATTCTATAATTACAAATATTATTTTTTATATATAAAAAAAATTGTAAAGTACAGCCTCTAAAACTCTTTATAATGCAGTTAATGTTAAATCAATAATTACTCATAAAGTTTAAACTTATTAAAAAAAGTGAGTTTAATAATTCTTAATACATTCTTCGACACTCCTCCTAGTATAAAAAGTATAAGTCAACATGCAAACCCACCTATTAAAATTGAATTTGATATTTTAATTAAGAGATAGGGTTTGAATTTAAGACCACTGATATGATATTTTATATACTTCCAAAAATTTAAACTTATAAAAAAATGATAAATCTAATTTAAAATTACTTTCGATCTCCAATTAAGAAAGGAGAGGAGGAATCTGTTTTACCTTTTCTCAACAAGTCATCCTTGTTTGTGCCTAGGAGTGTAATCGGTCTATGACGTCACGGATCAAAAATTTCAATTCATCCATTTTGTCCAATCAGACCAGACTGATTATATTTATAGACTAGACTGTTAGTTATTGGTCCAGTCGATCTAATCGATCCAATCTGGTTTATGAATATTTTTTTATTCTTTTTTTTTGACATATAAATTAATACAAAAAATTAATTAAAATTAGTAAAATTAAAATTAAATGAGCTCTTTAATGTAGATTGTGTAACTAACTCATTAAAAAATAATTAATTATAATTATATTTATGATGTTAATAGTTTCTAATTTAATACTTCAATAGTCATAATGACCTATATTAAAATTTTAACATTTTATATATGATTAATGACTATTAAATAATTTTATTGTCCATAAATTATTCATGCTTATTAGCAACTTAGGTATCCTAAAAACAAATTATCTAATTATTATTATTTTTTTATGGAAAACCTTTCATTAAAAGGATATTAGTAGTACAATTCTCTTAGCTCCAAGGACTAGAGTAATTATATTAGAAACTGATCCCTACAAGCTAATATCACTTACAGTTTTGGATAGTCACAACTTTTGACTTGAAAAATACATGCTAAACTCTATCTTTTCTAACTTCCAAACACATAAATAACTTTGTGATGGGCAGGGTCTTGTCCAGTGCCTCTAGACTAACTGTCTGAGAGGCAAATCCTTGTGTTAGAACATCGTCTAAGACAAACTTCCAACAAACTAAAACACTCCACCCTCTTTGGAGTGGAGCACAAACCTCTACGGACCCATAGTCCTAGAGACTAGCAACTCTACGTAACCTAGGTCCTAGAAACAAACTATTTATTTTACCCGACTACAACTTACAAACATAATTACGACATAAAAATAAAATGCACACTAATGACCCTCCAAATAGCTGTAGGTCGATGGACTTTTCCCCATTAGATTTGTTTTTTTGTCCCCCACCACTACGTAGCTACCCACTATTGTTTGCACCTGACAAAAGCCTCAAAATCGGGCACATCAGCATGCATAGAACCTGCATGCTAATGCTTTACGGTCTATGTCCAGCAACAGCCGCAACAATACTTAGCTACCGCAACTGATGTCTAGGAGCCGCGAGCCACCACCCCTCCGCTGCACTGAAGCTCAACCTGCCCCATCTCACTGCTTGACCGTGCTCATCCGCATCCCTCCATTGCGTCCAAGAGCTGCGAGTCGCCTCCACGGTCAAGCAACACTCAAGGTTGCCCCGTCGAGGTACCACCCATCGTCTACTAGCCCAACCAGACTGCTCCTCAACTCGGAGATCCATCCCACGATAGTGACCTCCTCTGTTTTCTGTTTTCAAAACAGAGTCCATCCATGCACGTCCGTTCCTCCGTGTTGCACCTATGCCACTCATGTTGAGACCCACTCACGCTGGGATGCATGTAAGTTTCAAGTCTCAGCCACAACCAGGCTCTTTCACAAACCCGGGTAACAACGTTTCATGCCCATACTCGACATGCCACCTTCTGTTTCGGCAGTTGCTCTATACTCATCCCTTGAGCCACTGCATTACCATGATGAACAAACTCCCATCGGCCCTTAAGCCACCATTACCTCAACCACCAAGAGCATTATTTCAAGCTACAAAAATGAAAGAGGAGGGAGGGAGGAGGGAGCCAAGCCTCTTGGGAGGACTTTGTGTTTTGGTTTTTTTAGATAAGAGTTTGGAGCTTCTCTCTCTAAAATGGCGCTAGGATTTTTGATAAAATATTACTATTCATCTAATTACATATAAATAATAGAGTATTTATATACATGTAATGACACACACATATATATTATCATATGATTTATTATAAGAGATATTAGTTAATATGATTTATTATAAGAGATATTAGTTAATTGATAGTATATATTATTTTATATTTTATATGGTCAATGGTAATAGATAAGGTGAAAATTACATAATTAATCAATATAATTACTATATAAAATAATTTATTACATAAAAAAATGTTTTAAAAACTTATATTAAATATTTCAGTCCGGTTCTATAAAAAAAAAACTACACTCCAAGACTAACCGAAGACTGAATCTCTCTTACACCATGAGCTGAGACCGACCAACTTGGTTTCCTTTCACTCCTACAGTAGTTGTGCTGATGCCAATGGGGCGTGCGCCTACTGGGGGTGGCAATATGTTATAACAAGTTAGGGTTAAGGTTTAGTTTTAACGAGTTTGGATTAAAACAGATTGACCCGTTAAGACACGATTTCTTAATGGGTTGATAACGGGTCAACCCGTTATAACACGTTATAACCCGTTATGATACGTTAAGAAAATTAAAATTACAATTATACCCTTATACCTAAAAGTAAAATTGTTAGAATTTCAATTTCGATATTTTTATTGTTTGGATTGTAATTTTAGACTTGCAATTAGCTTTATAATTTTTATAAATATTGTGATTTTAAAATTTATATAAAATTATGCTAAATTTAATCGGGTCAAACTAGTTAATTCGGGCTTATTCAACCTATTTACATAAACAGTTTGAAACGGGTCGTATATTATCGTGTTAATTTATTTCATAATATTCACTAATGGGTTAAAACGGGTTGACACGATAAGTTTGACGGTCGGGTAATGGTTGAACTATATATTATAATATACATATTTTGACACGATACGAACACGACCTGTTAATACGATTTGACACCTCTAGCACCAACACGACTTTACTCAATGCTGGTCTGCTAACTTTTCAAAAAAGAAAAAGAAAAATGCTGGTCTACTAGTCCCTTAACAATCTTTTCTAGGGGTGAATTCGGTCCGGTCCGGTCCGGTCCGAGGTGGTTTTACGGACCGGACTGGACCTATTCGGTCCAGGGTTTTCCCACCCTGGACCGGACCGAACTTCATACGGTCCGGTCCCATTCGGTCCGGTCGGTCCACCCTATGAGTTTTTTTTTTTTTTTCAATGACATTTTGTTTAATACTTATGTAATTATATTGTGACATATTTAATATATATACATATACTATACTATTATATATATTAGTAATACACTACTACTATTAGTAATAGTGATAATTATATATGTAACTATATCATGTAATAATAATAGTAATAATAGTAATATATGTAACTATATGTAATATTAATAACTAATACTATTAGTCTATTAGTACTAATACTATAACTAATAAATATATGTAATGATAGTGATAATATATGTAATATTATATTAAATAATAGTAATACTCTTATTACTAATATTCTATGTAGTTATAGTGATTTAATGCTAACATATTACATATTATGTTAACTATACTAATACTATTATAAATTTACAAATATATGATATATTATAATTTATACTATAACTTTTATAATATGTTAATACATTAATATATATACTAGTACTATATTTTTTTTTGATCGGTTATACTAGTACTATATATTATAGTTAATAGTTATATATTAAAGAATATAGTAATACATTGATACTAAATATATATATAATATAGTTATAGACTTACAATGATTTAGTTATTATGAATTTATAATTAGTATAACTATATAATTGTATTAGTATTAGACTATTAGTAATTCAACTATTATATAAATAATAATTTTTTTTTTATTCTATTCGGTCCGGTCCGGTCCGGGGTGAACAATCCCCAGACCGGGACCGGACCGGACTCATTCGATCCGGTCCGGTCCGGTCCAAAAATGACCGGTCCGGTCGATTTTTTCGGTCCGGACCGTTCGACTTTCAGCCCTAATCTTTTCACCATTGAACTGGGCTAAGTACAAAATTCAGTTATGTCCAAGTAGCCCAAAACTCTGGGTCGAGTCCTGGGCAAAGGAGAATTTACATTGACCCAATTGTATTTGAGGCCCAATAAGACCGACCCGACTCATTATTCTTCCCTTGTTTTATTTCTAGCAACTCCGAAGTCGGAACCTCCGGCCCCGGACCGCTAGATTTCATATGCGCCAAATCCAACGGTCTCAAGTGGCTGTATGAGCTTTTCGACTTATAGCCTATGGACTCGGCGAAGTAAGGAATTCAATCCATTACCCATAGCCAACCACGAGATAGAGAGTTGAATTTGGAGAAGGAAAAGCGAAGAGAAAATGCCTAGGTTCGATCCGTGGCCGGTGTTCTTCAAGCGAGAGTGGAATCGGAACTGGCCTTTTCTGGTGGGGTTCGCCATCACGGGAACCATCATCACTAAGTTCTCTCTCGGTCTCACGGGTAATCCACTGTCAGTCTCTCGTTTCCTATTCCAAATCCCTAATTTTATTTTTATTATCTAATCAAAGCTTTCCGTCCGTCCATTAATAATGCGCAGAGGAAGACGCGAAGAACTCTGCCTTCGTTCAGAGGCACAAGAGGTAGCCTTTCCAATCCCCGTGTTTATTTTGTTCCTGTTTGATCCAATAATCTGAAAACCCTAATCTAAATGAGCCACGCATGGACAAAGAAACTTGGATTATCATATTGGAAATGAAAGATCTTCGTAAACATAGACTGAACTAGCTCAATATAGAATGCTTACTAGTGAGTGTTAGGCTTATGAAAATATGTATCTTAGGAATCTGCTTGTGAAAAGACGTAGGTTTAGGCTCCAGACAATTGCTCTGGGAACTTGGGCAATTGGCCAGAGATAATGATCTTGTACCGTTACTGTGGTCTTGATTTGCTGAGATGATTCTAGGCTATTTTTGCACCTATCCAAAAAAAAGAAAATTTTGATTCTAGGCTATTTTTGCTACGTACGAATTGGTAGAACCTGTGTTTGTTTTTAATGAGTTTGACCCTCTGCTTTTTGTGCCATTGGCGCGTTTCTAGTTCTGTTGTAGAAAACGAGTACCTTCAAGTGGTTGTCGTGTTCCGCTACAATTGTTTGGCTCTCTGGAGCCAAGAAAATATTTAACTGATTATCCTGGAGCCATCTGCTCTGGGACTTCCCGGGTTTTATTACTGCTGTTGAGTAGTCCTAGTCAACTCTCTTATTTCCTTTAACTAGAGAGGTGCAATGGCAGCTAAGAGTACATCCTTAGGTATTTATACTTGTATATTTGTGTGGTTGTGATACTTAAGTTAGCTTAGGTGGTCTTTTAGCACCTGTTTTATGAAGCTTGGTGGGAGGTTCCCATGAGTGATTATCTCAGTAGGAGGTTTCCAACCTCCAACTATGACACAATCCATGATGAAGGTGGATGTGTCTTCCATGAAAACTAACTTGTAGATATGGACCTCACCTCGAGCAACTTTGCATCAAGAGGCTGCTCTCAAGGATCTGTTTGCTTCTTCTTCTCCTTATTTCCCCCCACCTGTTCTCATCAAATTCATAAGTGTCTGGTGTTATCCCTTAAGTTCCCAGCTTTAATTATTAACTTCACATTCTTTTTTCTTTGTTAATTCTTAACTTCCCAGTAGGAGGGCTTGAAGTTATCCAGTATAGACCCTCAGTTAAGATTTAACTTTTAGGATGAACAAAAAATTGGCCATGCACCGCAGTCTGAACAGTCTGATCTAAACTGATAGTGTAAATTAGAAAGTATAGTAATTTCCAATAAGTAAAAAATAGATAGTTTATGGTGTAAATTATAATTTTTTTTTTTTTTTTACACTTTACACCCTAAGTTACTGATCTTCTTCAACTTACAGCCTCAATTAAGATTTGACTGGTAAGATGAAAAAAAAATTATCTGAAGTGCACAATCATAGTGATTAGATCTAAAATGAGGGCCTAAATTGGAAAAAACAGATAGTTTTTTTACAAGTCAGAAAATAGTAAATGGTGCAAATTGAAACACTTTTAGTAGTTGGAACAGGTTGAAAACATATGGTAGTTTATTGGTGAAAACTTAATTCTCCCTCATTATTAATTGCTTTTCGAATGACGTGATCAGTGCTATGGTTTCTTTACTGTCTATCTAAGATAAGTAGCTCTGAGTAATTTACTGTTTTGAGTGGCATAAAGCAAGACTTGGATTAGTGGCATATGTAATATGGGATAAATATGCTTTGGTCTATCACTGTGTTATCTATTTTTTTGTTTTCCGTTAGAGTTTATTGTGGAAGTGTTTGATCCAGTTATATTGCTCAAATAGGATTTAATTATTTATGGCGTGTGAAAATTTTTTATATTCAAATGTAATGGCATTGGAAGGTTAATATTTCACAATCCCTGTCGTGAATAACACAACTCAAATTCAATTTTTTTTTTTTATAAGTAACAACTCTAATTCTTCCCAAATTTTGTAGGTGATTTCTGAATGCCAGGAGAGATGTTCTGGGATACTCGACTTTTATTGTCTCGTCAGCTGTTGTTTTGACATGAATAATATTGACAACTTCTGTTGATTGGTCGCGTGCCTTTGTGCACTTTTGAACTGACTATTTTTAAAATCAAAATGAAAATGTTTGAATGGCTAAATATTTCATTATTTGCGATAGCAATTTCGTTTGGATCACCTTGGCCTTTGGTCGGGGTCAATTAAAGAATCTATTCACAGTTGTCTCATTTGGGTGGGTGTGTGTAAGTAATGTCAATTTATTTGTGGCTTGAGCCTCAAGGCCCCTCAACATTCTAGCTATTTCATTATACGGGCTAGCTCTTCTAACGATCATCATCATGTTTATGGGGTAGTAACTTGTTGATCAACTACTTGCTTAGCTGCATAGATGCTTCTGAACAAATATAATGATCTTAAATGAAGATCAATAGCTTCAAGCCAAAAAAAGAAAGAAAAGAAAGGAAAATAAGAACGGAGGAAGATGTTGACCTCCCTTCCCACTTTAGTTTGCCGAACCTGAAGCTGTGTTCTTGGGGTTATAACGAACATTTATTTTATATTAAAAAAATGATACTGCTAATCACATTAGTGGAGTATGTAAGAAGTTATACAAAGTGATTATACATAAAATTTTTGTAGAAAAAAAACTTAGCTATAGTGTTATGTATATTCCTCCTTGGCCTTGTTTGGATAGTCAGATGAGATAAATTTATAAATAGTAGTGACATGGTTTAAGAATAATAGTGAAATAGCTCGAGTGAAGATTTTTATTTGGTTTTGAGAAATGTGAGAAAAAGTCGAATAAAAATATTATAAAGTTAAAATATTATTATGATATAATTTTTTATTTTGAGATTTGAAAAAAGTTGAATTATTTTGTATTTTATATGAAAGTTTAGAGAAATTGTAATTACTAGTAATGATTCGCTGAAAAAGTAAGAAAAAATAATTTAAAAGTATTTATGTTTAAGTGATGTTTGGAGAAGAGATCAAGTGGCTATTCAAATTCCAAACGGTACTAAAGTGTTATGCAAGCAGTTGGGGACAACAATGCTTGAACTCCGGTACACTGGTAGAATTTGGAAAGATGGTGTCAATTTTTTTTTCTTGTTTTTTTTTTTAGTTGATGAAAGGGTCTCTTTTTACATTTGGAGTATTTTAAAATTTTGTAAATAGTAGTAAAATAGTTTGTAAATATTAGTAAAATTATTGGAGTTAAAATGTTTTATTGAATTTGAAAAATAAGAGAAAAAATTAAATAAAAATATTATCAAGTTAAAATTTTTTAAAATATAATTTTTTTTAAAGTTTAAAAAAATTGTATTGATTTTTGTGTTTTATTTCGAAATTTATAAAAATTATAATAGTTAAATGAAAAAGTTAAAATTTAAGTCCATTTGAATTGCAAGATACTGTCTCATTTTATTCTATCTCGTCTCATTTTAATATCCAAACATTACAAATACAAACACTTCAATTTTTAAAATATTTAACTTTTCATCTAATTATTATAACTTTATCAAACTTCTAAATAAAACACAAAAAATAGTTAACCTTTTCAAATCACAAAACAAAAATAATATATTAACAAGATTTTCACTTTATAATATTTTTATTCAAAATTTTCTCTTATTTTTCAAAATTCTATAAAACAGCTTTTAACTCAAACCATTTTACTACCATTCACAAATTATTTTACAAATATTTAAAATTGAAAAGTACTTTATTTTTAAATAATGTATAGAAATAAAGTTTTGAAATTTTTTTTAAATTTTCTCATCCTATCTTATTTACCATCCTACGTAAAAGGGCTAAAAAGCAACAATATCCGAGTCCAACGTAACCAAGCACAAAGGTAAACAGAACTTTAGAAGCAGAATTCAACAGCAAATATGCCTGCATTATTCGTGGTAGCAGCAAAATTGTAGTATGGTGTAATTGATTCAACCAAGAACAGTCTTCTGTTGTCTACAAAAGAGTGGCCAATGCCATGTTTAAGGACTTTCATGGTTCTCAGTATTCATAATTTCCAAAAGGAGAAAACTCAGTATTTATAATTTCCAGAAGGAGAAAAATAGTAGGGAAAAGACACTCATTCACCACTTATTTGCTATGATGAACACCAAAAATGGAAGAGGAGAAAAGGGAAGCACAAAAAGCCGATAGGAAACTTTGATGATGTATCTTAAAGCACTGTCATGCATGATGCAAAACCTGTGACAAAAGGTTCTCCCCTTTCTCTATATTTCAGCCAACAGATTCATTTCTTTTTGGCAACTCCAAGCCTGTGTCGGAAATCCTCCTCCATGAGGGGAAGGCCATCCCTCAACTTGATTTTTGGCTCCCATCCCAGCAATTCTTTAGCCTTGGTGATGTCAGGTTTCCTTTGTCGCGGATCATCAGGAGTGTTGTCAACCATCTTTATCTCTACCTCAGGATTAATAAGCTACAAAAGCATATGGTCGGCATTAGTGATAGATAAATACGATTAATTTAGCAGAGGCACCTGATCCCATTTTTGCATACAGCAATCTTTGAAAATTGTTTCAAGGCACTTAATAATTTCTTCTTTGATCAGCACTCTGCTGACCAATATTCTAAAAGTATAGGTTACACAAGTGCTAATGCTGCACACAAGTACAAATTCAGACAGACTGTACTTCTTTGACATTAACCCTTTTAGTTTCATACTCGAGGAAAAACTCTGCTAGTCCAAAGACTTGCACAACACAATCAGCCATCAAACTACTTCCACAACACGTCTCAACAAATGCATCATATTTAATAATGAATCCAACTTAAAACATAACATATCAGAATATAGCGTTAAAAAACCAGTGACAAATAGAAACTGACCTCCTTTACTGTCTCGGCAAGTTCAAGCATGGTAAATTCACCTGAAGATGTACAAGAACTACCAAGGTTAGTACATGCACGTAATTACCTCCAACATTAGGGAACTGGATGTCTCTACATATGCAAAACCACAGTTTGTAAGACCACCTGGATTTCCAATGTTGATGGGCCCAGTGTTCTCTCCTTCCATTAGACGAATAAGGCCATCAACCTGAAACATTTAGACAAAACTATATATTAAATGGATAGAGAAACATTCCAAACAAAAATATCGCCCTTTCAGTTGATCCCTGTAAGTCATGGCAGAGTTCAAGCAAATTATACATCTTGCATACCATGTCAGAAACATAACAGAAACTGCGAGTTTGGGTTCCGGGAAGTTGGACTGTCAATGGTTCATCACTGCAAAGTATGAAACAGGGAGTTGAAATTAATGGCTAAACAAAACTAGACAAGTGAAGAAATAAAGATTTTAACAATTCCACCAAGTCAAGGTACGACAAACCAAGTTATAGAAAGCAGTTTAACAACTAAAAAGCTCTTCGGAATTTCCATATTTGTTGACAAGAAGGCACATCAAACACACTTTGGACTTTTATAAAGCCTCCATAAAAGAGATCATTAAGCTGTATCAATGCTACACCAAGCCAATGTCACTATCATGGTAAGAAGAAAGAAATGAAACTGCAGTACTTACCGAATTGCTTGGGCTATGAAATTGCTGACCACCCGCCCATCGTCAATATTCATGCGTGGCCCGTATGTGTTGAAGATTCTAGCAATGCGAATTTCTGTTGTAAAAGATAAAGTGAAATAAAATACATCCAAAGAAATTATAATTGGAAAATCCTCTAATTTAGCAAGAAAAGGAGGAAAAGCTTTCCTTATACGAGAACTTTTACCTATCCCATGCTGCCTGTGATAATCAAACATCAAGGTCTCAGCTACACGCTTCCCCTCATCATAGCAGCTCCGAACTCCTACAATTCAGAAAATGCATTTGGTGGTGAGATGTCCTTATGAATTTATGAGATGCAGAAAAAAGCATCCGTAACTAGTTTAAAGAACTGATATATCCTTACTTCTTATACATAGAATAGAAGCACGGGTATTAAATCATGTTATACAGTTATCGGCACATTTATGGGTCATTTACAGATGCAGACTCATTTAAAAGCATCCTATGTTAGCATGATAGGTTTGACATTACAGATAAGTTAAGAATAGAAACTTGTTAATCAAGGAAATAAGTTCAGTGTGTCCCCAATCTCCCCAATCAAATGGTAAATATCAGACTACGTATTTACATAAACATAATCACACACACATGTGCATATATTAATCAATTCCATTTAGTGAATACCAAGACAATGGCGCATTCTTTCTACTTTCTTCAGTCGCAATAAATTTCCACTGGATATAAAATCTTAATCGGCCAAGCCATAATCATCTTATTAGATTAGGCAATCAAAATACGCTCAGTGTGTCCCCAATCTCCGCAATCAAATGGTAAATATCAGACTAGGTATTTACATATACATAGACACACATGTGTGAGTATATTAACCAATTCTATTTAGTGAGTACTAAGACAATGGTGCATTCTTTCTACTTTCTTCAGTGACAATAAATTTCCACTGGATATAAAATCTTAATTGGCCAAGCCATAATCATCTTATTAGATTAGGCAATGGATCACAGGCTAAGTTTGACTGATACCTACCAATTGGGTTAACATTTCCCCAGTAGCTCTCTGGCTGGGGATGCACAAGAGGATCTCCATATACCTCTGAGGTTGATGTAAGTAAAATCCTGTTCAACAGTGTATTATTACTGACAGTTGATGACAGCAGTCAAAGCAATAAATATAACCTCAAGTCCCCAAACCTGGCACCAACTCGCTTGGCAAGTCCTAGCATGTTCAGGGTGCCAATCACATTTGTCTTTATGGTCTATTAAAGCAAAAAAAAAAAAAAAAAAAAAAATGTTGGTCAGACAACATTCAACAGTTCTTCACATTTTTAGATTTTTAGTTTATTAAGAAGAGAGTACAACAAAATAACAGTTTTCTTTGTCTACTTTCAAAACTGCTGCTGTCTGTCTCCTGAAAAATGCTGGTTGATGAAGAATACAATTTTTAGTGGCGTCTTTTGCGTAAAAATTACTCTGGCCCCATTGATGCAGCATTAACAAAAATGAGATTCAGAATAGACCCCACAACAGCAAGGTATTTTTATCTTTGGAAGGAACCATGCGGTTAATGATGGTATACTTGATAGTCAATATGCCAATCTAGATTGTTGAGGATGGTCAAAATCCCCCCACCTTTATTCATGGTACTCTAATTATTAAACAGGGATCTGAATTTCAATCCGATGGCCTTTTTTTCCCTAGTTGATAGTGACAGGTGTTGACAAAAAAAATTCAAGAAAGAATCTTCAAATAAAATATAAGAAGGATTAATATATATTAATCCTTTGATAAGTACGTAGGTTTAATAAATAAGACAAGGAGAAGATACTTACTAAAATTCTCATATAACACATTCATATATATAATAATCAAGCATAGGTAATACACACCTTCACAGGATTGTATTTGTAGAAAATTGGAGAAGCGGGGCATGCAAGATGGTAAATCTGATCGACCTCAATCAACAATGGCTCGGTAACATCTATTACAAAAAATGAATCACAGTATATTTCATATTCATCACAACTTATAAATTTGTAAAAGAAACAACTGGGAATAGAAAAGTGGTCCATTGTAAACTTAACAAAGAAATCATTTTTCTTGATAAGTTAAATCCCTTAACATGTTCTACCTATAAAAAAAAATCATTTTTCTTGATAAGTAGTATCATTATAGAAATGAGCAAAAAGGTAGTTCCAAGTACACATGGAGTATATAATTGATAAAACCAAAATAAATACTCAAAAGATAACAAAAAAAAAAAGAATCCCAAAAAACTTGTTTGAGTATATAATTGATAAAACCAAAATAAATACTCAAAAGATAACAAAAAGAAAAAGAATCCCAAAAAACTTGTTTGGGATAACCATTTCAGATGTAAACCGATTTCTGTAGTATTGGCACGATCAATTATAACATGCAATGATAATGGTTACAAGCGTTCTATTATGAATAGCATCTTTTTCTGTCAATCCATTCACAATAAAGGCATGTGACGGAAAAATCACGGCATGAAAAGTTAAAGAAATTACTAAGCATATTAGTCAACTTGTCGATGCCATAACAATGTTTAAGCATATTCTGAATTTTCAATTAAGGAGGGCACAATGTACAAGCTTGATCTGAGATGCCAAACCTAACAAAAACAGCACTTTTAAAGAAGCGTACACTGGAACGATTGCACTTTAATTGCAACTGAAAGTCTAAGACTAAAACTATTAAAAAACATAACCCAGCATATATTACTCCATTGAACTAATTACTACAACAAAGGAAAAGTTTAGGACTATGGCATTTTCAAGCAAGGACTTAGAAATAAGAACACTTAAAAATCAATGTTGAGAATATACCATGACGAATAAGCTCAAATCTCGGATGACCAATCCATTTTTTAAGATTGTCCTTTGATCCAGTGAAGTAGTTATCAGCTACAATTACCTGAGTAGAAAATATATATGGAATATAAATTGTTTTATTCTGGTCACATGAAGTCAGAAGCTATATATTTTGCTGGTATTAGTGACTCAGCATATGTAGAACGGCTATATTCTACCTAGGGTGCTAATTCTAAGAGCACCTATCCCTTTTACATCAAATCTTTTAATCATGAATAAACACAAAAACTGAGCCGATATATGATAAGAAAAAATGTTGACCTCGTTCTTTTCATTTTCCATCAATTTATCGACTAAATGAGAGCCAATGAATCCAGCTCCTCCGGTGACCAAGATTCTCATATTTGACTGTCATCAACAGTGAAAGTCATCATGAAATAGTCAATAGTAGATCAATCAACCAAATGACTGTAACAAAAATAGAGAGTGCATTGCTTTTTTTTTGTAAATTAGCACAATTACACATGTTCTATTCCAATGTACTGAAATAAAAGAAGGGCATATGACAATCCATCTAATAATTTGAAAGAGAGAGTTACATATTAATCATGATTTGTCAGTTTTAATAGATGCAAAGCTGTATTGTTCTCAAAATGCAAGATCTCTGATCCTCGAAATCCTTTACACGAGTTTCAACATACAACCCTGGAAATTATAGGATTTATTTCATTTTGGGCATGCATGATGGGATCAAACATAAGATCTAAGTATTGGTACATATTCTGCACCCCTTCGATAGACCTTCTTAATCTGTACAATATGTTGTGTGCAGTGGAAAAATAAGAAAACATATGTAAATCCAATAGTTACGAAGCTTTTCAGCAGATCCAATGGTACAAACAAACGGTAAGAGCAATCTGAAAATAGAACCCAAAGATGCAAGAAAAATAAATTAAATCACTATGGGTTAGAGCAAATGCATCATGCACAGTTATAAGTGAACAAAAATAGTATGATGTATTTGACAGCAGAAAAGCCGTAAGTAACAAATGCCAACAAACAAAGGAAGCTACCACTCGCAGATACAGATATATCAGGATCGCAATCACATAATAATAAATGCCATAAGAAACACATAATAATCAATAGCCGTGATAACGAAATTGCGGAACCACAAAAAGCGATATTCAGAAAAATGAAAATATTTTTTACCTGAAAAAACTTGGAAAATCGCAGTGGAGACGGCAATGGAGGTGGCTTGGTTGTTGTTTGGTGCTCACCGTTGGCAGTGTTCGTTGCCATTTCTCTCAGATCTCCTCTAAAACCCAATGCCTGCCACAATTTCCCAGACAATCAAACTTTGTAGTAATAAATACTCGAGATTTTTCAAGATGAAGGGACAAAACAAAGGCTCGGACAAAATTATCAAAACTAAACGAGATCATTCCGAATCAGATGAGAGAAAGAAGGCGAGGCGCGGACCTAATAGTCGGTTCAAAGAAGTGGACAGCAAACCCTAATTACACTTCCGATCCGCGAACACTCAACGATCATGGACCCGTATTTATAGTACAAAACCAATTCAAAAATCGACAATTTCGCGATCAAATACCAAATTAATTAATATTTTCTTCAACAAAATTCAAACCAAAGGCTTCAAGTTCACGGAATCCTTAAAAGTATGATAGCTACTCGATACCATTGTACCAATAACAGAAATAGAAATCCCACCAGACTGAAAAACCGAAAAAAATAAACCAAAAAATAAAATTCCAATTGTCGGCATTAATTTCAAAGTCAATTACCTAAGCAGAGAAGATAATCGAGGGATTTTACTGGGAGGCTTTGGGATTAGCAAATTAGAGTGAGGGGATTAAATAGGGATTAGTAGGGTCAAGGATTAAAGGAATTTTGGGAGATATGCCTTCGGTATCAACTGGTTAGTGGGGAAGGAGGTTCCTTTCAACTTGTTGAGCTTAAAGACAGAAGAATGTGATTCTCTTCTCCATGCTTGAGTGTCTTTATGCGCTTTACGTATCTAGGGTGCTGCCACGTGTACCAAGAAATGGCGCATGATCCAGATCCTGAGATCCACCCTTTATTTATATTATTAATAATAATAATAGGAAGAAATTCTGTCATTGAGTTTCGACCATCCTAATTATAATAATACTATTTGTCTTTATCACTTACGTGAGGGCGACCCAATTTTATCGATATTACCAATAGATAGATGGTTTTTTAACAGAAAAAAATAACCATTATTAAGGAAAAGTTTCTTTAATCATCAAAGTCTTCTCATCAAAGTGAAGACGCCTCCAAGATGAGATAAAAATATTTTTAAATAATAATAAAATGGTTTAAATTAAAATATTTAATTAAATTTTAAAAAATAAAAGAGAAAAAATTGAATAAAAATATTATAAAATTAAAATATTATTAAAATATTGTAATTCAAAATTATTGAATTGTTTTTTATATTTTATTTGAAAATTTGAAAAAATTATAATGATTAAGTAATGATTTGATAAAAAAGTTAAGATTTGAAATTAAAAGTATTTATATTTGAGTGGTGTTTAGATTTGAGATGAGATGAGATCATGAGAATAAAAAATGACCCATAGACCTAACAAATTGAATTCATATTCTTTAAGAGACATGATTTAGGTACAAAGAGATTCGATAAAAATAAACTCCTAAATTAACGTGGTTTAATGTGGTCCATTAGATTATAAAAATATTTTTATTATAAAGTAAATCTAACGCATTATATGAAATCATATCAATTTGTAAATTTACATTTATGAGATCTTTTTGTAGTTATAGTACTTATCATTTTCTAATCAAGTCAATTTAAGAGGAGAATAGCTAGAGCGACAACTTGCACGTGGTTAATAACTGGTTTGGTTAACAAAAATCAAACAATCTCATCTCATCTCATATAAATTATTATAATTTTTTTAAATTTTTACGTAAAATATAATAAACAATTTAACTTGTTCAAGTCTCAAAACAAAACTAATATTAAAAAAAATTATATTATAATAATATTTTGTTTAACTTTTTATAAAACATCTTATTTGAACTGCGTAATCAAACGATGCCTAAGATAATTGAATATAAAATTGCAGTTGGAAGGTGCAACCAAGAAAGAGAGATTATAATCGACTGATTTGGTGAATTCGTATGTCTTGTTTGTTAGCATGAGCCTTATATTGTATTAATCCTAACTTAATAACTTCGTTTCAATTAGTAGTTGGATGGAATGATATGATTAAACTTGAAACCTAAGAATCTAGTAGAATGGTGACATGAGGCACGACGACACGTTCTTCACGTGCAAGAACGAATATCAACCACCTTGGAAATGCACGCCAGTGGGAAACCACAACTTTTAGGTTTTTGAAATATCATCCATTCAGCACTTCTATCATTTTTAACTATTTTAATGAAGAAAAAAGAGATACAATATAATATAAATAATTAATTTTATATTTGTTATGAACTTAAATTTTTAAAATAAATTATGATTTAGCATAGTATCAAAATAGAGACTTGAATTCGAATCTTGATTCCATATTCTATATTATTTAATTAAACATTTTACATGTTAGACCTACTATTTAAGAATGTTAAAATATTATATAAATAATAATAAACCTTTTTTTTATGAATTTAAGCTTTTGAAATAAACAATAATTTCAAAACGAGGTGGGATTGCGGATATCTGTCTCATCTCTCTTCAATAAAATGAAAGCAAATAAATTGAAATATTGAGAATTGGTATATTTTAATATTAAAATGCAGAACAAATTAGCATTCAGTGGCTGTAGTTTAGTGGTAAGAATTCCACGTTGTGGCCGTGGAGACCTGGGCTCGAATCCCAGCAGCCACAGATTCGCTTTTGATTTTGAAATAATATCAGTTTTTGAGGGCTATGGGCCTTGGGGGCCTATCAGTATTTTTTCTTCCGACATTGGGCCCATTGTTGATTAGACCGGTATTGAAATAATCACTCCATATTCACTTACTTTTTTTTTTTCCAATTTATTAATGATCACCTTTCATTTTTTTTTAAAAAAAATATGTAAATGGGATGAGGTTTCAATCTAGATTTTTAATTTGTAGAACCGGGACACAGGCTATCAGACTCTTGGCATATCACTTTTCATTTTAATATTACATAATTCTGCGACCTTCTCATCTCAACCTACTATTAGCACATTTTACGCACTTAAAATTTTAGGTGTTTTTAATTTATACCTTGTTAATATGATAAAGTTGACATATTACATTTTACAATGTCTGATTTTTCTCGCTAAGATAGATGAAAATAAATTATCTTAACATGATCTTGATGTCTATAATTTAATGAAACATTTACCATGTTATAATTTTTTTAATATTTTGAAGGCGTAATACATTACATGATTCGCTTTACCTTCTTGAAATCTACAATTATGTAATTGTGAATGTAACTAGCTTGCAACATATATTTAATTTGTTGTTCATTTCTGCAACATTGCATGCAGGGGTTACACTGTTGATTAGCTTACGTGATATTTCCAGCATATATAGACGTGGCCTAGCTAGCTAGAAGGATTCTCCCATTGAACGAGTTCCTTGATTTCCTTTCCAATCTCAGCGGACTCTCTCACTAAACTGCTGATGCAATACCCCAGGGCAGTCAAGCCTAAAACCCTTTGGCTGTAGTACTTGAGCTCGTCGTGATCAGTACTTTCAACCTGAATTTTGTCCAGAAGTTCTTTTGAATGTAAGAGATATAAATCTATTATTTTCTCCATCACATGTTCATCTAAATTTGATTCCATGATAATCATGTTTGGGTAACTTCTTGATTTTCCCAACTCGAGATCACAAGAAAACTTATTCTTAGCAAGCTCCTTTTCGAGTAATGTGAGGAATTTCATCGAAGTGACTCGTTCATAACATTTTATTGAAGAGCAAACCATTTCCTTGAAGAGTTTAAGGTCATGATCTTCTAGCTTATTGACAAGCTCTTTCCAAGAATCCGCAATTGATCCTTGTGATGCTTGCTCAAGTAATCCCACCGCATGAGCACTAAAAAGCAGGATATCACCCATTTTTGATAAAGACTCGAATATCTTAATGTAGCAAGCACTATGAAAAGGCAAAAACCAGAAATTGGGTTCCACATCAGCTTCCTTAATGATCTTCCCAAGCTCGCTTACTTGGATTTCAAGCCTCCTTTGGTTCTCTTCCAATTCGGATATGTTGCTGTTGCATCCGAGGCTTACTGAGGCGACACAGGCGGGCAATGTCCCAAGACATTTAGAGAGTTGAGTTCTCGCCAGGGTTGAAGCTCTGGTAGGCTGCAAGAGTAGTTCAACCATTATTGAACATGACAATCCAATGAAGGTTTCAGTAATTCTTGCCATCGCAAATTGACTTGGAGGACCAAAATTTTTCCTGCTCAGGATGATTACTGCCCCGATTACTGCAGAAATTCCTCCGGCCTGGCCATACATCCGGCTACGCTGTAGAAAGCTCGTGAAAATGAACCAAGGGAGAAGAGATAAGAATACTATTGGCAAGAATTTTCCAAAAAGTGAGCAACCCAGTACTCCATACACGCTACCCAAGACAGTCCCCTGAGCTTTAACGTTGGCAACTTTGAATGTTGCCTCCCTGGCTGATGCAAGACTGATCGCTACAGAGAGTCCTGACCAGTACCCATTTTCCTTGTTATAGAGCAACCCAAATAGCACTGCAAGGCCCAGGGAAAGTGAGCATTTGAATGCTGGCATTAGCCTATTCCAACTTACCTTCATGGGCAAATTGCTCGAGACCCCATGTAAGGAGATCCCATTATTTTCATCATTCCGAATTGTTTTGCCTTTTTTGTAAGCAGACGGTTTGGCCAATAAATTGCAGTGAAGGAATTTCATGCAAAATAAGAAGAAATAGGAGGGTAAATCTTGGTGGGCTGTTGGAATGGTTTGAAGGGCTTGGAGGGACTTCATTATATCTTCTGCATTGGACTCGGGAACAGTAGGTGGATCACAAGGCAAAGAGCTCATGGATTCTTTGATACAAAGACACGAGCTCCTCAAATCGAAGCAAACCATCTTTCAGCTCTCCACCCATTATTCTAGCTGGATATGAAGAGTTACCTGTTAAAGTCATTTCCATCCCTCTAAACGGTGTCATTATATCTTGCCATCTGTACTCTCCTGCCTTTAAGGCCTGCCAGTGTTGAAGTTTTGTTACTGAAACTCCCTCCCACTGCATGCTTTCCTGTTACAAAGAAGATAAAAGAAAATTAGGCAACGTGGATGTTTATAACATTAGATCAAGACATGTTAACACAGCTAAAGTTGCCTACTTGGTGCCTTTCGATACTTGAAAGAAGTTCGGTTCCTGTTCCAGCCAAGGACTTGGCTCGAGAGATCGATACAAGCGCGGATGCGCTGTCCTCCGCACAGAATGCTCTCACAAATTAATGACTTTAGCGTCTCTGAAACGTTCTCAGCGAGTAGCTTGCTGTTCTGTTTCACCTGCATATATCATATATATGGAAATTAAGATAAAGCGTCGTTCCAAGCTGCTGGCCCATTCAGCCAAATTAAGGTAAAATGATCGTCAATAACGTCTATGACGTAGGAGTTCTACTACAGTAATTTCTAATTGACATGTTTTGGGAAGTTAAAAAATAATTGGATCAATAATGTTATATTAGATGCTTGCAGCACTTGTAACCAACTAATATGATTCCATGAGATTCATTAGATCATCTATTTTATAATCAAAGTAATTTTATAATCTAATATATCATATAAAGTCACATCAATTTATAAATTTATTTTTATATAATTCTTTTGTGTCTAAAGTATAATATTTCCTAATAAGTATTTGGAGCAGCCGTGGGACGTTTGACCTCCTAGATAGTATATCATTTATTTTTGACTGAGATTACCTACAAAATTACATTTCTCTTTCAAAGTATAGTATCTATTATTTCATGCAATAAAAAAAAGGTGCTGGAAGGAAAGATGTTCCTTTAACTTGTTGTCCGGACTCCGAACTCTCGATGGTCGATGATTTGAAGTGAAAGAGATAGACAAATTAAATGGACTTTACAATATTTATTACTCATTTAATATTACCTAAAATGTCTATGCGAGCAACAATAAATATTGTAAAGGCCAAATGATGTGTCTATTTCTCTTCTACTTGACATCCTCAAGCTTGAATAACAAATTGAGAGGATCTTGATCGTTTATTTACATATTTATTTATGAGAAGTATTAGATTCATAAAAGGATCTCTACAAAATATAAAAAGTTTATAAACTAATATGGCTGAATTATATGATACTCTAGATCTTTTTTTATAATAAAAAGATTTTTATAATCTGACATATCACAAAACACTACGTTATCTTATAAATTTTATCTTGTGACATTTGATTGTAAACAAAATATTTCTATTTATTTTTAGCCATATATATATCAATGACTTCGAATGGTAATTCCTCATTCATAATCATGATATTATTAAGATTGGTGTAATTACCTCGGAATAGGCTAGCCGTGGGTAAGGAAGCAACAAGGCAAGAACACAAGCCAAGACTCCAACGGCCGTACTTGCTGCCACATGGAGAGGGTGCATGACGGGGTCGGTGTGCGAGCCATTGATGAAAGCTACTACGTACACAATCGCAACCTGACCCAATCCTATACGCTTTGATACCAAGTGAGTGGACTCGGGCAGTGCCACCACAAACGAGCGAAGCGCCACCGCCAGAGCAGTGGTCAAGCTCGAGAACCTGGCCGGCTCTATCACCCGCAAGCACAAGATAGCCGCACCAACACTCTGGACCGTGGCGAAGAGCGCGAGCCAGCAGCCACGCAATGTATCGCCTAGTGTTCATCAGTTGCATTAATGATCAGGATTACGGTCACATAGGAAAATGCTGGGAAGGCTATTGGCGTTGGAGGAAGGCAGGACCGTACATGGTGGTGCAGCCCACAATAATGCAGGCGAAAGCAGTCCGGAACGCGGAGGCAATGCAAGCACGCCGCCCTTCTCGAGCTCTGTTAATGAAATATTGGTCGGGAACGGGAAGCATTGCGAGGAAAAATGCTCTTATAATTAAGTTGTACGTAGGATTTGGAATGTTGAGAAAGAGGCTAGGAGTGCATATGTATTGCTAGGTACTTTGAGTGTTATGGTAGGGGTTTTATAGAGGAAGGAAAACCAATTGGAATGGAATTAACCACTTTGATCGAAGACTAGTCTAATGGGTCGCACTAAACTACGTACTTGAATGGTATTGGTACGTGTATTTTTTTATATATATATATATTTTTTTTTTCCAGTTTGCAACTAGTATGTTGGTAATGACGTTAACTTCCCATTTCATTTTTCATTTACATATTATTTATATATATAGCTTTACTGTAATTGCTACCTATATTTGGAGAACAACCGTACCATACTGGCATGCATACTCAAGATCTACAATAGAAAGCAATGGGCATGGTTCAATGGAGGGCTAATTTTCAAAGCCATGCACCACAACCAGTGGGGTCATGAAAAGAAAGATCATAACTTGGTGATTATCATCACAGCTTTCAGTTAACATGATTCTAGGCAGAAAAATATTTTTTCAATTCCTTGTTTGAGCTGAAGGACCTCAAGTACGTGGTACGTAGCTAGAGAGATAGATGCATTTATATATATACTAGGTGAGAGCAACGTGTAATGTACGTTTGCTTAGTTTATATTTAATTTTTTTGGTTAAGAATTAATTTTTTATTAATAAAGATGTAATATTTTTGGTTAATTAAGTAATCAATAATGTAATATTTATGTAATTGAGATAAATAAATAAACGTTGTGATATATTAAAAAAGAAGAGCATTAATAGAATCTATAGCATGGTCCTATAAATAAACATTGCTCATAGTTCTATAAAATCTGTTTGAGATCATTTTGATTCTAACATGACGATTCAGCATTTTTCTCATCTTGCACCGCTTCAATAGAAAATGCATTAAACTGCTTATATCTTTTCTCCTTAAATTTCTCTGGATCTGTATAAACTTGAATCTTCCAATTTTTTTTTTTGATAATTTCTCCGCAATGCTTTTAACATACGGTCGATTTTCTTACAAAATAAATTTTGAATAGCTTTACATAATTAATAAAATAAAACCCCCAATTTTTTTTGTAATTATAAAAATATATAAAAAATAAAATTTTTTATCTTTTTGTAATACAAATTTTTTTTTATCTTTTTGTAAAAAATCATATTTTTTTTTTATTAAAAACCTTGTCTCATCTTTTTGTAAAAAATCATATTTTTTTAGGTAAAAAATAGCTTTACATAAAAATCAAATTCTTTTTCTGATATTGAAAAGATATAAAAAAAGTGTGATAAAAATTATGATAATTAAAATAAAAATTTATTTATTTGATTATGAAATAAAATATAACCAGCAGATTTGTGAAATGTGATAAAAAAAATATTCTAAAGGAATAATAAAAAAGTTAAAAATAAATAAAAATTTATTATTATATAAAACTTAAATGAATAATATATAGTGGCATTAAGATTTTAACGAAATAAGTGAAAGAAAAAAAATATTATATAAAATTTGAGTTAGGAGTACCAACTAAACAGCTGTAAAGTTTCAAATTTGTCATTTTCGAAGAGCAATTTATTGTTTACAGCTTGCATTATGTGACGGTGCAGGGATATTTTTCCTAATCAGTTTTACTCCACATAAATTCTTCTCTTCAATTTTGATTCTCCTTCCTCTCCCTTCCTCCCGACCTCTCTCTCTCTCTCTCTAAATCAACTTCATCTTTCGTCTAGATCTCTCACAGCCATGTCTCACCAGGGGAGGGGGGGTAAGCTTAAGCTTTCACTACAGGTTTTCATTTCGTTTTCTTTGTTTGTTTCGCTTCGTTTTGTTTTTGCAATCGTTTTCTTTAGATCTAACGTTTCAGTGCTTTATTTTTAAGTATTATTATTAAGAGTTGTGTGCATGTAAATCCGAGATAGATCTTATTCTATTGTACTTCGGAGTAACTTTCTTTAAAGTTCAGTGTTTCTACTGAGTCAGACTTTCTGATTCCTTGACTTGAAAGGTTTTTAGATTTGATTTGAATGCCAGTAGTTATGCTGTGTTTAGTTACATGCGAATGGGGGACGAGATATATACTTCAATGGTGCTTTTACTGGAGAGGTTAGGTATTTGTAGATCTCATTTATCATCTCTGTTTTGATGCACTGATTGGAAGATTGTTATGTATAACTGTTTTATTTTGAATATCCATGTATGGCAAATGTTAAGAGTGTAGTGATTAATCATTGTTGTTGTTTGTGTTATTGAATGAGCTAAATATAAATGAATTCTCTATTGGAGTTTAGTTTCCACGTTTCATTAATAAAGCTTGACTATAGATTATGGGTTTCTGTTTCATGCACCTGTCCAAAAGAGGGAAAAGAAAAATTATAGAAAGATGAAAATATATAAGGGGGTGTCTTTTGTAAGTGCAAGACTCTATTTTATCTAATGAGGTTTCAGATCTGTTGATGAGTTTCTTGTATAAATATAAATATCTTCTTATTATTGCTTGACTATAGGGATTAGGTTTTATTTGTTTTAAAGATTTTGTTGCCTTTTAAATGATTTTATTTTATTTTGTGTGCTTGAAGTATGTTATCCATATTTGCATATGTTACTGGTTTTTTAGTTCATGACTGGAGCAATATAAATTGTGAAATACATTTTAATGTACAATCTACATTGTTCTGCCTTCATGAGTGTATTGATTTTCCATTGAGTTCTTTGTTTTCTGGGATTTTGGTCAAGCTTGGATTAGAATAACATGTATTATATTCCGGCATGGAGACAAGGAACATGAGGGGTAGCTTGACTCTTGAATTTGTGCGTGCATGTTGATATATATGAAGCAAAAAGATTGTTTTCTTTATGTTGTCCTGTTGCCCAGATGACTAACACAAGAGGGAGGGTGAATTGAGGTGTATTAAAAAAATAACAATTATAAATCAAATATATAATATAAAATATAAACAAAATATGAAATAACAATAAATATAAAGAGTAAGGGTAAGAGAGAAGCAAACTCAGTATGTTAACGAGGTTCGGCCCCACTGCCTACGTCCTCACCTCAAGCTACCCCTTGAGGATTTCCAAATTCACTATTCAACCTTCTTCAGGTGGAGATAGAAACCTATTATACCTTTGAACAACACCGCTACAAAGGTTCCGTGTAGAACACCCTCTACACTTGCAATCACCTTACACGTGGTGATTCAACTATTCCCCGTGTAGAATACTTTCTACACGCACAAGGGTTATACACACCATTTTTCTGATACAAAAGCTGATAGTGGGTAGGTTATCAGAAAACACTCCTCAATGAGTGAAATAAGAACAATACAGCGCAAACTATATCTCTCAAAATAAACAAGGATTAAGGCTCAATGCTTAGAGAATAGAGAATGAAAGTTTTGAATGAATGTTATATGCTTTTGGTGTTGTAAATGTGAAGCTCTCAAATGATCTATTTATAGGCATATGAGACTTCATATTCAAATTTAAAAAGATTCACATGTCAAAGACAACATTATTCACTTTTTCAAAAAATTCAAATAAAAGGTTCTTCATTTTCAATTGTCAAAGACAAAATCATTCATTTTTCAAAAACTTCAAACCTAATCTTTTACTTTTGACATATGACAAAAGGAGCACACTTTCATTTTTCAAAAAATTCAAACCTAATCTTTTACTTTTTGCATATGACAAAAGGAGCACACTTTACTTTTCAAATATTTCAAACAAAATCATCTACCTTTTGTATAAGTCTAAAAAAGCATCAATCACTTTTGAAAATATTCAAATAAAACATGCATATGTGAAAGATGACAATCAATCATCTTTAATATTTTCAAAGTTCAACCCTTTAATTAAGGCATGCACATGTAAAAGATGACAATCAATCATCTTTCAAAATTTTCAAATTTAATTTTCAAAAATATTCACGCACATGTGGAAAATGTATTTTAATGCTTTATGATAAAATATTAATTTTGAGCATTAATCCTAATTTCGAATTTTGAAGAGATTTACAACATTACTCTATAACTTTAATGTGAACTTGTTCCCTTCTTGCTCATGCTTGTTTCCTTGATGTGCTTGACTCCATTGTGTAGACAACTTGAGCTTGAGACTCCTTTATTCTTTGAATTCATTTGTTATCATCAAAATCCATGTGTAAATATAGAATTACACAAAACTTGAAACCTTGGGTTCAACATGTCCCAAGTATAAAAGTACATTGAATCGATGAACATTTATCTCGAGTAGCAAAACAAAATACAAACAAGGCATTCTAGCTTACAGTAGGTTGCCCAAAAAAAAAGGATCAACTTAATTACATGCCAGGCCATATGTAGTACAACCAGTAAATGTGAAGATTGCCTTGCAAAAATGTTAAGAGTCAAAACAAATGAAACTCACCAAATCTCCCCTAAAATATAAAACATGGGGCTTCAAGAAAATGAACCATGCAGGTTTTTCAGTTTTGTTAGCAGATCATGATCAAATAACAACTGATTAGAAAAAAAAATGATCAGATAACAGCTAAGCAAAGTGCATGGCTTCTGTCTTTCTTTTTCTTTTCTCTCTCTGTGCTGCTACTAAAGATATATGAATGCATATCATTTATGGACAGACTTAAATCTGAGTGATTTTATTGTAAAAGAATGAAGTTCTTGTTCTGAGGTTTCTAAAGCAATTATTATTTTTTATTAGATGCCTACAAATTATTTGAGTACTATAAATTGCGATCATATGAGTTGTTTTCATTCATCATATTTGATTTCTCTAATAGATATATTATATAGTTTTTAATTACTTTCAATTTTCGTGGATTTTTGTCTGTCTAATTATGTGAAGAGTTTTGAACTGTATAATTATAAGACACTGATGTAATTATATGCTAGAAAATTTGTACAGGAAAACATCTGTGATCATATATGCTCATGTATTATATATGCTTATGTTAGAAAATTTGTGACTTTATTTGGATTGATGTTTTTATTATTAAAGTCAAAGACAAATAAGTTATTAAAAGGCAGTAATCTAATATCATATAACTTAGAGATTGATGTAATGCATAGATAGATTATATATAATATAAACACACAAAAGGCAGTAAAACTGACCTTTTTAATGTACCTTAAAACCTTTGCACCACTGCACTGCTTCACCACACCTGATTTCAGAGAGAGAGATCATGGATAAGTTTTCTGAATTGAGTTTTGTAATAGGTTTTTGAATCAGTTAGTTCATTTCTTAGAAATATAAGAAAAAACATATATAATACATAGATAAACTTATACTATAAACACACAAAAGAAAGTTAGACTCACTTTTCAATCTTCCTTCAAACCAAGGAAACCGTAGCACCAATGCACTGAAAGTAATAGAAGGTATCAGTCACTTTTCAAATGTTAGCACCACTGCACTGAAAATAATAGAAAGGTTTTATTAAACCTTTTTCAATGTCTCTTCAGTTCCTACGAAATATGACTCTTGGTATTCAAACTTTGAATATGACTACTGCACTGCTTGGCCATTCGGCTGCCTCATCAAGTGATTGAAAATCACTAATTTCTCCCTGCCTACACACACGGACATAAAAAGTAACTTATTATAAATTATAAGTTATACTACATATTATAAAAACTTATTATAAATTTCTATTACATGTGATTAAAATCTGCCTCTACAAATTTATAGCTTATATTTTCTCTCTGGTTGCAGCTTCCATTCCAATGCATGGACAATATTTACAAATTCAATTGCTGACATACAGAAGGGAAAAAATAAGAGAAAATGGGACTGTAGTTTTTCCAAATTGTAACTAATTATAATATTTTGCCATTAAATTTGGCACTGTTTTTCTTCAAAATTTTGAGTTATTATATAATGGAATTCAAACAGACAACACAATTGGCCACCAACAGGGGTACTGCTATTTAATGGAATTGAAACAAATAATATAAATGGCCACAAATGGTGGCTTAACTGTTATTTAACGGGAACAATAAAAATAACGGTGAAACAAGATTTTTCATTTAAAACAATAAATTCTGTTTCATATATAGAAGATATATAAAGTGAATACTACAATATTTATTAATTCACGTTATAATCCATGTAAATTTGTCGAAGATCTAACATTTTCAGAAACAAATTAAAGTTATTAAGCATGTTCTCCATAACAACAAATTTAAAGTGGGTATTCTGTAGATTTCCACTCATCAACTAGCACGTCATTCTAGCTAACGTATGTTTCACGAGGATCAAGAGTGTTCAAGTGCTGGTGCTTGGCCGTCGGCCGATGCTCTCGTCAATTTATAAAATATATCTAGCCAGAAAGTTAAAGAGCAAAAACACATGCATGCGTACTATAGTCACGAAAGGGGATATCCGACGATATATTTTTTTTCCATATATTTTTTTAATATTTTTAAATATTTTAATTTTTTTTACATAATCAAAAAATATTTTCTTAATCATTTAAGAAAAAAAAAATCACTGTCAAAATCCTCATGTGCGGCTATAGCATTTCTATGCATGCATATGCCATTCAATTATGTACGTAATCAATTAAATGTGCATAAATTAAGCTCAAATATATATGATGCAGTAGTACTGGACGAGATCTAAGTGAAAGAGCACAAGCAATGACAGTAGGCCTGTGCAAATTTCCGAGATTTCCGACTCCGCTCCGAATTCGACTTCGACGGAGTCGGAGTTCTCGGAATTCGGAGTCGGAGTCGGAGTTACTCCGACTCTCATAGTCATAGTCAGAGTCGGAGTTCGGAGGCCTTGTTGACTCCGGATTCCGACTCCGAACTCCGACTATTTATACCTTATATATTATATATTGTATTATCAATATTATGTAGTCAAGTAGCTCAATGGTTGAGGCTTGGTTTTGTTTCTCTGGATCCTGTGTTCGAATCCCCTCATGCACCATTGCACATTTTGCAACTATTTTTTTTAGGAAAACCTTAAACGACGCTATTTTTAATAGGATATAAGTTCATCTCTAACCGGCTAACCCTACACAGTTCTGCTCCTCTCTTCCCAGTTCCCCCTCCAGTGCCTCCCCCTCCAGCTCCTCGACCCATTTTCGAACAGGTGGAAGTAACAAGGCCTCGCTGTTGCTCGCCAAGATGATCCCCAAGACAACGGGAACGAGGGCGAGGTAGACCTCGCCGGACTCCTTCTTGCATGTGATGAGAAAGGCGAATATGACTGTGAAGGGAGGTGTTTCCGCAGACGAATATGCCGATCGCCTGGTTAAACGACACGGGGAGGTAGCGGAGGGAGGTGCTGGAGTGGATGTGCTGGAGCGGGACTAGCTCGAGGACCAGTGATATTCTCTTTTACTTGCTTTTCGATTTGTACGCTTTTTGGCTTCTGAAGGAAGGGATTGGGAACGCGTTTCTTTGGTATTGGACCCAGCTCGTGATCGTGAAACCCACCGGTTAAATGACTCGAGATCCACGGCCACCGGCGAACCGTGAAATCGGATGTGGGCATTCCGACTCCGTCGAACTCCGACATCTCAACTCCGATTCCGAGAACTCCGATCGGAGTCAAACTCCGATTCCAATCGGAGTCGGAATCGGAGGTGGTTTTGACATCGGACTCAAGTCAGAGTCGGAGGTCGGATGTGGGCATTCCGACTCTGTCGGAGTCGGAGCCCACCCGAAAATGACAGTACCCATTTCCCCTGCTATGGCCGTCAGGTATATATAGTAGGATTCTATGCGAGAAAGTGGCATAAATTTGTCCGGACATAGCATAGCATATTTATGCTTATACTAAACAATAAAATGCTTGCTTATTTAGTTGATCATCAATGTTCATCAATATATATATATTATCGAAATTTCATGACATTCTTGAAAATTAAGGTTCTAAAATGATCAAACCAGCTTCAAAATATAGCATCTTGGGGGCACTTCAAAAGTTGGATCTGAGCTTTTAGAAAAGCTAGCTAGCTCATTAAAAAAAATAACTTAATCCAAAGATGACATGCACCATGGATTAATAATCTTGATATTGACAAACACATGATCGTTTTAAACATGGCTATATGTATATGTACAAAGATATCTTAAGTACTTTTAAATCTATATTAAAAAATAGAGAGATGTAAAGATTTGATAAGTTTCTAAACTATATTAAACAGAAAACATTTAAATAAATGATAGTTTAAAAAAAAAAAAACGTCTTTTTATAATATCCTCCCATCTAAGCAGCCCTAGATGTACACCATCTCATCAACCGTACGTCACCAGTACATGATGTTTGAACACTTGAAATTAGGAAAAAGGAAAAAGCAATTAAAAATCCGTACGTGAAAAGAAACAAAGTGGTCCAGCTAGCTGAATTTTAACTACAAGCTAGACATGGATCGATATGCAATGGAGTTGATGAATTTTACCGAAGGGTTTGGATGCATATATGAATGCAACTGTAAGTCACTAAAAAGAGTCCCATTTCCTTTCCTTAAAAGTATGCAAACATATTATTAAACCTCAAAAAGCATAGCCACGGATGATTTTCTTACACCCATAATGAGATTAGCAATTTTGTCGGGTACTGTGTGCGTAATTAATACCATGAGTCCCCCCCACCCATTCTCTATCCATGAAGGTCGAGCCTCCAAAACGGAAGGAAGGAAGATGTAAAGAAAAGAGACGATAATGGGAATAATGGGGATGGGAAAGGAAAAAAAATTGACCTTTTAAAAGAATACAGTTCATGGATATTTATCTTTCTATACGACAAATAACTACTAGGTTGTGTTTGTGTTTGAGTACTAATATGATTTGAATTAATCTATAAATAGTATTTAAATATAGATTTTATTGAGATATATTTGAATTTATAATATAAATTAAAATATATTTAACTTTTTATAGAAAGTTGAAAAATAGTATATTCTATCAATAATTAATTAGTTTAAGATAGGTTTGACATCCAAACGTACTCTTACGAATGTTTCCTCCATTCCGAATATGCCCATCTCCACTGTTTGTATTTGAATGGTTTTAATTTGTAAATAATTTTACCATCTCATACGAAAAGGGATGTATTGGCTGTTTTTGTACACAAACACCAATCAAGGTACAACTCATCCCACAAAAGTGCTTGTATGGGAAAGGGTGCCTTTCTTAATATAAAGCCACTGGCAAGATCACTACTAGCCGATGTGGGACAATCCCTTCCCCCCATTGGGGAGTCCCTTACCCTGGACCCATATCTACCTTCCGGGACCCTTGCCAGTAGGGACCCAACAACACCAACACATCGTTTGGTTCTAATCCTAATCAAGATAGAACTCATCCCACAAAAGCGTTAGTGAAGGAGAGGCTGCCTTTCTCAATATAAAACCACTAACAAGATCACTACTAGCCGATGTGGGACAATCCCTCAATGCTTTTGAGATCTAGAGGAGCTTGAGGATAGTCTTTGGTAACATTATCAATTATATATATATATATATATTACAGCAACAATTATACTTCGACAATAAAACATAAGTAGTACTAATGGTTAATGGCTATAGAGAAATTACCCGTTTAACAGAAACATTACCACTTCACTCGAGACTTAACTTACTGATTTAGGATGCCAATCAATATCTTACAAATAGCAAGTGATATCAATTCACACAGACGCACATACACTAGCATAAAAAAATAGCAAAACTGTAAAGAGAAATGAAAAGGGCCAGTTCACGCTAGAAGTCATATCTTAATGAGGCAAAGAAGGACGGCTTTCAGGATCCCATAACCCAGCAATAACAGCAATGAAAGCCCACAACATGAGGATGCTTATCATGGCAGTTCTCAAAACCTGGTCGTAGTTACCATTCAGATGAGCATCAATTTCATTCTCTGGGTGGCGTAGACGTAGATCCTCATCACCGCTCACAACTGCAACAGGCTGAATATTGTTCATCCTATCCATAGGCCGTGCGAGACAGATGCTTAAGGTTGAACATTTTGTGCATGAGCACTTACCACCAAGATAAGATGGAAGTATTCCAAGGTTCTCGGAGAGTACCTTCTTGTACATCTCCCCTTCAATCCTCAGCTTTTTTCGAGTGATGGGCTTCAGAACCTGAATGAGCAACAGATTCATATTCTTATATTAAACAGAGCACCTTTTCTGCCATCAGGTTCATTATTGAAGAAATGAAAAGCAAAACGTCATACAAGAAAAAGAAACCGAAGAGAAAGAATCTCAAACACTTAAACCGATCAGAGAAACAAGCTTACCTGAATAAAAGTTTGAGCAAGAACACGAACAACTGGAGGAAGATGTATAACAAACAAACAACCAAGACGGTTTGGGAAGTGATCTTGCAGAAGGGAAGAACAGGATCTCATCATTTGCATGGGAACTTTCAAGGGAGATAACCCGTCACAATCCACCAAAACTGTTATTTGTGAATCTTCTGCATCAACCAAATGCAAGACTCCATGCTCTACCTGAGATACTGTAGTTGCAACCATTCAATGAGTGATAGTACCACATGAAAAACTGATTGGACAAATTCGATAAAAGAGAATATAATAATGTGCACTGTGAGACTGAAAAGTAATGAATTACTTCCAAGACTAAAAGCCAAAATGATGGCGAAGACATTTTGCTGTATTCAGTTGAGTTCCTTGTTGTTCCGTTGATAGCAGGAAAGTGTGTGGGAAAAAAATAAGTGTTCAGAGAATTACCAGTTTACCGCATCAAGCACTAATTACTATCAAGCTCAGATGTACCATGCCAACAATGTTTTTAATAATGGCGTATAATTGATCAAGAAGTCTATGGTTATTCACAGACCAGATTTCGCCACCATCAAAAGTGGTACTGAAGGGAGCTGGTTGCTGGGCTCAAGCTGCCTAAGACAAAAACAATTTCTACCAATGACAGATCAAAGATGTGGACTATGCATAGCAAGAGGCTTGAAGACAAAGACCACAAGTTGGAAAGAGAGACAATTCATATGTATGTACCAAACAAGGCTTGTCAGTTACTATGTAATTTGATGTGGTTATTTATATCATTATTTTTCACATATGTATATTGTAACCCAAAAATTTACCAGCGAGGGAAAATAAACATACTAACTGCTTGAGCGAAGCGAGGTTTGTCATGAGAGGACAGGGTGATGGTAGCGAGTCCAAGCCGCACGATGAGGCAAGGTCGGTGCTTCACATCAAATCCATGCCAGAAAATCATATCTGACCAAATCTCAAGTTCTTGTGCTGAAAGAATTCTGTAGGTCTCTCTCCAATGGATCGTCTTCTTAATTGACGAGAGCAAGAATGTAAAGTCACCATTAGCAGCAGTGTAAAATCTATGGAGCTCATCGTCATTAATTCTGCAGAAACACTAGTATGTCATGGTCTGCTGCACAAGAGAAACCAAGCTATCCAAACATAAATACGCAAACTAAAAAAACAACAGGCTATTTCTCTAGACTAGTACTAAAAGATTACGTCACTTCAAAGTCCTGATGCATATGAGATTTTTAGATTAAAACTACCATATTACGGGAATAAAATAGAATTATAAGCCATCTGAACAATTAATTGCCCTTGGAATTATCTTATATACTTATTAGAAGCAAGATGATGTAATGCAGTAGGCTATCAAGTTTATGAGAACTTCAAGATTCCAGCAAAGATATAGATTCTAAACATTTGTGGATAAGTGGACGTGTGACTGGTTACTTGATTGGATCCCCAGGTGGGGGACTTATTAACATTTCTCATTTATTGTTTGCAGATGACACTCTTATCTTTTGTGAGGTGGGGATCAAAATCAGGTTTGAGTATTGAAGGCACTCCTACTTAGCTTTGAAGCAACTTCTGGGTTGAAAGTGAACCTGGACAAATCAAAGATGGTGCTTATTGGAGGCGTTCAGAATTTAAGACAGTTGGCTAATACTCTGGGGTGTAAGACTACCTCACTCCCTATGACTTATCTTGGCCTTCTGTTGGGGTACCCCTCGAGAGTAGCTTCTCAATGGGATACAATAATTGAGAAAGTAGAGCGTCAATTAGCAATTTAGAAGAGAATGTACTTGTCAAAAGGGGGTAGGATTACCTGATAAAGTACATTATCTAATTTACCAACCTATTTTTTGTCCCTGTTTCCTATTCTAGCAAATGTGGCGCTTCGTATCGAGAAACTACAAAGGGATTTCTTGTGGGGTGGAATAGGCAAGGAGTTCAAGTTTCACCTAGTCAGATGGAAGAAAGTTTGTAGGCCTCTTGCGAATGGTGGATTCGGCATTAGAAATTTGAGAATCTTTAATCAGGTGTTATTTGGAAAGTGGTTGTGGAGATATCATAAAGAACCAGAAGCTCTTTGGAAGTTGGTGATTGAGAGTAAGTATGGGGGATTATGGGGCGGATGGTGTACTAATGAAGTGAGAGGGGTGTATGGCGTGGGGTTGTGAAAACATATTAGACGAGGATAGGGGGTCTTTTCTTGTTACACCAAGTTTCGTTTAGGAGGGGGCCAAGATCAAATTTTGGTATGACACTTGGTGTGGTAATGGTGCACTTAAAGATCTACTTCCGACACTTTTCAAGGTTGCAAGTGCCAAAGATGTTTCAGTGGCGGAGGTCATGGTGATAGTGGAGGAACAAATACAGTGGAACATCAATTTTAGCAGGGTGGCACAAGATTGGGAAATGGACAGTTTTGAAGCCTTTTTCAGCCTTTTGTACTCAACCAAACCAAGTAATCAACATGCTGATTTATTGTGGTGGATACCTACAGGTAAAGGCATGTTTTCGGTTCGCTCGTTTAATAAGTCTCTAGCACAAGAGCCTTCCATTCAGTTTCTACGGAAAAGGCTTTGGAAACAGAAGGCGCCTCTCAAAGCAGCATTTTTTGTGTGAACTGCTTCCTTGGGTAAGATCCTCACAACGTATAATTTGAGAAAACAATGGGTGATCATCATAGATTGGTGTTGCATGTGTAGGAAGGGGGGTGAATTTGTGGACCATCTTCTACTGCACTGTGAGGTAGCTTGAGGGTTATGGAACGAGGTTTTTTGTAGACTAGACTTGGGTTGGGTTATGCTTGAGACAATAGTGGCGGTCCTAGCTAGCTGGACAGATTTAAGAGGCAACAACCAGATAAGGCTATATGGAAGATGATTCTTATTTGCATCTTGTTGTGTGTGTGGCAGGAGTGCAACAAATGGACGTTTGAGGACAAAGAGAGATCGATGGATGAGCTGAAAGCCTTCTTTTTTAGAACTTTATACTTGGGCCATTGCCGTTAATTTTAATGGCCAAGATTTTCAAGATTTCCTTGTTTCTATTGCTCCTATGTAGCTAGGACATTCTTTGACTGAACATGGCTTTTGCCTATTCTTTTATTAATATACTTTTTTACTTATAAAAAAAAAGAGTAAGGATGAGGTATGTGACAAAAAATAAAAAAGGAAGCAACACATATGAGTAAAGAGCAAGTATAAACTTAAGTTGTATTTTGGTCATATTCAAGCATCTTGGCCGTTCAACAAGATCATAATATGCAAGAGAAAGCAAATACAAAAAAGGAATAACCACACTAACATGCAAGATGTTAAAAAGTTGTTGGGCTAATAGACTAATATATATGTATATATATAAGAGTAGCATAACAGGAGATTGCAACAAACTACAAGTAACATATTTTGAGAAAAAAAACTACAATATTAATTGGATCTTAGCTGCTTGATATATATATATATATATAATATTATGCAAGTCACTTGAGAATTGTAAATACATAAAAATCATTCAATCACCTTTCTGGCAAGCAAATCCCTTGATTTTTCAGCTCGTTATGCAGTTGTATCAACCAGTTTTCAGATGCCAGACTTTCAGGAGATTCATCAGAAGTCCTGGGTATTGCACCGAAAGCTAAAAATGTAAGCAACTTGGAAAAATAAATATGAAGAGTACACATACATCATTTAAAGGCTGGTCACTAATACTTCCAAAACGAGTAGTCACTAACACAATCTTACAAGTAAACAAATAAAAATGAATAAAAAATGGAATCCATGCAAAAGTATTCAAATCTAGGTATGCCCAATGCCACTGTACATGATCAGTGAAGAAAACCAATTGGTTATTTAGATATAAATGACCCAAACAGATTGCCTTGTTAGGTCCCATAATAAAATGATCAGCAACCTTTGTATGGTTTCTAGATCTGGCAAAAACAAGAACAATGCCCACGGCCAAATCTTTCTATATTTGAAATGTTTGGAATCTTTAGATACTTCTTGTTTAAAAGAAAAAAGAAAGAGTGCTCCAGATCTTTCTATGGAATCATGTGTCTTACCCTATAGCAAGTAATGTATCACCAAGTTGAATGAAATGTTTGGAACTAGGGTAGTATCTAAAAACCAAACCAGGTCAGCCTGATCTAGGTTCCATCTTTGATTCCAATCACACCTAACCTATACATTACAAGTTATGCTACATACAGTCTCACTTTTGCGTACTTTATCGATGTGATTGGCTAAAGTAGTTATTTCATATTAAAGAAAGTGACGCAGCCAATCATATTATTGGAGTGCGTAAAGAGTATGCAAAAGTGACTGCACATAAAGTTTTTGTTTCAATAATTGCCCAAAATTTGACAATGGAATAAACCATTCTCAATGTGGGCAAGAAAACTTCATTGTAAAAAATAATGCATAAAGTGTTGTCACTCAAGATACCATATCAAAAATATTTCTGTAGGAAACATCATTAGAATTTTACAATAAAAATCAACCAAATTTGGCTGATGTCTAAGATCAACATTCAATTTTGAGGTTTCTCCAAAAATATAAAAGGCCTCTATAAAGAATTAAAGTTCAAACTTATAAGCATCTTGATTACTCATATACCTTGTATCCATATTAGACTGTACAGAGGACAGATCCGAACCTAGTTCTGAATGTGTATGAGAATCACTGACACCATCTGAGGTTCCACTGCTACACTCTGCTTCATCAGAGAAAGCTGTTGCAATTGAAAGGACTAGAATAGGCCTTGACAGTACCTTTAAGCAAGGAAATACTTAATATTAAACGAGCCAAAGAATGGAAACCTTAAATAATTTTAACAGGTTGTGTGAATGAAATGCACGAAACTTTGAAAATTGTGAATAGACAGTGGAGAAGCTTCTTTCTGTGGTTTTAACAATTTTGTGAGTGGATGGGGGCCCAGATTATCTCTAGCTGCCCTTATTTTTTTATTTTCCCTCTCTCCAATAGGGTATTTTTATTTTCACACATTGTGAGTGGATGGTTGTGCCCCTATAACTAAATTGTGTTTTTCTTTTTTGAAAAATACATTGTACACCATCTAACTAACCATTGTTATACACTTCACAGTCCAAACTATCAAAAGTGGCACTTGCACCCTCAATCTAAGAAGTTAAAATGCTCACCCTCTGTTGAGATCCTCACAACCACTAGTAATAGTCTTTTGTCTATATGTGACCTATTTTCACCTAAACTTCATACGTCTTAATGTTCAGCATCGTGCGTGTGTTATTTATCAGTTTTTGGTAGTTTGAGAGTGCCAAATGTGGAAAGTATGCTAGTGGAGGTTAAAAATTGCATTTTCCTTTTTTCTCTTTTCTTTTTGGTGACATGTTCCTAGTGAATCTTGAACCCAAAATCTCACACATCGCCTTAATTTATGAGACGGTGGGGCCCGGTGGGGGGGGGGTAACATTTGGGATAGAGCTTATTGGTAAAGCAAAATAAACTAACTTGTAAATGACATATAGGAAAAAGAAGAAAGAGAGGAAGAATACAGACAACATATCAATGCCTATATACATATACTTGAGAACTGCTCGAATCAACAGATTTTCCTTTGTTGACTTGCCTTGATATGTAAATCTGTCCATGATATATAGGATGCAGAGGATGTGTGTTGTATGTTACATGTGAAGTTATTGGTAAAGGGTGACTCGATTATGATTAGACCTTTCATAAATTTGTAAAAACAAACCTGCATGCCTTCCACCAAACCCTTGAACGGAGCCCATCTTTGAATCCACTTGAATGGTGGATAGCATAACATTTGCAAAGTCTGAAGACCACGCCATGCAAATGGACATTTAGCCTTTGAGAACCTTCTTAACGTCTCTAAAGCAGCAACTTTGAGTAAAAACAATGCGGCATGGCCAACTGCACCTCTTGAAAATATACCATGGCTTCCCAGAGCTATGTGGCTAAAAGTATTTAGAGAAGGAGCTTTAGGGCAAGAAGCCACTAAACTTGTTTTAGACACCTTTTTTGCAGTGGTGACACTCGTTGCTTCAGAGCCTCTGCTTAACCTGGAACTATTCAATGAGTCTCCCATTGACAATATTTGGTAAGCGCTTGTGTTCTGAGTTCACCGGTGATCTATAGAGTAGTCAGAAGGACAAGAACAGGTAACCTGTACATTTGCTTAACCTGCAGGACTCCTGGATCCATAAAAAATAGTGAGTTTAAAAATGATGTTAGTAATCTGCAGAGCACATATCAGCATGCTAATTCCCATGCCAGTAATCTTAATTAGTTAGCATGTACAAACGCCGACTTGCAAAAAATACAGTGAAAATCAGTAAATGCATAATGGTTTACATATACAGTTGGCCCTCAATCATCTTCATGTAACGGTTGAAACACATTCAATATCCAGAATAGAAAGTTACTTCTCAAAATATATTGTTCAGCATCGGTTTGTTTGGTATTATACATTTTTTCATACTACAGATTATTAATGTTAAAGCAGAAATAAAATTAACAAAGAGCTGTACCAGTGGGTTTTTTTTATGAGTATCCTTGAAAAATAAAAAGAGAGAGCATTCCAATAGATCAAATATCAATAATATACACGGAAAAGCACTAGATGCGAATGAATTCTCGTCACACATTCAATCAGAACTTTTGTTCTAATTGTTCACCATCAAAGCAGAATTAGCAACATGATAGCTAATTTTCATCGCTTACTGCGAGAGATCAAACGAACAGAAGTAGCAGCAAATCTTGAAGGAATAGTAGTAATTGCAACATCACCTTCAAAGCATCTGAAAACGTGCCACTGTCTAATATGAAACTACTGTCTTATTAGCATCTACATAAGAACCAATCAGACAAAAATCCTAACAGAGCAGAAACTTTTGCACTCCCAACGCAAATGAGGAGCATACACAAGAAAGAACCATTAGCTAAAAAGTTTGAATCTAATGTTTCGACCTGTTATTATTTCAGGCAATCTTCTGAAACCCATTGGCATAAACCAATCATAAAGCACATACTAAGTTTGCAGATGACACCAAAAGAACTTGATATATATCATCCTTTAAACTATACCAGAAAGTATCTTCTAGGTAGTGTACCTCCCTGAAATTAACTGGTTAAGAATAAATATTCAACTCAGCAACAAAAAGTCAAACTGTCATCGATAACTGTATTCATTAGAATTCGTCTTTGGAGGAATTCTTGTTTAGACAAGCCTCTCAATATATGGCTCCCATGTACTTCAGAAATTGATATTCAAATAAAATTACTTGTTTCCAAGATCTTCCAAATTACACGTAAACACATCCAAATTTGTACGTATCGTTTGATTTAAAACAAAATAATTATAGAAAGCTGTAAACTATTCCGGTATCATTCAAAGCCTTACATGATCAGAAGCCTCAAATCATCGCACAGCCAAATATGTAGTCACGAATTCCAAATATCTACTAGAATTATTCGAAGTGTATTCACAATTTCACTTACAACATCGCGAAAAAAAAAACACGAGCAGAGTGATAAAGCCGCTATTTCTTTTCTATACGATCAGCCATGTTTAAATCACAAAGGCTCGAATGAAGATGCTAATTTCTGACATCACATTTTTTAAGTTCCAAACGTGATGCTAATTTGCGATATAGCATCTTCAAACATATCAACGGTCGCACAATTGCAAGTATGATTCAAACCAAAATAAAGAATAATGGTAGTGAGTGGGGGCAAGTTCTTCAAACATGCACAATTTAAACCAGAAAACAGAATTCAAAACTTAAACTAAAACAAAGACCTGGAAATCTGAGAGTTACGTTCTGGATCCTAACTTCGACAAAGAGCTCGCTGGAAGATCACTGGAGCTGGGGCTCGAGTCGCTCGACACATTTGGGACTTTAAGGTTCAGAGGGAAGCAGCCAAAAAGTCTCTACGGTATTGATTTTTCGACGAATTAAAGTTACGGAAGTCTTCGTTCCGCTTCGTTTCTCCAGTCCCATCCGGGTAGGTGATGGTGAAAGAATGAGAACTGGCCTGGCGGAGGCAAATGGAGGGCCGTATCACGTGACATTCAAGCTATTGACAGGTTGACAACAACTTACCTTCTTTACACGTGTGCGATAGAAAAATCACCGCAAAATTTGTTGGGTATGTGCTGTTCATGATTAAAGTGATACAATTTTAGGGCTTTTAATTTAAGATTCGTGAAAAACAAATTTCTAAAGCTAAAAGGTGGAACATTGGATAAAGAATAATGTTACGAGAAAAGCTTTGGGCGGTTGGCTATGAAACTACTGTAGCATTTTTATAGTAGGTTAATAATTACGTGCTATATAGACATTTTATGAAAATTATAAATAGACCCGCATACATCTAAACCCCTCTGTTGATTTTGAATCGACCGAATGTATCTTTTCATCTCCTATGTTATTAAGTACATTCCAAGCCATCCACTTTCTCTCCTAATGATCCCACACCATGAAGTTAGTTTTACACTGACGATCAACACAGTTCCTGCTCCCACGACCATGACAACGACGACGAAGACGTTCATAGATATTTCCTCTTCATTTTATTATCTAGATTTAGGATTTTATTTTCTCATATTTTCTGGTTTATTCTCTACATTTTATTTTCTAGGTTTGAGGTTTTATTCTCTGCATTTTCATTTTCTTCATTCACTCATGGCATTCACACTGGAAGTCGAAAATTGAAATGTTGTGTGGATGAAATTGGGACAATCAGCTAGAGTGAGAGGGTGTCAATTCTCACGCAGGTATTTTCTTCTCTTCTTTACATTTTCTTGATGGGGGTTCTTCTCTTCATTTTAGAATGATTAGGATTTTTTTTTCTTCATTTTATTCTCTAGACATTATTCTCTGGGTTTATGATTTTTTTTCTTGGATGTGCGTTGGACATCCAACACCTCACCTTGCTCACATTGTTTTCTCTTCTTCTTTGCATTTTCTGCTCTGTGTAGATGGGGTTTCTTCTCTGCATGCTATATAAGTCAATTGGAGAGAGTTGTGCCATTAACATCAGTTGAGCATGATTTGATGGAGTATTTTTATGTCGATTATGGTTCCTATTTCTTTTTACATCAAGGTAGAATTTAGTTAAGAGTCACGACTAATTCAGTTGAGTGTTTTAGTTGATGGAGTGACTCAGGATGCAGGCTATTATTATTTGATGGATTTTTTTTTTCCTTTCCAGCAATATGGAAAGTAGTGGAGGAGACACCATATCTAGCGGATAAAGACCGATATGTTATTGTGGCATTCCCTCCAAAATGAGGACATCGGGCAACTTAAAAAGTTTTGAGAGATGGTTTTTCAATTGTCTAGATTATGAGGATAAAAAACAATGTGGATTTTTCGAATTGAACAATCGAATTGTTGTAAACAAATCTTGGAATTAACACATCAAAGAAATAAAAGGATAGCAATTGAACGTGCAATAATTGAATACATAAATTCAAATTGATGAAGAAGAAGTAGGAGTGTGTCTTGATTGTATCATGGATTCTATTTATTGTGTTATTTCTTACACTGCAATTTGATTAATGCTACATTAAGATGTATTTGGCTTATTAAGACAAGTTGTATTTATTTTTCTTATGGTGTGAGTAGTTCCAAGACTTGTTTATTAAAAGAGTAATATTAATAATAGAGGTCCCGTTAAATTTAACTCACCTGACTCTAATGAAGATGATGACAAAGTCTGAATTTTAATTCTTTTATTACTCTAGTTTATCACTCACTGATCAAAGAAATCCAATGTTGTGTTCATTTTATATTCATTTCACGTACTGTATGGCTATATACAGGTAATGATATGTATACTCTTTTTACAACCGATTAGAATATGTTCAAGCTTATACATACCACAATTCATCCATGCCACTAGTCTCGTACATACTCGCCTTAAACATTTAAATAAATTAAAAGAACCACAATGGCAATAGCCAATCCAATTGCAGCCCAAGTAAACTTGTTTTAAATAACAAGTGAACCAGATTCTTTTCTTTTCTCCATTTCATTACTAAATTCTCCATTACATCAAACTAAATTCAACATTGTTAGGTACGTTAGTCATCATTATAGCCAACTTACAACATTCATTCTTACGACCTTCCTTCTTACGACCTTCCTTCTTACAACCAACCACATTCAACCAATTAGATTCATCTTTACAAAAACAAAAGTTAATGTATACAAAATAATATGTCTACAAAAAGTTATCCTATTAGGAAACAACAAAATCCTGTTAAATTCCACTCCATCAAATGCCTAATAATTAACTCTCTTCTGAAAAGCGAAAATTCCACGATACTCCATACTTTTCGTCTTGTGACGTTGTTGGGAATTGCATATTCGTACAAACTAATAAAAATTTTCAAAAAGGGATGAGCATAGGTGACCAAATCAAACATTTAAATATAAAATAAATAAGATAAGATTAATATTCATATATATCAAATGTTGTTGACATAGTGGCTGGGTGTGGAGGTAATGTAGTTGAACTCGGTAGCCCATACAACTATAAATTAAAAATTATTTCATCAAGTTAAAAGTTTAGAAACATACGATATAATTAGAAACATAACGAAATCATTGCAAGTACCCCTGTGATGGACATTTCGTTCTAACATGCCATTTTTGTTTACAAATGCTGCCTCCTCGCTTATTTGTTGGCACATTTTCTTTTAGATTCTTTTGTCGTAAAGTTTTGGGCCTACCTTTAAAAACAATAATTGGGGGATCTAACAATGAAAATTTTGAAACTATTTGGCTCTTGATCACATGTCCATCCGTGTTACCACCATCATCATCATCATCACTCATCAAGAGAAGCTCTTGATGAATAGTCTCTACTCCCCGTGAAACATGCTAATATTTTTTAATAGATAATGACTCCTCTCAACAATTATATAAAACTATCTCATCAAAAGATGTTTCTTATCAAAGGTAGTTGGGATTGTCTCCAATGGACCCTCATCGACACATATCTCTCATACCAGGCGACTCTTTGCATTGACAGTCCATCTCTCTAACACATATGATTGTAATACAAAGTCCAAACAATTTTTTCTTATCAAAATGTGTAGGATGTGCCGACATAGAAAGTCAATAAATTCAAAATTAAGACATGTGCGAGACACAACATTTTTATCGTTTTCCAGTGTTACTTCATATGTCGGCTTCTCTCTCCTAAGAATGACCACCAAATAAATTTTCTTTCCATCTTCCTCACGTGTTTTGTGTGACTTGAACTATTGGCTACTAAATAACTCTTCTAAAAAGATAAAAAAGGGTTTTCTTGTATAGAGGTTGGCCACGGCCTCTTCAATACTTAGAGACAAGCTTTCATAATTGGTCTCGATGTTTTTGTCTTCACATCTTTCAGTTTCTCACTTAAATGATGGGCATTCAAAACTTTTTCATATTGATGGACGAATTCACTTATCATCGTACTTGAACGAACATAGTCTTTACAAAACTTGTTCATACTCTCACTTCGTTGAGTTATAGATATTCGAGCGCAAAATATAGATCTCAAATAAGCGTGCACCTACTTTTCTCTCTTCACATAAATAGTTTGCAACCAACTATTTTCTTTGAACTTGTACTTCAATAACATTTCAATCCACTTCAACTCAAATTCCTCAATAGTTATTGTATCATGAATACAGTGGTTAAAATAATATTTAAATTGTGGATATTTGTTGTAAACATAAGCTAAATGTTCAGGTAATTTTTGTAGGAGATGCCATAAGTACAACTTGTGAGTTGTATTGGACAATTCCTCCACGATGGCCTTAGCCATTGACTTGTCATCATCAATTATTATTGTAGAGGGAACACGACTAAGTATCGCTTCTAGTCAAGTTTTCAATAACCATGTGTAAAACTCATCTGTCTCATTTATCAATAATGCACATTCAAATATCACAGATTGATGATGATGGTTAACTCTAGTAAATGGGGATAAAGGGTATCTTATACCGATTTGTTAGATACGTAGTATCAAATGTAACAACATCCCAAAAATATTGATATGCAACTCGTGATCTACCATCTACCCAGAAGCAATTTTCCATCAACTCATGTCCATAAACTTGGATCGAGTATAGAAGCCTGAATTATTACGTTCGCTTTCCAAAAAGTACCCATATGACTTTTTTGCGTCCCTCACTTCAAGAAGTTGCTTCCTTTCATTATCCAAATAATTTTGAATATCTTTAGGAATGTAACCAATATTATAATCACCATTGTGCTCTTTACCCAAAATGGACATTATTTTTCGTGTTGGTATTCCTGACTCATTTGGCGTGTCTATTAATTTTTTTTGAGTCAGAGTCACCCGTCTATGCCCACGAAACAAACTTGTACTCCGAGGTGTCAACAACTCATGATTATGTTAGAGCACAAACTTGGACACAATTCATTTTCTTCCATTCTTCTTTATTGCCATTATCGCCTTACACCCACATTTTGTTTTTGGAGCCTTGGGTCTTGCTCTCTCTTTAAATTTAATATTATACAGACGGAACCCTTCTCTCGAACACATAATCTACACCAATTAATGATTTATCTATGCCTGACAATCGAGTATGATTTGTTCGAATGCTAAAATCAATTTGTTTGGAGAAGGCTTTATAGCAACTAAGTGCATCCTCTACGTTGTCAAACTCTAACCCCCCACATACGGCTCCATATATGAATATGACATTTTATGGCCTTCCTTGGATATGTTCTTGTCGACATCAATCTCATTATCCTCTTCAATTATCTCAATTTCATCAACGCTAGAATTAGAACTGTCCAAAATCTCAACATGATCTCTTGATGTACTCATAATTCATGCAACCTAATATCTTGAGACTTGGTGAGTAGATCTTCTTGCATAGAGAACGGTGAAATTAATATATAAGACATAAATGCTCAAGTTTCTAACTTAAAACTTAAATAAATCTATAAAGACATTTGAACAATTACCCTAGTATTCAAAGTAATAAAATCGAGCAATGGAGGATATAGATAATATATATATATATCTATTCCTGTAAGACTAGAACGTGGGTTTTAATTGATTGATGTGAGATTATGAGTTGGTGTAGTAATAATAGCAGCTAGGGGACCCTTGACATGCATATAAAGTTACTTTTCTTTTTGTACCTAGGGACCACCCATTTAGACCTTAGATCTACTTCTATTGGGAATTTTTGAAAAGAAGTATATGTTATAAACCATCTTGAATTGTATGACCACATTTAACTAGCCGTCAAACGTATAGTGCTAGTCGTCAAAAGCACAATCTCTTTTGTAATCCTATATATATGGACATATTGATGTTATATGATATACAGATCAATAAGAGAATATCCTCTCTCGCTCTCTCTCAATCTTTTGAAATTCTCTCATTTTCATTGAGTTCATAACAAGTTATCAGCAAGATTGCGATTTTTTTCTCCACCGCCTACCAGGCCAACTCCACCTACTCTTAACACTCCGTCCCAGGCGTCCTCCGTGTGGAATTGGGAGAAATTCGAAGCCACGGATCCAGATCGAAAACTACGAAGGCTCACAGGGGATGTGTTCTCCGTGCTCGTGCTACAAGTTGGAGTTGGATCACAGGGGATGACCATAACGGCATCCTCGATGTCCTCACAGGGGACTCGCTCTTCACCAGGCCCATATACATCGGACTCACCCTCTGGATATTTTTCGACATGTTCAAGGCTAACCTGCGCCAAGCTCGTAGCCACCAGAGTCTGGACCTGTCGAGCTGAGGCGTGAGCGAGGAAGGAGAAAGCAGTGGTTTTGGTAGACGTTTCGGTTGTGATCGCTCAAAAGGAAGATCATGGACGTGGTGGTCGTCATCGTCCCCGTCATGACGAGAAGGAAAGAAAAACAACTTTTACAGGGCTGTTCTTCAGCTTCCCTCTCCTTCAAATTCATAGCCATTTATTTCCCTCCTCGTTCTTCTTCTCTTTATTACTCCACGCTTCTTTCATGTTTTTCTTTCTTGCCGATCTTTGTGATTAGGGAGGATAAAACTGGGTTCACAGGATCTATGGGTGTCGGTGTAGGAGAGAGGAAATTTCAGATATTGTCGACGCGTGTGCTGTTGTCGCACGTGAATCCAGCAGGATCCCATCTCTGGAATCATCTACACGGACTGTACAGAAATGGATTGAAAGCCATCCTTAGGTCGCTAGTTCGGACGTTGCAGCTTCCAGATGGCTTCACAATCTCCAGATCTCAAGCAAACCTTTAGTTGCGTGGCCTGATCTTTCTTCCCCGTTTCATTGACTACGATAATGGTTTTGTCGGTCATCAAAAACGGTTTTTCAAAAGCAAATAACAGGTATTGTTTATTCAACTATTGTCGTCATAGATTATTCTCTTTATTGTTATTAAAGGGATTGGTAAGGTCAAATATGGCATGCCGTGGGCCCTCAATACGTGTGTCGGCCCGTCGGGTGAAATCACAAGCATGGTAAGGTCATGGTTCAATGATTCTCTGAAAGTGCTGGTAGCCAATATTCAACACATTATCATTAGTCAAATATGCCAACCATAAAAAGTTTCAAATATGGCATGCCAGCCATAAAAGTTTTTATGTCGTGGCTCTTGTCAGAAATAAAAAAGAAAGAAAGAAAGAAAGAAAGAAATAATAATAATAGAAACTATTAGTCAAAATGACATGACAATTATAAAAGGACTTGTTTATTGAAGTTGTACAAAGGTTCTGATAATTCTGAAGTCAGTGATCTTCAACTTTAAGTAAATTTTTAATATATTATTTACAATTGCTGAGGTGAATATTTATGATTATATTCATTATTATTACTTGATAAATTCTATGTTTATTTACATAGTTTAGATACAAATTTTATTTATTGATGATATGATTTATCTGAGCATGGAAATGGAGCATCTATGAAGGATCGCCCTAAATCAATAATAGCTTTTGAGTATCTCATAATTTAAATGAGTGATACGTGTACCAAAAGCTTATTATGATTTATGCACCTGAAGTTGCATAATTGAAATTGTGAAAAGAATATATATTTGAATGAACATCTCGAATGTGCTCCTGAAGTAGCAATATCAAGTATGCTCCTGAAGTAGCAATATGAAATGCAAATGTTCACAATATATTCTAAATTTATATCTGGTCTTTCAGTGACTGAGCAAAATAATGAACTTTTGATGAGAATCATTAGTCACGTCTTACTAGATCTACATCATTCCTTGAAGTGAATGATAATGAATTTATATCATTCTATTCCCTGAAGTGAAAAGAATGATGTGTTTCATTCAAAGAAACTAAGAGATTAGACGTGATATGATTTCGGGCCAGAAGCTCGTATTGCAAAAGCTATAAGCTTTCTCTTTGAGATGATATTATACAATTATTGAATCAAATATAATGATGCATCAAAAGGTGATATGATTCAAAATATTTGTATCTTTTCATGGTTATCTTGATCATCCAAAATCAATTATGATAAGTCGAGTGATTTTCATATGGACGTCCATAAAAGAACCAGAAGATTCTTTTATTACCACCAGAAGTGGAAAGAAAAATTTACTTGAAGCAAATAAGATGAAATTATTTGACGTTATCTTAATTATCATATGTGAATCAGAAGTTCAGATGATAATTAAATTTTGGATGCAATAAGATAAAAATGTCTCATATTCTAGCTGCTAAAATCCCAGCGAGGATTGAAGTCCCTGTAGGACAATTAAGAAATTCAGTAGTCTAAAGATATATCTAAAAGCATGTGAGACTTATTGATACAAAAGATGGAGCATCTCAAAAGAGAAAGGCATAAATAATTGGCGCTCCTGAAGATGTCATACACACAGAACAAGCAATAAAGTCCATTTAAATTTTCTGTATAAAATTCTCCTATATAAATCTCCTGAAGAGTGCCTCCTGAAGAGATTTTTCATGAAAATGTCTTCCCTTGAAGAGGGACAGGTACCTGAAAATAACGAGATCTCGATACATTTCATGAATAATGGAGAAATTATAGATAAAAATAAAATCGTTGTCGACAACGTATTTCCATATGAGATGGCAATTGACATTATCAAAAGTAATGGAGAAAGTGAATCAAGAACCGTCGAAGAATATCGATGTAAAATATTGGCCAAAATTTAAAAGAAACAATTCCTGCAGAATTGATTCACTAGTAAAATATGATGCATCGGGACTTATAGTCCAACCACCTAAAGAGGTGATGCTTGTTGAATGTCAGTGAGTATTTATAGAAAGGAAATAAAAATGTGATATATAAATCACGAGTCAGTTTCTCAATTCCTGCAGAATTGATATCACTAAGTAAAATGTGATAAATATAGACTTGAAGTTCAAACACCTAAAGAGGTGATTTTTGTTAAATATCAGTGAATATTTATATACATGATATAAAAAACCTGAAACTTTTAATATGAAAATGTGATATAGAAATCACAAATTAGTTTCTTGAAGAAACAATGATGATATGCTTTTAAAGTGGTTGAAATCATGTTGAGATTTTTATTAGCTTGAAAGTTACTGAGAGTTTGGATATGCATGATTAACTGCATATTTATATGGATCATTGGATCATAACATATATATGAAAATCCCTGAAGAATAGAGAATGCATGAAGCTTCTGAATACATTTAGAAATATGTATTCTATCAAGTTTCAAAGATCCTTATATGATCTAAAGCAATCCAAATGCAAATAGAAACAAGCTATTATTGCAGTTTATTTATATGACTTAAATGTCATTGAGGCTCCAGAAGAGCTTATGAAAACTGCACATATTTGAAATATAAATCTGAAACCCTTGCGGCTTCAAGGGGAAAATGGATGATATTATTAGTTCTGAAATACCATCTTTTGAATACAATTAGTACTTCAAATTTATATTATGGGTTTGATAAGAAGTGTGCATTATTAAAGAAGAAATAAAAGGGAGCACACAAGACATCTACCAGAAGATAGAAACACAAATATGAATATTTGTGAAATATTATTTTATTATCTTGAAGCAAGAATTACAGAAATTTGAGACACTTTGCCTCATTCTTCAAACGCTCTTATTCTTCAAGAATCTGCATGGCATCCCTATCTAAAGGGGTAGACAATCGAAAAGAAGATTTAAGCAAGGATTTTAAATTTTTATTTTCTTGCTTTATTGCTCCTATCTTCATGTTGGACTCCAGAAGAAGTCACTGAAGGATAGCAATATTCTCGTGGAGTTTGTCAACTCCACAAGTTCTGGATTGCAGTCGCTGAGAAAATGCGACAATGGATGATGAGTATTGGGTATCGAGACTCACAAGCTCATAGATAGCTTCATTATCTGACCTATGAGTCAGATCATTATATTGCATGATAGCACATGTGGTAGAAGTAGGAACAACTGATGAACGAGGTGCAGAATACCTCATATTGACCCTGAGAAGATTGTTGAGCCATTGCAGAGAGATTGCAAGATAAGAATGCAGAAAGAGATTGCAGAGTAAAAATGCAGTATGATTACAGAAAATTGAAGAAGATGAGATGCGAATGAAGATGAGCTGAATATCTCTTTTATAGAGAAAATTATGATACAGTATCTCTCGTGAAGCAAGAGAAAAGAGACGAAATATAGCTTCATAGCTCTGCGGCGCCTGATAGCACGCCTGACACTTACAGAAGAGTTGAAAATCCGCGGTGCTTGTCTAATCTAAAAAGCTGGCCACCGTTTTTATTGAAAAAGGAGGTTAGCAGTTTAATATTGATGAATTCTCCACTAACTGTGTTATTTACAAGAACTCCAGAAGAGTACAATTCTAAAAGAGTAGTAATGAGCAGAAAGATCCAGTTGTGATTATTTTATCAACATGAATCAAGTCCACAGTTAGTTGGATGTACAGATGCGGATTATCTTTCAGATCCACACAAGAAGATCATTGCAATTCATGTGAAGAAAGTTGAAATTAATGTCAAGAAGATACGGTTAAGTAATAATCTAGCAGATTTACTCACTGAAGCATTACCAACTGCAACATTTAAGAAGATTGTGCAGATCATTGGAATGCGGAGATTTGAAGACATGTTATCATACACTTTTCAGGGGAAGTAAAGTCTTGAAAACTTGTGCTGATTGTACTCTTTTTCCTTCGTTAAGGTTTTATCCCACTGGGTTTTCTTTTACAAGGTTTTAATGAAGCAATCCTAAAGCACTTGGTAGTTCACATGAATACTGTACTCTTTTTCCTTCGCCATTGGTTTTTTCCCACAGGATTTTTCCTTGGCAAGGTTTTAACGAGGCATATTCTTTAAATATGGTCATCCAAAGGGGAAGTGTTATAAACCATCTTGAATTGTATGACCACATTTAACTAGCCGTCAAACGCATAGTGCTAGTCGTCAAAAGCATAGTTAGCTAGCCGTCAAATGCATAGTACTAGTCGTAAAAACATAGTCTCTTTTGTAACCTTATATATATGGGTATATTGATGTTATATGATATACAGATCAATAAGAGAATCTCCTCTCTCGCTCTCTCTCAATCTTTTGAAACTCTCTCCTTTTCATTGAGTTCATAACAGTATAAAGTTTTTTAGTATATTGATGTACCGGTCATCCTTACAAAGATGTAAGGTTTTGCGGGATTTAAGGAACTTTATTTTTAAATCACATGTAAACATTAATACTAGGAAAACCACATAATTAAATAGGGTTAACCTAAATATCTTGGATGATTTACCACAAAGTTCCAAAATAAAAACCCAATATTTTTTTTTTCAAAAAAAAAAATATGTATTGAAGATATATACTGCATTTTAAAAGAAAAAGAGTGTGAAATTTAGCCACTAGCATTATAACTCAGGGATGACATGATCACTTATGTAATAAATTAGAAGCATTTTGATCCATAAAGTAAGCCATTCCCAGTAGACAGAAGATCATTGATTTTTTCTCTTTCTAACTGTATGAAATGCTTTAGATAGTACTTTTACACAAAAGTATATATTTATAGCACAATAAAATAGCAAACACATTTAGTGGATTAATGATTATTGATGCCATTTCTCTCTCGTTGATTGTTTCAATTTCATCCGCACAATATTTCAATTTTTGACTTTCAGCATGAATGCCATTAGTGAATGAAGAAAATGAAAATATAGAGAATAAAACCTTAAACCTAGAGAATGAAATGCACAGAATAAAACCAGAAAATATGAGAGAATAAAACCTTATATCTAGAGAATAAAATGTAGAGGAAATACCTATGAACGTAGCCGCCGTTGTCATCATCGTGGTGGTGGTGGTTGTGGAAGTAGGAACTATGCTGGTCGTTGGCCTGAAACTAGCTTCATGGTGTAGGATCGTTGGGAGAGAAAGGGGTGGCTTGGGATGTACTGAATAACAGAGGAGATGAGGAGATACATTTGGTCGATTCGGAGTTAACAGAGAGGTTTGGGTGTATGCAGGTCTATTTGTGATTTTCATGAAGTGCATACGTGGCACGTGATTATTGGCCTGCTGTAAAAATGCGTTTTATAGCAAACCGACCCGAAGCTTTTCTCTAATGTTATATATAGTTGTAAAGTATAACTGCTATACAGTTATTTTGAAAAAAAAATTCTATAATTAAAAAATTAATTTTTTTATTTGAACATCATATTTATTCATTTTTTTAAAATGATTATGCGATGCTTATGCACTAATAAATGCAACTATCATTTCTCTTGAAGAAAATATGGTATAAAGACTTTATATTTTCTAGTCGCAAGATGCTATAAAAAAGATACATTTTTAAAAAGAGAAAAAAAAAACATCATATATGATTATTTGGACTAAGAATTTTTAGTGTTTATGCTTGATACTATTTGTAAGATCAACTCTACACTACTCTAGATGTCACTTGGGGTGTCGTCTACCTCCTATCAATAGTTAATCTCGAAAGATTATTAGAGTAATCACTATCAATCTGTTATTCTAAAGACCAACTACAATCAGATCGAATGCTGTTGAAATTCGCCCTAAACGGCTAGGCAGTTAATAATTTTTTATATAAATTTTGTTTTATAATTTTTTTATATAAATTTTATTTTATAATTTAATTTATATTTTGGTTGTCTTGGGAGAATTCATTTGATTTATATATTAAATATTGATGAATATGGTTTTTATATAAATATAATGGGATCTAGATCATGTTATTTCAAATTCTCTCCAATAAAAAGATAAGAAAAGAAAGGTTTAAGTGTTGTCTAGCTCCCTTGTGAGCTTTCCCAAACCTTCTTAAAAGGTTTCTCCCCATTGTTCTCACTCCAATCACAATTATGACCCTTAATCTGATACTCTCTCCCTACTTTCCCCTCCCCCACTTGTCCAAACCTTTCCTATCTTGGAACCTCCTCCTCCAAACGTTGACAGCCTAATCTCACTCACAGAAGCTATCTATTGGAATGATTTAAACGTAGATCTCATTACTAAATGCTCGTACCTCAAACCATATGCTGGTAGGTTGTCTAATCTCCTCTCATCCTCTTAACAAATACGCATTTCACATTACTTTCAAAGCAATTTGAAGTTTTGCAGTTGGAATTTCAATACAAGACATAGATTGCAATACCTTCCTATTTATTTTCCCAATGGCCAATGACAAGGGTAGTATCCTTTCGCATTGTACATGAAACTTTTGAGGTTTCCATATGATTCTCCAACTTTGGCACCTAGGACAAAGCCTCTTCGAATTTGACCTTGAACACACTACTTTTTGACTCCAAATCCAGGGCCTCGCCTTAAAATTGATGTCCTTTGAAAATGCCACAAAGATAGGAAAAGTTATGGGAAACATCCCTGAGTTAGATTATTTTACATGTGTTGATTACTCTTCCAGCTTAGGTGCCTCACCAAAAAAATCTAAATTCCTTAAGGTCAAAATAGAGGTTAAAATATCGACACTCTGTAAAAAGATTTCAATCTTCCTTGCCCAAACCAGTCTCCAGTCAAAATATCATTCAAATATGAATGTTTATCTAACTTTTGTTACTCCTGTGGACGTCTTGGTCATACCCATCATCAATTGACATTCTCGATAAGGTCATCTGAATATTTTCACTTTGGTCTATGGATGAAGGTAGACAACAGTGTTTTCAATACCATACTATATCGGCCGGTATGACTGGTATATTCCGTATAGGCACTAGTCCGATACAGGTATTACATTTGTTTCATATTACCCCAAATATTGGCTTATATTTCGGCCAGTACCGGTCGGTATTTCGGCCTTTACATTTTTTTTTCATTTCTGTAAACTGCAAACTCATTTTTTGACCCTCAATTCAAACTAGACTATTTATAATTTATATATATGTATTTATATATAATTTATTCATATATAGAATATTATTTTGAAATATAATTTATAGATATATTTATATATATAATTTGTTCATATATCGACCATCTCGAAACGGTACTGGAATCGAAATATTTCATTCTAGTGCCCTAACCGATACGGCCTCTGGTACAGTGTTCAAAACTGTGGTAGACAATCCAAACCAGTCACGAACCAAGTCTCAAAACCAAAGGAACACATTTACCATTGATATTCCCTCCACCACTCGTTCCCCTCCATACTCTATTCAAATGGAGAATCGTCTTCCTCTTCATCATTTTACTGGCTTAGAAGAAAATGTTTTACAAGTTATCAACGATGCCTTCCATTCTCGCAAAGGAAAAGAGAAAATGGAGGTTACATCATAATCGACTCTTTGGGCTCACAACCGAATTTCTGCAACCCCAAACCTTTTCATTCTTGACAGTCCCAGCTCGGAGATTGTAGCAATCATCCACGAAACACCATGCATAGAATGTAGCCCTACAGTAACTTGACTCTTTAATGTCAGAAAATCCTACAGAGAGTCAGAGACACCCACATTAAATACAAATCAACTCACTCTATTTATCCATCTCCCTTTACCCTCGAGCTCACTAGCTTGCACTTCAGAAAACATGTTGTCCCCCACTCTACCCACGCACCCAAATCTAACCATACACCTGGCTCATCAAAATCCCTAAGAGATCCTTTCTAGTCCCCAAATCTCAATCCTGATCTCATCCCCTGACTCCCAATTAATTCAAACTTCCATTCTCTATCCCTGTAATCGAGAACCCTCTCATCCGAACCAATCCACATTTGGACTCTCTCTTTTTCAAATCCATTATAACCCGATTTGACCAACTTCTAGGCCCAATTGAACTATCACACTACAAGCATAAAATCTATCTCATTGTGAACCCATCTAGAAAAACAATTCTCTCATTAAGCCCTATAGAATCTAGCCTAGCCCAATTCCAATCCCCAATGTCGACCATCCCCTTTGAAACCCGCATATCTTTATCCTCTCACAGTGAATCTCTACAATTGTCCCTACCCCATCCCCCTATCTCTAATATACCAAAGCCTTGTGAATTTTTCATTTCTTACTCAAAACCTCCAACTACCCCATGGAAGAGGGATATTTCAAAAACTCTCGAAGATGGCCCCCTCTATTAATGTATCTCCCTCTCAATTCTTATCAAACAAACCCTAAAGGATAAAAACCACCAATCCATCAACCCCCTTCCCATCCTATAGAATCTTTATCTCCTAAAGGAAATATTCATTTGTCAACATTCATCTCATCTCAAAAAATCAACTCACATGCAAATCACGTCCTCCTTCAAAAAAATAAAGGCACAATTCATATCCAAAGCTCGACATCTATCCTTTTAAAGGTAAGCCCCCAATCCCTACTATCTAAGTTTTTCTCATTGCACCAGAGGTCAATGTGGCAGGCCATAAGCTATCACCCCCAAGCAATGAAGCTCCTCTCATGGAATTGCAGGGGCATAGCTCGACCCCATGTAATGCATAGTTTGAGGGTAAACATCAAGACTCATCACCCTGATGGAGTCTTCCTTGCGAAAACACTTTTGGCACATGAATATACTCAAGATGTTGTAAATAGATTAGGTCTTCCTTTCCATGTACATATTCTCCCATCTAGGATATGGAGAGCTTTAATTTTCATGTGGAAACTTGGTTTGGACGTGGAAGTTACAAATATTTCTAGCAATGTGATTATTCTTTTGGTGTACTTAGATCCAGTGCAAACTCCTTGGTTATTGACTTTTGTGTACTGCTCAGCTCTATATAAACACAAATCTAATTTTTTGAATCTATTAAGTATGATCATCAACTCCTTTCTAGGACCATGGATAGGCATGAGAGATTTTAACTCTATAGTAAACCAAAATGAAAAAAGAGGTGGATGCCCCTTTGTTTGCATGCTTCTCTAACCCCAATGGTCTTAATGTATTAATGGAGCAAAATGGTCTCATTGACTTAGGTGCTGATGGTCCCCAATTCCCTTGGTCAAATAGAAGAAATGACCTAACCAACATTCGGGAATGCCTAGACAGAGGCATAGCAAACAATCAATGGAGACTTTTATTCCCAAATGCTCATATCTCTAACCTTTTAATGGCCTCCTCAAATCATTCCCCCTTCCTTTATCAACTTCTAGTTGTTTAAACCTGAAAAACCTTTCAAGTTTGAGGAATTTTGCACATGAGACCCTTCTAGTGTTGAAATTGTCAAAAAAGCTTGGCTCCAACAAAATCTAGACACCCCTGCCTTTATCCTCAGCAAAACACTGAGGGCTACAAAAAATGCTCTAAAAAGCTGGAATAAGGAGAGCTTTGGTCACATTCAATCAAATATCCAATCTCTCAATGAAGCTCTCATCAATATCCAAGCCTCTCCATGTCTCCTTTTTAACAGAAACCTTGAAGAGCAGTTACAAGAAAATCTCAATGAACTTTTAAAAAGGGAAGAGCTGCTTTGGAAATAGAAATCTCGTCTTACTTGGCTTACCAGTACTAATTTGAATACAAAGTTCTTTCACTTGTCCACAACAACCAAACGAATGAGCAATGCGATTGACAACATGAAAATCGGCCAAGGTATGTGGTCTTCTGATCCTAGCATTATTCAAAATTCCTTCATTGGCCACTTCAATAGGATTTATACTACTTCAAATCCAAACTTCCCTATTGACTTAGAAAATCTTTTTCCCTTCAAAATTTCTCAATCAAAAAATATTTTCTGATTTCATGAGAATATAATTTCAATCCCATATGCTCATGAAATCAGTCTTGCCATCCAAAATACATCATCCTCAAAAGCACGTGGCCCAGATGGCTTCATTGGTCATTTTTATAAACTTGACTAGTACTAGTCCAATTGAGTTTATCATGGGGCCCTGTAATTGATAAATATTAATTGCACCTGACACAGTTTTCCATCTCTCTCATGGAGCCCACATGGCTGGAGCCATATTGTCATACTACGGCATACTATTTTCTACTTTAGGCTATAGTTTATTGTTTTTGCATTCTAGCATAGTGCAATTTGTACAAAAAGTTTTTGTCTTTTGCACCGACAGTGAGAATGAATGTCAGATGAACAGTTGATTTCAATGGTGGGACCCTTTCATTTTTACAACTTCCTATAAATATATCTAAACTCATATTAACATTCAAACACATCTGAACTCAACTCAAGTGGATCCCAAAAACTCATTCAATCATCTCAATTCACTACTATTCATAAAAAACTCAACTCAACTCAATTAAGCTTAACATCCAAATGCAGCCTAAGTCTTTGTTATCAATTCCTCTCTCAAAAGTACTTAAAAGTTTCATCCTTTTTAGAAGTCTCTCCAAAAAATTTATAACTCTTGGGTTTGGAAGAGTGTGTTGAAATCCAAACCCCTTGTCTAAGCAAATCTTTGCTTCCAAGTTGTCAATGGATTTAACACAACATTCTGAAAAAATTCCTGGATACCTTCACTGCAATATTTCAGACCATTACCAAATGACAACTCCATTAAAATGGATCCTAAAATAATTGTTTCCTCCTTGATGTTGGAACAACCCCATAGATGGAATGATATACACATTACAGCCTTGTTTAAGCCTAAAAGTGCTAGAGAAATTGTTAAAATTCATTTACCTTAAATTGATCATCCTTGTATGACAGACAAACCAATTAGGTAAATCACCCCTCAGGAAAATTTTCTATAAAGTCAGCCTATGACTACATCATTTCTCAGCAGACTATTCAAGTTTTTCATCCTTCTTCATTCACAAAATCAGATTGGAAAAAACTTTGGAACACAATCCAGGATAGACTAAGTTCTTTCTATGGAAGGTAATCTTAAATACACTTCCAACTAGATCCAAACTAAAATCCACTTTATTCCTCTTAGAAAATGAAGCACTCTGTCCCATATGCCAACCAGAAGAGGAAACCATAGATCAACTATTTTTAAGGTGTGCTCACTTCCAAATCCTTTGGAGAAACTCCCCTTGGCCTATAAGCATCTCATCATTTGCTACACAACCAATTGAAATATGGTTAAAAATGATCATAGATCCCTCCAAACTTTTCAATTATAAGAAAGATACGTTTCATAGTTTCCAGCTCTTTGCTATTATTGTATTAATGGACTCCATGTGGTTCCTGAGAAATCAAATCACCCATCATCTTCCTTGTCAACCCCCCATCCCTTTTACCCAACTGGTGATCAAAATCTTCACAAAACTTCAATGTATGTGGAATATAAAGATCCAAGTAAACAATAATCTACTTGAATGGTCCCCTCCCCCTATAGGACAATTTTCATTCTCCTATAATGTAGTTGTCGGAAAAAATGGATTTACTGCAGTTGCCATTTGTAGATCAAATTCAAAGGAAATCATTTTTGCGAAAACACAATATGTGGATTCTGTTAATCCAAACTTTGGAGAAGCCATGGCAGCAAAGTTAGCAATGGAGGCAATTCAATATCATATAACACAAATCATCATTGAAGGAGAAAATCACGTGGTAATTTCTACAATCACAAATCCTTCCAAATCTCTGGACTGGTCCATCCTCAATATTCTTAGTAACATTTCAAGCCTTTTGAAATCCTTCCAAAGTTAAATTACACAGAAAATTTCTCGGCATCAGAATTGATGGGCACACTAATTGGCGCAATGGACCACATCAAACAATGTGCTTGGTAGGATACCCATTATTAAAATTCTGCAATGTTTATTAGATTGTCATAATGGAAAGGATCCATGGAAAGGATCCACCCAGAACAATCAGTTAACTTGATCCATACATATACTTTCTTATTTGCTTAGAGAGGAAAAAAAAAAAAATCTCCCCAATAATAAAAATGTTCGAGCGAAAAACTTAAGCAAATCTTAATCTGATGAACATAGATATGAGGTTCAGTCATGATACTTCATAGCTAGCATAAAACTATGCAATTGTTAGCTTTTATATTCTTCCGTAATTAATGAAATCATCCTGTTCTAGATATTAATTTCATAAAATGCCATTTTATCCCCATCAAATTACTATTATTATTATTATTATTATTATTATTATTATTATTATTATTATTATCATCATCATCATCATCATCATCATCATCATCATCATCATCAAATGATCAAAATTGTCATTTTACCATGAAACTATCTCCTCTTCACCTCTTCTTTTGAATCATATGATCACCACGTCACCAGCCTTTGATCATTTATCTAATTAATAGACGAGTTTTAAGGATAAAGTAGATCGATTATAATTTATCATGTCTTGCATTTTGTAATTTAGAAAATTTATCATCTTTTGACAATTTAGAAAAAATTAGGAAATTACTAGTACATAATTAAAAAATGAGTTATGCTACAATTACTTTTACATACTCTTTACGTATTTTATTGATGTAATTGATAAAAAAAATTATTTTATATTAAAAAATAAAATAATCAATCATATTAATTAATAGAGTACATATAGAATATACAAAAATGTGACTTCATGTAGAGTTTTTGTTAAAAATAAAAAGATTGATTACATTTTAGACGTGATAATTGGGAAAATCTGAACTCTATTTGGACCAAGTGAACAAAGGATGCATGCCCCAATGACAGATGGACAGCAAGGATCTGGTCACAATATGCATGAGCTCCACGTGTATGTTTAAGTTCTACAAACGCTTGCCACGTGTAAAATCCATCAGAAACTCAAGAATAAAACGCCGTCAACGTATGACCATGCATGGTGCTCATGAGCCAGGTGATCAACAACAATGGCGTCTAACCTAAGCCCAGCATTTGCCTACACAGTCGTATACGTGAAGGACGTGGCCAAGTCGGTGGCATTCTACGCCAAAGCCTTCGGCCACAGTGTCCGTCGTTTAGACGAATCTCACAGGTATATTTTACAAGTCAAATCTAAACCGATAGTATATATATAAGGCAGGATCGATCCAAAAATATTGTAGATGAATGAATGTGTTATGGTTTAATATTTCTGCCTGGGTTGTAGGTGGGGAGAGCTAGAGAGCGGACAGACCACCATAGCGTTTACACCGCTGCACCAGCACGAGACCGATGACCTAACCGGTGCTGTGCAGACCGCCAGGTCCAGTGGCCAGAGACAGCCGGTTGAGGTTTGCTTTGCCTACCCAGATGTCGATGCTGCCTACAAGGTATATATATAATTTATATATACGTGTATGCCACAAATCAGCTTCCTTAATTATATTTATATATATTGTACAAGATTGAAATAATTTACATGAAAATTTTGGTACTGTTGTTGTAATTTAATGTGGATTGGGACAGAGGGCGGTGGAGAATGGTGCGGTGCCGGTGAGCGAGCCGGAAACAAAAGAATGGGGCCAGAAAGTTGGTTACGTGCGTGATATGGACGGGATCGTGGTGAGGATGGGGAGCTACGTGAACCCACCCAAACAAGACTGAGTTTAATTTTGTGGAGGGTTTGATCTTTTTGTGGGATCAAAATCCATGTAATTTCGTGCTTCTTCATGTGTTGTCATGCATGTTTCGATATATTTCATGTCTTATGTTATAATACGTGCTGTATTCTATACGAGACACATGTTACGTACGTACTTGGTAGGGTAGTGTACTCATGCGCGCAATTGATTGAGAATTCGTAAATCCCCGGGGACTATTTCAGAGAAGGGCATTTAATAAAATTGTCGGCTTTGGTGAAATATAGCCATCTTTCAATCGTGACGGCATTTAATAAAATTGTTGGCTTTACCTTTCAATATCAAGGCGAAAGGCCAATGCTTGATCATTAAAGATATAATTCTACGTTAAATTAGTAAAAATAATAATATAATAATTTTTTTTTAATAATAATATTTTTGTTTATTTTTTAATATTTTGTTACTATATATTTTAATATTTATTTAAATTATTTGTTTCTAAACTATTATTTTTCATCTATAAAAAATGTACAGGAACTCTACCTCCTGCTTGTATTTTGCACAAAAACGTACATTATCCTCCTGCACGTGTACAGAATCTCCTGCCTGTATATTAATTTAAATAGTTTCCTGCTTGTGTAATATATTAGTTTTTCACATACAAAAAATGAAATAATTCCATTGGTGTAGTTGGAGCATATTTTTAGAATAAAATAATTCTTTTGAAGATAAACAGTATTTTTAAATTTAAAGGAAATTTTAGTAGTACTATAATAGCTTCCTATTTTGACTATTTCAATATACATCATTTTATTGATATTTAGCCAAATTTGAAAAATGCAAAGATATTTAGGTAAGTCAATACCAGTGCTCTCAGCACAATAAAGGTCAAATACCCTTCAACCTCTTTTACCATTGTTTTATTATTTAATTTTCTTTTTCTTTTTACTCTTCGAATATGGATTAAAAATCTCATAACATAACCTTCTTATATAATCTAATCTAGAAGAAAATAAATTCAATTTTAAAGAAAAGGAATCAGAGAAGAAGGAAAATAGGAAGTGCAGAACAGAGGCATTACAGGCAGCTTCAATATCCAGATATATTAGGGAGGAATCCGAAATCATTTCTATTAGCTTGCCTACATATTTTGGTTTTGCAATACAACAAATAAAATAAAATAGAAAAAAAGAAACACATACCAGATTTGATCAGAATCGAAATCGATTCCTAGGGTTAATCCCAAGATACTCAAAAAGATAACATAAAGTACCCAACAAGACCTCTTGTCACCAAACGCCACTAACCAAAGCCTTTTGAATACATAGATGACCCACGTCATACAATTGACCATGCTGAGAAAGCCGATGAACAAAATAAGAGATAGGTGTGAGAACTTCAGCAGCATGCTAAAATAACCAACATATTGTCCAGTGAACCAGTCCCCCCGAGCACAAGAACTTAAAACCTCTCTCTGGCATTCACTAGCACAAAAGAGCATAGCACGATGTATCATAACATTTCTTGTGATTTTCTTACACATCGGCTGACCTTTTTCTTGAAATCATCTCTCCTGTCTCTCCATTCTTTCTGCAATAAGAGATGAAAGCATAGATCATAGAGCACGGGTTTGTCATATTAACTTCACAGTACTAAAATACATAATATAAATGATTTGGAGGGACAGATCGAAAGAACAGCAGTAACTTACCAATAAACGACCATAAAAGAGAAAAAAGGAAAATCAAACATCAATTTCGTTAAAGAAAAAAAAAAAAAAAAAGAACAGCAACCATATCCCAAACAGTCAACAAAATTACACAAGGACTTGGTGGATCAAAGCAGAAAATCAGTAGAGGAATAAGAAGGAAGCTATTTCCAAAGCACAGAATCATATGTGCTTGAGACCTTGGCTTCCTATACTTATTAGCAGACAATAAGCAGTCCTGAGGGTACCTTAGATATCAGCATTTGTAAATACCATTGCACATGATTAATTCATACCCCGCAAGCAGTACATATTAACATTATGACACTAGCCAGCAATAAGCAGTCCTGAGGGCATCTTGGATATCAGCATTTGTAAATACTACTGCACGAGATTAATTCATACTCAGCAATCAGTACATATTAACATTTTGGCACTAGCCAACACCTAACATTTTGGCAGTAGCCAACACCAGAGAAATAACCCACCACATGGTGGCGGGCACCACATTTCTGGATTTTGCACGGAAGTATAATGTTCCTTGATGTTCTGCCACCAGATTACATGGACCTTTTTTTAGTGAGAAGAAATCTGTTGAGACATTTTCCTCCATTCTCTCAAACATTCATCATAAACGGGTACTTCTCCAAGTATCATCAGCATATTTCACTCAGTTGCCTTGGACTCACGCAGATCCCTGATTATATGACATATTACATTTTTTTTGTTGGCATCAGGTGTCCGAGAACAAAGTCACATATCACATTTTACTCATCAAAGTCAATGAAGTAATCCGCGACATGTCCACTGTCCCAAGATCCTCACACAAGCACAGTATTCTTTGATGAGTTCTACCACCTACACAAGCGCCACCATATGAATGACTAAAATTAAGATATCAGCCTTTTTGTGTTCTTCATTCACTATGATGTTCATAATTCATTGGGTAAAATCTAGTTAAGAGAATTTAGTTCCCTCAATGGATGCTTTAAAAAAACTAGATTAATCCCCCTTTGCCTGGGAATTCCTATAAGATCCATTAATTTCCTCGAGTATGACAAGCTTTAGCACGTTCTTCATCTGTTAACTGTCTTTCTGATTAAAGTAATCTATCACAAGGCTATCAACATTATGGATCTCCCCGAGGGGTTACTACTAAAATTATGTTCATGTCAAACAATTCTATATCCACACTATAAGTTCTTTAATCACTATTAAGATAAAAGATAATAGTTAACAATCACTCACAGCAGCTTCCACATTTGCGGGAGATTCATCATTAGGACTGGAAAGCATTGATATTATACTTAAAACTATACTTTCAACCTGCAACCAAGAAAGAGAAAACACATTTGTAAGTGCAAGGTTATAGTAAAGATCGATCAATCACTTGCACCAAGCCATAGATATCTAGTGTGAGAGCTTCTGCCATACATTCAATCAAGGGTGAACCCTGAGCATAATATTTCAAGGGCATATAAAAGATAACTTAAATATAAATATAAATTGTCTTTCAAGGTGGTGGTTGATAGATCTAGTCTTAAAAATGGGTATTGTTTGAATCAAAGAACTAGAAGTAAGCCCACAAGTTGTAAGCTTTTTTACCCAAAGAAGGTGTGATGACATATTTGGGAAATAAGTATGCAAGCATTAGCTGGAATGGTTGGGTTAAAACGCATCTAGGTGTTTGTTTTAGTCTGCTATCAAATCCCAGGGCAGAACCCTGAACAGGCGGGTCTAAAACTTGAATTGTTTCCCAGGGCATTCAGGATGAGTCAAAGCAAGCTTCGAATCCTTTAAAACCAAGCAACAAAATAGTTCAATGGAAAATGGAAAATGGATTTGAGTATTTAGGGGAAGTGAAGAACTATCAAACTGGTCAGAGGAAGGAAAATGGAAATAGATTTGAGTATTTCGGTTTTAATGGACACTGTTCAGTTCAGATTTTGTGGATCACTGCCAATAATGATGACAGACACTCAATGTCTGAAAGTGATCATGGGGAACAGGCTTTTAGGTCAAATGCTCAACCATACTTCAGATGAGGAATTTAAGATGATTCACTAGCTTTTTGCATGTACCACATCTGATGCTATATAAAGGTGAGATAGAACCTTTTTTTTTTTTTTTTTTTTTTTTTTTTTTTTTAATGTCGGGGAACCTCTCCAAGGTAGGGCCCTTTGGACCCACCCCTGCAGAATAAACCCGGTCCCGTGCACCGCACCCTCGGAAGTTTCCCTACACGGAACTGGTTAAATCGCTGGCTTTTCACCAGGGGGTGTAGCCCCAAAGGATTGTTTGCACCTATGAGGTGTTGAACCTTGGACCTTGAAGGGAATGAGACCCCAAGACCAAGGCCTTCACCACTTAGGCGAACCCCTTGGGGTTTAAAGGTGAGATAGAACTTGATCACCATCCATTGCAATATAGCTCTACATTGCAAGATAGCTCTATTGTACTTACTATTATTTTTTTTATATATAAGTAAACAAAGTTTACTAATAAAGTATTATTATTAACAATCATCATGCTTGTATTGCATGGTAAATCCAGCAAAAACTACCACTTTCCTGTCAAGTACATAATATGTATACACGCAATCTACTAAAGCTTAATACAATAATTATTTCACAGTCCCTAGTTCTTGTAAGTTATAATAGAGATTTTAGTTCATTGAACCACTATTAATTTATTAGTTTATTGAACCATCACAAGTTTTATTTTTATACTTCAGTGTATCCAAACCAACCTGCCATTAGTATATTCACACACTCATCTATGCTCACAATCATATTTAATAGTATTTTGCACTTACAAAGAAATATTATAAAACATTTTGCAATTTAATCTACAGTTCAACAACTGCTTTAGAATATGAACATAGCACAACCTTCCTTGAACCAGAACTTGGAAAGCAAAGACTTCCAAGCTCAGATTTACCTACTTTATAAAAAGGAAGCAAGAGAAGACTAGTTTGAAGTGTTTATGACATACCGTATGAACCGGTGTCCAGCGTTCACTTGCAAGCTCATAGCCATTCGGGTCCTCACCAGGAGGATGTAGGATTGATATACAAACACGGCCATCAGGATAAACTGCAATCGATGCAGCAACCAAAATCAGTTTCTTTTTTTAAAAAAAAAAAGGTTTTAAAACCAACATCAGTATTTTTTTTTTTTTAAGGTGAAAACCAAAACATCAGTATTAGGAAGCATGCCACTAGCAAAATAAAAAAAGACCAAACATATTATACTTCATTAAGTAACCAACCATTAGGATGCCATATCTCTGAAGCAAACTTCACTGTCGGAGGGCTGTTTGGGTAGTTGGATGGAAAGGTCATAATGGCATTGAAAAAACCGCCCTCACTGCAATTATAGAGCGCACGATAATCACAATATGAACAAAAATTCACTCAACCATATAGCAAACATTTGGTAGATATCTATGTTTTTGGGACCATTCGGTAGATATTTCAAAAGCAACATTCAAACAACCAAACCCTTAACCAATGTTATTGGCTTATGCAAGCTATCAAAGTAACCAACTAAACAACCAAAAACAGCAGCGATACATCCCCGGACTTAGAAGCCGTGGGACAAATAGAAGAAAAATATCTACTATTATAACTGAAAAAAGTAAGACTCTTTGGCTTCTATGAGAAATTCTTTTTCTCTCTCTTTGCCCTCATCTTTTTAAACAAACCCGTGTGTAACAAAAGGTTAACTTTAAAATATGAAACTTTCAACAATTCCAAACCCAAACTAGCCGATTAGGAATTATCAGAAACAAAATTAAACAGAAACTCGTAGCCTAGGAACAAGCTAAGAGTTGCTTAAGCTTCCTTCTAAAATTTCTTTTCCCAATAATTGATAAATGGATACCCCATGTCAAGTTATCAACTGGCCTCAGTGGCCTATAACCATATGAAAACACGTCAAATCAAAGAATCCACAATCACCAAAGACCCAATTAATTATCAAATTTCAAACCCCAATAACTACTTATAGGTAAAGTCTCCACGAAACAACAATCCCAGGCCTCGATCCAATCCTAGAGCCAAAATTTACCGCCTCACTCATTATAGCTCAACCTCAAAACCCAATCAGTGATCCCATGAAAAGAAAGACACGAAATTTATGCTTATAAAACAATTTAAATGACTTACTAAAGAGTATCTGGAGGTCCAATAATGGTTACACTCCATTCAAAGATATTGTTCTCATCGACCAGGCCGGCGGAGAACCCATCTACGGGATTCTTGCAAAGATCTGCACCACGAAAAAAGATCAATCACACAACCACTCATAGCTAACCCCACAAAACCAAAAACAAACCTAAATTTAAATTTTCTGACACGCAAAGAGAGATTTGGGGGGGGGGGGGGGGATTATTGAGATGTATATATGCCTTTGAGCTGCTTTTGAAGGAGGAGGCTTGCTTGGGAAGACATGAGAGAGACGAGGCTCCAGAAAGAGAGAAGAGAGGATGGGGGAGGAGCCTGATCAGGCTCTGTGTATGCGGGAAGCAAAAAGACACAGAGAAAGAGAGAGTTGTACAGTCGAGGTATGCTTTGTATTTATAGATGAGTTTTGTTATAAAAAATTACAGTCGCGCAATTAATATAATTTTTTCATATTTAAAATTTAAATTAATATTATTTTTAATAAAATTTATTTTTTAATTTATTATATTATATTAATACACATATTAATATATAATTATGTTTATAACTATATTTTTTCTTTTATATAGATAGAACGTTCCGATTGCGGGCTCCCCACGACCTTTGCAAGTTGGGGTTGGGGTGTTCTCCCTGGTCAGGTCCAGTCCATTATCGCCGCAGATACATGTATATTCTTTTCCATAGACTTATTAATATGATCGTCACTGTTCATTCTTATCTATATTTGCAAAAGCAAAGTGCTACTTTGACTATAAAAAAAAGTGTGCAAATGAGTGACTGAATGAAATTATTTTATTTTATTTTTTTCGTATGAATAAAAAATAAATTGCATAACTGATTTTCCATTAAAAAAAATCAAAAATGAAAAAAAAAATTGCCATAAAACTTGATCCAAGAAGCACGATATTTGCAAATTAATTTTTTTTTAATGATAACCATGCGACGGGATAAATGTGTAGTATATAATGTTTTCCTTTTCATAATGTTAAGATATACATTAATTAGAAAAAATTTATTAATTTATTGTAAGAAGAAAATTATATTTGAATGAGATAAATGTATTGTTAACTTTGTGTTATTTTTAAGAATACAAATTTGGGACCCAAAAAAAAAAAAAGTGAGAGAAAGATAAAGAATTTGTTGGACAAAGACAACGTGTATGACTATTATTTATATTATTCTTCTTACTACTTACATTTATTTAGGATTTGTTTGGAAATATAACTGTTCTCCAATATTTTTTTTATATTTTCATTTCAAACATCATTTGAATATAAAATACTTTTTGATTTTAAATTTTCAAATTTCTGATTTAATCATTATAATTTTTCCAAATTTATAAATAAAACACAAAAAAAAATATAACTTTTATAAATTTCTAAACAAAAATAATATTATAAAATTATATTCAACTTTTTATCTCACATTTTTCAAAACTCAATAAAACTTCTTAATTTAAATTATTTCACTACGATTTTCAAACAATTTCATTATTATTCATATATATTTTTAAATGTTTTTGGTATCCAAATATGCTGTAAATCCATGTGTTATTTCTACTTTGTTGTGAGATTTCTTAGTCTAAAAAAGAAACGTAACTAAAAACACGTGTTTCTTTAAGGTGTCGTTTAGATAATGTGTTGATATAAGATTAAAGTTAAATAAAATATTGTTAGAATATTTTTTTAATATTATTATTGTTTGATATTTGAAAATTTTAAATTATTTATTATATCTAGTGTGAAAATTTAGAAAAATTATAATGATAAGATGAGATGAGATTAAATATTTTTACTATCCAAACAGAGCCTTAAAAGATTATGTTAAAATAACATATCGATTTATGTAGGATGTATAAAACTTATTCTTACCCAAAAATAGTTCATACCAAAACAAAATAGCGATGAAGTAATATGTATGAAATAATTCTAAATCATCGTATATATTATAGTCATCATCATGATTATTTGTTAGCAAGGTTATTATCTTAGTATTAATCCCTTAACCAATCTAAATGATGTCATTGACTAACCTTTCAATAGAATACAAATACGTTAGTAATAATATTTGATTGAATAATACTAAATATAATTTTAAGATATGTAAGTTTCGCGTATTCTTTTTTAAAAAAATTAGGTCTATTATTAAAGAAAAACAATTTTTTTTTTATATATGTTTCAAAATTAATCATTTTTTTTTAATATGCAGGACTTGCCTAACCTAAAATTATAAATATTATTTCTCTATTTGATTAATAATGGTTGGTGCACGAACTCCCGATCAACATGACACTATAGCATGTAATGTCCACATTAAGGATTAATTAGTATACTAGGGTTCATGCATCTAACACTATTCATATTACATATTTGATTGTACTTTTAAAAAAAGAAGTTTTATAATTATAAAGGAATTTATAAAAATAAAAAAAATATTAATCATTAAGATAAAGCAAATGTGACTTTAGGACCGCAACATGCATTAGATTCAGCCCCCGATGCCCCCATAATCTTTACATTCAACAGATACTTTATAGATTCTAGTTTATATGAATATGCATATGAAATTTCATCTATTGGATTCGATTTGATTGTGCTTTTCCTGATAACGAATATCTTTTTATTTTTTATTTTTTTTGGGTACCTTCGTGATAACGAATATACAGAAAAGAAAAATGTTCTCCAACCTCGCTGTAGGCCCAACTCTTTTTCTTTTCTAGGGGAAATTCTTTAGTTTTACTTTAAAAAACTATTATTTATTTTTTAAATTGAATCTCAAGTTATCAAAATTTACAATTTAGTACTCCGTTTTAAAAGGTTCTTTTGAGAAATTTATTCCATCCATCTTTGGAGACTTTAAAATATGACAAATTTTAGGTCTTCTTTGATTATATAGTTTAGAGAAAATGAGATAATTTCGTTAAAATTTAAATAAAATATTATTATAATATAATTTTTATTTTAAAATTTAAAAAAATTGAATTATTTATTATATTTTATGTAAGAATTTGAATAAAATATAATAATTATATAAAATAAGATAATATGATATAATTTGATTTTGTACCAACAGACTAGCCCTAAATTTTTGAAGTGAGTTATTAGAAATATGTATCTAAAATAAAAATAAAAAATAAAAAATAAAAAAGGGACCACCGACAAGGAATGGCCTACGTTGGACCTTTGTACTCAATTTGGACCACCTAATTTAGTTTCTTGTATTATAATTTAGTTTTTTGTTATTTTTATTCCTTTATTAGTAATGCTAGGTAAAGTGATTGGTTTTTAGACATGTAGAGAATGACACGATCATCTAGCCTTGGTCCTCTCATCATCTTATCCTCGAAAGACAGATTTGAAGAACACAATGTTTGGGACTGGGTACGACCCCTCTTCTTTCTTTAGACTATAGTTTTTTGTTTTTTGATATGGATTGAGCATTTTGTTGAGGAGAAGGGAATTCTGATTATCTCTTTTAAGAGAATTGTGTATTACAATTAGTAGTCAAGTCTCTTTATAGAGATGAGTAATCAGTATAAGAATACGTAATTACATCTTTCGAAAGTTTTTTAGTGCAGTCTTTGATTTTGTATTTGATTGCTTGCTTGAGTAGGGGGCAAATCCTGAAGAAAGCTAAAAAGTGTTGTTTGATGAGCCTGCATAGTATTAAGTAGTTGGTCAGGTAAAGGTTGACCAAGCTAATGATGCTTAGCTGATCTTTTTGGATGATCAACGACACTGGCACTGAGACAACCTGCACTCCCATGGGGATATCAGTTGGGAATCTTGGACAATGGGCAAAAGCCCGATCCAGCAATGTTGCGTGAGTGAAGAAGGGTAATGCCGCTTGTAAAGCTCTTTCGTCGAGTGCAGGATCATGACAGGACTTGAGGAAGAAGCCCTGGCTTACTTCGTGCCTGCAAAACAACAAAAATATCCAAGTAATATCCAGTGAGCTTTTTCATAATTTTACTTAATGAAAAATACATGAACAAAAATATCCAGTGAGATTTCTTATACTATTTGAATTAAAAATTTTAATAAAAAATGTTCTTCATAAACTAAAGGAATAACAGATGAAATTACTTCTATAATGTGTTTTTTAAAATTACAAACAACAAAATGTATAATAGAAATATATACATACACATGCATATATGCAAGCATAATCGTCATCGTATAGATCGATATGGCCCCCAAGTCAAAGTTCTGGTTCCGCCACAAATAATGGGTTTGCTTTTTAATAAACTAATTATGCAGAATTTATATATTTGAAACTTATACATCATTATTCCACAATTACGTTGAATTGAAGAGACTTACAAAGTGGTAAAACTTAACTCTCTCCCCTTGCACACGTTTTTTTTTTTTCGGTGACAGTGGAAGTGGAGAAAGTTGTGGGAACCTAAATTGAATGGGTACGTATACCATTTATGTTCGTATAAGAGCCAGACCCCAAGTGGGGTTCTTTCGTATTTTGATAAAAAGAAATAATTTGTACAAATCTTAGATAGATAAGTTTTGCGCAAGCCTTTGTAAAGAAATAAACTCCTCCTTAAAAAAGTGTATAAAAGACTATTCTTTTTTAGTGGAATCCATTCTTTTACAAAGAACTTGTATGAAATTTATCTATTTGAAATTTGTACATAGTATTACTCTTTCTATATATATATAAATCAAAAGGGGATCATAGAAGATCCTTGATTCTATTTGAATATTTAATAAATATAATCTTTAGACATTGGAATAAGAGGATCCTAATTTATCTAGTTTGGAAAGCACACATGACAATGCAATTTTTTGTTTTCTTATTTTCTAAATTAAAAATCAATATTTTCAAGCACCATTGTAATATAGAAATCTATTTGAAGTCTTTATATTTGTGCTTAATTATTAAAGTTATGTTATAACTATTAAACATGTAAAGGTCGACATGTTTAATAGTAGACCTAAATTATGGAAATAGAGACATAAAAAGTAGGAGATACTTTAAAATGAAGGCTGAGATTTATTTTTGAGTTGGGAGGGGCTTCCAGCCAGATGGGTGTAGAATGATTCGTTTTACACCCACTAATAACACTATGACATGTAGGAGTTCTACCAAGATAAAGAATAGAAGTTCATGTAGTGAATCTTTTACTGTGCCCTTCGTCTCCAACCCCCCCCCCCCCAAAAAAAAAAACCCTGATTGTGCCCTTCCCCCCAAAAAAGAACCCAATCTCCCCCTACCCCTCCCTTGTCGCTCGTTATCCCTCCTCCCAATATGTGTATTTGTTCCTCTGTAATGGGTGTAAAACAAAGAACGTCTCACCACTTCTTTTCTTTGCATTCAATTTGTACAAAAAATTGCCAATGAAGTAGTGTTTCTTTTATTTGTATTAATTAATTAGAACTTGGAAGCAGATCCTAGCGTGCAAAAAAACAGATCCAATGTCAAATATTTTGTCTCTATTTAATTTGAATGAAGTGAAAGCTAGCTAGCTAGGATTTACCTTTCCTATATGATCAATACCATTCATCATCATCATGTTTGATCTCTAATCCAGTGGTAGAATGAAATTATTTAGACATGAAAGGTAAGCAATCTAAGAAATGGGACCTGATCTATTTTGATAAGAAATAGTAGTATTTGGGATAGCAAAAATGCATTAAAAATTCTCAACAAATCATGCCTTGCACATTTGTTGCTCTGTGGGTGCATTTGTTGCTCAAGTTCAGTGGGGTTCAGTGGGTTCATAGTGCTCCAGTGAGTGGGGATGGAATGGGTTTGACGGGGCGACGGGGGCTGGGGGGGGGGGGGGGGGAGAAGGAGACGATATTGGATTTTCGACAAAGATGGGATAGGTTTGACAAAGCTCCAATGAGGTTTTTGATGGAGAGAGAGGTTTTCGATGAAGACAGTAGGTTTGAATAGAGAAGAGGGAGATTTTTGGGGAAGAAGAAAGAGAGGAAGTGAGAAGTTTGAAAATGGAAAAAGGAAGGCTATACTCACATCCACGCTAATTCTCGTAAAACCATGATGTGTCGAAATTTCATTAGATGGTGTAAAAGGGAAAAGGACACCCTGATCTATTTGAAACTTTTCCCTTTTGAGTTTTTCTACTTGCATCTGTAGGCATATGCCAAATTCACCCTCCTGAAGCCATGGGTAGAACACTAGGTGGAGAGACCCAATGTCAAGTGAAATAAATACTGCGGCTTCGATCTTTTTCAACAAAATCTTTAAGTAGCAAATCAACAAAACCTAAAGTAATTTTTCTTTCCTCTTCAAGTTTACCTACTATCGTACCAAAGTGAATATGATCACCACCCGTCACAAATTCATACCAATCTATAGAATTATTTAAAATTTCGATATATTATAGCTAAAGTTAACAATTTTGATAATATATCAAAATCCATTCCTTGTTGATTCAAATGAATTCTTAAGGTTCCAACAGACAAAGTAAATATACCTAATAGAAGTGGAGGGCCCATTTCGTATTTAATCCCAGTATAGAAATCCTCTGTAAGCAGGCTCGAACTGAAGAGCCTAGGCCCAACAGGGATCTGCACACTACAAGCCACTTATTTAGGAAGAAGCAAGTTTCATGCACGTACATGACTATTTCGGTTATATAGAGATGATCTAAGTTGATAAATACAATACATGATAAACATCACAGGAAAGTAATCTCATATAATGTTGATCTAACTCGATAGGAATTCTCTATATATACTAGATAACTCCAAAAACGATCTATCTTTGAATCCTGAATTACTTGAGTGAAACACTTTATTGACTTAAGTGTCAATTCTCAGGCGTATCACACCGAAGTCTTCTTGATATTTGCAGGTGAATGGTTGCATTTTGGTGGTGGCACATGTCCTTAACATTGGCACCATTAGTGGGATTTGAATTTGGTCTCTCGTTATAGACCAACGTGTTTCTCACATGCCGACTGTAACCTATTCCTTAGCAAACCGAGAGATGGATACACTGTCAACAGCTATGGAAGCACAACTAGCAACAACTGAGGAAAAACTGAAGAAGGCATTGGAGGCCATAGAAATCCTGAAGAAAGAAAATGACGATTTGTGGTGAAAGAATGGTGAATTTGATGACACCACCATACCTGATCACGGTGAGCAAAGTGAGGGAGAGGTGCAGTGCAATGCAGAGTCAAGCCTAGGAAGGGCAAAGAAGCAGAAGATGCACGATGAATTGAAAGAACTGGTGGGAAATTACGAAGAGATAGCGAGGAGAATGAGGGGATCTTTCTCGGTGGAATGCTTGCTAAACCAAATTGACCTGCCATATAGCGAACAAATTATGGCCATGCCGCTCCTGCCAAAGTTCAAGATAACCCAGATAGACATGTATGATAGGTCCAAAGATCCAGTAGACTATTTGGAGAACCTCAAGGCTCACATCACGCTTCATGGTCTTCCAAGAGAGATTGCGTGCTGAGCTTTTCCTTTGATCCTAAAGGGAACAACAAGAGGGTGGTTTGGAACCCTCAAGCCAAGTTCAATAAGCAGTTTCTAAGAGTTGGCTAAACAATTCCTAACCTAGTTTATACCCAGTAGGAGGCGTCAGTGCCCAACTGCCTACCTAGTACCTGCTAACATTAAAGGAAAAAGAAGATGAGAATTTAAGACCTACCGTACCCGCTTCAACAAAAAAAGGTTAACAACAGACGACTAGGATGAAAAGATTACCCTCGCCGCCTCCTAGGCAGGATATGACCATGAAGTCCCTTTATGGCAAAGCTGACCAGAAAGACTCATTTCACCCTTAGGGAGTTCATGGATAGAGCGGATGACTTTGTTAATGTGGAAGACACACTGAAGGCTAGGAGGATCCTCGAAAGAAGGACAACAAGGTTGAATGGAGGAGTGGGTAGGTTGACAGAAAAACTGGTGTGAGTCAACAGGTAAGGAGGAAAGAAACGCGACCAAATCACAATGCTAGACTGATGCATAGTAATTTAAACATACGGGAAGAAGAGAATGAGAGTAAAGAATGGCATCAACTTAAGGCGGGCAGTCGCTACTACAAGTACCACCAGACAGGGTTGCACTGGACTGAGGACTGTATAACCATGAAGAAAAGATTAACCGAATTGGTGGGAATGAGAGAGTTGGAAGGATGATGGCAGAATGCTCAAAACCTAGAAGGCGCCGGGAGACTAGGTAGGTATTGCAAGGAGTAGTAGCCTTGAGCAACAATGACAATACCAAACCGAGGTTCACCGAAACGATAGGAACATGGCACTCTCAAAGGGCAATAGGAACGGGGCACCCATAGAATAAATTCAGACAATAGCAGGGGGCTTTGCTTGGGGAGGCATATCCACATCTAGCGGGAAGGCGTATGCATGAAGGGTAACGTATGAAGACGTATATGTAACAGATAAAGCCCCTAAGCACCAGAAGCTTAGTAACCTGATGACAATATCTTTTAGGGAGGAGGACCAGGAAGGAGTGCTGTATTCATATGATAATACTTTAGTGGTCACCCTTGTGATAGCAAACTACATAACCAGGCGGGTACTAATCAATAATGGAAGCTCTACAAATATACTATTCTAGGAAGCGTTCGCCAAAATGGGTATCAACGCCAATAAATTAAGGCCCTCCCTAACGCCACTAAAGGGTTTCTCTGGAGATACAATACAACACGTTGTGGCTACCACCCTCCCTTTAACCTTCGATACTTGGACATGGACAACCACCACCATGATCGACTTCTTGGTGGTAAAATCTCCATCTTCCTACAACGCAATATTGGGAAGACCAATACTCAACCATCTCAAGGTGATAACATCCACATACCACCTCAAGATGAAGTTTCCAATTGATAACGTGGTCGGAGAGTTGCAAGGTGAACAAGCTCTAGCACGAGAATGTGATATGCAAGAGTTAAGAAGTGGGCGAAATGAAGCATTGGCACCACCCTTTCCATTGCCTTTGACAGTGGTTTTGGAAAAAGGGGTGGAGGTCAAAGACGAGCAGAGTCATTAGCATGCTGAGACTAATGAACCATTGGAACTTGTGACACTATATCCAGATTGCCTCATAACTACCACATATATTGGGAGCCAAGTTGCGCGAGAGGATAAAGAAGCCCTAAAACAGCTGTTAATAGAACACATGGATGTGTTTGCATGAAATCATGAAGACATGCCCAGCATAGATAACATCATTAAACACTGCTTGTGTGTGGATCCCACCCACAAGATAGCACGCCAAAAAAGAAGTTTGTTTAGTGTGAACTAGTATGCTGCCATTAACGTGGAAGTAAAGAGATTACTTACTGCTGGGTTCATCGAGGAAACTCATTACCCAAAGTGGTTATCCAACATTGTGTTGGTAAAAAATGCGAATGGGAAGTAGAGAATGTGCGTGGACTTCACCGACTTAAATAAAGCTTACCTAAAGGACAGTTTTCCTTTACCACGCATCGATGTTACTGTGGAGGCAATAGCAGGACACCGTATGCTGAGTTTTATGGATGCCTGCTCGGGTTACAATCAGATAACAATGCACGTAGCATATGAGGAGAAAACCTCATTTATAATGGATTGGGGGATGTATTGCTATCAGGTTAGTTAATTGCATGTTCAAGGAACGGATTGAGAAGTCTATGGAAGTATATGTAGACGACTTGTTAGTGAAGATCAAGGAACCCACCAGGCACCTTGATGACTTGTGAGTGGTGTTTGGAATCTTACACCGTTATAGAATGAGACTGAACCCTACAAAATGTGCTTTTGGAGTTGAGTCAGGAAAGTTCTTGGGATTTATCGTATCTGAAAAAAGGAATTGAAGTCTCTCCAGAGAAGATAGAAGCCATACTCAACATGGAACTGTTAAGAAATATGAATGAAACTCAGCAGTTTGGGCAGGGTAGCCGCTTTAAGTAGATTCATAGCCAGATTGACAGACAAATGCCTCCCCTTTTTGCGAGTACTACGTAAGACACACCCATGGAACGAAGAGTGTGATGAGGCCTTCAAAAAATTGAAGCAACACCTAACTAGCTCACCACTCCTAAAGCAGCAAGAGAAAGGCGATAAACTTTGTGCATATCTAGTAGTTTCCCCACATGCAGTATTAGCAGTCCTAGTAAAAGAAGAGGTGGTTTTCCTGCATCCTGTGTATTACATAAGTTGGGCTCTCAAAGGAGTAGAAGTAAGGTATCCTCGAGTTGAGATGTTAGCCTTCGCCTTGGGAACGGCGGCGAGAAGACTCCACTTATACTTTCAAGCCTACACAATAAGAGTGCTTATAAAGAGCCCGTTAGCAAAAACCTTAAGAAAACCTAATAGCTCAGGAAGACTGGTAGGGTGGTCAATTGAACTAAGTGAATTTGATTTAGAATATATGCCTAAGAGGGCGGTAAAGGGTCAAGTGCTGGCAGACTTTGTGGCAGAATTTTTGGATTTTCCCCAAAAGGACACAGTAGCTCTAATGGGAAAGCTTAGGCTGTTATAGAATGAGAATGAATCTTGCAAAATGTACTTTTGGAGTTGAGTCAGGAAAGTTTTTCAGATTTATCGTATCTGAAAGAGGAATTGAGGCCTCTCCAGAGAAGATAGAAGCCATACTCAACATGAAGCCGCCAAGATAGGGGCAACCAAGATAGAGGTAAAGTCAAACTCGTAGTGGTTGTAAATCAAGTGTTGGGCTTATATGTTAAAAAATGAGAGAAATTGAAAAAGTATCTAGCATGAGTTTGGGCGGCACGTGACCTCTTCTTGTATTTTGATATAACCTATATACCAAGGGCAGATAGCGAAGTGGCATATAAATTGGCACGTACAACATTAGGAATGGAAAAGACGCCTCTCCCATGGTAAGTGGAAAGGATAATCATCGAGATCTCGACCATTGGAAAAGAGGTAGGCATCCTGGTCTCCAATATCCTAGATTGGGCGAATAGTATGGCCTAGTACCTAGATGAAGGAAAGTTACCAAAGAAAAAGGAAGATGCAAGGAGGGTAAGGAGAAAGGCAGCATGGTTTATGCTCATTAATGGAGTCCTTTATAAAAGAGGTTTCTCAACCCAATTGTTATGGTATATTTCCCTACAAGAAGCCCAGTATGTCTTAGTGGAAATACATGAAATAATATGTGGAAACCATTCTGGTGGAAAAACTTTAGCTAGAAAGGTGATAAGGGCAGGATATTATTGGTCTAACGTGTTAAGAGATGCTCGAGAATTCACTAAAAAGTGCGTCAAGTGCCAGACATACGTGCCAATACTGCACGCCTTTCCAGAGAGATTAACATCCATGACAGGACCATGGCCTTTTGCACAATGGGGCCTCGGTTTGGTTGGATTGTTTCCGACAGGGAGAGGCGGAGTAAAGTTCATGGTTGTCGCTGTAGGTTATTTCACAAAGTGGGTGGAGACCAAGTCACTGGCAATTTGACAAGCAAGATCGTGACAAGGTTTTTATGGAAAAATGTAGTTTACAAATTTGGAATCCCACAAAGCATAGTGTCAGACAATGGGCGCCAGTTTGACTCTGATCATTATAGAGAATGATGTGCGGAGTTAAAGATTAAGGTGAAGTACTCCTCACCAAGCCACCCTCAAGTGAATGGGCAAGCAGAAACAACAAACAAGGTACTACTCTCAATTTTGAAGAAGAGGGTCGTGGAGAAAAAGGGAGAATGGGCGGATGAACTACCACGGGTACTTTGGGCATATAGAACATTAGCAAAAATTTCAACAAGGGAATCTCCATTCACATTGGCTTATGGGTGTGAGGCGGTTCTCCTAATTGAGGTGGGGCTCTCAAGTTATCGAACGAGCCACTTCTCAGCTGCCCAAATGATAAAAAAATATAGGAGTACCTTGATTTAGTGGAGGAAGAAAGAGAAATAGTGGAAGCCAGAATGTTACAGGAAAAATCTAAAACCAAGCAATACTTCAACAAAAGGGTAAAACTCAAGACTTTTAAGATAGGAAATCTAGTTTTGAAGAAAAGCGGGGTGACTACCCACGATGAAGGGAAGAAGGGGCTTCGGTGGGAAGGGACTTACTTGGTGGTAGCAAATAATAGACCTGGGTCGAACCATTTGAAAGACAGCCAATGGAAGGACCTTCCACACCTGTGGAATGTAGAGTACTTAAGGAAATTTTATCAATAGCATGTAGTTGTTCCATGTACTTTGATTTCATTTCTTTTGTATTGATGCTATTACTTTTATATATCCATGTTTGTGGTAACATTTGCATCTGTTTATTACAAATCATGTCACGCTCTGTTTCATTGATGATCTCTTGGTAGAAATAAATACACACAGGCGCGCATTTGTGCAAAATCGAGTGAGTACGCCATGAAAAAAGGGCGTGAAGGTTACCACACCATGCCACCCTTAAACACTTATGATAAGCTTTAGTAGCTTGAGGTGTCATGAAAAAAGGGAGTGGAGATCATTAGACCACGCCACCTTTAAACACTTATGACAAGTCTCAACAGTTTGTGGTGCCATGAAGAAAGGGCGCTGGGTTACAAGACCACACCACCCTTAAACACTTATGACAAGCCTTAGCAGCTTACGGGGCATGAAGAAAGGGCATGGAGGTTATTAGATCATGCCACCCTTAAACACCTATGACAAGTTTTAGTGGCTTATGGTGCCATGAAAAAATAGCGTGGAGGTCATCAGACCACGCCACACCTATGACAAGCCATAATAGCTTGTGGTGCCATGAGAAAAGGGCTGGGAGGTCATCAGACCACGCCACCCTTAAACACCTATGACAAGCCTTAGCAGCTATCAGTGCCATAAAAAAAAGGTGCGAAGGTCATCAGATTACACCACTCTTAAACACCTATGATAAGGTTTAGCAGCTTGTGGTGCTATGAAAAAAGGGCGCAGAGGTCAGTAAATCATGCCAACCTTAAACACTTATGATAAGTCTTAGTAACTTACGGTGTAATGAAAAAAGAGAGCAGAGGTCATCAGACCATGCCATACCTATGACAAGGCTTAGCAGCTTGCGGTCAATGTTTTGAATACCGTACCGGATGCCGTACCGGTCAAGGCACTGGAACGAAATATTTCGGTACCGGTACCGTTTCGTGTACCGTTTCAGGATAGTCGATATATAAATAAATTATATATATAAATATATATATATTAATTATATTTCAAAAGAATAATTTATATATAAATAAATTATACATAAATACATATATCTATATAAATTATAAATAGTTTAGTCTAAATTGGGGGTAAAAAAATAAATTTATTGTTTGAAAAAATGAAAAAAAAAAAAAAAAAGGAAACCGAAATACCGGCCGGTACAGGCCGAAATCTCGGCCGGTACAGCCGGTACCGGCCGGTACGGCCGGTATTTGAACCGGTACGAAATTACAGAATTTCTGTACCGGTCCGGTGGCCGGTACGGAATATACCGGCCGGTACGGTATGATTTTAAAAACACTGCTTACGGTGCCATGAAAAGGGAGCACAGTAATCGTTAGACCATGCCCCTCCCTAAAGTGCCTATCATGAGCCTCAGCGAATTAAAAAACAAAAAACCAAGAGCAAACAATTCCAATAAAATAAAAGGCAAGGGCCAAGGGTGCACAACAGGAAAATCAACATATTTTCATTATCAAGGCTCGATAAACCAGAGTCTGTTATTAGTACAAAGTGACAAACGGTACAAATACAATGAGTAAGCATAATACAAGAAAAGTTGAGAGAAAAAGAGGGGAAAAAAATCCATCTGAAGGAAGCTAGGGGGCGTCATTCCTAGCGAGTGGTGGCAGTGGAGCTATGCCTCAAGCATCTCATCCCACCCAAAAGTGTTGACATGGCGGCGGGGAGTAACTTCAGCAAGGAACATGCTCCGATCTAGATTCTTGAGGTCTATACTAGGGTCAGTCAAGAAGCGGGACCTGAGCCTCAAGATGCTAGCACCATAGCCATAGGCGAAGGCACGATCCCTGGTAGCAGGTGCTAGGACTAGTTGGCCATGCAGGCGGGCAATCTCCGTCTGAGCAGTAGCTAATTCATTCCTTTTCTCAGTCAGTTGCCGGTCATTGGCAAGGAAAGCCAGACTTGATTTCCTAAGCTCCTCATCTGAATACCTGCGGTTGTCCTTGTATTGTTGGTGACGTTCCTATAGTTTTGTCAAGGGCCCCTACGCCTCAAAAGGGTCAAGGACGGTGAGACAGTTCTTCTCCATAGCAGCCACCAACTCTTCAGCTAGCCCCTTGCTGCGTTTTTGCTCCTGGGTTAGATCCTCGCAGGTTGAACCCAACTCCTAATTGCAGGCAAGCAGCTCAGAATTAAGGTGAGCAAGGTTCAATTTGAAACCCGTTTCAGAAACTTGGAACTTTGTAGAGTCCATTTCTGATTGAAGAAGCCTCAAGGTGAAGTCATCCTTAGTTTTTGCCTCTTGGGCACGGCGAACGGTGTTGCGGAGCTTGAAGACTTCACCCTTGAGAATCTCCATATCCCTGTGCAAGGAGTGAGAATAGCCTTCCAACTGGTCTAGCAGTATCTCCAACTCCTTCTTCTTCTTTGCCAGAATCTGTAGCTTTGATCGGTCCACCAACCATATTTCCAAAGTGAGCTTGGCAACATAGCATAAGTTTTGCCGCTCTCTAGGCACTCAAGTAAGAAATCGCATAAGAACTTATAAAAAAAAGGGGGAGAGCAAGTTAATTGCAGGTGATACCTTAGAAAGCCAATCTTTTAGGTGGCTAGTCATTTGGGTATTGGCGGAGGAAGAAGAGGTGCCCCCAAAGATCTCCTCAGGAATAGGAATACCCCTAGGTAGGAAGGTCTTATCAAGCCTCGGCGTTGAGTTCTCTATTCCTTCTAGGGGGACCTCTAAGGCTTACAAATGGGAGGAAGGTCCTGGTGTAGGCCAAATAGGCCTAAAGTAAACAAATGTCTCATCCCAGCAAACCGCCGAAGCCATCAAGAAAGAGAGATTCGATGTCTTTGCCAAAGGATGGGGAGAAGAGAGGAGGAAGTGACAGGTACTCGCCACTGCGAGGCAACGATTGAGTGTTGCCCCTAGAAACAGTGACCGGTAGGGTCTCTGGGAGGGGCGAGTTGGCACCCACCTCATCGCCCCTTCTTCATGGAGAAGTGGTGTGCCCCCGAACCCGCCACCCAGGTCTCTTGCGTGGGCAGGAGCTCTATCCGCCCTATTAGTAGGCAGAACATTCGCTATCTCTTTGTAAACACTCCCAGTCGAGGGAGGGATGTGACCTCCTGTCACAGGCGGATGAACCTCCTCGCCCATGACAGGATCCAAATTAAAGCTACAACTTCAACGTCCAACTTGCCCTCCCCCACCAGGTCATCAAAGATGGGGAATTCAAAAATGGGGTTGGACGCTAGGGTGCGTGATGGGGGGGTCAAGTTGGAAGGTGGCAGCTAGATCTGAGAAGGCCAAATTAGCCAAGCCCTCATCGTCTCCCAGTTTGGGAGAATGCAGCTGCACAGAAGACCAGCCAGCCACAAGGAGTTTGGCAAAGGCTAGCAGGGTAGGCACCTGGACGTGGTCACCCTCTAAGGACGTCAGGGCCTTCTTTTGCTTGGGCGTAGGGGGAGAGGTGTCCTCGGCACGAGCCCTCTTCTTTTGCCTCTTCTCTTCCTTTTGTTTCTCATTTCTTTCTTTTTTCTCTTTCTTTTCCATCTTCTCATCTTTATTTTTCTTGCTCTTCTTCTCCTTTTTCTCTTCGCCTTTTTCCTCTTCGGACGACTTATTCTTTTCCTCCAATGGTTGGTTGTCCTTATTGCCTTTCTTTGAAGGCTTGCCAAAGTTAGGGAGAGGAATTGTGGTAGAGATCATGAATGATCGCCCTTGAATGTGGGAGCAGTTGGGGGACATCATAAACCAATCAATATGGGTGGGTAGCAATAGGAAGTTGGTCCAAAGATCATCAGAGTGAGCCTGAGCCCAAGAGCGGACAATTTTAATTTGGGCCAACTCTTGAATTGACAAAGGGTCCATGTTCACCCACATACTTTTATCATTAGGAAAGGTGCCTCAGATGGCCCTAACTTGAAAATCTTTTAGAGAGGCTTGAGGGGCAGGAAACTCCCATCCCTGGCCAGTAATAAAAAAGAACCTGCTCGTCCAGTTCTTGGCATTTGAATTTCGAGTCTCAAATCGGGCCAACGTCTACCTTTTGTCTTTCTTGCGAAAGCTAGCAATGTCACCATTGGTGGCGGGCCTCGCATTGTAAAAAGACAAGAACTCCCGAGTAGTCAGGTCAGGGTAAATGTCCCCGAGGGGCTCTAGGACCATACAAAAAACTACGCAGCGCAAAAAAAGGCCCTCAGTGTGAAGGGATGGAGTTGAGTAGGCACCAAACCGAGCAAATCTAAAATGTCGCGAAGAGGGTGATAAAAGGGAAGTCTCAACCCATGGGACAAAAGGGAGGTGGTTAGGGTAACTTTTTCAATGAACCATTCGTCGTCGCAGCACCCAGACAAAGGAACTTCCAACATTGCATCTTCAGGGATGCATAATTCATCCCTAATCACTGGAAAATGCTTTTGTCTCAGGGCTGAATGCCACCCATACCCATCAAAGACTGGGTTTCTGGTGCTGGGGAAGATTGTTCAGAACTACCACCATATTCTACCATGGAAGTTTGAGAGGAAAAATGGCAAGTAAATAAGTAAGTAAGATGAGGTGGGTAAACGCCAAGAAACAAGAACAAAGGAAAGCATGAGCAAGAATGGGAACAGGGAAAGGTAGTCAGGAGAAGAATAAAAAAGATTGGTAGACGAGTATTTAAAAGGGGCAAATACAAAATGCCAGTCATAAGCATCATGACCTAACACTGGAACAGAAAAGTAACCGTCACACGGAATCTTTACCGACGTTACATTAGCAGTTAATCATGAAGGACTCTTCGATTTTTGAAAATGTAAAGGAATAGCGGGGTACGTAGATGGGCTGGGGTCTGTTTAAAAATGGGGCTTGTAAGGGAAAGGGGCCCATAACAAGGTACACACCAACAAAATATACACGATGATAATAAAAGTGTTTTGAAAAAAATTCTCAACATAAATTCCTCACACCATGGTGCAAAGGGAATTAGCGGGGTAGTTGGAGGGCCCATTTCGTATTTAAGTCCAATATAAAAATCCTCTATAAGCAGGCTCGAACTGATGAGTCCAGGCCCAATAGGGATCTACACACTACACGTCACTTATTTAGGAAGAAGTAAGTCTCATGCACGTACATGACTATTTCTGTTACATAGTAATGATCTAAGTCGATAAACATAGAACATAATAAATATCACATGAAAGTAATCTCATATAATGTTGATCGAACTTGATAGGAATTCTCTATATATATCAGGTAACTCCAAAATCAATCTATCTTTGAATTCTGAATTATTTGAGTGAAACATTTTACTGACTTAAGCATCGAAGTGTCCTCAGGCGTATCACACCAAAGTCTTCTTGATATTTGCAGTTAAACGGTTGCATTTCTTCGGTGGGACACGTCCTTAACAACAAGTATAGGAAATTGCATAGCACCATCCGATTCATGGTAATATGAAAAATTGTTCTTAATGGCAAAATAGCAATAGTAACAAAGCGTTGCGTATCTTTCTTATATCAATCTCAATTAAACACTACTAAGATTTGATTTTAATAAAAAAAATGTTAAAATTATATATTTTTTAATAAATTAAATCTTATCGTATTGAAAACAGATTAAAATATGCTGATTTTATAAATATAATCTTCTTTATTTCTTGTTTTAGAGTTATGGTAGCAGTAACTATGCTAAGATAATAATGATAATTTATGGACCTGTAGCTAGGTCGAATGTGTTGAGCCAGAAAAGAATGGATTGATGTGAGTGACGCTGTCTAGTCTAAGAGGAAACTTTTGATTTAGCCTTGCACCATTGATCTGTGACCTTTGGGCCGGATTCGGTAACTAGCCTAAATCCATTGGACTAATGTGAGTGCTCCTCTTAAATTCTTCATTTCTTTTTATTTTGCTATTAATTGCCTCTTTTTTTATTTTTTGCTGAAAAAAAGATAATCATCAATAAAATCATATTATAAGATCACACAAATATTTTTAAAATAATAATAATATTAAAAAATATATTTCAACAGTATTTTATTTAACTTTTAATTTTTATCTAAAACCATCTCATATTATCTCACTATCCAAATTGCACCTTACAACAGTCAGAGATACAATTTCCCTTATACAAGTCTATAATATTGGTATCCGTAGCCCCCTCAGCAATTATATGTGCTTGTCGATTAGCAGTTCTGAAAATATCCATAAACTTTCAATCCATTGTTATAGGCAGGTATTCATTTGCATCATCAACTAAACCTCTTAATCTCCATAAAATTGGCTCTTCATTGATGACTTTAAAGACTCCAATGAGTCACCTTCAATTTGTACTTGGTCAATACATATTTTTTCTGCAAGTAGGCATGCTAGAATCGTTGCTTACCTTCTGCTTCGAAGAGCAATGTGGCTGGAATCTTTTATGTCCAAGCATGGTGGATAATCCCTGATGAGTTCCTTGATATTGCAGCAATGACTGAGTATTTTGTTCTCATAGTAGCAACATAGTTGATTTTCCATTTGTCCGTTGCAGGGGGTCCAGCTAATTCCATTTTCCATATCTTCAGCTTTCTGTGCTCCACACAATTCTTCCATTGTGTGTTTTACTCCAGTGATCATCTGCATAACACCTAGATTAATGTCTTGATGGAGTTTTGGGTTTTGACCAAACCATATAGTATCCATGATTATGGCTACGCAAAGATTGAAATCTTTCTCTTTTTCTATATCTACACTTGTCTTTCTTATTGAGACTAAATGTAACAGAGAAAAGGTAGAGAAGATTTGTAATAAAGCGGGATTTGATTTTAGTTTTGTGGTTGACAATAAGGGGCAGGGTGGTGGAATTGCATTTTTGTGGAAAACAAGCATCACTGTTGCTCTAAATTCTTTCTCTCAAAGGTAAATTACTTTAGAGATAACAGATACGGTTGACAATCATAACTGGTTCTTAACAGGGTTTTATGGACATCCTGTGACAGCAAGAAGAGATGGAGGGTGGAGACTACTCAAGTTGCTCAAACAAGATGTGCAGGTATTGTGGTTATCCTTGAAGATTGTAGACTAAGTGACATGGGTTATCAGAGTGCAAAATTCACATGGTGTAACAATAGAGAAGGCAATAGTTTCACAAAGGAAAGATTGGAAAGAGTGTTGGGCAATAATGGATGGCACTCTCTTTTTTCAAATAGTACTATGGTGAATGTTCTTGTTGATCATAGGTCACACCATAGCCCTTTATTATTAAATTGATGTAACCAGACTGGCAACATAAGACAAAAAGGAAGCTAATCAGATATGAAGCTAGTTGATCCTAAAGGGAGGATTGTCAAGAAGTGATTAAAAATACATGGGAGCCCATATATGATTATTATAGTAAACTTGAAGTCACCATTAAGGGTTTGAATAGATGTAAGCTGAACTAGGGATCATGGAGCAAAACAGTACTGGGAAAGCAAAAGGAGTTAATAATAATAATAATAATAAAAAGAGCAGTTTAAACATTTGCAGGGTTCACAAAATAGTTGCTCTCAAGGTCTTATCAAAGAAATGAAAAAGGAAGTGGGGGTGTTGCTAGAGGACGAGGACATAAGGTGGAAGCAGAGAGCAAAATAGAGGTGGTTACATGAAGGGAAAAGGAACACAAAATTTTATCACATGTGTGCAAACCAAAGAAAGAAGGTCAACAAAATCACCAGAATTTTGAATGGAATGGGTGATTTTTCTACTAGGAAAGAGAAAACCAGTGAGATTTTCTAGAAGGTTTTTGCAAATTTGTTTTTATCCACACTTATTAGATGGAACTGAAGAAGCCTTCTCCTCAGTACAACCAAGAGTAGCCAATGAGATGAATTCTAGTCTCACTAAGTTTTTTATCATGTAGGAGGTTGAAAAAGCTATTTTTGAGATTAATGCACTAAGTTCACATGGACCTAACGGATTTCCTGCTGTTTTCTACCAAGATCATTAAAGAACAGTGGGCCATAGTGTCTGTGAAGTTACATTGGAAGTTCTTAATTCAGGAAGTTGGTCAGAAGATGTAAATGACAACTTCATTGTTTTGATCCCCAAAAAGAAAACACCAATTGAAGTTTAAGATTTCTAATCAATAAACCTATACAATGTACTTTACATAATAGTGGCAAAAGTTTTGTCAAACAGGCTTAAATCTATCATTCTCGAGATCATTTCTCCAAATCAAAGTACTCGTCTTGCAAGATTAATCTTAGACAACATAATCATGGCATGTAAAACTATGCACACAATGAATAAAGCTTAAGATAGGATTGAATGGACTTTTTTTAAAACAGTAATGAAAAAGATGAGATTTGATAACAAATGGATAGAGCTCATAATGAAATTTGTTAGCATTGTATCCTACTCTATCTTTATTAATGTGTTCGTCAAAATAAATTTCAGCCTTCTAAAGGTATTCAACAGGGGGACCCTTTATCACGCTATCTTTTTATCATCTGCTCAGAAGCACTTAGCTCCATCCTTCACAATGCTGAGTCAAGAGGTCACATTACATGGATCCCAGCTGCAAGAGGCTCTATCTCTATTAACCATTAATTTTTTATAGATGACAATCTATTATTCTGCAAAGCTAACCCTTTTGTCCTTTGGACTTGAGTAGACAACTTATAAGATTAATGGATATGGATATATATATATATATATATATATATATATCAGGTACACTAAGCAAGATGTCCAAGACATTATCCTGGCTATAGTAGGGATTCAAGCCTCTTTGTCACATGAAAAATACTTGCGATTATGTGTTCTCCTAGGAAGAACAAGGTTAAAAGCTTTCAAGAATGTTTAGACAAAGTCAGAAGCAAAATTAGTAACTAGAAAGTAAAGTTTTTATCTCAAGCTAGTAAGGAAATCCTGCTAAGGGTAGTTTTCCAAGCATTTCCAACTCATAGCATGATAATCTTCAAGATCCCAAAAAGTCTGCTGCAAAAGCTAAACAGAATAATGCAATCTTACTAGTGGGGTCGACGAGAGGATACAAACAATATACACTGGATCAAATGGAAGAAAATGGGGAGAGTAAAGGCTGATGGAGGTCTTGGTTTTAGAGATCAAGGATGGAGGCTAATCTAGGATATAGAATCATTAGCAGCAAAGGTTCTCAAAGCAAAATACTACCCAACAGGAAATTTCCTTAAGGCTAAGTTTTGGTATAGTCCTTCATTCATCTATAGAAGCTTAATGGCTTCCAAACCACTTTTTGAAAAAGGATTGCTATGGAGGATTGGAGATAGGGCATTAATCAATATCTGGAATGATAAGTGGCTGCCTAGACCAGTATCTTTCAATATAGAATCACCCATACAAGTTGTTGCCCAGATGACTAACACAAGAGGGGGGGTGAATTGAGTTGTATTAAAAAATAACAATTATAAATCAAATATATAATATAAAATATAAACAAAATATGAAATAACAATAAATATAAAGAGTAAGGGTAAGAGAGAAGCAAACTCAGTATGTTAACGAGGTTCGGCCCCACTGCCTACGTCCTCGCCTCAAGCTACCCCTTGAGGATTCCCAAATTCACTATTCAACCTCATTCAGGTAGAGATAGAAACCTATTACATCTTTGAACAACACCGCTACAAAGGATCCGTGTAGAACACCCTCTACACTTGCAATCACCTTACACGTGGTGATTCAACTATTCCCCGTGTAGAATACTTTCTACACGCACAAGGGTTATACACACCATTTTTCTGATACAAAAGCTGATAGTGGGTATGTTATCAGAAAACACTCCTCAATGAGTGAAATAAGAACAATACAGCGCAAACTATATCTCTCAAAATGAACAAGGATTAATACTCAATGCTTAGAGAAGAGAGAATGAAAGCTTTGAATGAATATTATATGCTCTTGGCGTTGTAAATGTGAAGCTATCAAATGATCTATTTATAGGCATATGAGACTTCATATTCAAATTTAAAAAGATTCACATGTCAAAGACAACATCATTCACTTTTTCAAAAAATTCAAATAAAAGGTTCTTCTTTTTCAATTGTCAAAGATAACATCATTCACTTTTTCAAAAAAATCAAACCTAATCTTTTACTTTTGGCATATGACAAAATGAGCACACTTTCCTTTTCAAAAAATTCAAACCTAATCTTTTACTTTTTGCATATGACAAAATGAGCACACTTTACTTTTCAAAATTTTCAAACAAAATCATCTACCTTTTGTATAAGTCTAAAAAAGCATCAATCACTTTTGAAAATATTCAAATAAAACATGCACATATGAAAGATGACAATCAATCATCTTTAATATTTTCAAAATTCAACCCTTTAATCAAGGCATGCACATGCAAAAGATGACAATCAATCATCTTTCAAAATTTTCAAATTTAATTTTCAAAAATATTCATGCACATGTAGAAAATATATTTTAATACTTTATGATAAAATATTAATTTTGAACATTAATCCTAATTTCGAATTTTAAGAGATTTACAACATTACTCTATGACTTTAATGTGAACTTGTTTCCTTCTTGCTCATGCTTGGTTTTTTGATGTGCTTGATTCCATTGTGTGAACAACTTGAGCTTGAAATTCCTTTATTCTTTGAATTCATTTGTTATCATCAAAATCTATGTATAAATATATAATTACACAAAACTTGAAATCTTGGTTTCAACACAAGTAGTTTAGAAAAAGGCCAAAGTTAAAGAACTGATTGATAGTATTTCAAAGCAATTGGATGTGAACTTGTTAAGGAGAGTTTTTCAAGAGGAAGAAGCAGAATAGATCAGTAGTATCCCCATAAGTACATGCAACAACCCTGATAGGTCAATATGGAGATACATAACAGATGAAAAATTTTCAGTAAGAAGTACATTTCATCTCCAGAGGGGAAACTCAAGATAGAAAGAAAGGTCGGACATAAATGAAGGACAATAAGGATAAGACATGGTCTAAGATCTGGAGCATTAGAATTGTGAATGCAGTCAAATTTTTTTTGTGGAGAGCATGCATTGAATCTCTTCCGACCAAACTAAATTTGTTCAAAAAGCAAGTGGTTGATAATTCAAACTATCCAATATGTCTTAACAATGAAGAAAGTGTGGAGCATGCCATTTGGAGTTGTTATTTAGCACAAGATGTTTGGGGACTTTGCTCAAGGAAAATACAAAAGTGCAAGCTAGAAAATGACATTCGTGGGAATGGTAAAAAAAATCTTTTTTGTTTTCTTGAGTGATGATAAAATTGAAGAACTTGCAATAATGGCTCACAAAATATGGAAGACGAGAAATTCTTTTGTATTTGAAGAATCGTTTTTGCATTCAGGCACTCTGGTGAACAAAACAATTCAAGGTATTGAAGACTACAAGCAGCTAGATAGAGCAAGCATTATCAGAAATGCAAATAGCCCCCCACGTTGACCAATCTTGGTAACCCCCTCTAGAAAGTTTTATAAAACTCAATTGGGATACAACTCTTGACAAGGCAAAATGTATGATTGACATTGGAGTTGTAGTTCATAATTGGGAAGGCAGGGTGGTAGCTACCCCTAGAGCACTCCCAATGGTTCATATATCATATTCTTTAAAATACATTACCTAAACCTATTTTTTCTATTTTATATACTGATTTTTATAATATACTATTCATTAGCTTATTTATTTTTTCTTTATATAATTTAAATATTATACTTATTAATCTTTTTTTAATTCATTTTAAATATTTTATCTAACTACCAATAATATTCTCATATATTTTGATATTTGCAAGATCTCTTCATATATAATGTCATATAATTATATTTTATTTTAAATTAATCCAAATTTATAAGCTAAACCAAAATATAAATTAATTCAAAAAATAAAAAACAGAGATTATATAATGAAAATATTGTCAAAGTATATTAAAAGAATATCTATTTTCGATAATTCTTGAAAATATTCTAAAAAAATATCTGCCTTTCTTATTAACAATATTAAAACTTTTGCTTGCATAAAAGTCGAAGGGATTATAAACGGAATGTTAGAGAGTAAATTAGAGATAAGAGAGTGGGGCTGTGCAAAAGTGATGAAAGGTTTAAAATGAAAATAAGATAAAAAGGAAAAAGGATGAAACGATAGAGAAATAATTATAAAAAAAAAAATGTTTAGATGAATAGTAACCTCTACATGTAGATAATTTATTATAATTAAATGTAAAATAAAAATAAAATAGATGATTCAATTGAATGGACTTTTGGTCATCTTTTTTATATTTGACAAAAATTTATATTTTATAAAATCTATTATGAATGCTCTTAGAATGAGAAGATTCCTATACCCAAAATTTTCTTGCATAATCCATCAGTGCTTTACAAGTTGCTAATCTTTGCTGAAAACTGGAGTTAAAGCATATCATTGGAGGATAACTGGTCTATCAAATTTGTTCAAAGGGGTACCAACAATGTAGGCCATGCTTTAGCTAAAAATGCCTTAGGGTTAGTGATGATTTGATTGATGGACTTTCCTCCTTGTATTTCTTCTTCTTATAAGGAATAATGAAAGCATAATTTTCATCAAAAAAAAAAAAAAACAAAGGTTCTTGCTTGGGCTGTATGATGCAGTTGATCTAGATTACGATTGGCATCTACTGAAACTTTGAAGTAGGGGTGGGCAGCGGGGCCCCGGAACCCGCTGCCCCGCCCCGTTCGCCCCGCCCCCGCATAGGGCGGGGTGGGGCGCCCCGTACCGTTAGGGCCGGGGCGGGGGCCCCCGGCCCGTTTGGCAACCCCCAGCGGAGGCGGGGGACAGAAACGAACCCCCCGGGCCGTGTTTCCCCCGCCCCGCACCGTTATATATATATAATATATAATATATTATATTATATATATATATAACCGGATATCTAAGAGAAACGGCGCCGTTTTGTCCACCACAAAACGACGCCGTTTTAGTTAGTGGGTTTTATTATTAACCCACTAATTGAAACGGCGCCGTTTTGTTAATCACAAAACGGCACCGTTTCAATAACCCTAACCCATAACCCCACCCCCCCCCCCCCCGGATCCCCTGATTCCCCTCCCCTCCCCTCCCCTCCCGAGTTCCTTCCTCCCCCTTCGGCCTAATCCCTTTTGCTAAAACCCCCGTGTTCGGTGTTCCCTCCTCCCACCGGCAACCAGTCCGGCCGCCGCACGTATTCCATCCTCCCTCTCTCTGGCACGACGCACGACGCCGGACGCACGCCGCACGGTAACATTTCTCCTCCTCTTTTGATTTTCTCCGTTGAGTTTTTATTTTTTATTTTTTATTTAGTTTTGATCAGAGATTGGAGGTAGGATGGGGTTGAATCAGAGATGGAGGATGGGATTTGTTGGATTGTGTGCTGTGGATTCAATGGATTGTGTGATTGTTTGGATTGAATGGATTGTTTTTTTTTTTTTTTTGTAAATTTCATTGAACTTCGGACCCCTAAATTGATTTAGGGGTTTCATGATTGAAACCCCTAAATCAATTTAGGGTTAATTAGGGTTCCAATCCGAAACCTTAATTTGATTTAGGGGTTTCAACTATTGAAACCCCTAAATTTGAAATAGGGTTTCAGATTGTGGCCTGTGGGGTTCCAATCCCACCCCCCCTAATTTTTTTATGGGTTTAGAAACTAGTTTGTAAACTATTAAAAAAGTGAAACCCTTTAGAAATGTAACAATTAAATTCAATATTTTCATTGCATTTAACGGGATATAATAGTATAGTAAGGACTGGAAACGATAAATCTCAAAATAGGTAATGATAAATAAGTTTTGATAATTTATTTTTTGGGTAAAAACAAAATCAAAATAAAATAAAAGCTCCTTTCTACTGAAAATTTTTTTGTTGGATGGATCATAGACAAAATTTTTTCTCCAAAAATAAAGACCATGGATTTTGAGATTTTGAAGTTCATTTTCTGCTCACATGTATAAATACAAAGGATTTTTTTTTTTATTATTCTTTTGTTATAAATACAAAGGATTAGACTTTAAAGATTAGACTTTTGGGTTCTTTGAGTTATTTAAATTAGAAGTATTGGATTTTATCGGTTTTGAAAATCATTTTGTGCTCACATGTAAGCAAAGCTAGGGTTTCGGATTAGTTTGTGGCAAGTGGTCTATAGAGCTTTATTTTATGTATTTTAAGATTAGTTTGTGACTTGTTCTGTTTGTATGCATTTTTGCCCTGATTGTGTTGGATTGCACTTTGAATTTTATTTTTATCCTTTTTTGTTGGAGAACCAGGAATGTCGTCGGATTTCAGTGATAGCTCGCCTTCCCCAGCCAACACCCCTACCCCAGAAACTAACCCTACTTCTACCCCTATAACGAGTACACCTTGCCCTGGTCCGAAGCCCACACAGGGCAAGAAACCTGTATCCATAGTTTGGCAACACTTTACCAAACTAAAGGGTGGTGACCCCAACAACCCACAAGCTAAATGTAATCACTGTGGAAAAATGTATGGATGTCACTATAGGAAACATGGTACATCCCAGCTGAAGGTCCATCTAGAGGAACAATGCAAGAAGAGTCCAATTTTAAAATCCTTAGTAGAGAAGGGTCAATCTAGACTAGATTTTAAAATGGCGGATGGGAGTAGTGGGGCCGGGGGGCCAACATTGAAGGGGTATACGAAGTATAACCCCGATGAGTGTAGAAGAAAGTTAGCTCGTATGATTGTCATGGACGAGCTGCCTTTTCAGTTTGTGGAGGGTAAAGGGTTCCAAGAGTTTGTCCAAGAGTTGGAACCGAGATTTGTACTTCATTCTCGTCACACTGTGGCAAAGGATATTAAGAAGATGTACCTCCGTGACAAAGATGTTTTGAGGGGCCAATTGGCGGGTTTGGTAGTTTGCCTCACTGCCGATACTTGGACTTCAATCCAAAATATGAATTACATGTCGTTGACTGTGCATTTTGTTGATGTTGATTGGGTTCTGCACAAAAAAATTATTAAATTTTGTCAAATATCTGATCATAAGGGTGAGACGATTGGGAAGGCCTTGGAGGCCGCAATAAAGGAGTGGGGGTTGGAAAAAGTTTTGTCTGTGTCAGTTGATAATGCGTTGTCTAATGATGTCGCATTGGGGTATCTAAAGAATTATCTTAAAGATGCAAATAAGACATTCTTGGGTGGTGAATACTTGCATGTTAGATGTGCTGCACATATTTTGAATTTAATTGTGACTGAGGGGTTGAAAGATGTTGATGACTCGGTTGCACGAGTTAGAATGGCTGTGAAATAGGTGAGGTATTCTCCTTCTAGATTGGAGAAATTCAAAGTTGCTGCAAAGGCTGCGGGCATAACATCGAAGAAAGGTCTTTGTACTGATGTGCCTACCAGATGGAACTCAACCTTCTTGATGTTGGAGGCGGCCCAAGAATATAAGGCAGCCTTTCAATTATTGGGTGATGAACACATCCAATATGTCAAATACTTTGATGAGCACGGTGGATCACGAAAGCCTAATGATGATGATTGGGTGGTAGTTTCTACCTTTGTTGATTTTCTTGGATTATTTTATGATGTCACATTGAATATATCTGGTTCTTTGTACCCTACATCCCATGGGTTTTGTCAACAAATATGTAGGGTAAAAGAAGAATTAGAAGATATGCGTAGGGGTTCCAATGAAAGGATGAGGGGGATGGCAGTGAGCATGATGCTAAAATATGACAAGTATTGGAGAGATTTGACTAGAATGAATATTTTCTTATATGTGGCTGTTATTCTTGATCCCCGTCTGAAAGTTTCAGGCTTGTTATATGGGTTGGGACTTGTTCACAATCAGGTATGGACTGAAATTATTGGTGAAATGGCCCGAGAGACACTGAAAAAATTGTATGACGAGTTTATGGCAATTAAGGGTGGTACTACATCGAAGACACATACACCGACCCCAACGCCAACTACAGACACCGTCACCGGGCCTCCTACAAAGAAGCGCAGAATGCCGTGGACTAAGACCCTCGCACAGAATCCCACACTTGTCCATCAATCTATGAAGGTTGTTTCTGAGTTAGACAACTATTTGTTAGCGGATATGGTCCAAGATGATAATGATCATTTCGATATATTAGGATGGTGGAAGAATGCCTCAAAGAAATATCCCGTAGTTTCTGAGATTGCCCGCTGTATTTTGGTCATCCCTATTAGCACCGTTGCCTCAGAGTCAGCTTTTAGTACCGGAGGTCGTATATTGGATCCTTTCCGTAGTTCATTGTCTCCTACAACTGTAGAGGCATTGATATGCACATAGAGTTGGACGATAGGAAAGGATATTCATGTTCCGGATATTTTAGATTTTAAGGAGACCGATGAGGGTGGTGATCAGTCTGGATTTGGACCACCTGGTAAATGTTTTTTATTCTATTATTTTAATTTATTTATATTCATTTCCATTTCATCGTTATTAATTTTAATATTATTATTTGTAGTAACACATGAGACGTCTAGCACCTCTGCAACATAAAAATGTGCTGAAGCCCGGGCCGCCCCAACTATCACACCCCTTGACTCAAAGACAAGCCACAGCTGACAAGCCTCTTTAGAATATTTATTTTTTAATTATTTGTTCGAATTTTGTATTCAATAATTTGTAATGTTGATACAATGTCCATTGGACACTTTTATGTTTGTAATTTTGTAATTGTTTAGCCTTTCAATTTTGTAATAACTTAGTTATTATTATTTTACCATTCATAACACTTTTTTTTTTAATCTGGTTTTTTAACTTTTCTTTTCCTTTTTACTTATAATTTTATGGGCTGAAAAATGAAAATGGTCTAGAAATTACTTTTTTTGGGCCAAAAATAGCAATTTCTGGGCCATTTTGGGCCCAGAAACGGTTTCTGGGCCCAAGGCCCAGAAGGGGGGTGCGGGGGGCCGGACGGATTGCCCCCCCACCCCGTATCCCGTCATGCGGGACGGGGTACCCCGCCCCCGGGACGGGGGTGATTTACCCCATCCACCCCATACAGGGGCGGGGGGCCGGGGCGGGGGGGAGGGGGGGTTTACCCCGCACCATACCGTATGGTGCGGGTAGCACCCCTACTTTGAAGTGTTTATAGGCCATGGGGAATATTCCCTATATGGTATTCTAGTGAACTGGCATGTAATCAATAGGTGCTCTCCAGTCTGTGCCTCGGACATACATAGAGGGCATAGATATTAATAGCCTCTTGATCAAACCAAACTAGTGTAGTTTTTGCACTTTACAGTCCTCACTCTCCTGCCGCGAAGAGAATAAGGCGCCAAGGGCTTTCCTTTCCTATTAGCTAGGCATCTAGTTATGCAAGTAAGTCAATCGTCAAAGAGATAAGAGGTTGGATAAAAAAAAAAAAAAAAAAAATACAAGTAAAAAGGTGTCAAATGTCAATACCTTTCATTGCAGCCCATAGAGACCTACATCTTTTTTATGGTAGGATAATAATTTTATTAAATTAAAAAGAGGTACAAATATTGAAATGTTGAATGCTAGTAGATGTACCTAACACGTTTTACATAGCAAAAAATCAAAACCAAATAAATGAAAAATGGCTATAAAAAGTTAGTCTCGTGTTTCTTGGCTTGAAATCAAGAACCTATCGCTACTTGGGTGATTTTTAGGTCAATCCAATGGCAAATTATAGTGAAATATGCCATGTACACAATCTCACTTAAGGCAATCGTCATAGAACACCATGCCCAAGCTATCGAAGGACGAAACATGAAACTCCTGGAATGGCAGTGTACAAAAGGCAGTGGAGAGGACCTCGATGTCCCACACATGCCAGTCAAAAGATGATTATGATTTGTGGACCCGATAGTAAATAGAATTTTTCATATTGAAATTTACAATTTTGACATGCTAACTTTATACAAAGGGCCAATATCCACTCTTACTACTTCCTTGGAAGGGGTGTACTCACTGTACCGCGCGCCCCCTCGTCATGCCCAAGGGCTGCCTCAGTCAAGAAAAAAAAGGAAAAAGCAGTGCCCCTTAAAGGAAACAAAAAAGCAAACAGAGCAGTAGCAGTGATGGTCTCGGAGTAGGAGCTATAACTTTCGATGCTAAAAGTTGTAAGTTGTAACATCATTTGTGTTTTCAGAAAAACTCTGTCAAAAATGTTTCCCGCTCCCACGAGATATTCTGCAGAGATACGTCCATGCACTACGCCAGTAATTTTCGTGATGGTGACCAGACAAACAGTCTTATCTAATGAGTGCTTAATGGAAAGTACGTAAGATACTTGCGTTCGAACTTGGATGCAACCAACGTTCACCAAATCATGGAACTACAGCGAGAAAATATATAAAAAATTCGGGATTCAAAATAAAGGGATAATAAAATATACTTAATAATTTAAAAATATTTTAATCACCAAAACAGATTTATGCTTAAATTGTGAAGTAAATTCACTGTATAGATGCATCACCTAAGCATACCTTGGTCAGCGCAATCATGCATCGTGGCTATGAATGAACTCACTTTCTTCACTGGAGCATGCCCTCGTTATTAGACAGACAAATATTTAAATCAATACAGAATTTGCGTTAAAAAAACACTAATTTTTTAATAATAAATTTTACTATCTTTTAGAATAACACTTGCTGCGTAGTAAATTCTTGACGACTGCACTGCATTCCAAAACTGCCGATCACTAGTGCATTCCAAAAGTGTACGTTGCATTACTTGGTTATTAGTAGGTCCATATCATTCACTCCCTCACGTTATAAACAAAAAATGAAAAAAGAGAACGGAAAATACGTATATCTACCAATTAACAAAACATTAAACAGACACGAGAGAGTTCAATATTTTCATTCCAGTCTTAAAGCTAAGCGGCCATGGACGCCACATACAGCATATGACACAGAATAAGAAACCAAACTTAACTTATTTTTCCCAGCAAGACAACGCATTGGTAGCATAATCTAGGTGCCTAGTGGCAGAAGATGATCTTTAGCTCGCGTGGCGAAGAGCACTCGTGCGTGAGAGATGGGCTATCATGTGCGTACGTGAACGTGGCGGGACATGCGTGCTTGAAGAAATCAGAGAAGCTCGATGCTCGGCAGGTCTGCGGGCTGTTGTAGTGGTTCCTACAGCAAAGTTCGTCCGTCCCAAACGCCTCGCACCCACTCTTACATGCTACGACCGGACCGTGACCCGGTGGCGAACGGAGCTGCAACCTGTCGGGACACGTGGCGAGAAGGTTGGCGCGACAACCGACCACGGGGCACAGGCCCTTGCCCTCGTGAGGGGTCACCGTCATGGGGACGTTAAAGCCGTCAACGAGGCTGACGGCGTAGGAGGAGAGGTCGTTGTGGCCGTGGTGGAGGGTGAACTGAGCTAGCGTGGCCGGCGAGGAGCCGCCTAGGCCATTGCACTCGAGCCGACCGCCGCAGTCGCCGGTGGCGCACGAGAAGCGGCCGTGGTTGTAGCTACAGCCAGTACGGGCCCAGATCCGGCCAGACCAATGCTGGGCTGGGGCGGGAAAGGAGCGGTGGGTCAGGGTGTTGAGCGCGAAGCCGCCGCGCTCGAGGACGGGGTGGCCGGCGTTAGGCTGGATTGCAGGCCAGACCGTGAAAGGGCAGTTGTTGACCAGGGTTAAAATGAACTTTGGGTGGTGGTTGTAGTGAGGTGTAGCTTCGGTGAAGATGCACGAGATAAGACATGTGGCAGTGAAAAAGAGGGTAAAACGCAGAGAAACAAAGGTAGAAGCCATTTTCTTGACGTGAGATAAAGGCATAGGGTTTGCTTGGAGTTTTATAGTCAAGAGGAAGGAGATTGATGCCAATTGAGTGCGATTTACTGTGTTCTTAATGAGGCTGGAAAGACTAAACTGTCCTTATTAGTGGTGTATTTTAAAAGGGCGGTCTACTCCCACCGCTTGGAGCTCCAGCTGGACTCTCGCTAGTGGTTTGAGATTTTTTATTTTTTTACATAGTCTTTTTAATATATTTAAATATTTTAAAAAATATATATAATATTATTAAAAAATATTTACTTAATTATTACTTTTAATTATGCCAAAGGTTTTGTGTTCTTCTCATGCAGTGTACGTAGTACTGTGTCTTTTTGTGGGCAGTTGTCCTGCGGGCTGCGGCCCTAGTTTTTCATTGCCGTGAACTGTAGTGGTCAGACTTAGCAAGGCACAGAGGGAAGGTAACCCTACAATATTTTTCCAGAAAAGAGTGATATTTTCTACTTAGTGGGTTGTTTAGTGTTAAACCTGTTTACTTTAAATCAGTGAAAACTGAAAATGGTCCAAACAGGTGGTATTTGAAGACGCGGTGCATGCGTGAGAGAAAAGAAGTGTTGATTTCGAGGCGGACAGTCACGACAAACACGTTGGCAAAAGACAAGAGAGGATAAGCATTACCGTCTCCGAGGTCCTGTTGTCTGTATACGTTGTAAAAGTTAAGAAAGAAATTATTACTAACGTAAAAAAGTACAGAAAGAAATGATTACTACCGAGTCGTCGGCTGACTGTGTAATTACAGTATAATTATTTTAAAAAATAATTAAGTCGATTATTAAAAAATTTAGTTTTAAAAAAAATATTTATATTTATTATTAATTTTTTAAAAATTATATGACATTTACTGACTTTATAATTATAAATATTATTTTTCATATGTTTATATTAATCTAATTAGTGCTGGTCCGAAATATGATTATTTTGGGTCGATCCATCTTTGATTGCTGGTTCACAACTTGAAGAGGATTACTCATCTTGGTAAATATAAACGCACGATGAAATATGAACGTGGATACTGCACAAATTAGGCATTTTTTTTTTTTTTTATATTGATTTTGTTGTGGGTTTTAGGACACCATCCCCCAGGCCAGATTGAAGTACTGGGACTCTAGGGAGGGAGGAAAATGCACGAGCACGTAGTAAATTAGAGAAAGGTTTTTGCTACATATAAGTAAAGTCGTGTATTAATCTGTGTATCAATATTAATTTATTCATACTTAAAATTTAAATTAATACTATTTTTAATAAAATCTACTTTTTGATCAATTACATCATATTAATGTATAGATTAATATATAATTGTACTTGTAACTATACTTTTCTTTATAGAAAAACTTGAGGCGGTGCATTTCTTTTGATTTCTCTCGTTGTTGGAACTTGGAAGCCAGAATGGAAACTGCGGGAACTGAAGGATGTGTACATTAGTATATTAGAGAAACTTGATGCTCGCTCCATTCGGCAACCCTCTTATGTGGTTGGCATAACCCAAGATCCCTCCTGTGTTACTTCTTTCATGTCTTGTCCATGGGGGTTTTGACGGGATCTTAGCTAATTTTGGGTTGTCAAAGCTCAAGAGCTTGGGGGCCCATTTGAATGATGTTTTTGGGCCATAATAACAAAATTCTTGGATCTGTTGGGTAAAAGCTCATCGGCTTCTTTTCATGTAGGCTTTGATATTTACTACCCATGGGCCATGTCATGATCCAACGCTTAATTCGTGCAAGTTCTATAATTTGAGAGTAAAAATCTCAAGTCCTCTTCCTTTTCATCATTACCCGGCGTATTGGCCCGTGCCCCACGTCTGAGCATTGACATCAAGGACATGTATCTACATCAAGCCATGGATTGCACGATCCTAATCATGACTTGGGTGACTTTCCCATCTGAATGATTATCAACCAACAGTCATTTTCTTTCTTCTCTTTTTGGGATTTCTTTGTGGTAGAGTTTTCTTATTAAATGTCTCATCCTGGCCAAAGCCAAAATTTTCGGGTTAAAATTTATATTAAACTCATTAGTGGATTAGTGATTAATGTTGGTGGAAATCAATCTAAGCCAAACGAGTTACTAGCACCTACCAAAAAAAGGAAAAATAAAAGAAGAAGAAGAAGAAGGAAGAGGAAGAAAGAAGCAAGTAGCATTTACGATTTGACTTTAGAATCAAAATTTAGCTTATTAATTCATCATACAATAAACATTGCCAATCATTTACTCTCTTTTGCTCCAGAATCTCTCCTTTTCATTTGAAGCCCTCCAAACCAAAGGAAACTAAAGCATCATGGACTCAGGGAAAAGGGTGAGTTTAACTCGGGATAAATTAACACAAATCCTCCTTTCATAAAACATAGAGTGAAGAATGAGTTCATGGGTTTAGGATGTGTAACTCAGGCTGAGTCCAAGATCAGGGAAAGTACAAGAAAGAGAGAGCCATGAATCCAAGCCATAAGAACTGTTGCGCCACAGGCCTATCCGAAAATCACACAAAATAATTTTAAAGTGGTTCAGCAAATTGCCTACATCCACTGGAGCCTCTTTTATAGAATTTGTACGAAATTTACAAATCACTCTACAAATTTCTATCTCTCTCTCACGTCCCTCTTTCTCTCTATTTTTCTTCTCACCCACTGCCTCTTTCTGCTGATCAGAACTTCTCCTATTTATAGGAGAAGTTCTCTTCAGCTGCTGATTTCGGTGCAGCATTCAGCTGCTAAAAATACGGAGTGAGAGCCTAATAGAAACAAGGCACCGAATGGTGCCTAATAAGACAATGCACCTTACGGTGCATGTACAAGTCATGCCACTTGGGTGGCTGGTCAACAATCACCCCCTCCACCCAAGTGTGTCATACCCGGCTGTTTGCAAATTGATTCATTCTTCAAATGAATACACCTCTTTCTTTGACATGAGAGACTTCTGCTATCGAATATGCTCCATTGCACCCGAGGGTGCTCAGCAGTGTACAATACTGATCAAGTCCAAACAGTGTTGGAACTTGATTCCTGTGACGACCTTCGTCAACATATCTGCTGGATTATCTTCAGTGCCAATCTTCTGAAGTTTGATGTCATCTTCTTCCAATATCTCACGTACGAAGTGGAAACGGACATCTATATGCTTTGTTCGAGAGTGGTATACTTGATTCTTGGCCAAATGGATTGCACTTTGACTGTCACAGTAAACGGTAACCTCTTGCTGCTCAAAGCCCAAATCTGTTACCAGTCCCTGTAACCAAATGACTTCTTTCACGGCTTCTGTTACAGCCATGTATTCAGCCTCAGTTGATGATAGTGCAATTGTCGACTGCAAAGTTGATCGCCAACTAACTGGTCCTCCAGCCATAGTGAACACATATCCAGTTGTCGATCGGCGTTTGTCAAGATCTCCTGCATAGTCTGAGTCAACATACCCAGTTACTAGACTATCTTCACTCTTCTCGAACTTCAAACCAATATCTACGGTCCCCACAATATACCGTAGAATCCACTTAACCGCATGCCAATGAACCTTTCCAGGATTATGCATATAGCGACTAACTAAGCTAACGGCCTGGGAGATATCAGGTCGTGTACACACCATGGCATACATTAAGCTTCCAACAACACTTGCATATGGGACATTCTTCATGTAGTCCCGCTCTTCATCGGTTTTAGGAGACTGCAATGCACTGAGCTTGAAATATGAGGCCATAGGAGTACTCACCGGCTTCGTCTTCGAGTCGATGTTGAATCGTTGCAGTATTCTTTTCAGATACTACTTCTGAGTAAGGTGAACTGTACCTTTCACCCTATCTCTGCTGATCTCCATCCCCAGTATTCTTCGTGCTTCTCCCAGATCTTTCATTTCAAACTCATTACTTAACTGAGTTTTTAAGCGGTCTATCTCCCCCTTACTTTTACATGCAATTAACATATCATCTACATATAAAAGTAAATAAATGAAAGATCCATCTGTAAGTTTTCTGAAATATATACAATGATCGTATTGGCAACGAGTGTATTTCAGATCCATCATAAAGCGGTCAAACCGCTTATACCATTGCCGAGGTAACTGCTTCAAGCCATAGAGAGACTTCTTCAGACTGCATACTCAGTTTTCTTTGCCAGCTTCTTTGAATCCTTCTGGTTGAGACAGATAAATCTCCTCTTCCAGATCACCATGTAAGAAAGTTGTCTTTACATCAAGCTGTGCTAACTCCAGATCATATTGTGCAACCAAAGCTAGCAATATCCGAATGGATGAATGCTTCACAACCGGAGAGAATACTTCACTGTAGTCAATTCCCTCTGTCTGAGCGTAGCCCTTGGCTACCAACCTAGCTTTGTATCGCACTCCATTTTTAGCAGCTGGATCATCTTTCTGATTGAAGATCCACTTACAGCCAATTACCTTCTTTCCTTTTGGAAGCGGCACAAGCTCCCAAGTCTGGTTCTGGTGAAGAGAATGCATCTCTTCATTCATCGCCTTTGTCCATTCAACTTGTTCACTGGAATGTACGGCTTCTCTGTAAGTGGTTGGGATTTCACCCCCTTCAGCTGGTAATGCATATGTCACATAGTCTGCATAACGTGTTGGTACACGTTTCTCTCGTCTCGGTCTGTTGGTTGCTATTGATTCGGGTTGACATGGAGGTACTGTGACTGGATTATCAGTCTCATCTTGTCCATGCTTCTTTGAAGTAATAAACTCCACATTCTGCGAATCATCTGATGTTTCGCCATTACTGCTGCCTTCACTGGACTCTTTATGCTTATGTGACTTAAGCATCTCAGATTCGTTGAATGTTACATCTCTACTGATGATCACCTTTTTGGACTCTATACACCAGAGTCTGTACCCTTTTACACCAGTACTAAAGCCCAAGAATTTTGCTTTCTTGGCTCTAGGATCAAGCTTACTTTCTTTAGTATGATAGTAAGCAGGACATCCGAAAATGTGTAAAAAGTCATAATCAGTAGCATGTTTACCTCTCCACATTTCAATGGGTGTCTTCCCATCATTGGCAGCTGCAGGTAGTCGGTTGATGAGGTGGCAGGCATATGTCACAGCTTCAGCCCAAAATTGTTTACTCAATCCAGCATTCAGCAACATACATCACACTTTCTCTAATAAAGTACGATTCATTCGTTCTGCCACACCGTTCTGCTGCGGTGTACCTCGTACCGTGAAGTGTCTGACAATTCCCTCTCTCCGGCATACTTCCATGAAGGGGTCTGAAGTGTACTCACCTCCATTATCAGATCTGAGACGTTTGATCTTTCTGCCGGTCTGAGTCTCAACCATTTTCTTCCAATCAAGGAAGATTTTCAGCACTTCATCTTTATTCTTCATCGTATACACCCACACACGACGAGAATAATCATCAACAAAAGTTACAAACCAATGTTTACCTCCCAAAGATGCATTTTGGGTAGGTCCCCAAACATCGGAGTGCACATAGTCAAGTATTCCTTGTGTATTGTGTACTGCGGTTCCAAACTTGATCCGCCTCTGCTTCCCCAATACACAGTGCTCACAGAAAGATAGTTTACCAGTCTTGGCACCTTTGAGTAAGGCTTGCTTCACCAGTGTCTGCAAAGCTTTTTCTCCTGCGTGTCCCATACGCATATGCCAAAGACTGGTGGTGTCATCATCAGTCTCATCTAGCTTCTCACAGCCTGTGGAAGCTCTTCCAGCAACAGTACTTCCTTGCAAGAAGTACAAGTTTCCTCGCCTTAAGCCCTTCATTGCCACCTGAACTCCCATTAGTACTTTGAGAGTTCCGTCTTCAATGACGATTCTGAATCCCTTCGAATCCAGAGATCCCAGTGAGATGAGATTCTTTCGCAAGTCCGGAATGTACCGAACTTCTGTCAGAGTCTTGAAGCTGCCATCGTGCAGCTTTAACCGAATGCTACCTATTCCTTGAGTCTTACAGGCACTGTCATTGCCCATAAGTACTGCTCCACCCTCGATCTTTGTGAAGTCAGTAAACCAGTCCCGATTGGGACACATATGATAGGTACATCCGGAATCCATAATCCATTCATCGGAATGACAAATGGATGATGAGCTTATCAAGGAAAAATCCGAATCATCATCTCTGTCCACGACATTGGCTGTGGTGGGTTGATTCTGCTGTTGTCCCTTCCGGTTGGGACAATCCTTCTTCCAGTGTCCTTTGTTACGACAAAAGGAACACTCGTCTCTGGCGAGTTTTCTGCCGACTGATGAACCACGTGATGTGGCCCGGGTTTTCGAATGAAAACCGTTCTTCTTTCTGGGATACCTTGACTGTGGTCTCCCTCTTGCTGTTAAAGCTTCACTTGATGTATCGTGATGTACCTGCTTATCCTTTTTCCGGTACTCATTGCTAATTAAAGAGCTAGATACATCGTCAAAACTAATACTTTCCTTCCCATACAATAGAGTAGTAATTAGATGCTCATATGTATCGGGCAAGGAATTTAACAAAAGTAAAGCTTTATCTTCATCTTCAATTTCAACATCTAAATTTAACAAATCAGCAAGAATTTGGTTGTAACTATTCAGATGTTCAGACATAGAAATACCTTCACGAAATTGGAATCTGAAGAGCTTCTTCTTCAAGTGCAAACGGCTCTCAATGCTCTTCTTCATGAACTTATCCTCCAATTTCTGCCAAAGTACCTTAGCATTTGTCTCTCTCATGACAAAATACTTTTGTTCTTTGGTAAGGCATAATCGGATTGTACTACAAGCTTGAGTATTAAGCTTCTTCCAATCCTGATCAGTCATATCATCTGGCTTTCCTCCCAACGCAATATCCAACTCTTGTTGGATCAACACATCCATGACTTCACACTGCCACATGCCGAAGTTGCTTGTTCCATCGAACTTTTCAACTTCAAACTTGGCATTTGACACAGTGGACCGACGCCCGGAGCTACTGGCATTATCAGAACTCCTATCTCTTCCAGATCTTTCCATTTGAATTTCGAAATTTTAGACTCAAAATTTCAAAATTCTAATCGTACGGATGAGTCCGGAACGATCCAAATAGTAGGAAAGCACTATTTGATTGCTCAAATCCGACTCCGAATGGCTTAGATCAAGCCGAAAATGGATCTGGAAAACGGATGGTTGTGATATGTCTGGCGCGTGTGATGCACGCGCTGAACAGTGCGCGTGGGGCGAGTAGGTGCGTGTGACACACGCGCTACAGCACTGTGTGCGAGTGGGGGCGCGTGGGAGAGTTATTTTCACGCGCTGAACCACTGTAGGCGCGCGTGGGGGCGCGTGAGGAGCGTGTCTGACACGCGTCTTTTTCCTCTGAAGCGCGTGGGGTGCGTGAAGCGCAGCAGATGCACGCGCCGATCTTCTAGGGGCGCGTGTGGGCTCTTCCGACCTCCGTTTTCGATTCCGTTTGCGTCAACGGATTCGTCTCAACGCGAGGAACACCCTGGAGGTGTCAAAAATTTATTTTGACCAACTTGAATTTTCGGACAGCTTGAACCAGAGCTCTTGATGAATTTTTACTGTAGAAATGAATAGTACCACACTAAGTCAGTTCCCAGGAAAGATTGGAGGGTCACAATGGACACACTTAAAATTTCCAATCTCCTAGACAGAACCTCCTTAGACTGTACGTATCCACTCCACAAAAAAAACTAGTGGCTCTGATACCAATTGTTGCGCCACAGGTCTATCCGAAAATCACACAAAATAATTTTAAAGTGGTTCAGCAAATTGCCTACATCCACTGGAGCCTCTTTTATAGAATTTGTACGAGATTTACAAATCACTCTACAAATTTCTATCTCTCTCTCACGTCCCTCTTTCTCTCTATTTTTCTTCTCACCCACTGCCTCTTTCTGCTGATCAGAACTTCTCCTATTTATAGGAGAAGTTCTCTTCAGCTGCTGATTTCGGTGCAGCATTCAGCTGCTAAAAATACGGAGTGAGAGCCTAATAGAAACAAGGCACCGAATGGTGCCTAATAAGACAATGCACCTTACGGTGCATGTACAAGTCATGCCACTTGGGTGGCTGGTCAACAAAGAACCTCATTGGAACAAAACCCTGAGACTTGAGTCACGGCAGTAGAAGGCTTTTCCTTCACATGGTAAGCAATAAGAACCTCATCACTGGATGCACTTGTGTATGCTTAATACTATAAAAGAAAAAGTTCTGGTCCTTCAACATAAAATCTATGAACATTTAATGAATTTATTCATTGATATTTCCTTTTGGAAATTTAACTTATGTCTATGCATAAATGGACAAATTAAGAACGAATTTAAATCCCCTACATTAAGAATAAATCAAAACATATGACAGTATCAGGGAGCTCAATCATTTAAAAATGAATTGGCGGGTCCCTACGTCCCATGCCGACAGCATGGCTCAAGCCACTCAAAATAAAATGATAACAAGTACTTAAGAAATCTATCATGGATGCAATGATACCTGAGAGTAGTCAATCTACAATGAGGACAAGCTATCCATTCCTGATCTTATCAGATCAACTTGTAATGGCATAGGATTCCCGAGCACTTTTTAACAAACATTCCCACAATTTTGTTTTTTCAGGTCTTGTTATGATTTCTTCATGCTTCTTCGAACACAATATTAAAAGCTTCCACAGGCAGCATGCACCAAACTCATGAGCAAAAATGAGAAGACTCACTCCAATCCATCTTATCTTGGCATGGCTCTTGCTTGCAGCTTCTCAATGCCCTTGCTTCACCATGAGTGTCCAGCCTATAGAATCAGGTAAGCCAGTACCCCATTTTCCCCTGCTCAGTATACATCAATCTCTTTTACTGATAGATTAAACTCTTTACTTTATATGATAACACTGAAATACAGAGGAAAACAAGCCAGCAGACCATTTTTTGTTACAGGCTCTAATGTACCTTGCCTTTCTGTTTTTCTAAATGCTGAACACAGTTCATTTGAGGCTCAGACAAGGGCAACCAAGCTCAACGTCGCACAATAGGGATGCCTCACCTAGTCGGGTAAGAACAAGGAATACTCTATTTTCAAGTTCAATTATTCTTCTCATTTATATGGATAATAAGTTAATACAAATGTCATACACCTGCACTCTTTGATTAGTCCAATGACCAAAAACAGGTTAAAGGAAAGAAGATTCATAAGACTCCGTCAGGCCCCAACCCTGCAGGGAATCACCGCCCCCCGTTTAGACATAAATAGATGGATGCACTTGTACGTGCTGCAAAAGCAAGTAAAAGTTAGAAGTTTTAGTCTTACAGCACATTTCGAGGATTAGGAAAAGTCAGATGTATCCATTAGTTTGAGAATCCGTGTCTTTAGGGGTGTTGTGCTTGTATAAAAATGGAAATTAGTCGGGGGTGTGTATTATAGAAGCGGAAGCCTTTATTCAGAGCAAAGTTTATCATAGAATCACCATAAGCTGAATCCCCATTAAAATCTTCCAACAGATGATTTAAAATCCAACCTATGAAAGCTCAAAAGGAAAGAAACCAAGGCATAAAATTTCTTTGCAGAACAATGTTATGGTACTCATGCATTGCAGCAGAGATGAAGGGGCCCAAGATGTTCATATGTTTTACCATATCAGTGGATCCCCCCTGTTTGCAAAATCGGATTATTTATCTTTTCTACACCTCAAAAAGGGTAGTTTGTCTTGTCCCAAAAAAAAAAAAAAAAACTCTAGGCCAGCTCTCAGGCCAATGTGAGTTGAGAGGGGGAGAGAGAGAAACCGATATGATCAAACGTATATCTCGAGGCCAAATGCAGAAAAATCATCTCCATGGAATCACCATTGAGGTTATTTTCACCACTAATTTGTAAGTTTTGCTATTTATGTTCTACGACATGAACTCCATCAACATAAACTCATGTTGCTTCACATGATCTTCCGAGAATGAGAATTGCTCTGATACAGAGCTTGAAATGCTGCGTCGCTTCATTTTATAGAAAGAATTATAGATCCTCCCCATTTTCTAAAGGTAATTAATTACTCAAAACACGCATAACAATCGTGGTGGCTAGACCTTTGCTTAAAATAACATGGAACGTGGATATCGACTTAAGATGAATGAACCGACATAAAAAAGAATGGCCACTATATATTAACCAAGATAAAATTTGCTGAGATATACAAGACTCAACATAAACTACAAAATATAGTACATTGTCTCTCTATACAGCACGTTTCCGCTTTGATCGCTTGCTCCGCCTTGGGCGTGGATAATTTGGTACCTCTTTACCGCTACTAGGAGCATGTGCTTCTTCAAGAGCCTCCTCACCCTGTCAAAATCTCAAGTTAGTTTTAAAATCCTGTGTTAAGTAAAAGAAAACCAGGTAAGAATGCTGTTTACAAGATAAAACTATGCACCCTAACTTCAGATCATAATTGAGTTGGAAGCTGTCAAGATTGATAATGATTCTCCATTCATAATATAAAATAAAGCGGTTGCGCAGTGTTTTTTTAGTATACGTGCCCACTGCCCTTATTTGTTTAGGACTATGCTCACATATGGATCAACTTCTATCTTGAAATAAAGGCACCCGGCCTGATTTTCACTTCATTGTCTCTATGCAATATGTATACCAACATGCCTTCTTAATCTCACTGGGATTGTAGGATGGTGAGACAGGAGAACTTCCTCCTCATCTGTGGTCTTCCTTTTAACAAATACCATATTAGATAATTCCATAGACGTGCATGCAGGCAACAGACACAAATACAACACAGCCTGTTTTCTTTATTGTTTGGTGTTAGCCAAAGACTAATCAATGTAAACTTCACAACAATAGCTGAAATGAAAAACTTGAGGTAGTGGAACCACCGACTGCCAACAGGATGTTAACACAATCAGCTCATGATTATGCTGCCATATGAATTCTGCATCTTCCATTCATTGGTCCAATAAATTTTAACAATGAGCCTAAACATTCAACTAGTATGCTCTTTTTATTTTAAAAGATTAAAATATAATTTCAAAAAAGTAGCAGTCATAATACGATATCAAAATTGCAATCAAGATGGAGGGTAATCTGCCCATGTGAATTACTATCATAACAACAGAATATGGAGCTCTTTCATCTTTGCTTCTTTATTTGCATTAACAGTTACTCACAAAAAGAAAACATGATATTTGTTGCATAACAAAGTGCTTCGGGAGGACAACAGCAACAATTCTCCAACTGAATGGATAGTACGAAACTAAAAGTTGAGTTTTACCTTATCCTTAGTCTCTTCATCTGGATCATCCTCAGAATCAGATGTCGAAGCCAGATTCTGAACATCTTCTGTAGGCATGGCCTTGCTCAACTTTTTCTTATTTTCTCCTTCTTTTAACTGCCTAAACCTGTTGGTTGCCATTTTGCCAGTAAGAAAACTTTGAAAGAGCTGAAGATACTTGTATGCATTCCGTAATGTAAAACTGACCTCTCGCCAGGCTGTACTGGCTGAGAAGCTGATCGTTTTGCACGTCCTGCTGTAATGATTCCACCAGCATTCTCAGCTACAACAGGCTTTGCACCACCTAATTTGCGTAACCATACTTGTTGAGCAGTGCTGAGAACATTGTTTGTGAACCTAACAATCACACAATAAATTTTATGAATTAACAAACCACCAAGTTTGTTCAGAATACATAGTTTTTAATGTCCATGCATAAAGCTTAAAAAGGGTGAAGAGAAAATATATCGGTCAAACACCCTATGATTTAACTTTGTATCACAAAATATCTAATGCAATCAGTTCATGACATGTTAGTTGTTACAAGAGCAATCACATAGAACCTGCCGAGCAACATATCATGTACCAGATAATAAAAAAAGAAATTAAAATCGAACCCAGGATGTTTGAGTCTAACTTTCATCCCAAGTCCACCCTTTGACCAATTGGCTACACCCAAAATACTCATAATGATAATAAATATATTTTATTAGTCCAATAGGGTGTATGTGTTCTTATAATCAATTGGATAATCTGCTAATCTAAGTGTCGGAATCTTCTTTCTGTCATTAATTATTTTATTTGAATTAAAATAAAATAACTCATGCTAGAAGGAAGATTCAGAGCCACCATATTGGACTGAGCAAACATATTTGTTATCATTGTGAGAATTCTCAGCATAGTAGATCAAATCACAAAATTATTGGCAGAATCAGTAGGTGCAACAAAATCATAAAAAGGTCATAGGGCTAACTCAAAGTTTTATACTATTTCACATTCTTGTCGGACATACAAACCACTCTGCATGTATCAAAAGAGTGATATTTATACAAAGAGTGGTTGAGAAGGTGGAATGCAGATTGGCTTCTTAGAAGAGGTTGTATTTGTCTAAAGATCGTAGGCTCACTTTGATTAAAAGTACTCTTTCTAACCTACCCACCACTTTTCTGTCCTTGTTCCCGCTCCCCACAAAGCCCAAAGGTTGCCAACTGTATCAAAAAGTTACAACAAGACTTTTTGTTAGAGTGAGTTGGGGGAAGAGTTCTAATTTCATCTGATAAACTGGTTGGTTGTTTGTCCTCCAATTTCTGGGGGTGGATTGGGGATTCGAAATTTGATGAAATTCAACCAAACTTTGTTGGGTAAATGGTTGTGGCGGTACCAACATGAAAGGGAGGACCTATGGATGTCCGTTATAGATTCACAATTTGGGGAGGCATGGGGAGGATGGTGCTCAAATGAGGTACATGATCCATGTGGGGTGGGCTTGTGGAAGTACATATTAGAAAATGGTGGGAGATCTTCTGGAGACATGAACATATTGTGGTGGGACAGTACTCGTGTCAGATTTTGGTACGACAAATTGTGTGGTAAACAAAGCCTCAAAGACACATTCCCTGCCATTTTTGAGCTCGAGCGGAAGGATGTAGCGATAGCTGACCTTGTGGTCTTTTCTAGAGGCTCCCCTCAATGGAATGTAGATTTCATTAGGCAGCCCAAGATTGGGAGTTGGAGGCTATCATAGAGTTCTATGTGGACTGTATCCGTAAGCACGATTGAGGATAACATAGATAAGATGAATTGGAATCCCTCCAAGAAAGGTAGGTTCCCTGTCAGACCGTTTCACCATGTCTTAACTAGCTCAGGAATGACCACATTCCCATGAAAGAGTATACGGTAGACGAAAGCTCCTTCAAAAGTCATTTTTTTTTTTTGTTTGGACATCATAATTGGACAAGATTCTTACTACATAAAACTTAAGGAAACGTCAGGTAATGGTGCTGGGCTAGTGTTGCATGTGTAAGAAAAATGAAGAATCAGTAGATCATCTGCTTCTACGTTGCAAGGTGGCCAAGACCATGTGGGATGATTTTTTTGCTGGAATTGGATTATCATAGGTCATGCCTCTTAGACTTGTGGATTTCCTTGCAAGCTGGAGAAGCCTCCAAGGTAGTTCACAAGTGGTAGCAATTTGGAAAATTGTTCCCATATGTATGTATTGGTGTATTTGGTAGGAGAAAAATGATAGAAGTTTCGAAGACCGAGAGAACAATGGTTGAGCTTAAAGTTTTCCTTTTTTTAAAACTTTGTTCTTATGAGCAGGGCCCATTGTTGTTAACAGATTTAATGTCCATGATTTTCTACTTTCGGTGGTAAACCCTAGTTAGGTACTTCTTATGTATACTCCCTGCGTACTTGGGCTTTGCCTACTTTTATGAATAAAACTTCTTGATTACCTATTAAAAAAAAGAATAAATTTATACAAAGCAATTATCAACAATAGCATATGGATGCAGATAATCCTAATGGGGCTGATACAGAGAAATGAAAGTGTTAACGAGAAACCAACCAGTAAATGGATAATCCTGATGGGACAGACAAGGAGAAGTAACCAATCATGAGTGGAAGAAACTTGAGAACAAGAAGAGTGTTCTTTTGAGATGGATCATCAGTCTGCCAAAAAAAGAAAATTAAGGCTTCACGATAGAAGGAAAATTTGAGAACAGAGAAATGAAAAGGTTCAGGGAAGAGGCTAATGCTTTACCTGGGGAGGCTTCATGAGCTCCATTGAAATATACTGAGAAAGAACAAGGAGTACAGGCAAAACAAGGTATGCTGCAGTGTCATTCCAGCCCAAAGGTGGATGGCCATCCTGCACGAAGAATTATAGATTGTAAAAGCCACATCAAATGCATAAGAATGCAAGACAACTTGGGTATTCAGTGCCATACATGTAGAAAATACAACTGATAAATGAGGGAGTATCCCTTACCCGCTTTGTAAACTGTGGACCTAATGCTTTAGATCCTCAAAGATACGTGTGGAACACAGCTCATTTATATCCTAGGACATGCTTACCATCCATGGACCATGGCATGCATCTACCTAACTAATGTTGGAAGCAGACAAAATAGGAAGAAATGTCAAACTGCCAACGCAAGCCTAACCTTCCAAATGTCAGAAATGACCTATCTCTCTTCTTTTGGCTGTTAAGTCTTGGTCAAGGCACACAATAGAGGAGACTAAGGATGACAGGGAAGACAGGACAGTATGGGAAGCAGGCCACAATACCAAAAGCATCCTGATGCCTGACTACTGACCAAAAATCTGTGCTTCACTACATGTTTCAGATATGAGCCCCAAATTGAGAGCTCAAGCTAACACTTCCATGATCAGTAATTAACATAAAAACATCCATAAAGATGGTGTTTAACTTAAGAATTGCTATGAGAGATTGAATGTTTGCAATATAATTAAAGACACTGCAATACAATTTTTAGCTCCACAAGCCAAGTGAAAGTAAAGTGTAATTACCACAAATGGAAAAAGCCAAGAAATGCCAGATCCACTTTGCCGAGCAGCAATTGAAGTTGGGCCACCCAAAGAGGGAATCCAAAAGAAACCTTCTGTCAACAGTCCCTTCAGATACAATTTTTACAAAAATTAGCAATGACCAACTTTTTGTGAAGGTATAAGATTTATGTCCAATAACATCACCAAAACGATATTAAGATATTAACCTCTTAATTACCTCATTTGCCACATTTGAAAGAGCTTGATATAGCCCTATCCAGACTGGTATAGTAGCCAAAGTGGGGAAACAACCTTTGCAGGAAAATCAGTAAGATGTTAATATATGCATGTGTGTGTGTATAAGCTGATTAGCATTTTAAGAACATCTTTGCATGACAATTAGTATACTGCCACGGTCCACGGACAACGAATTTGAACTTGTGTCAGCCTAAAGACCAACGACCAAATGAACATATAATTGGAATAAGTATCAACAGGTTGAATTTGAGAGTGTTAATTGCAACGTTAACAGATTTATGAAAAGAACACCTGCCAAAGGATTAACCCCTGCTTGCTTATATAGCCTTGATGTCTCAAGTTGTATTCTTTCCTAAACACAGAAAAAGGGGATAGAGATATCAGAAAGTACAATATTTACTACTTTGGGCCAAAACAAACTAATAAGTATGAAATATTTTTGCTCAAACTGAATGTTTGGTGCGATCACATAAAACCGAGATACCGTCTCACCTGATTACCAGCATATCTTTGTTGAATGGCTTTAATCTTTGGTTGAAGGTTTTGCATAGCTAGTGTTGATTCAACCTACAAACAGTATTGAATGTCACGAACCAAAAATACCAACACTGCCGAGGCCCGTACAGGCACACTGGAATCGGATGCATGTACAGTGAAAGACTCACCTGTTGCTTTGTCAAAGGAAATGTGGCAATTTTAACAATAACTGTAAGCAATATAATTGCAAATCCATACGCATATGGAACGTGCACAGCACTAATTCCATCCTTCAATACCTACAGGAGTCAACAAGCAATTCATTCAAAACTTACTTCGTCTGTCTCTTGCAAATTATAACAGAACAAAAATCTAATCATTTCGCCCACCTTTTTTTGCAAAATTACACAACTACCGACAAATAATTCATATATGTTTTACCTTGAGAACAGCTTCCATGGCATCGGAGATAAACCCGAACCACCCGTTACTTTTCTGCGCGGCCGCCTCAGTGGAGCTTGAGGCTGGGTCGGCTGCGACAGCGGCGTCCGCCAGGGTGTAAAGCAGGCCTTCGGCCCTGTTAAGGAGAGCGGATAAATCAACCGGAGAGTGGACGGAATCGATGGGAGGGATGTCATGAAAGCTGAGCTTGACTCTGGTGGTGGTGGAGAAGAGCCGACCTCGGTGAGGGAGGGTGTGGAGGCCATGGCGAGAGAGGGACGGAAGGGATGGGCCGATGAAGGATGGGGATGAAATAACGGTATTCGCCATGGGAGAAGAGAAGAGGGTGATGAAACGAGCTCAGCTTCTCATGGGGGATGAGGGGATCGGTGGTGGAAGGTATAAGACCGATCGATGGTGGAGAACGTAGAATAATATAATTTCGATCGAATTATCCATATTTTGAGTAAATTCTTCCGTAAAGGTGGCAAATATGTAAAACTAAATTAAAGAACGGGCAAAATACAAAAATGAGTCAAATTCGCCGGGTTGATCACGGACTGTTGTACCCAATGTCCGAATTCCACGTGTGAGAATTGAGGAATTCTTCAAAAAAAATTTTGTCAAAGAGAAATATTTGCTTGATACGCAAATCCTGTAGATTTAAAGACTAATATTTATATTTAAAAATTAATTTTTTTATTATAAATCTCGTATTTATTTTTTTTTAAATTATTTAGAACTTGTATATTTTACGATTATAAATATCATTTCTTAAATTTGTTCTACTTATCATCCTTATACTATACATTTGTTGAAAAAATAAAAATAAGTGTGTAATGTATGAATAATGAGTAAAAATTTTCAACTGATAAATATTATCCATTAAATTTATTTTATAATAAAAAGAATTACAATCTCATCACATGTAAATATTTTTATGTAATATTTGTGTCCAGACCAAACTTTTTTTTTTTGAAAGATATGTAACCGATCCAATTTAGTCCAGTTTTATAGAATTTTTAGAACTGAACCCATTACATCGGTTTTTTATTTTCAATAATCAATTCCACACCAGTTATTCTCTTAAACTAGTATTTTCGATTTTACTAATTCGGTCAAGTTTTCTAATTTTAATCGTGTCAATTTATACTATATATTAATGTATCATAATATTATAGTGTTACTACTATAAATTATAATATTATGCTAATATCATAGTATAATATTAATATATATCATAGTATCATATTATACTAATATCATAGTATTAATACTAACATATTAAGTTAACTATATTAGTCAACTCTTATAATATATGATCAAATAAATTATAAATGTTCATATTCAAGATTATAAAATTTTAATATAAAATTATTTTATATACTATATGTACATATATATAAAAATTTCATATATCATTATATATATTATATATAAAAATTATATATAATATTTTATATAATATTAACAATTTAATTTGTATATATGTATTTTTAAATCGGTCCAATCTAATTTTGAAAAGTAAATAACCAAAATTTGATTGGATGTGACTAATTTTTACAATATAAAAATTGATTTCAGATCGATCCTTCAGACCGGACCGATCTAAAACCAAACCAACCAACTAATTTTCCAATTTTTTGATTAAAAAAATCTAGTTACAAGTACAATTACGTATTAATATGTGCATTAATTTAATATGATTAATAAAAATTAAATTTTTTTAAAAATAGTACTAATTTAAATTTTAAATATGAATAAATTAATATTAATACATAAATTAATACATAACTTTATTTATACGTAACAAAACTATTTTCGATCTAAACTTTCACCACTGCATATCTCCGTTGGAGGAAACTTGAGTGACTCTGTTAACTTACATGGCTTACCTCGTTAGCACAAAGGGCTTTCCTACATACAGTCGGGAAATGCAGTCGGCGTGAAGTCGACTGTACGGAATGAATAAAAAAATTATTTTATATTCAGGAGGACCTACATGAATAAAAAAAAGTTATAAAAATAATTTTTTTTTTCATGTAGATCCCTTATTAATTTACTTTTTTCTCCATGACTGCACGCCGACTGCATTTTTCAACTGCAAAAAGTATTTCTCTAGCACAAATGGGCTATTCATGTCATTCAAAATTGATCATCATGCAAGTAATTTTACTGCCGGAAATTTTGTGATAAAATGAAATTATCACATTACACTTTTTTTAAAATTATTTAATAAATTTTTGTTATGAATAATACTAGATAATAGGCACAGTTATAAATTATGTAATTAGTACACTTTTTTTTTTAAAATAAAGTTTATTATTAAAATAATATTTTTATTTTTATTTTTGTTTATAAATAGTATTAGAGTACATATCAATCAAAAGTGACTAATCAATGGTATTGGAGGATAATGAACCACGTGGCCCATTTAATATGAAAGTATTGGTAGCCTTGCAATCTTGCCATTTCGGGTAAGGCTAGTTCTGAAGTAAAAACAAGTCCACGCCCAAGGCCTGTAAAGACTAGACTTCAAGGTCAGGGCTACTAACTGCCCTGTACAGGTTGTTAGCTGCCCTCTCCTCCCCCTCCCCTACCTCACAGGCAGCGGGGGCCTGCCTCCAGCGACCCGCATTCCGATCCACACTCCTCTTTTATTTAATATAAAAAATTATATTTTTAATATTTACATAAATAATTTAAATAAATATATTATATATAGGTATATATAATTTGTTAAAAGTTTGAAATTGAATTCTGAGTTAATGGATTGCATTGGTCTCTTAGACCAACTTTTATATAAGAGGCTAAGGCAATATTATAATCATACTTGAATAATGTGTGGTGAATTGTTAAGTCCTACATTGTTTAAGTTTGATTATTGTATTATCTTGGCCTTCTATATAAATGTTGGCTTAAGAGGTCAAGGCAATCCAAAATAAACTCTAATGAGTTTATATTCTTTTTGAATGTATATATATTTTAATTTATAATTTAAATTATGTTATAATTTGAGTTTAAAAAAAACTTTAGATCCAAAATTAATTTATAGACCCCATGGGTTATTGGGTTGAGCGAGGGGTGTCGAGGTGCAATTTCAACCCACCCCCCGCCTAGCGGGGTGGCCCCTTCCTGCACCCTATCCGCGAGGCGGGTAGAACGGTCACAACCCCCAGGAAATTTGCCTGGGACCACACATCGACACAACTCATGGAGGGTTAGGACAGTCACATGGCTAGTCTGCTTACATGCCTTGGCTCAGACCATGACACGCAGTGGGCAACCATGGAGACTAATGGTCGTGTGCAGACCAGGTGTGCAGGCTTGTGCGTGCATCTGCGAGCATGCATGCGTGCCCCAACACCACTTAGTGAGGCTAGTGGCGTGCCCTCACAAACATGCCATCCAGCACACGGTACCAACCTGTGCCTTGCAGGCAAGGCTAGTGGCGTGCTCCCACATGCACGCCATCCAGCGCACGGCTCTAGCCTGTGCCTTAAAGCCCTATAGCTCAGACCGTCAGTTTGGGCCATACATGCTCATCACCCAGACCATCAGCTCGGGCCATGCAGGACTACCGCCCAAGCCACTTGACTGAGCACCACAGTAGCAGTACGGCATCACTCTGTGCCCACCATTAGGCCTAGGCTTCACACCATGTCATGCCCACAACCAGACCAACGCGTGGCACCATGCCATGCTATGCAGCGAGTCGCGGACCAGACCATGACTAGCCTAGCCGTGAACCATGCACCACCTTAGCCCACCATGGGCCATGCATGTCTCGGCCACCATGGCTAAATTATCATTTTTATTTATTTTATTTAAAGACTTGATTAATTATTATTTCATTTATTTATTTATTTTATTTTATTTTGCTTAGGGACCTTTTGGAGGTTTCCACTTTGTAAACTCTATAAATAGGACCCTTAGACAGACATTTCATTAGAATCTTTTGACAAATTGAACATTGAGTGGCCAGCCATAGGGTTTGGAGAGTGATATTTTCGGTGCTCATGCACTTGGACTCTTTTGGGGTGCAATTCATGAATCCCCAAGGAGAGGATTTTTACTGTGCAATTCATGAATCTGTGTTGATTCAATATATCCTTTAATATATCGAGGATTCCTTTCAATTCTTTGTGCAATTTGTGAATCGAAGATTGTTTGGTTCTTTTGTTTTTATTTTATCTTTTTGTTGGTTGATTTGGAGTGTCGAGGCCGAATCCTCTATTAGGGAATTCAGATTGTGTGGAGTTTTGCTAGATCTCTTGTGTTCATGTGATTTCTTGCATGTTCATAAGATTTCCTTGAAGTTTCTTGAAGAATTCCATCTCCAAAACATCAATTTCGGTCAACCTATCTTTTGCCTTTTTCCATCACCTTCAATTGCCTCAAATCACAAAACCCTAGCCTCCCATCAAGACTTATGCGCCACTCATCAAATCCCATAACTAAAAAAACCACAAAAACCCTAGATCTCACCTTGAGAGATTCGGCCATAGCTTCCTTGGCTTGGCCGAAACCCTAGATCCTAAAAAGTCTTACTTCCATTTTTTTCTCCATCATTTGATTGGTCAATTTCCTTGATTGTCAAATCCCATATTCCCACCAAAATACATTTTTCTTATCCATCCTACCCATTTTCGGCCAGCCATTATCCTCCTAGATCTCAAATTCTATTTTTTAAGAATTTCACAATTCCTAACTTTTAATATCTCACAAACCACATTTGCCCTAGCCGAATACACCCCCAATAGCCTTGGACGAACTCCTCATCCAACCTAGCCTCACTCACTCATCTCTAAACCCTAGCCAAGATAGCCCATCATCCAACCCTAGCACACAAGTGGCGCCTAGCATACCAAGGGTCACTTAGCTGTGCACCATAATCACTTAACCCGTGATCACCTAACCCAAACACTATCCTACTTCCCACCATTGAACCCTAGCCTCATCACACCTAAGCTCCATTTGGGTTACACGTGATCTACACCAAGCAAAGGAGTCTCATCGATCACTAGAGGTGCAACAAAGCGAGAATTAGACCCTTAGTGTTTGGAGGCTTGACCGAGGTCTCCAACAAGAACCCCTACCTCACAGAGAAGTTGTTTGTCCCTATCCTATAGGCAGATAAGTGAGGGGCAGGACTTCCCTACCATTCAACATATATCGAACCACCACAAAATCAAACCTGCCCAATCATTGAACCTCCCATTTGTTGGGTTTTGTATAGTCTAGTTTATCGTTGTGGCAACCCCATTTGATGATTCGACCCAATAATGATTTATTATAGTTTTTTAAAGTGGATTTTCAATTAAGCTGTTTTTGGCACTGTTTTTTACTCAAGAATATTCAAGATAGAAAGTTCACTCAGACTTTTAGCTAGAGCAAAGATCAAATAAAAAAGTTCGCTCGACTCGACGCTAGAGCAAAAACCAGAAATAGAGTTTACTCGATGCGCACGTGACACTCTGCTTGAGCGAGTATGACAGAAAATTGAAAATTAGGATTTCCATCATGCAACCCTAAAAATACACTTATTTTGTATAATTTGACCGTTTTGAACGGTGAAAAATCACCCTAAAGTGTATCTAGTGATTCTTCAACATAATAAAATCCTCTGCAACTTCATAGATGTAGGTACGTTGCCGAATCACGTAAATTTGTATCGTGTAACTGATTGTTTGATTATTTCTTGCTTACTTTCACTTTATTGTCATCATTTTTGCAACACTATTTGCCATGGCTAAATTGCCAAAAAAGGGCACCAGGAAGACAAAGAAAACAAGAAGAAAATGAAATTTCAAAAAGAATCTCGAGAATCATTGCTTGCGTTTTGATGAACTAAGGAGATGATAGGGTGCGACACGGTGTGGGATCAAGCAAATGGGCGGTAGTGCGATGACAGGGAGAAGAGAACAAGAACAACAAGAAAAAAGAGAAGACTAAGAAGGAGAGGAGGAGAAGAAGAAATGGAGCTAGATCCATCAGGAGAAGAAGAGAGAACAAAAGGAGGTAGACCTATGAGGAGGAGATGAGAGAATGATAGAAGAATAAATCGGAAGAAGAAAGAAGAAGAGATAAGCGACAATGTGAATGTGTAATGGTATTTTGGGTTTCTTTTCTCAAATATACATGTATTGTGCGCGGACGGGTGATTATCAAGCAGGTGAGTATCCCACCTGCCCGCTAGCTTTGTCAAAAAAAAAAAATTGTCAGCTCGTTGCTCAACAAGCTGGCGATTTGGGCAGGCAAGTTGGGTCTGGGTGCCTCGCTAACCAGCCCTATTCACGGTTGCTAGATAACGGCACCAAATAAAAAATAAAAATATAATTATCCAATATTAGAAGCCAAGGTTTCCAAGCGTTTGACAAGCAATTTAAGAACCAGCCACAAAAGAATAGAAATCCATCTAAAAAAACAATATAGACAAAAAAAAGTGCCCATTCTAACATACCATAATATGTAAAGGTGTAAATCAAGGAGATGGATGGTTGAGTTTCAATGCTGAATAAAGCAACGAAACCCATGATTCTAAACCCAAGATCTAAGACCCTTTCGGAAACAAGCTTCCAAATACAAATGGCTATAAATCTCTCATCCAAATTGTAAAATCACCACTTCTCCCAAAAGTTTAAACTGATGAAAAGAAGTAAATTTTATTATTTATTTTAGATATTAAACACTATCCCTGACGTGTGGTCAGACTCCCCCTCAATGGGTAGCCCAGCACGTAAAATATTTAATTAAATGGAGTAGAGTATAGAATCAGGGTTCAAACTCAAGAACTTTGCTCTGATACTATGTGAAATCACCACTTATCCCAAAAGTTTAAACTAATGGAAAGAGGTAGATTTTAATATTTATTTTATATCTCAACACAGAAAAAGCATATTTATCTTAAGTAAACCTGAGCACAAAATGCTAATATAAGCACAGCAGGTCTGTAACTGTTGGACATGCTCCCCAATTTTGCTACTTTCACTCCCATAAATGGCTTGCCAAGCTCTTATAATAATCCAAAAGCTCAAATTGCAGTGCATTCACAAGTCTTTAAAAATTGAAAATCTACTAAATTTAGTAAACTAGACAGGAAAATGCAGGACCAGATTGCTTGTTCAATATTCACTACGCACTCGTGCACTGCTACTGAATCTGATATCTGCATATATCCAACATGCAGTTCCAATAATGCAAGAAATAAAATAGTTGTCAAAAAAATAATTCAAGAAATAATTAAAAAATTCCTAACACCATGCGATGCATTCATCAGCTCAGTACTTCTCCCCTTGACTCCTCTTACATGCAATGGGAATTTCTACCAATTTTGGGAAGCTAGTTGATCCTAAACTCAAAAGACCTGGTTGATTACATTTCTCCAGCTCGTTCGATAGAATGGGCTATCCAAGTTCCCCAACTCTATCCTATAAAAGCAACACAAAATTTTATGGAACAAGATCTCTAAACATGCATCTGAAATACAGACATTTGTTCCAAAGGAAAACAAAAATGAAGTAAAATCAATATGATCTGTAAAAGTTGTCAAATACTAATCAATATCTGTCAGTAACTGAAGGATAAGTAATAAAGAACATATTGCAAAGGTTTTCATTTTCTCACCAGTATCATTTCCAACTAACTACTTTCATATCTTATCACCAAGGAATTATGCAAGACTCTACTGATCAAACAAAAATTCAAACTAAAACAAATTCAAGACAAGTACAACATCCCACAAGTCCATCATCACAATTTTAAGCCCATCTTTTAGAAAAATTGAAAAGAACGAGAAAAGGGGCTGACAACCAAATCAAAAGAACAGGATTTGGAATGTTGTTAATCCAACTCCTTCACAACCTTAATCCCCATGGTATTGGCGGTCCCAATGATGGACTTGCAAATGGACTCCAAGGGCATGTATTGGCAATAAGGGTCAGACTGTTTCACCTTGGCAATCTCGTAGACATGCTGGAGAGTTATGGTAGAGGCGACCTCGTGGCCCGGTCGGCTGCTGCCGGACTCGACCCCGGCTGCCTTCTTGATGTACCAGGTGACAGAGGGGGACTTCACGATGAACTCGAAGGTGTTGTCCTTAAAAGCGGTGATGGTAACGGCCATGGGTGTGTCGGGCTTGTACTTCTGTGTGCGGGCATTAAAGTCCTTGCAGAAGGCCATCAGATTCAGCCGGTACTGTCCCAGAGCAGGTCCCACCGGTGGTGCTGGGCGAGCTCCTCCGGCTGGGACCGTGAGACGGATCGTCGCGGCCACGGGCCGCCGGGTAAGGATCTCTTTCAGCGTCGACATGCCCTCAACGTGTTTGTGCTTGCGTGTGAAAGAGAGAGGGATCCAGGGGAAATATACGACTTAGCGCTCGGGTAGGGTAGCGTCTTGCATCCAAGTTTAATAGCTCGTGTTGGTGACGACGGTCCTTCGAGGATTTCGTGCCTAAGTATTTAATCGGTACGTTGAAATAAGTTAAATTGAATGGTAAATAATAATAATTTATGAGTTTTATTAAGATGAGTTTAATTTTTTTTATAAGAAATGAAAAAAATAATAGATCTCGTCAATAATTTATTTGGGATGAATTGAATTTGATTCAGTAATTAAGGTACTGTTTGACCATTTGAATTTTTCATCTCAAATACAAAATTTCATCTCATCATTGTAACTTTTCTAAATTCTCATATAAAATATAATAAACAATTCAATTTTTTCTTAATTTTTTCAAATCTCAAAATAATAATAATATTAAAATATAATATTTTAATATTTAATCTTAAAACTCAGAATTCTCATATGAAAATTTTCAGTGATCAAGTAGAACTTAAATATAATTTAAATTTTAGGATCTAAAATAAAAAAATAATAATAAATACCTAATGTCTCTTGAATTTACTGTATGTCTATTCTCCTCTACGACCAAATTTGAAGAATGAGATAGAATGAGAATTTTATAAAAAAAACTTTGGTATAGGCATGGAGGGGCACCGATGCGCACCGATGTCGTATGTGGACCATTTATTTAAACGGTACATTTGGAGTAAAAGCGGGAATGAAAATGAATTTGAGAGGAAGACACCATTTCCTAGGTTACATCTCTCTCTCTCTCTCTCTTCGTTTTGATAGGTTCCATTTTTCTCTCTCTCCATTTTCTTTTCCTCTCCCGTCATCCCCATTCTCTTTCCTTTCTTTGCAAAACACTTCTCCTCCACTTCCCGACTACCGGGGGCTATTTCCGTTCTGGTAAACGTATAGAATTATAATTTACATGAGCATATCTCGCCTTCGGTGGTCAAAAATGACGGAGGAGATCAGAAACGCCGAGATGCGATCTTCTCTGCGTCCCCAACAAAACCAAGGTCTTTGTGGCCTTCTGTTCTTCGTTGGATTCCCTTCTCAACTAATCACATCCTTGCTGCCGAGAAGTGCCCTCTCTTTCTCTCTCGTCAAGTATTTTTCTCTCTCCCCCGCTCTCTCTCTCACAGCAGTAGTTTCATTAAATGTTGGAGCTGGTCGATTTTGTGTTGTGGATATATGTTGATTTTGTGGTTTTCATTAGTTAGGTATTGAATTTAGTTATCGAATTTAGGTCTTTGGATCTGGTATGTATTTACTTTAGGTTTTTAAAGCAATTTGAAGTTATTAATCTGTTCGGAAGCTAACTGGGTTGAGTTCAAACACTTCCCCGGGTTGCCTTTATCCCATATTTGAATCCATTCATTTGCATTTAGTTTATTTCCTTATTACATCCAGATATTTGGTACCAACATCTATAAAGTGCCCAGCACACAGGCTTGAGACTTTTATTTGAATAGGCAAATGCTTGTTCTTATTATAGAGGAATCGAAGTCCTAACAGGAAAAGGAGGTAAATGGGGCACTTGATTTAAAACCAATAAACAAAGGATCTCATATATCTTTGCCGGCATTTGTGTTGAGGTGATATATTGTGATCTTGTTTATAATTTTGAGTGGTAATGTTTATTCCAAATGGCAATTTTGAGTCTAGCCCCTGGTAAGGATACCCTCCTTTTGAGTTTTTGCGAGGTCATGTCCTAAATTGCTGTGTAAATGCAAAACCTTCCTTTTATTTTTCAGTTAGGGCCGTCTGGTTCTCTTGTATAAATTCATTGTTGCACCCGATTTCTCCATCTTGTGATGAAATATTTCTTATCCAAATATTTGGAAAATGCTCATCTAGGAAAAGAAGGAAACAATTTTTTAGAGTATCTTTAGATCCATGGGAGAGGGTGCATGTACTATTGTTTACCTGAACCTTGGTGTATATATTTTCTAGGGGTTACATGTTTATAATTTTGAAGTACAAGGGTAAGGAACACAATAATGCTTTCTCTACCACGGTATGTTGTATTTCTTTTTGGTTGGTAACTGACTTGACTTGTTGAAAAAAACTTAGGTAACTGTGTTGCATTCCAAATCTTTGAGTTTAGCGCATCTTTCACATGACATATCTTTTAACTTCATATGTTGTTCTTTATAAAGAGTCCAAGATGGGAATTAGTGATGCTTCCTTCGCTGCTTTGTTCACTTTCTCCAAGCCTTTCTGATCATAAAAGCTAATATTATGATATTATGTTGAGATACGATTTCACTTGCTCTCAAATTTCCTATTCAAGGTTATCACACAAAGGAAAACTCTTGGTATAAGCGGTATAGAGTACATTTTTTGTGGGGGTTTGTCTAGTTATATCTTTACTCTGCATTAACCTTTTTTCACTTACTGCTTTTAGGTGGTCTGGGCATCTAGCAGCAGCATTGAAAACTCCATTGAACCAGTTGAGATACCTCCTCCATGGCCAAAGAAGAAACGCTCACATCCTTATGATTTTAATTCGCTTGATTCTCCAACAAATCAAACTCAAATGTCTCCATTGCCAAATTTATTGGTGGCCAAGGAAGGCGCCAAATCAACTTGCAGTTGTGATGACAAAGTTGTGTATTTTGTTGTAATGGATGTAGCCAGTTGATTTTGATTTAATGGACAGTCATGTGTATTTTGATTTAATGAACGTGGTCATGTGTATTTTTTTGTAATGGATGTAGACATGTAAACATGAATATTTTGATTTAATGGATGTAGTCATGTGTATTTTCTTCACTTTGATTTAATGGATGTGCAATTGGATCAGATTTGGAAGACAACTTTTTCTCTAATGATCATTAGATCACTCATGTTTGGAACAAGTTTTACCTGGAACTTATTTAGGTGAACCCAATTTAACTTTGCTTTCTTTTTCTTGAATTTACTTCCTCAAGACTTTAACAGGATATAAAGTAAGAGAAATAGACGTGCACAATTTTTTCAATATACTTCAATATTTTGATGACAACCAAGTTTTAAATATTTTCTAAAAAATCAACTACTATTTTCCAATTAGAAAAATATAGTTACAAGCACAATTGTGCACTAATCTGTGCACTAATGTGATGCGATTGGTCAAAAAGTAGATTTTATTGAAAACAATGTTAATTTAAATTTTAAATATGAATAAATCGGTATTAGTACACAGATTAGTGCGTGACTGTGCTTGTATGTAGCAAAACTCTTTCCAATTTACAAGAAAGAGAGTTTTCATGGCTTCATTGGATTATATAAAATGAACAGACACAAGGCTCTAGGGTAACCCATGACAAACTTGAAGACACCTATTTTTCTGATCAATATCATTCTTAAATGATGCAGTAAAATCAGAGATGCAATAAAATCATATATGCAGTAAAATAAGAGACACATAAAGACAACCATGCTACTTTGTTCTGGTCAATATCAGTCTTAGGCTGAAATCATAGGCATTTTTTGCTCATTTTATTGCTGAAATCAGAGATGCAGTAAAAAGTTCAACACTTAATCTACTCATTTTGCTGAAATCAGAGATGCAGTCAAAGTTCAACACTTAATCTACTCATTTTCTTGCTGAAAATCAGAGATGCAGTTCAACTGTCTACTCATTATCTTCCTGAAATCAAAGGCATTTTCACTGCTTCCTATATCATAACCAAAGCACACAACAGTATACACGAACTCATTGTCAATGTAACAATACATTTGTATAAATATTGAGCAGAAAAGTTAACACCTGCTCATAGAAGTTAGATTACAGCTTACCCAAAAAATCAAGAAGTAGAAGAAGAAGAGTACCAACTTAATGATAGCAGTGCACAACCACCGCCCCCAAAAGTAAATAATTCTTAATTACATCAGATACATCTTGTACAACTCAAAATCATATCCTGGGAATCAAAAATAATTTTTCTAGCCTTTTTTACATCTCCATTTTATGGCGGTAAGAATCAGCAACCAAGGTTTTTCAACTACAACCAAGGCTCTATTAACACAAAATCAATGCACAACCACCACCCCCAAAAGAAAATAATTCTTAATTATATCATGTACAACCCAAAGCCTTGGGGGCAGTGGTAGTGGAGTGATTCCGCGTAAAGAAAATACAAGAGAGCCGTACTTTTTACCGATCGCAAAAGCAAAAATAGTGGAGTGATTCCGCGTGAAGAAATACTTTTTCACGGCTTCCAATTTCTAATCCTCCCTCTCGGAAACTTACGAGTATCCCGCGCTTCTCAACTACTTCTTTGCCTCATATAAAACACAACGTATTGACAAACGACCTCAACCTCAATCACTAGTACAAAAAAAAAAAAACTACTTGAAGTGCAACGGAATCTAGAGAAAGGGAGTGCGAGAGATGACATATGAGAAGTTTCAATTCTTTTATTCTTTTCAGGAAGGAGATTTTTACATATAAACGTCGTATGCTGGGTGCGAGGCTTATTGAGACTCCTATGTACTTGTAAAGTTTGAAACTGAATAGAGAGATTTGTATAGTACTTCAGGAAGATATCAATCAGAAGTAGCAGCTGCAGATAGAGAAAATGAGAGGAGTTGCTAACCAAAGATGAAAATGGCAAGAGAGATCAACGGAGGTAGTGGTCGTGGAGGGGAGACAAACGAGAGAGATGAAAATGGTAAAAATAACAAATCTTCTTCTTCAAGTTTTGTTTTATTTTCGTTTCCCTCTCTTTTTAATATATTTTCTTCTTTTAATTAAACACCCAGGTCAGCATCGGTGCACAATGGTGCGCAGGACTGCTTGCCTGTAGAAGAACTCATTTTATAAAGGGAAAAGCTCAAGGTCAGTCGGGTATAAAACTTATTTTCACACCGACCAATAACTATTTGCCACATAGGAGGTGTAGCCTCCAAACACCTACATCCAACTCTTTAGAATCATTTCTCTCCCATTTCATTTGCAGCCCTTTTTAAAGAGTTCTCTCTCCCTTTCATTTCAGCCAACAAACACCATCCCCTCCCTCTCGCAGCGTCAATTTCACCACCCCTTCCTCTCGCGCAATCTTCTCCTTGTGTGAGTAAGTTTTCAATTTATGCATTTCACATGCCAATTTCTGTTGGGATTTAGGGTTTGATTTATGTGTTTATTTTTTCATTTCATGCAATTCTAGGGTTCTCTCTTCCTTTTGTGACACTACCGACGCATCTGTGCCATTTTTGTTCTGAGAATTAATGGGTTTATTTTTGCATTTCATGATGAGCTCCATCCAGAATTAATGGACCAAGCATCTTCACCATTTTTTTTTTCCCGAGAAACACAATGGGTTTCGGTTTCAGGCTAAATCTCAAGTGGGGTCTTCCGACTCAGCTTCTTTCCCCCTCCAATTCACATTTCAGGCTTTCTTCTTCTTACGGTGAGTCTATTGGATCTAAAGCTCATTTCATACTTGTTCTCCCAAAGGGGTGAAAAAATGAGCTAGAAAAATGCTTTCTTTTTGTCTAGCTTCCATCTTTATTCTCTACCGTAATTAGTTTTTGAATAGCACACACCCACGTAAACACACTTCGCATGGAGATTGTTTAGTTATCTCTTCAAATTTGAAAGCATTGAATATTAGTGCTTAAATTTAGTCATATATTCGTCAGTCTGTTATCTTGAAATCCATGCCTGAGCCCAACAAAGTACTAATAGCAAACTTATGCATAAAACTAGAATTTGCTAGGTGATCACTTAACTAGTTTTGATAGGGGTTGAATTTTAGAGTTTGCTCTAGTAAATGGATGTTAGACTTGATTTCTTACAGGAACTGTGGTAAAATCTCACAGGCTTTAGCATTTTATGAAGTATGCTCTCAACTCGCTATAGAATTCTAGGAGGATTTTAGACATCAAGCAACATGGGAGATTGGATTTCTTCATTCTAAAATATATTATTGTGCTATTTTCTTGTTTTATTTTAGTACAAAATAAGGGGGGAAAAGCTTGTTTTATTTGAGTAAAATATATCTGCTTTACTTGATCCTATCATTCAGGTTGTTTTGCTTGATATCTTTTGGTAGACAGCATATGCTTAGCAATTTGTATGACACTGTAACAGAGTTTGCAGAAGTATTTCAATGTACTTGATGTTTGCGTAAAATTTGATTTTATTTTAAGATCATTTAAAATGTATGGGTTCATGTCATTGTTGAATAGTATATTCCTGCAAACATGTTACCTATATGGATCTTTTAATCAATCAAGTGGTTTAAGTTGGCATGCTAAGCCTTGTAGCCAAATTTGAGTAGTCTACCTGTGTGATCGTGTTAACATGATGCTAACATAGCAACGAGCAATTTCTTTGCTTGCCTTCTTTAGATAAGCTCATTTTTTGGGATTGGATATGGTTAAACTAAGATGTTCGATCTTTAAAAAAACTTGTCTAATAATTTAAAACATGATTTATCTGTTTGGGTTGAATTTGTGAAATGTTATAACCTCTTCTTGTGTATATAGAATATTCTTTTTCAAGTATTTCTTTGACAGTTCTAATTTGGTTCTAAACTCTTTTCCAGTCATGATTCTTTGATGGATTTCCATGAACATGTATGCTATTTTCTGAATTATCCCACATTGCTTTTCTAGCGACAAAGGAACATTGCTTTTCTATCTTATGAATTATCCCACATTGCTTTTTTTTATTTTATTTTTTTTTTATTTTTCTTTCTTTTGAACATTCAAAATTATGTGATTAATAGTTTCTTTTAATAATAAGTTTTTGCAAAATACTGAAACTCCTTCAAAGATCTTCCTCATCACCTACTTGTCTGCCATCCAACAACCATTATATGGACATGAGGTTGCAGCTGAATATAGAAGAACTTGAGAGTAATGACAGATAATCACTTGCGCATCCTTGTGGAAAAAGAATGATAATGTAAATCGTTAGTTTTATTTATTGCATTATTAGTTTGTTTGAGATTTTTTTAAGTGAATGATAATGTAAATCGTTTAATGTTATTGTAAAACGTTTCATGTAAATCGTTCTTGTATTGCATTTTATGCTATTGCATATCATAATTGTTCATTATGCATGAAACATGTCCCTATTTTATACAATAAATAATTGCCAAAAAACTGTTGCTTATATTAGACAAAGGAAGAGATATCTATCTATAACCCAAACGGTAAGAATAAAAGGGCATAAACAGAGTGCATATCCATAAGTCTTACACAAATAGAGTGCAGCATCCATAAGTCTCACACAACTATATCCATCTCACATATCACTTGGCTTATAGTCATCTAGTTTGCGAATTCTTTTACAACCAAAACATAGAAAATGTTTAATGAGTCTAATGATCATCTAGTATATGAAAATTCCACGATGCTTCAAACTCTTCATTTTGTGACATTACCGGGTCTTACATATTCCTATAAATCAGAAAAAATAAATATTAAAATAACTGACAAAATCAAAAGTCTAAATATAAAATAAATAAGATCAACATAGTATTCATACATATCAAATGTGGTTGACATCGTGGCCGGGTTTGGAGAGAATATAGTGGAGCTTGGTTCCCCCATATTCCTGCAAAAAAAAAAAGAAAAAAAAAACCAAATTCATCAACCAACTAGCAAATGCCCTTCTTACATGCCAAGTAAATAAAATAATAAAAAATAATAAAAAAACACCAATTTAAAAAAATAAGATCAACATGGTATCTATACATATCAAATGTAGTTGACATCGTGGCCGAGTTTGGAGAGAATATAGTGGAGCTTGGTTCCCCCATATTCCTGCAAAAAACAAAAAAATAAAAATAAAAAAAAAACAAAAAAACAAATTCATCAACCAACTAGCAAATGCCCTTCTTACATGCCAAGTTAAAAAAAAAATAAAAATAAAAATAAAAATAAAAATAGAAGTTAAAAAAAAATACCTATGTGATGGGCATTTGCTTCTTACATGCCCTTCTTGTTTAGGCTGCACCATCACTTCTTTATTGGTATATTTTCCTTTGGGTTCTTTTGTCGTAATGATTTGGGCCTTCCTTTAGAAACAATATGTGATAGACCTTGCAATGAGAAATTGGAGACTATTTGGCCATGGACTATATGTCCCTTTGTGTTACAATCGTCATCAGTCATCAGTTGAAACTATTGATGAATCTCCTCTATTCTCCTAGAAGTATGCTCATATTTCTTGATAGATAGTGACCCCATCTCTGGAAAAGGCTTTATAGCAATTATGTGCATCCTCTATATCATCAAACTGTAGACTCACATACGGCTAGATATATGAAAATGACATCATATGGCCTTCCTTGGGCATATTCTTGTCTTGTTCAACCTCACCATCCTTTTCAATCATCTTAACTTCATCGGGACTAGAATTACAACTATCTAAAATCTCAACATGATTTTTTGATGTACTCATCATTCACTCAACTTGATATGATTTATAGGGCAAGAATAGCTCAATAGACAATCAAATTAAGTATAGTATATATAGCTCAATACAAAACTCTAGAATTAAAAAAAAAAAGAAAAAAAGAAAAAAAGAAGAGAGATTTCAATGTAAAACTTGTTAGAAAATCACACGATGTATATATATGTGCTTCTACTGTATGTGGTGCACCACACAAGTTGAAAAAAAAAATAGAATGACAAGGAAAGGTCACGAGACCACTTAGTTTGCCTTATAGACTAGACATGCATAAGGGCCACAACACATTTATACCCAAAAAAATGATTGATACATAAAAAGAATGTTAGATAAATTAATATATATGATCTTTAGATTTTAAAAATATAATCGTGAGATATGTAAAATAAAAAATATATATATATAAAAAAAAAAAAAAAGAAAGAGAAATGCCTACAAGTTCACCTTTCAGATGATCAAAAAAAAGTTGCACATTTTAGTTGATCAAATTCATAAACCCTAAAATAATTGGTAGATTTTGTGAGATAAAACAAAAATAAAAGACTAAACAAACAAAAAGTTCTACCTTTTGTAAAGTTTCACCAATACAAAACCCCACAAATCTTGAAAACAAAATAGCAAGGCCCACAAATCTTCGAAAACCAAAAGTGTAGAGAGAGATAGAGAGAGACAGTTCAGACAGATAGATTAGAGAGTGAAGAGCAGGTCACGTGGGTGGGGAACCAAAAAGTGATTTAAAGTGATTTTATCACCTGTGTGAGGGTGCACATAGAATTATGGGGAGAAACCTATGTGTTGTACTTAGATTAGCTGGTGTAAAAACTCCCTACCCACCCTACTGGCTCCTAGTGCCACCCTTTTATAAATAGTAGTAAGATAGATTGTGAATAATAGTGAGATAGTTTGAGTTAAGTATTTTCTAAGTTTTGAAAAATGAGAGAGAAAAAATTGAAAAAAATATTATAAAGTTCAAATCTTGTAATAATATAGTTTTATAATGTTATTTTTATTTGGAGATTTAATTGTTTTTGGTTTCTTATTTGAAAGTTTGAAAAAGTTGTAATGATTAGTTTTAAAATTTTGTATTTGAATTATGTTTAGGAATAAAATAAGATGAAATGAGATTAGATAATAACTTTGTGTCTCATCTGACATCCCAAACCTAAGGGTGGGCAATGGGGCCCCGCCCCCACTACCCCGCTGCTAATTCGCCTCGCACTTGTGTGGTTGGATGGATTACCCCGCTTGTAGTCTGTCTCGTGGGCAAGGACGGGGGTGGTATGGGGTGGTCCCCCGCCTCACCTCGGATTAATTGTATAATTATAAAATATATTTAAGAAAAACCCCCTCAGGTGACCAAAACGGCGTCATTTTGGCACCTGAGGTTTTATTATTATTATTTAACTCAGTAAACCCAAAACGGTGTCGTTTTGGGTTTATCGAGTATTGCCCTAAAACCCCGCCCCCTGATCTGACCCCCCCAATCCCCAGTACCCGTAACCCACCCCCCTTCAAAGAGAAGTTGCTGCTTCAGTGCCCCCTCACCTCGCACCGTGACTCCTATCATCGCCATCTGTGCACCCTATCGCCACCGCAGCTGCTTCCTTGAGTCCTCGTCGTCTGTGCTCACCGTTGTCGTCAAACGTAAGTCCGAATTCTCATCTCTCTCTCTCTCTCTTAAATTTTAAATTTTTATGGAATTAAATAGAGGATGAGATTAATGGAGATGGAGGATGAGCTTGTGAATTGTGTGCTGTGGATGATTGAATATGCATGTGTGTGATGAGTTATCAGTGATGGATTTGATTGTTTAAAATGGTTTTGTGATTTATTTCGATTTTGTGTAAATTTGTTTTTATAAAATCATTTTATAGATATAACAATTATTATTTTGTGTAAATAAATAAAATAAGACAGTTCTTAATGGTTGGATTTTATAGAATGATCCGACTGTTTAGAATATTTTTAGGGTTTTGTGATTTATTTCGATTTTTTTGTAAATTATAAAATACACGGTTATTTATTTTCCTTTTTATTGCAATTTACAGTATAAATTATTTTTTAATCTCATAAAACTATAAAATTATGAACCCCCTTATATCTTCAAAGCATATATCATATATATTTTAACTAAGAAAATGGAGTGGCATGATTATTGAAAAATTGGCATTACAACGGTTGTTTGTTTGACTATGTGAGCAGGAGATGAGAATCAATCATCTTTCTAAACAAGTTACGCTATAAACTAATAAATTGGGATTAATTAATTAAATACAAGTAGGAAGAAAGTTAGGGAAGGGATGGAAATTTTTTCATGATTTAATATGTCAATGGGTCGTGATAATTTGACAATACATATAAATAATATTAATTTTCTTTGTGTGTACGTAGTACTGTAGGCACGTAATTGTTTCATCGATGATAATTAAGGATGGACCATTTCTCACTGATCCCTAATTGCTTTCCATTGTTAAACTTATTAACGGGGAAGAAAAGTGAAATCCCCTCACAGCCAAGTCCCATTGCTGATCCCCACTCCCCAATATTCCACATTATTTTTCTCAATATTTAATAATTACAAAAGACAAATACATAAATAAATTTCTTTAAATTAATATCCCCACTCCCCATTGTCAAACTTTTTTTTTAATTTTCTTTTAATTTAAAAAATATATAATTTTATTAATAATCATTTTCTTAACTATTAACAAATAAATTAATAAATAATATGTTTTTATAAAAGTGCCTTGCAAGTTGAACAATAAATATGTTATATATAAGGCTCAGTACTTCATATGTTTGGCATGTTACTAATTTATGTGGGTTGAAATTAATGAGGATTCTTAATTACTATTATAAACCTATTTTGGAATGCATTGCACTTGATTGGATGTTAATACTTTTCATGTTTGCTATAATTTCATATTTATTTTTTGCTTGAGTTAACGGAAATGCCAACAGATTCTAGTGCAAACACCCCTATTCAGAATACCCCTGCCTCTACCCCTACCCCTACCCCTACAATTATGCCTACCACTACGGAGCCTTGCCCAGCCCCCAAGCCTAACAAAAAATTTGCTTCCATAGTTTGGTCTCACTTCACCAAACTAGAGGGTGGTGATTCTAATAACCCTCGAGCCCAAGTGTAACCATTGCGGTAAAATTTATAGATGCCATTATAGAAAACATGGCATCTCACCATTAAAGGTGCACTTAGAAGAGCAATGTAAAAAAGGTCCAATTCTAAGATCTTTGCAAGAGAAGAGTCAATCTAGGTTAGAAATTGGATTTAAAAAAATGGAGGATGGGAGTAGTGGGGGTATTGAGTTGAAAGAATACGCGAAATATGATCTTGAGGAGTGTAGAATACACCTAGCTCGTATGATCATCATAGATGAGCTACCTTTTCAAATTGTGGGTAGAGAAGGGTTCAAAGCGTTTTATCACTACATGGAACCAAGGTTTCAACTTCCTTCTCGTCACACGGTGGCAAATGATGTAAAAAAAATTACCGATCTGAAAAAGAGAAGTTTAGGGGTTTTTTGGTGGGTCATTTGTTTGCCTCACCATTGATTGTTGAACATTGGTTTAAAATTTTAATTATATGTCTTTGACTTGTCATTTTGTTGATGACAATTGGACATGATATAAGAAAATTCTCAAATTTTATCAAATTACGGATCACAAGGGTGAGATGATTGGGAGGGCCTTGGAGGCCGCTATAAAGGAATGGAGATTGACACGCGTTGCGACATGCATAGTTGATAATACCTCGTCTAACGATGTCGCATTGGGATATCTTAAGACCTTTCTCAGAGAGGCAAATAAGACAATCTTGAGTAGTGAGTATTTGCATGTGAGGTGTGCAGCACATATTCTTAATTTTATTATCAGTGATGGTATGAAAAATTTTCATGACTCTATTGCTCAGGTCAGAACTGCTGTGAGATGGCTGAGATCTTCTCCTGCAAGATGGGACTTTGTACTGATTTGACTATATGATGGAACTCAATTTTTTTATGTTGGAGGCGGCTCAAGAGTATAAGTTGGCATTTGCTTTATTAGGTGAGGAAGACATCCAATATGTAAAATATTTTGAAGATAAAGCGGGATTGAGGAAGTCTATGACTGAGTACTGGGATGTTGTATCTAATTTCGTAAATTTTCTAAAGCTTTTCTACGAGATTACCACGACTTTATTTTATTTTTTGTATCCTACATCCCATCATTTTTGTCAATAAATATGTAAGGTAAAAGAAATATTATATGAGATTATCACGAGCGGTCACACTAGGTTGCGGGAGATGGCATTGTTGATGAGAGCCAAGTATGACAAGTATTAGGGGGGAGATTTTGATAGGACTAACATGTTATTATATGTAGTTGTTGCCATTGACCCCTAGTTTAAGGTAGATGGCATGATATATGGATTGGATATTGCTTATGGGCACGTATGGACGGAACATATTGCATCAAGGGTTAGGGAAACATTACGGCACCTACACCTATCCCCCCACTAGTTTCAGATGCCATGGCTGAGGAAAAATGTAGAATGGACTGGGGTGACAGGATGGAAGGGAACCCATTCAAGAGCAGTAGTACAGAGGTTAAGTCAGAGATGGACAGATACTTTGGTCTAGACCTTGAACCATATGTATGAGATTTTGATATCTTAACTTGGTGGAAGATACATGCCCCCAATTATCCCGTCCTTGCACAAATAGCCCGCAGTATTTTGGCCATCCCTATTAGTACCGTAGCCTCGGAGTCGGCCTTTAGCATTGGAGGGAGCGTATTGGATCCATTCTGGAGCTCATTAGATCCTACCACTGTTAAGGTTTTGATTTGTACCCCAAAATGGATCACAGGGAATCCAATTTATGTTTCGGATGTTATTGATTATGGTCAGGTCAACGCCGAGGAGGAGGGTGATGATGCACTTGGATCTGGTAATTTGTCACCTGAATTCAATTCTCTTATTTTTATTTATTTATTTTCATTTAATTGGTATTAATTTCAAATTTAATTATTGTAGTGATACCTGGGACGGTGTCTACATCTACCTCCATTGTAGTATGACTTTGTTTATATTAGACTCTAGACCCACATTGCTCATGGTTTGTACAATTAATCCCTTAATTTATAAGTTTAAACTTTATATTTATAATCCTAATTCGTTTTATTTTTTACTTATTATTATTGCAAGATTTATGATCTTGAATTTGATTCTCACATAACTCAACACAACTCAGAGTCTCAGTGAACTCACCGTCACCCAAAATTGATCAAACTTCCCAATGTTATGATTTTGTTAATTTATAATTAGTTGTAATGTTAATGGTACAATTTGTAGTATTTATAATTTTTATGTCTTTATAATTTTGTAATTGTTTATTAGTTGTCTTAATTTGTATCATTGTAAATTTGTAATAGCTTAGTGCGTGCCTTGGTGATGGTTATTACTTAGTACTTAATAGGCTAATAGTATTAGGTTGACCGTTGAAGTTTGAACTTGAAACTTAGTAATTGGTATTTGTATTCCTAATTTTTTTTTTCAGTTTTTTTAATATATAAATATAGTTGTAGTTAAATTTTTAGTCTAAAAACAGGTCTGGATTGTGTTTCTTGATCATTTTGAGCCCAAAAAACTGATTTGGGTCCAAAATGGTCCAGATAATCTAAATGGGCCAAGGCCCAATTAGATAGAAAAGGGGGACGGACCCTGGGGGGGGGGGGGGAGTCCACCCCCACACCACCGTTATCGAACGTGGTACCCCATTTTTAATATTCTATATTAAAAATTTAGAATATTTTGGAAAATATATAGAGATTATAATTTTTTTTTTGGAGCTATTTTTTATATTTGTAAAATAATGTATAAACTTTACGGGCCATTTTATATTTTCAAAAAGTTTCCGGCCCCCAATGAGCATAATGTGTGTCCGCCACTGTTTATATATATATATATACTTTCCATCGAAAGAGGGCATAACCTTGTAATCCTTCCCCTTATCATCAATTATGGTATTTAAAGTAATGATTCATTGCTCAATTTTATGGAGCACATTGTCATTCATTGTTTACATCTTTGAATATGGACATTACATAATTGTTTAACCAATCATCCCAAGTTTATAAATTTCAAATAGAAGCAATTGCCTCCACTCACTTAAATTTGGTCTCCCTTCTTTTATGTTTTTAATTGCTATTTTTGCTTCTTTGATATTACTACTTTGATTTGATACTATATGGACTTTTTATCTTTAAATCTATTTAATAATTGTTGGTTATATTTCCTTGGTTCACTTCTACTTAGAAGCTTCAGTTGCAATCTATATCCATACAAAATAGTGTTTTTATAGAAAGATTCAAGCTAGTGGTCTTGATGGGTCAATCCATATTTGACGAGATTATTCAAGACAATGGAGCTACCTCCAAATCTGTAGGATGATGGCTCTGAATCATGAGAGGCATTTCTAATATGTGCTTCGTATTCACAACCTTATTTTTCTTTTGAATTTTTCACATTTATTTTTTATAAAGTTGATGTTTTGCATTGTGATATAAACAACAATGTAATATGTAGTGTATTGTGTGTGTTAATGTTTATTATTAATTAATTTGTTTTATAAAAATTTGAATGGGCAAGAAAAAGTTTAAAATGCCTATAAAGATAATCATTATATAAAAAATGCTTATAAAAAATAATAAACATAATTGCCTTTAAAAAAAGGCCCTTTAAAAAGTGTTAAAAATATTTTTTAGAAAAAAGAAAAGAAAAGCTTTTCATGCCTCTAAAAGATTTTTTTTTTTTTTTTAGAAATTAATAAAAAGGTCGTTTTGAAAAGACAGTTTACAAGGTGTTAAAAAAAGAAGAAGTATTGAACCGGGCCCAAATTCGATACCCATCTAGATTTCGGCCGGATTTCTCAGGTGGATGTCTATCCGGTTTTAAATAAGCCCAATCGGGATCCGAATGTACAGTCCTGCTTGTTAATAGAAGCTAGCAGCTAGTTGTCTTATCAGTACATTGTGTTTGTTGTAAAATAACATTGTAAAATTGTATGACCACCTTGAGCTAGCCGTCAAATGCACAGTGCATAGTGCCAGCATAGTACTGCATAGTAACTGGCATAGTAAATGGCCGACATCGCACAGTGCGCATAGTGCCAGCATAGTACTGCATAGTAACTGGCATAGTAAATGGCCGACATCGCACAGTGCATAGTACCAGCATAGTACTGCATAGTAAATATGCACAGTACCAGCATAGTACTGCATAGTAACTTGCATAGTTCCCTTTGTACGCCTATATATATCGTTGAATTCTTTAAGAAATTCATAAGTTTCATAACTTCTCTGAGTTCTATCTCTCTCTCTCTCTCTCTCCTTTCGATAGTTTAATAACACGTTATCAGCACGAGAGTTCTGACGATCTTGAAGCTAATAGTCCTCTACTTCAAGTAAGTCTTTCAATATATTTTTTTATAGTTTTCAAAATGAATATGAAATATTAAACATACTTATGTTCTTGATTTATATATGTAGAAAATGTCAAATCTTACAAAATTGGAATTCGTTGCTCTTGACATTTCTGGGAAAAATTATTTATCTTGGATCCTTGATGCTGAGATCCATCTGGATGCAATGAACCTGGGAGATACAATTAAAGAAGGAAATCAAGGGTCCCTGCAGGACCGTGCTAAGGCAATGATTTTCCTTCGGCACCATCTTCATGAAGAATTAAAAACTGAGTATCTAACGGTGAAAAAATCCACTTATTTTGTGGAATGATTTAAGGGAGAGATATGAACACCAGAAAACTGTAATCCTCCCAAAAGCTCGTCATGATTGGATGCACCTGAGGTTGCAAGACTTCAAGAGTGTTAGTGAGTATAACTCTGCACTCTTTAAAATTAGCTCGCTATTGAAATTATGTGGTGAAAAAGTCACTGATGATGACTTGTTAGAGAAGACATATACTACTTTTCATGCCTCGAATGTGCTCCTGCAGCAGCAGTATCGAGAGCGAAAGTTCAAGAAATATTCTGAACTTATATCTTGTCTTCTATTAGCTGAGCAGAATAATGAGCTTTTATTAAGAAATCACCAGTCACGTCCTACTGGTTCTATATCATTCCCTGAAGTGAATGGTACTAGATTTACATCATTCCCAGAAGCGAATGGTGCATCTTTTCAAAGAAAAAGAGGGCGTGGACGTGGTAAGAAAAACTATAGAAGTGGAGGTCCTAGAAGTGACCACACTAAAAGGGAAAATAATAGATATACACCGTACCACCAGAAGTGGTTCAACTCAGACAAGGGCAAAGGTCCTCAAAATAAATTTGTAAAGAAATATGAAGATGAATGCCATAGATGTAGTATGACTGGACATTGGTCTCGTACCTGTCGTACAGCTAAACACTTGGTTGACTTATACCAATCTTCCATAAAAGAAAAAACAAAGAAATTTGAAACAAATTTTGCTGAACCATCATATGCTTTAAATTCTATAGATGGAGAAGATATTACAAGTCTTGATGTTTCTGATTTCTTTGAGGATTCTAGTGGTAGAGTTGATCATGGAAGTGTTCCTTTTTAATTAATGTATTTCCTTTATATTATTGTAAAATATTTTTATTCTGTAATGTTTTTTTTTAGTAATGAAAGTTTTATATATTTTGTAGAATCATGAGTCTTATTGATGAACTTTCTATCTCCGAGATGAATAATAAAGATGTATGTCTGGCTGACAGTGCTACAACTCATACAATTCTTAAGGATAAAAAATATTTTCAAAATCTAACATTGAGTAAAGCCTATGTTCATACCATCTCCGGTTCATCGAATCTAATTGAAGGCTCCGGAAGAGCTTATATTGTGTTGCCTAATGGCACCAAATTTTGCATTGATGATGCTCTATTTTCTTCACAATCCAGAAGAAATTTATTAAGTTTTAAAGATATACGTCGTAATGGTTGTCATATTGAAACCATTAACGAAGACGATAAAGAGCATCTTCTCATTACTAAAATAATTTCGAGCCAGAAGCTCGTATTAGAAAAACTGCCTGCCCTCTCATCTGGATTGTATTATACAAAAATGAGAACAATTGAATCACATGTTGTAATGCACCAGAAGTGCATTGATCCTAAAATATTTATGACTTGGCATGATCGCCTTGGACATCCGGGATCAATAATGATGAGACGAATAATTGATAATTCGTATGGGCATCCCCTAAAGAATCAGAAGATTATCTTACCCAATGAATATCCATGCTCTGCATGTTCTCAAGGTAAATTGATTATCAAACCATCTATCTCAAAGGTTGGTTTTGAATCTCCATCGTTTTTACAAAGGATTCATGGAGATATATGTGGGCCTATTCAACCATCAAGTGGACCGTTCAGATATTTTATGGTTTTAATTGATGCATCAAGTCGATGGTCACATGTTTGTTTACTTTCCACTAGAAATGCTGCATTTGCTAAACTTCTTGCACAAATAATTAAGCTACGAGCACAATTCCCTGATTATCCAATTAAAACTATTCGATTGGATAATGCAGGAGAATTTACATCTCAAGCTTTTGATAATTATTGCATGTCAATAGGAATAGATGTTGAACATCCAGTTGCCCACACACATACTCAAAATGGTTTAGCTGAATCATTGATTAAAAGGCTTCAGCTAATCGCTAGACCTTTACTCATGAAATCAAATCTTCCTATTTCTGCTTGGGGACATGCTATAATTCATGCAGCATCATTAATTCGAGTTAGACCATCAGCATATCACAAATATTCACCATTACAGCTTGCATTTGGTCAGCAACCAAATATCTCTCATCTTCGTACTTTTGGATGTACTGTATATGTTCCAATTGCACCTCCACAACGTACAAAGATGGGCCCTCAACGTAGACTTGGGATATATGTTGGGTTTGATTCTCCATCTATTATCAGATACCTTGAGCCTCTTACAGGGGATATGTTTAAGGCACGTTTTGAGGATTGTCATTTTGACGAATCCATTTTTCCAACAATGGGTAATGAGAAGTCGGTGCCTGAAGCACGACAAACATTGTGTAAAGAGAAGTCGGTGCCTGAAGCACGACAAGAAATTACTTAGGAAAATAAAGCTCTTTCCCAATTTGATCCTCGTACAAAAGAATGTAATCTAGAGGTTCAAAAGATTATTCATTTGCAAAGTGTTGCAAACCAATTACCGGATGCATTTACTGACACTAAAGGTGTGGTAAAATCATATATTCCTGCTGTTAATGTTCCAGCAAGGATTGCAGTCCCTGAAGGACAAGTTGCCAAAATAGCAATAGGCGAGTCTAAGATACGCCTGAAGCGTGGACGGCCTATTGGTGCTAAGGACAAAATTCCTCGAAAGAAGAAAATACAAAATGAATTTGGTACTCCTGAAGAATCCATACCAACACAGGCCATAAGAGTAATTGATGCTCATGAAGAGAGTAAATCTCCTGAGAAAGAACCTCCTGAAGAGGTATTTCATGAAATGTCTTCCCTTGAAGAGGGACAGGTACCTGAAAATAACGAGATCTCGATACATTTCATGAATACAGGAGAAATTTTGAATAGAAATAAAACTGTTGTCGACAACATATTCTCATATAAAATGGCTCTTGACATTACCAGAAGTAATGAAGAAATTGAGCCAAGAACTGTCGAAGAATGTCGACATAGAGATGACTGGCCAAAATGGAAATCAGCTATTGAAGCTGAATTAAATTCGCTAGCAAAGCGAGAGGTCTTTGGACCAATTATACAAACACCAAAGGGTGTAATACCCGTTGGATATAAATGGGTATTTATACGTAAACGTAATGAAAGTAATGAAATTGTGCGATATAAAGCACGACTTGTTGCACAAGGTTTCCTGCAGAAACCGGGGATTGATTATGAGGAAACATACTCTCCTGTTATGGATGCAATCACATTCAGATATTTGATTAGTTTGGCAGTTATAAAAAGATTGGATATGCAGTTGATGGATGTGGTCACCGCATATTTATATGGATCATTAGATCATGACATATATATGAAAATCCCTGAAGGATATAAAATGCCTGAAGCTTCTAATCTGAGTACATCCAGAAGTATGTATTCTATTAAGCTTCAAAGATCTTTATATGGGTTAAAACAATCCGGACGCATGTGGTATAAACGCCTTAGCGAATATCTATTGAAAGAAGGATTTGAGAATAATCCAATATGCCCATGTGTTTTTATTAAGAAATCAGACTCCGGATTTGTTATTATTGCGGTTTATGTTGATGATCTAAATCTTGTTGGAACTCCTGAAGAGATCAGAAGAACTGCTACATATTTAAAGAATGAATTTGAAATGAAAGATCTTGGCAAAACGAAATTTTGTCTCGGCCTGCAGCTCGAGCATTTGCCAAATGGAATTCTCATTCATCAATCAAATTATACAGAGAAAGTCTTGAAACACTTTTACATGGACAAAGCTCATCCCCTGAGTACTCCAATGGTTGTTCGATCACTTGATGTGCAGAAGGATCCATTTCGTCCTTGTGAAGACAATGAAGAAATTCTTGGTTCTGAAATACCTTATCTCAGTGCAATTGGAGCCCTGATGTATCTTGCAAATTGCACTCGGCCTGATATTGCATTTTCAGTTAATTTACTTGCAAGATATAGTTCCGCACCAACTCGAAGACATTGGAATGGCATTAAACATATCCTTCGATACCTTCGAGGTACGGTTGATATGGGATTATTTTATCAATATGGTTCAAGTCCACAATTAGTTGGATATGCAGATGCAGGTTATCTTTCAGATCCACACAGAGGTAGATCTCAGACTGGATATGTATTTACTTATGGAAATTCTGCTATATCATGGAGATCTGTCAAACAAACACTATCTGCTACATCTTCAAATCACTCAGAGATCATTGCAATTCATGAAACAAGTCGAGAATGCATTTGGCTAAGATCAATGATCCAACATATTCAAGAAAAGTGTGGTCTTCCAGTGATTAATGATAGTCCAACAACTTTATACGAAGATAATGCTGCTTGTATTGCTCAAATTAGAGGAGGATATATCAAAGGTGATAGAACCAAACATATTTCACCTAAATTCTTTTATACTCATGAACTTCAAGAAAAAGGTGAAATTAAAGTCAAGCAGATACGATCAAGTGATAATCTGGCAGATTTATTCAAAAAAGCATTACCAACTGCAACATTTAAGAAGATTGTGCAGAACATTGGAATGCGGAGACTTGAAGACCTTTTATCATGCACTTTTCAGGGGGAGTAACGTCTTGAAGACTTATGCTGATTGTACTCTTTTTCCTTCGCTAAGGTTTTATCCCACTGGGTTTTCCTTCGCAAGGTTTTAATGAGGCAATCTTAAAGCATTTTACGGTACACATGAATATTGTACTCTTTTTCCTTCGCCATTGGTTTTTTCCCACAGGGTTTTTCCTTGGCAAGGTTTTAACGAGGCATATTCATTATAAGTGGTCATCCAAAGGGGGAGTGTTGTAAAATAACATTGTAAAATTGTATGACCACCTTGAGCTAGCCGTCAAATGCACAGTGCATAGTGCCAGCATAGTACTGCATAGTAACTGGCATAGTAAATGGCCGACATCGCACAGTGTGCATAGTGCTAGCATAGTACTGCATAGTAACTGGCATAGTAAATGGCCGACATCGCACAGTGCGCATAGTGCCAGCATAGTACTGCATAGTAACTGGCATAGTAAATGGCCGACATCGCACAGTGCGCATAGTGCCAGCATAGTACTGCATAGTAACTGGCATAGTAAATGGCCGACATCGCACAGTGCATAGTACCAGCATAGTACTGCATAGTAAATATGCACAGTACCAGCATAGTACTGCATAGTAACTTGCATAGTTCCCTTTGTACGCCTATATATATCGTTGAATTCTTTAAGAAATTCATAAGTTTCATAACTTCTCTGAGTTCTATCTCTCTCTCTCTCTCCTTTCGATAGTTTAATAACAGTGTTGGTATTTTTTAATAATAGAATTTTTGTAATTTTTATTTTTTGACTAATGCAATAATGGCAGCATTTGGATTTGAGAGTACTCGTTAAAGTGTTTTTAATTTTAATTTTTAAAAATTTTAAATTATTAAGTGAATGTTTGAGATTCTTGTATTAAATATAATTTATAGTTTTATAACTTATAACTATAATTTAAATAATAAATTTTACTATTAAAAAGTTATTTAGTATTTAGTAATTATATGTTTAAAGTACTTTTAAACATATTATATATATTTAAAAAATAATAATAAATATATATATAATTTTTTAGAAAATACTTTCTTTATTCATTTTATAGCCACGATGAATATATAGAAGATAATCCTCTAAAAGAATACTCTCCTGGTAGAGATCTAAAGCACTCTTGGCAAGCACATGTGCTACATTGTTTAAAGTTTAAACTCTTAAGTTACGTTTAAATGTTGAACTGAGTTGATTTGAATTTTTTATTAATAGTAATGAGTTGAGATAGTGGAGTGAGTTATGTTGGCTAATCTAATCTGAATTTAGATGTATTTAAATGTTAAAATGAGTTTAGTATTATTTATGAAAAGTTAAAAAGGTTATGGAGCCTAGGCCTGTTCATCCGGGTTCCAACCCGGAAATCCGGGTTGACCCAAACCGGAACCCGGATTTCAAATCTAGGCCGGAACCCGGACCGGATTAACCCGGGTCATAAACGGGCCGAAACCCGGATGAATCCGGGTTTTTCAAAACCCGGATTCCGGGTTCCGGATTAAACCCGATTTTTTTTTTTTTCTAAACCCATATAAAAACCTAAATGTATATACAATATTTTCACGTGTAGCTTTGATTTTTTTATAAAAATCAAAAGAATAAATTTGATTGTGCACTTGAGTTTGAAAAACAAAAAAATAAACATGTAGCTATGCATGTTTCATTTGTTTGATGCAAAACAAAGTCAAAGATGACCAAATTCAGAGAGAAAAAAAAATACTTACAAAAACATAGTCAAAGCATAATATTTGTGTTCTAAAAATACTAGATGCATCTAAAAAAAAAACACCAATATTCATCTATGCATGCATCATAATGCAATCCACTACATATTCCATTATTTGCTATATATACATTACAAAATACAAAATTACAATATATAAATTACAATATATAAATTACAAAATCAGATGCATTTCCATCAATTATTTAATCTCCACACCAAATAGCAACTTCAAGTGATTGGACCGAAAGAGATCCTGCAAAAAACAAAAACTTGAGTAAATCCATGGGTAGACTAAGATATGGTTGGCTGAACAAGCATAATTTATGAGTGAAATAAAAAAAAGTTGGCTTCTTTCTTTTGCAGTCCATCCAATCCTCTAACATGCTCTTGTATTGAAGAGAGTTATCGCATATGTCATCATCACTGCACAATTTTACCAGCAGTACATATAGGAAGGAGCAGTATGCAATAATATTTGTTAATGTCAATAATGGTCATCATGTTCTGAATTTACAACTATATATACACGTATATGAAAGCAGGTTGTGCAGTTCACAAGGCTTCGGAGATCCTCAAGTCTTTCCCTGCCTCAGCCTCGAACTCAAACTGCGGGCAACAACAACAAATGACAGATCCTAAAGCATTGATCTTAGCAGATCCTAAAGCATCTGCCAACAAGAGGATCAACACAAAAAAAAAAAAGAAACGAAACACCTTATATCACTGTGTACATTCAACATCATCCATAAGTGACACCAATCATATGCTTGTTAGGAAATAGAGGTTAAGGCACCATCTGTAAAACAGGTCAGAGAAAATGAAATTAACATGGGCAATATTTTGGTCCAAAAGACCAGCAGAAAGCTGTTACTGCTACCGGTTAAATATAATCACAAGCCATAGATTTGAAAGTTGACCGTTGAAGGTTTTGTATGCTTGAGGAGGTGATAGCGGCATTAAGTTGACCATATATTTTCATCATTTCACATTACGTAAGCAGAGCTCTACATAAAACTCTCAAGGGTTCATGGAAACTTTATGGAAAGTTCTACTCATGTTTTTATTTTACACCACTCTCTCATTGTCTGGAACCTACTGCATGTCCCGATCAGTCGATAACTGTAGATGTCAAACTGAAAGTTATTCCTGTGGGGAATACAGTGTTGAAACAAAACATTTCACCAGCACATTTGTAAATTAGATCAAGACATCACTTCTCCTTAAAACTATGATTGGCAAGTATTAACTTCAAATCAATGCAAGGAGCAATTGAAAATCATAAATCCATTGGTGATTCACAATTCTCGTAAGATTAAAACAGGAGAAAATAGATATATGTTAATCAACGCTACAGCAACTCTTATGTATCCCAGAGAACAGAATATTTTAAAATCTGAGAACATGCAATGGTGGCCTATTCTATACCTGCCATTTTGAAGCTTTAAGAAATCAACTTTGTCAAGAGACGGCACTACAGAAGTAGTGGGAGCAGCTGCAAGAGAAGTTTTACAGGCCATTGTAACTAACGAATCAAAATTATTCATCAAGTTTTGACCCAAATTTAAGGGTTTCAAGTGAAGAGTCGTCCTTTCACACGAAATCCTTAAATTCGAGTAAAAACTTTTGAAATGGCTCTTTATGGCTAACCAATTACTAGCACAAAGGAGAGCTTAAAACCTGCAAGATTACGGAGAGACCTCCAGCTTCCATGCCCACCATTCTTGTTGATATACTCAACAAAATCTCATCCTCCTTGGGAGTCCATGGCCCCTTTTTCAGACCCCTTTTGTCACAGCAGGGTGATCTCCCCATATATATCTCACTCCTACTTTTCACCAACACCACCACAAAATACCCACACTAAAACAAGTAACAACAGCCAAAACAAACCCCTTCTGCCTATAAGAAACAAAAAAGCAAAGAAACCCTTCTGATTCAGACACCAATACCTCAAAACACAAACACCAACAGAACCCAAATAAAGCCCCCCATCATTTTCAGATACCAGTCACCAAAACACCAACACCAGATTAAGATCCAATAAACGCCTTTAGTTCCCTGCACTTTTATAAACTACCACCCACCATGACTAAACACAAGCAGGAAAGACAAGCGACAGCGGCACAACAGAACCACCGCGGAACCAACCTGTCATGTTCTTGCCCAGAAAATGCTCTAAGATGGAGAGAGAGAGAGAGAGAGAGAGAGAGAGAGAGAGAGAGAACAGACAGAGGGGGGTTGAGACCATCACAGCGGCGGCGGCTACGGTTTCGTAGCTAGGGTTGAGAGAGAGAGAGAGAGAGAGAGAGAGAGAGAGCAGATGAGGGGAGGGGAAGGAGGCGTAGAATCGGGGGGGAGGGGAAGAAACTTAGGGTTTTTCTTTTTGGTCATTTATATAGAAACCCGGTTAACCGGGTGATGGATATGAAACCCGGATTTTCTATCCGGATCCGGACCGCATAGGTCCGGGTTCTGTCATCCGGGTTTCGGCCCGGATTTAATCCGGACCGAAACCCGGAACCGGAATCCGGACCGGGCTGGATTTTATCCGGCCCGGATGAACAGTCCTAATGGAGCCAACCAATTATTAGAAAGTTATTATAATAATTGAATCATTAATTTATTAAATCCTTTACTAATAAATGACATATATCAAACATAAATTTCCTCAATGCATATAAAAAAATTATAATAAAATAAAAATAAAATATTCCGAGCACTATAAAAATAAAATTAGTAGTACTCCAAATGCATATTATTATATTATTTAATTACATATTATTTAATTAGTAGTAATAAAAATGCATGTAATGTGAGAGGAAAACAAATAAAGACTCGCGGAGGCATGCTCGAGTGAAACACCAAAATTTTAATAACTACTCTAGTAAAATATGCTTATTTCTGATTTTCCTTTTATCAGTTGTGGGTCTCATAGAGGCATAACGTTACTCTTGCATTTTTTCCACTGAGAGTTGAGAAACATCGAAATGCGAGAGGAAGTTACTTTTGTTTGCTTTTTGTTAGTTGTGGGTCTTACGGAGGTTAAAATTGAAAGAGTTTTGCTATTTATTAATAAAACTACATATTAATCTTGTATATTAATATTGATTTTTTTATATTTAAAATTTAAATTAATATTATTTTTAATAAAATTTATTTTTTAATCAATTATATTAAATTAATGTATATATTAATATGTAGTATACTTATAACTAAATTTTTTTTAAGTTAAAATAAGCTCAACTTCTACTCAATTGTATATTTAGATGTAATAAAATTTAAAACTGAAGTGAACTCAGACGCTTGTAACGTCCAAACAAGCCTCTAGGAACTTGTTTAACAGGCCAAGATTCTATCTGAGTCAGCAGTTGCCTGATATCTTTAATAATCATTCCTGTCTGGCACGATTGTCCTTCAGTACTATTGATTGCATTGTTCAAAGCATCTCCTTCCATAATTATCTTATCTTAAACCCGATTCAGTACAAAGTATTGAAAGTCTTTAAAGTTGCAACAGCTTCTCCAAGGCATGCTATCCCAATTTTGAATAGTTGTACAAAGTATTCATCAGTACAAAGTAAATTTGCCTTTAAAGTTGAAAGGATTTTGCTATCCCAATTTCTCACTTTTACTTGTATCCCCACCTTGCAATTTACTTTATTAATAAATACATTTTAGTTAATTTATAAAAATATACTTTTTAAATTAAAAATGACATTTATTTAATTTTTTTTAAAATTATGATTATATTTTTAAAAATTTTAAAGTTATAATTATTTTAAAATTATATAAGTCTTTTCATTCAATGATAATCTTTTCAAAAAATATTGTACTTTTTAGATTGTTTGAGATTAAAAAGCATTTTAATATGTAATACTCAAACAACCTAATTTTATTATGAAAAAACTTTTAAGATTATTTAATTATTTTTGTTAGACTCCTAACACAATTTCAAATAAACCCTAATAGTTTTTTTGGTTTCGTCATTTACGCACTTTAAAATTGTATGTAAAATTACACTTTGAGATAATGTTTTACTATTCTTCATAGGCTTATCAATTTTTTGAACATAATAGTTGGGTAGTTACCTATTTTGTATTTATAATCTTAAGGTGTGTAAGGTTCACCACTCACTTTAAAAATCATGAATAAATCTGGAACACACATGAAAAAATTATTTTTTTTAATGCTGTACCTCATTTTTTTAAAAGAGAATGTGTGGAGTTTACAAATTCTAAAACTATATTTAACATTACTCCATATATATTGAGTATCCACCCAATTTTATCAGTATTTTCATTTTTAATCTGAGTTTCAAATGTCAAAATCTTCAACATTTCAATAGTTGACACTCCAACACGTACACTCATGTGAGTAAAATTGTAAATATAGATATTGGATATCCCTTTTCATTTTAAAAAAAATTATAATCGATAATTTTTTAACTTTATATATTCACGATTACAAATTCCAATATAATAATTTTTAAAAAAATATTTTTATTCAAATTTCTTTATCTCATTTTCCAAATTTAATCTCAAACAAATTTTCAAATATTTCCAAACATTTTTTTTAGTATTTTTAAAAAATCTCACTTTTTTACATAATGTTGGAAAAATCCTCACCTTAAATTAAAACAACTTTTACATAGCCTAACAATTTTTAATCCTTTAAAATAAATTCCATCTAATTATTAGATCAATTTTCATAATTTTAAAAATATAAAAATTTTGAGAAAAAGACTATCAATCCAAACAAACTTTTTACAGACTCCATCGCATTTACATTATTTCATAAGAAAATTATTTAAAAAAATTTTAACCTTTTTTTTTTTTAAAAAAAAAGGGAGTAAAATGTTTTTTGCTTGTCATCCTTACTTCATACATTAATATTTAAAAACATTTTATGAACGTATAAATGTGAAATGAATTTATTATTTTCATAGTATACACTTATATGTAATTTTTTTTTTATTTTTTTATTAAAATAATAAATAATAAATAATATATTGGTGCTTTAAACGGAGAAATAATTATAAATAGAGTTTTTCCGCATAGATATCATATGTCTTTGGAAAGTTATAACCTTGGAACTGTTAAATATTACGTGGTCCCTACCTTATCTTTTTCCTGTGCTATTGTAGTCTCATGCTTATTTTTAAATCTAAAAAATTATATGTATATATTATTGAACAATTTTAATTATTTATAATCTAATAAGTCAACAGAGGCTAGCTAGCGGGTTAGCACCTCGTGACGTGGATCGATGACACTCATCTAGGCGACCACGACCAAGACTTTAACCTGTTTAGCTGGTGGAAGTATTTTATTTTATTTTTATAATTTTTTTAAATTAAAAATTAATATTTTAATATCAAATTGTATGAAAGTTTTAAAATATGAGTAGCTTTATCCTTTTCTTAAAATATAATTATGAAATTTATTTTATATATCTATTATAATAAATACTACGCTAACATTAAAAAGGCATCTCAAAAGGATAAAGCTTTTCCTTTTTTACTTTTTCCAATCCAGATGATGATTGATATAGCTACGGAATTAATCCCTAGGCTATAGAGAAAAGATTACTTTCAGATTTATAGCATTATAATATTATTGATGCTTTATTTATATATTTAATTTCGGCTTTTTCTTTGTGCTAGTCATGCTTTACTCTTTTAGCCTTGCGGGGGGTAAAGAGAGAAAGAAATGGACAATAATGGCAAAGGAAAACGTACGACAACGAGGACGACGACTTAAAAAGCTCTGCAAGCAAATAATTGCAAAGAATCCCAAGACTTGCAGGCTAAGTCTGCCTGCTGAACATTGTACATGACAGTAGATCTCTCCTGTTACCTTCCTGATAAAACCGGTAGTGCGTGCTTAAACACTGCGCTCTCTCTTCGACTCATCAAAACTTAGTGCAGATTTCTCTCTTTAGAAATCAGAAAGTCCTAGATATTTTCTTCCTTGTCTTTCTGTAACTTTTTGCGGTTAAGTTTTGTTAACTATGGCTGGCAAAGGCAATGGTCCGCCAATTGGGATCGACTTGGGAACGTGCTATTCGTGTGCGGCAGTTTGGAAACAAAACCGGGTGGAGATCATACCCAATGAGCTTGGGTACCGAAAGACTCCATCTTATGTGGCTTTCAATGAGACCCACCGTTTGATTGGTAACGGGGCCATGGACCAGGCTGCCATGAATCATAGCAACACTGTTTTTGGTATGTTTCTTGTTCTTTGGTACTGTTACGAGTTCAGATGGGTTCTGTTGAAGTTGGGTTCTTTTTATGTATATTGTTTTTCTTTCTTGAAGATGATGTTAAAGAAAAATGTCCGAGTTGTAGATAGATCTTTGTTTGGCTTTAGAGAAATCTCTATCTTAGCATAAAATAGTTAACCTGTTAGAAGTGTCCGTTTTATTTTTGTTTTGTTTTTGGCTTTCTGATGGTTTAGATTTCTGAGGCTAATGTAATGATTTGTTGTATGTTGATGTTTTTGCCTGTGGTATGAAGACGCTAAACGTTTGATTGGAAGGAAATTCGACGATGCCTCAGTGCAAAATGACATGAAACTGTGGCCATTCAAGGTGGTTCCTGGCCCTGATGGGAGGCCACATATTGTGGTTGAATACAAGTACGAGGAAAAGCGGTTTTTGCCCGAGGAAATCTCTTCAATGATTCTCATAAAGATGAAGGAGATTGCTGAGGCTTACTGTGGTTCGAAGATAAAAAATGCTGTTATCTCTGTCCCTGCTCGTTTCAATCATTCACAGCGTCAAGCAACGATGGATGCTGGTGTCATTGCAGGCCTGAATGTGATGCGAATAATCAACGAGCCAACTGCTGCTGCTATTGCATATGGGCTTGACAAGGAGAATAATGCTGGTGAGAAGAATGTGCTCATCTTTGATCTTGGTGGTGGTACTTTGGATGTCTCGCTTCTCACCATTGAAGGGGGTATTTTTGAAGTGAAAGCTACGGCTGGTGATACCCACTTGGGAGGTGAGGATTTTGACCGTAGAATGGTGAACCATTTCCTTCAAGAGTTCAAAAAAAAGCATAAGCGGGAGATTGCTGGTGGAAAGGCTCTTAGGAAGTTGTGGACTAATTGTGAAAAGGCCAAGAGGATCCTCTCATCTAATACTCGAACTACAATTGAGATTGATTCTCTGTTTGATGGTATTGACTTTAACACAAGCATTACCCGAGCAAGGTTTGAGGAGCTTAACATGGATTTGTTCAGAAAGTGTAGGGAGCCCCTTAAGAAGTGTTTGAAGGATGCTAAGATCGATAAGGACAGTGTCCATGACGTGGTTCTAGTTGGAGGGTCTACTAGGATCCCCAAGATCCGAGAATTGTTGCAGGAATTCTTTGGTGGGAAGGAGCTCTGCAAAAGGATTAACCCTGATGAGGCCGTTGCTTATGGTGCTGCTGTTCAGGCCGCAATTCTAAACCGCGAGGGTGGTAGGAAAGTGAAGGATATCTTGTGCCTAGATGTCACTCCTCTATCCCTTGGATTGGAGACTGCTGGAGAGGTCATGAGTGTGCTGATACCAAGAAACACCACCATTCCCGTCAAGAAGGAGGAGGAGTTCTCAACCCACAAAGATAACCAGCCTGGCGTGCTGATTCAGGTGTATGAGGGTGAATGTGGCAGTACTCATGAAAACAACTTGCTGGGCAAGTTCGAACTCTCTGGTATTCCTGCTGCTCCTAGTGGAGTTTCAAAAATCACTGTTTCCTTTGATGTCGATGCTGATGGTATCTTGAACGCCTCTGCCAAGGACAAAACCACTGGACAGAAGACTGACTTCACAATCACCCACATCGGCAGGCTCTCCAAGGAAGAGATTGAGAAGTTAGTGCAGGAGGCTAAGAAGTACAGGGCTGAGGACGAGGAACATAAAATGAAAGTTGATACAAAGAATGAACTGGAGAACTATGCTTACGACATGATGAACGCATTCAAAGACGAAAAGATTGCAGCTAAGGTCCCTGCTGCAGATAAGAAGAAGATTGAAAAAGCAATTGAGCAGGCTATCCATTGGCTTGAACGAAACCAACTTGCTGAGGCAGAAGAATTTGAGTTCAAGAAGGGCGAGCTGATGAGCATCTGCGACCCTTTCATTGCCAAAATTGATCAAGGTGCTGAAGGTGACACGAGTGGAACTACGCAAGGTAAGTCTGAGAAGTGCATTGATAAGCAAAAGGAGTGTAATATCAAGGTCGAGGCAAAGAACGCACTGGAGAACTACGCTTACAGTATGAGGAACACTATAAAAGATGAAAAGATTTCAGGTAAGGTCCCTGCAGCTGACAAAAAGAGGATCAAAGATGTAATTGAGCAGGCTATCCATTGGCTCGAAGGGAACCACAATGCCGAGGCAGATGAATATAAGGTCAGGATGAAGGAACTGGAGAGCATCTGCGACCAAGTCATCGCCAGGACTTATCAGGTTGCTAATGGTGACATGGGTGAAGCTTCGCCAAAGCATAAGGAACCCAAGAATGAGACCAAAACCAAAATGCAGCAGGCTGAGAAGGATATGGATCAGGAAAAGGAGCATAAGACGAAGGAGACAGAGAAGGGGAAGAAGAAGGTTGAGAAGAAGAACATGGCCGAAGCTAAGGTGCATGAGGTTGAGGCAAAAAATGCTTTGGAAAGTTGTGCTTATTACATGAGGTACAAAATCAGAGCTGTGAAGAACGCTTTGACAAAGACCGAAGATGCAATTGAGCAGACTATCCTTTGGCTTGATAAGAACCAGAATGCCGAGGCAGGGGAGTTTGAGAATAAGATGAAGGAGCTGGAGGGCATCTGTCACCCGTTCATTGCCAAAATGAACTAAGGAGCTGGTGGTGATAAAATATATATATATATATATATATATATATATATATATATATATATAGATTTCTTTGTACTGTAATCTGGTCTTTGTTTGTGAGTAATTGAAAGCTGTAGAGGCTTGAAGGGTGTGAGGCTTTAGTTTCTTTTATTGCACTTATATATTAGCTTTGTAACTCAGTTGTCTATATTGGGTGTTCTTGGGATGTTTAAGCTATGTTGTGTTGTGATGCTGGAAAAAAGGATAGAAATCAGATTTCAATTAGAAATATATAGCCAATGGTTCCTCTGAAACTTGCTCCAAAAAAAAAAAAAAACTCATCAAAATTTTTTTCTCTTTCAAACATTCTTACTATAAGCAAAAGGACCATAGTTGTCTTTTTAATGTATTTTTTGTTTTTTTAGAATCTTTTATTTTTTAAAATGGTAAAAAAAAAATTGATTTTTTTCCCTTTGGGGAAATAGCTTACATATATTTTCAACGGCCAAATTTCTCGAACTGCCAAGGGGTTATAAATTTTTTGTATGGGTCATTTTATATATTTGTAAAATTATGTATAAATTTTAAGGGGCATTTTATATATTTAAAAAGTTTCATGGCCCCTATGAGCATAACGTGTGTCTGCAACTGTTGATATATATATATATATATATATATATATATATATATATATATATATATATATATCAGAAGAGAATATCTTTAAATCCTCCTATCAACTCTATTTATCGGAATTTAATAACTAAATGACACGTAAGAGCTATAATTTCACATCTAAGAGCCGCGTTGCAAGGGATCCACAAGCAAAGGGAGGCCTTTCAGAACTCTCTCTCTCCCCTTCCTCTCTCCTTCCCTCTAAGAAAATCATCACTAACCTAGGAACGCTTCTCTACGCCTTCCGTCTCTCTTCTTCCCCTTCCTTCACAAAAACTTCTCTCTGTCTCTCCTTCACGATCATCGTGCTTAATTTATAAGAGCAAACTCAAGAGGATGTGTTTGTAATATCAAAGAACCAAACTTGAAAAGAAAACGTCACTCATTTCTATCCTAATGAAACACTTAGCAGCAGGAACAAAAAATTGTCTTAACTCAGTCGTTGCATCATTTCTCCAACAAACAAAAAGTGACCCCACCAGACCTCAGGAGTCAATTGATCAAGGGGCAACCACGATCAACGCCTTCAAATCGTCGAAGTTGACGACAATTCCGGGCCCCGAGCATTGCTCAGCAGCACTACCCAACTCCTTAAACTTCAATCCCAACTTGTCCTCGCCCCCACCTCCATTAACAAACTCGGAAATATCATTCTCTGCGCTGCTTACACTCAACCCAGCTAGCTCAGCTGGCAAAGAACTCCCTTTACCTTTGTTCATACAGTCAGTGAAGCTTCGAAGGGCATCGATAGTGCAAGTTCCGACTAGCAACGGGTTTTTCCCAGTCTTTTTGAGTAAAACTTGAGCGATTCTTCTGGAATTCTCGTCCCCAGAAACCTCCAAGTTGAAACTACGTTGTACCGGGTCTGAATTCGTCAGATTATAGAGGAAAACTGGCGAGAATCGAGTCCTTGAGAACCAGGATACGGTCGGGTGGATAATTGCTATCTTTATGTCGCAACTTCGGAAACCTGTCTCACCTAAAACCCGACTTTTAAAAGCGATGTCGTTTGCTGCTGGCCTTGAATCATTTGGTGGTGCAAGTGACAGCTCTACGGGTGGCGCCTCAGGTTCGCCTGGCGGCCATGAGGGAGTTCGAGACTGGAGACTCTTCGAGGGCTCTAGAAGAGGAGGGCAAGTGGTGCAGGGAGACCCCCACAGAGCAAACGAGGAGGGCTTGGGAGATCCACACAGCAACTTGGTTGACATCCCACAACTGCCCTTGCAGAAATGAGGAGGGCGACTTCCATTCCTCTGACTCCCACCATAAATCCTTCAGAAAGAACCAACGCCAAAGCAGATGACTCTCCTCTCTTTCTCTCTCTAGCTCGCAAGGATTCTTGGGTGTTCCTTAATCTATCAAATATCTCTGTTTTCCTTGATTTCAATACGTGCCACCAAACCTTGAAAACATCACCCATTTCTATCCCCATTTCTTGTTTTAAAGGTCTTTATCTTTTTATAGGCTTGATTACAAGCCATTTTTGTTGAAGTTTTTTCGAATAAGAATGGTGGTTGTGGTGCTGGGTTACTACTCTGGATATTTGAAGTTTTAGCCAGAGGAAATGGTCTAATGGGGAACCCAGTAAGGTTGCCCAAGAAGTCAGCATCTAGAGAGAGAAAGAGAGAGAGGGAGGCCTTTGGTGAAGGAGAGGGAATGTGAGAGAGATCGAGAATTCAAGATAGAGTAGACCTCGGGAGGGGAGAGATCTAGTTCGAGAGGGAATGAGAGCTTGATCCCCAGTTGTGCTTCCAAACCAAACTCTTGAGTAACCCATTACGTGGCAGGTGTTTATTCGTCTCTGATAAAGCCAATTTACAGGAGACACCGGCCAGAAGTGTTTTCCATATCAGAAGGATAGTATAGGGTTACCACTCTATTACTACTTATTTACCACTCGTGTATTTTAAATTTTTTAATTTTTAATTTTTATTTTTTAAGTATTTTTTTAACATCTTTAATCATAAAAAAAATTAAAAAAATATAATTTTATTAATACTAAACTTTTTTAATTATTAAGTAAATTAAAAAATTAAAAAAAATCAAATATAAAAAGAGTAATAGATAAATTGTAGTTGAGTCAAGAGTATCATTTTCCATACCAGAAACGCTACCAACTGGTTTATCCTATAATCTCATTTCATCGGAAGCCAATAGATGACAGCCACGTAAAGGGAATATCTTCAAATCTTATGCGCCGCGCTGCAAGGGAACAATCAGTCGAGGCCCCCCTCCCAACCGTCTCTCTCTCTCTCTCTCTCTCTCTCTCTCTCTCTCTCGTGTAATCTCTCTCAAAAGTCAAACGAGAACCCTACTCCCTTTTCCTTGTTAACAACAACGCCTTCTTCTTCTTCGTCTTGCTCTTCTTGTTCTTGTTGTCCTTGCAGAATTTGATCATCATGTTCAATTGTTTTTTCATCCTTAGTGACCGGAGCATTGGCATCAGATCTATTAAAAGTATGAATTTGATCCCTAATAGCATCGGGAAGTAAAGGAGAAACGGCATCTCTACGGTATCCAATTCGCAAGCTAGCTCGCCTTTTCTTTCTGGAAATCTGCCAGGAGATAGGAGAGGTTACTGGTGTTGTGGACGTCTTTATCGAAATTGGAGTAGGATCAGTATCATTAGCAAAGGAAAGGGGCTGAGATTGAGATTGGGTCTCTGGCGGAGTGACGATAGTGATGTCAGAGAAGAGGTTTTCGTCGAGGGCTTGAGATGACGTATATGAATATGTATGTGATTAAGATGAGGCCGATGCTGTACTTCGAGCATCAATCGGAACCAGAGGACCGTGATCGTCATGATGGTCTTCTTCTTCTTCATCATTCTTTTCTTCCTCTTCTTGTTGGTCTGCAACTAATTGGGAAGGGTTAAAGAGGACCATTCCCTCGAACAACAAATCCATTTCTTCATCTCCCCCTCTTTTTCTCCATTTTCTCCTGGAAGTTCGAGTTAAAGACCGCCTCCCCCACACCAACTGCTTGTTTCTTTGCACAATGCTAAGCATGTCAGTACTCCAACTCCTACTGTATTCCTCGCTCCTCTTCTTCTACCGATCTTGAGAGTAATTTCACACGAAAAGACAAAAGGAAGCTGCGATGAACAATTGGGGCCGGATTGTACAAGGATGTTTCATCGGGCTTGAGAGTTGAGACCACCTTTGAATGGCGACAAATACCCATTGCCCTCAGTTCTCTACCTTTCGCGGCCTCTAACTAAATCGAGCCTTCTTATTAAAATGGGGGGTTCGTGAACGAGAGGAAAGGAGATGCTAGGGTTCGGGATTGCACGAAGATGGTGAGGGATTTAGGGTTTCATGGAGGGAAGGGAACAGGGGTGGGTTCGAGAGAGGTTACAGGAGAGAGAGAGAGAGAGAGGGAGAGAGAGGGTGGGGTGGGGAAGGGGGTCCTGACTGATTGTTCCCCTGCAGCAAAATGCACAAAGTTTTAGTTACTGTTTAGCCAAATTTTTCATCTCAAATATAAAATTTTTATCTTATTATTATAAATTTTTTAAATTTTCATATAAAATATAATAAATAATTCAACTTTTTTTTAATTTTTTAAATTTTAAAATAATAATAACATTAAAATATAATATTTTTAGTATTTAATCTTAAAATTCAAAATTCTTATCTAAAAATTCTGCACTGATTCCCCTACATGACTGTCATCTATTAGTTTCCGTTGAAATGGAATCATAAGATACCCGGTTAGAAGTTATTATATATGTATATGTATATATATATACACTTTTGATATAAAGAGGGCATAACCTTGTTTCCTTTGATCATCTATTAAGGTATTTTCTGGAAAAATATAGTTACAAGTATAATTATGCATTAATCTGTACACTAATGTGATATAATTGATCAAAAAATAAATTTTATTGAAAACAGTATTAATTTAAATTTTAAGTATAAATAAATCAATATTAATACATAAATTAGTGTGCGATTGTGCTTATATATAGTAAAACTCTTAAAGAAATGATTCATTGCTCAATTTTATGGAGTATGTCGTCATTCATTCTTTCCATCTTTGAATCTGGACATTACATAATTGCTTAACCAATCATCCCAAGTTTATAAATTTTAAGTAGGAGCAATTGCCTCTACTCACTTAAACTTTGACTCCTTTCTTTTATGCTTTTAATTGCTATTTTTGCTTCTTTGATATTACTACTTTGATTTGATACCATGTGAACTTTTTTATCTTTAGATCTGTTTAATAATTGTTGGTTAATTTTTTTTCACTTCTACTTAGAAGCTTCAGTTGCAATCTAAATCCATACAAAACATTGTTCTTATAGAAAGATTCAAGCTAGTGGTCTTGATGAGTCAATCCATATTTGACGAGATTCTTCAAGACAATGGAGCTACCTCCAAATTTGCAGGACGATGGCTCTGAATCATGGGAGGCATTTCTATTATGTGTTTCGTTTTCACAATCTTATTTTTCTTTTGAATTTTTCACATTTACTTTTTGTAAAGTTGATGTTTTGCATTGTGATATAAACAATAATGTTATATATACTGCATTGTGTGTGTTGATGTTTATTATTAATTAGTTTGTTTTATAAAAATTTGAATGGACAAGAAAAAGTTTAAAATGCCTATAAAGATATTCATTATAAAAAAAAAAAAAAAAAAACGCTTATAAAAAATAATAACATAATGGCCTATTGAAAAAGGCCCTTTAAAAAGTGTTAAAAATATTTTTTATTTTTATTTATAAAAAAAAAAAGCTTTTGAAGTGTTTAAAAGATATGGTTTTTTTTTTTTTTAAAAAAAAAGCTTCAAAAAGTGCTAAAAGAATTTATTTTTAGAAATGGATAAAAATGTTGTTTTGAAAAAAACTGTTTACAAAGTGTTAAAAAAATAATTTAGAAAAAATGTGAAAAAATATATATTAAACTGGATATCCGAGCTCAAATTTAAAACCCGCCCAAGTTTTAGCCAAATTATTTGGATGGATATCCACCCGGTTTTAAACAAGTTGAATCCAGATCCGAACGCACGACCCTAAGCTTGTTAGTAGAAATTGAGAGCCTGCTTGTCTTATCAATACATTTTGTTGGTATTTTTTAATAATAGAATTTTTGTAATTTTTTTTTCAAATGCAATAATGGCAGCATTAGAATTGGAAAATTCTAAACATCCCCGGGCTGCATCCCCTTTGCGTCCCCGTTGCCTACATAGTTCCTCTCATCCTCCCTCTCATCCCACCATAACCCAGCCGAACCCTCAAGCTCCAGGATTAACCCTAACTCATCCCATTCTAACCCACCCAAACCCTAACCCTAACCTCCAAGCTGAAACCCAGACGAACCCTAACTCAAAGATTAGGGGAACCCATGAAGACACTTGCTTGAGAAACAACCCATTCCAGAACGAAACAACCACCGCGAGCTGCACGGGCAGTAGATAAGCTGTGGGAAGACCGAAGGAATTTAGGTTTATTTCGTTTCTTTATATTCTTATTGCCTTGTTACCTTCTATACCCATTTTCGAGTTTAGACTTTTTCATATATACGCTACAACTAAAGCTTGCATTTAGTTATTCAATTCTTGTTTTGAATATTTCTCTGTTGTTGCTCTTGGAAATGGATGGTCGGATATTGCTATGAATGTACTTGGTGCTATTTGGATCGGTGTGGATGGATTCTCATGATTCTCATTTAGTTATTCAATTCTTGATTTGAATATTTCTCTGTTGTTGCTCTTGGAAATGGATGGACGGATATTGCTAAGAATGTACTTGGTGCTATTTGGATCGGTGTGGATGGATTCTCATGAAGTTAGACAATAGTGTTTTTTTTAGCCCTTTTTTATTTAGATACGGATCTTTAATTGATGAATGTTTCGCGTATGTGCATTCAAATGTTTTTTCTTGGCCCTAGTATGAATCAATCCATGGTTTTTCTTGGGTTGCACATAATTTCAGAGTAGTGTTGTCTTGTTAGAAGAAATGCGAGAAGCGTATTTCAGAGTAGCGTGCAGCATTATGACATAACGATATACCAAATTGAAGCTTTGGTAGGAAGATATAATTTTCATTGGCTAGGTTTTTTCAAATTGAACTTTGAATGCTAGTTTTTTTTTGTTGGTAGGGCGTTAAATTTCTGGTTTAAGAAATACAAGGAAAATAATTATTTGGAATAACAAGAAAATGGTTCTAAACTTGGGTATAAGGAAGTTGTAAAACATAAATATAGTTCTAAACTTGGGAGAGAAGAAGATAATTCTGTCAGCAGTTGTTTAAAATTATTTTGTGGAGTTTTATTTTTTATTTAGCCACATTGAAAACTTGGGATTAGAAGCTTTTTTAAAAACCATTATAACTCAGGATTGTTGGTTTATGTGTTTCAGAGTAGTATTTCACTAACTTCCCTTCATTGGCATAATTGGAAAGTTAAAAACTAATTATACTGAACAGAATACTTTCTAAACTTACTGCTCTTCATTAAATTGTCAAAACTTGCTGCTCTTTACCAATTATTCCATCATTATTCAATTGTTTTATGGGGGTTCATCTTAGAATGTCAAAATCCACATCATCAATATCTTCATCATCTTTTCCCAAACGTAATTTGGGAAAAGAAGTGTGCTTCTGCGAGCTGGAAGCCACATTGAAAAACTACTACAAAAAATCCTAGAAGACCCTTCTTAGGGTATTCAAAGTATAATACCCAGTGATTGAGCTGAAATATTACACATTTTAGCTATTAAAAATCAATGTATTTTAAATTCATCATGACATTATTATTGGTTTTAAATAGAAAAATGGTTAAAATGAATAAATCAAAGTTGTGATTTTAATTGATTAAAAGCATGAATTTCTGCTTGAATTCTACCAACTATAGATTACTGTGCATTCTAATCTGTTCCTCTAGAATTGAGAAACAAAATAAACTGAACTAGGTCAATATTGGAATAGCTTCACATGTCTTCATTTTCGTTATCACAGTTCATTGGACACATATTTTTGCTCTTTGTGTATGAGTTATGAGTTCACATACTTCAAATATATGTATATTTTGTTTATCTTGCATGTTTGGTTATGTCTTTCTCTTCTATTGATTCTCTACTTTTCATTTCCATTTGTTCATGCAATGCCTATTCCAGGCCTTTGTTCTACAACAAAAAGGTGATTTAATGAAGATATCATGGATCCAAGCATATATGGTGATGAATATAGGCTTAGAGCTTCAAGAGACCAGTTTAATCAAATCCAACAAGGAGTAGCTCAAGTGAATCCGAAACTATATGAAGAAAAAGGCTGCTGCTCTCCACCAAATTTAACATTGAAAAAGTCATAAAAGGCTGCTTCCTTTCCATTGAATTAAACAAGAACCGAAATGAAGGAAGAAAGAAAGAAAACATGTGACAAATTGAAGAGATGCCGTGCTTGAATCTTGAAGAGAAGTCGGCTAGAGTGAATTGTAGTTGGGGGAATGAATTGAATTAGTTTGGACCGGTCAAAGCAGTAGGTGAATGAAGGAACATGTGCTGAAATTGAAATAACAAATTGAAGAAACAAAATGAAGAAACCGTGCAAGAGTTAGGCAAGAGTTAGGTAAGAGTTTGGCAAGAGTTAGGCAAGAGTTAGGCAAGAGTTTGGCAAGAGTTAGGCAAGAGTTTGGCAAGATGTTTGGCTATAAAATGAGGTGCACACCGAAGCTTTAGAAGAAGAAGGGAGGACAACTCAATCTTAGAAAAACACTTGTCAACACACACAATTTTCTGCTGTATACTTGAAAGAATTAGCTCCTTTTTGTTTTAAGAAATTTTGTTTCTCCTTTTAGTTTCAAAGCTTTGTTGTTTTAGCATTTTTTTTAGTGTATTAATATTTGTTCTAGAATTGTATTTCATTAAGTGTAATACCTTAATTTCCATTAAGTTACTAGTTTGTTTCATTACTAGTTTGTTTCATACAATAAAAGAAATTGTTTTATAAGTTTTTAATCAAGTGTGCTATTTTGTTTCATAAAGAATTGTTTTAGAAGTTCTAAATTAATTGTATTACCTTAATTTATTGCAAGAAATGTTTGGTTTTAAGCTTTTGTTTTTGTTTTTGATTTTTCTGAACATCATACGTAGAGAGCAGAGGAATTGTTCTAGAGTTTTTATACGTAAGAAATTGTTCCTTTTCGTTTCAAATTTCAATTGAATCGTGAAAGGACGTTTTCGTTTAGACTTTTCGTTCCCTATTTTATTTAACTTCAGTTTAAAGTTTATAGAATACTTTTGAGTTTCTGTTTACTTATTTCATGTTATTTATTTGTCTTACTTCTTTAAGTTTTCATTTAATGGTGATTACAACTGTTATGTGTTATTTTAAGAATTCGTGATTTAAATACAAAAATGAATTCTAGAATCTTGGTTTTGGGTATTTTAAATTTTCCATTCATGTTTTGTCGATTACTTTCTAATTTAGTTTAATGCTTAATTTAGTTTTATTAAATTCTGAGTTTAATTTATAAGTCCTTCACATTCCAATCCAACAAACAAAAAAATTCAAAAGACATGAATCTAGTCCATGACTAGTACCCTTTTCCATCCATTGCATATACCATCATTTTATTTTCTCTTTGTGAAGATTTTCACATTTTTTCAACAAGTTTAATTTTAAGCAACTTTCCCTGAGGAGACGATCTAGGAATTTATTCCTAATAATTACACGACATCCTCCTGCACTTGGAATAGCATTAGTGCTACTCATTTTTGAGTGAGTCAAGTTTTTGGCGCCGTTGCCGGGGATAAGTTGTTTAACTTAAATTTAAACTTGTTATTTTATTTTATTTTTCTTTACCATATTATCTCTGGTGACTCATCTCATTTACATCAACCACTCATCTCTACCATATTAGATTGATGTATCATGTCATGCCAGTATTTCAAGAAGGTGGGTCTGAGCCAATACAATCAGCTAACTGGGTCAATCGAGCACAGAATCAGCCTTTCTCCAACACATATAATCCAGGGTGGAGAAATCACCCAAATTTCTCATGGAGAAATGATCAGCCTGGTCGGTCCCCACCACCTCAGCAGCAACCATTTAATCAAGGTGCTCCTCAGCACCAGTATCCGTCATATCAAAATCCTCAGAGCTATCCTTATGTAGCTCCTCCTGGATTTCAGCCTCATGTAGCTACACAAAGTCCTCAGCTTTCATCATCTGCAAAGAAGACACTAGATGACAGTATGGCACAGATGGCTAATACACTTCAGCAATTCATTCAGGCCACGACAAATAATACTCAGACCATAAATGAGTTGCGTGGCACTGTTAATAAGATGAGCACAACCTTGAGCACCATAGAGAAAGGGAAATTTCCTACACAGCCTCAACCTAATCCTCAAGTATACAGACAATAACAACATCAAGTGCATAATGTCTCAGGAGACGTTGTTGAGACAGCAAAAGCTGTTCTTACTTTGAGAAGTGGGAAGGAAGTTCCCCGACCTGAGATGACCATAGACACAGAGGTAATTGCTCCTACGCCTAAAGATGCAGCAGAGATGGATGAAGCTGAAAAAGAACCAGAGGTAGCGAGACCAGAACAGAAGAAGCCTGTGAGTGCAGATGCTAAAACTAGTAAGGGATACCAACCTGTGGTACCCTATCCTCAGAGATTGGCAGCTGGCAAAAGTGGAGTTGTGAAACTTACCTTTGGGAACATGGCACTTGAGTTGAACGTTTTCAACGCTTGCAAGATGCCAGCACATTTTGACGAAACAAGTGATTTGAATGCTGTGGAGAGTTTGACACCAACAAAGTTTATTTGCTCAAATTCTCCTTCCTCTGATAATGATTCTATTTTTCAGACACCTGAATTTTTACTTGATGAGAAAATTGATCATATTAATGGAGATGACTTTGAATTTTTTGATTGTTTTGCAGATTCTTCTTTACCATTTCAAGAGACTGAGCGAATACCTTCTGAATGGTCCACCCAAAATAAACGTCGGTTTCTCTCCGAGCAAAGAAAACAGTTTCAAAAATTTTGCAAATCCCGATGGAGTGGGCCGTACATTGTAAATCCCAGGGAAGTGTTTTGATTTGCTTCTCCTTCTTTACAGTTTTCTTTACTTGCTTTGTTTTTATTTGATCGTTTGCTTTGATTTTATATTTCATGTTGATTGTTTGTTTTGCTTGCTTAGTTCTGTGCACTTTGTTTTCTTTCGTTCGATTCATTGAGGACTATGTGTGGACTGAAGAAAACGGTGCGTTAGTAGACACTGTAGATAGTTGAAAAAAATAATTGGATCCGTCCGTGACCTGACAAGTGTGGCTGGAGATTTGAAAGTTGAAAAAAATGATTGGATCCATCCGTGACCTGACAAGTGTGGCTAGAGATTTGAAAAAAATCGCCTGATGTTGTTGACAAACGAGATTGAAGGCTCCGAGTTTCTAAGAAATGTCATTTTCACCGAAATTACATTACTCTTTGACTTGGATGATAGCTCGTCTGGTTCTTTGTGCTATCTCTATAAAATCAGTCCTGAAGTTCAACCAATCCGCATCAAGTTTTCTTCTCATCTCTATAACTCATCTGCATTCTTTCAACATTCTCGTTTTAAGCCTTCTATTCTCTTGTCAATGGCTCATTCCTCTAGCATTTCTCTAAATCCATCCATGAGGCATTCTGCATCTCAACCTCCTGTCCTTTCTGCAGCTACCATTAGTGCCATGTTGCAACAAGAGAATACTAGTATGGCTAATAAGTCAGACTCCGATGCTATCTACGACTTGGTGAGTCTTGGGACTCGCTACTCATCCTCCATTGTTGCAACTGTATATGCATTAATATAATGCACAGTTCCTGTTATTAATAAATGCATGAAATATTTCTGAGCAGGGCTTACCATATTGTAAGTTTTTCAAGTAGTTGGATGGTAATGAAGTGATTGAGCTACAAGTTTAAGAAAGAATTGATGAACTGTTAATGAAGGAGAAAGAAGTAGAGAAGATACTTGAGATGCTGGAAAAGAGGGAGATTGAGCTCCATAAGATAGTGGATCGCCTCGAGAGGGTAAGCATGGTGCTGTCCAATAAAAGCGACGAGGTTACGAATAAGGAGTTGGTGCTTAACGCACAAGAAGCTAGAAGAAAGGGATTGTGCACGCTATTTTGGATTTATTGTTGTTTTGTACTTGTACATGCATTTTACCTAGCTAACTATAAGTGAATTTGGGATTGTTGTTAACTAGTTCGTTGTATTTTGTGGAATATTATCCTAGTTATCTAACTGAGATGGAGATGAATGTAATTGAAGTAAAAGCTCAGCTTGTTTCTGCCCAAATGGTTGGTTATATGAAATTGATGGAAGAAACTTGATTGGAAAATGGTGTTGTTTCTTAGTAATTATTTCTTGTGGATTAATGTGATGGAAATTATAGTTAGTTGAGATGTTATTTTTGGAAGGTTGATGAAATATTTTTTTGGATAATATCCTTGTGGAATTGATCTATTGGCATGATTCCAGGTGCTTCTCTTTTCTAGCAGCAATTTGGTCTATCGGTTATAGGCCAAATTGCTGTTGGACAGCACCATGATGGACATGTAGGCGTCCGAATATCTAGCAGGTGTACCTCAAATAATTGTGGTAAATTGGAGATGTTTAAATGTGCACTTTTCTGGAATTCTACATCACGTTGTCCATGCTCATACTCAGTAAAAATATTATTCTTTATCTTTTCGATTTGACAAAAAATATCCTCTCTATTCTTTATGACCTTCATCAATCAGTTAAAACTAATACCCAGAATCAAAGTTTAACACAGAAGTGCCAAATAAACTCCTGCATACTTCCGCAACAGGTGTATCTCCTTTCTCCACGACCCGAGTATCTCCTCCATCTCGCTAATTAATAAAAAAAATACATTAATAACAAATACTGGAAGTCTTAATAAACCAATTCCACACCCGAATAACAAAAAAGTATGGTACCTCTTTCCGCTTTCTCTTTACCGGTGCTTTCTTTGTCTTTGCTTTTGCTTTCCTCATGTCTATCTCCATCCTGGATGCTCTTCTTAGAGATAGAAGTCTGCCTTTGCCTCGCACAACACGTGGATTGTGTACTTCCCCAGGACACCCGACCGTAGTATCATTTGCCGAAGGATCCACATTAGAACCAATTTGAGTGAAAGATGGGGGTTCTTCATTTGCACGATACAGCTCAATCATGGCATATAACTTACTTCTCGCATCCTCAGTATGCTTTCTCGAGCTAGCTGCATGAGTAATCATATGATAACAAATACTTAAAAGACTTGAATATCTATTAGCATCTGGCCGTTGGTCCCCCTCATCATAGCTACTGTGGATTAATGTGTATCACCTTTTAATATCCTTCCTCCATCGATCTAAAATGTATATTTCCGGCAAATGTCTAATATCGTTACACCTGAATACAGCCAAGATGTGCTGACACAATATCCCCCTCATTTCAAATAAACCACAAGAGCACTTTGCAACTGCATCATCCTCACTAAAGTCCACAAAATGCCGAACCAACTTAGTGAACTCCTCCAAAGCTACTTCATCCTCAACCATATATGTCTTTACTGCACCATCACTTTTATGTAACTTCGGATTCAAGTCAATGATGCCATTGACTTGCTGCTGAACTTCCTTGAACTTCGCAATTGTGTACAACTCTTGGAACCTCTTTTCAATTGGAGATCGAGATATGTAGGGGATTGTGACATTAAATGACTGGAAGTCTGTGAGATTTTCTTTCTCAATCTTCTTTTTCAACGCGTTATCAAATTGGTCTACAAACTCCTTTAAGTTTGTCCTAGAATGTACATAACCGTCAAAGAATGCATTCATGCTCTCGTTTCGCTGCGTTGTACTCATTCTAGCCCAAAAACACTCCTTCAAATATGTCGGTACCCAATGTTCACGCTCAACGTAAAGGCTCTGCAACCACGCATTCTCATGCAAGTTGTAAGTGGTAATCAACTCATCCCAACACTTCTCAAACTCATCAACACGTTGGGTGTCATATACACATTTCATCAAGGCACTTTTCATCCCAGTTTTGTAGGAACCATATGAGCCAAGTTTCTCGGGAACTTTCTTCAGTATATGCCAAAGACAAAATTGTGCCGGGTATTTGGAAAGACAAGAGCGATTGCATTTTTCATCGCTCTATCTTGATCAGTGATAATTGCTTTCGGAGCGATACCATCCATGCATTGCAACCATGTCTCAAATAACCACACAAATGTCTCAGTATCCTCACTAGAAATCAAGCCAGCTCCCAACAGAATTGACTACCCATGGTGGTTTACACCAACAAATGGTGCAAAGGGCATCCCATATCGATTTGTTAGGTATGTGGTATCGAATGTCACCACATCGCCGAAATATTGGTACGCTGCTCTACTACGGGGGTCTGACCAAAAGACATTCTTTAACCTCCCGTCATCATCTATGTCCATCATATAAAAAAATCCAGGATTTTTATATTGCATCCGTAAGAAATACTGTCGAAGCGCTCCAGCACCACCTGCGCCAAGTCGTAGATGTCTTGCCTTGTCAATATAATTGCGACAATCCTTTTCGAGAAATGGGAGATTCTCGAATCCACCCGCTCCAACAACGAGAAATCCGTAACTCTTACTAGCTCGGATGCCAGCCAAATCATTGGTATCTAGGACCCTTTTTACGGCATCACTAACTTCTCTATTACATCGAAAGAAGCGGGATTTCTTCGGACTGAGGCCATGGTTATGGATATTATGTACTGTCGTCAACCTCAGCACTCCATCTTGCTTTAAGGCATTAATCCTTGCCTTACATTCTGTCTTTCCTGTTGGACGTGGCTTGGCAACATTCAACGTCCTATTTCGGGCCTTCCCACCTCGGGCACAACAAAGAGTGACGTATCTAACAGAGTCATCTTCTCCCCTATCAGTCCGTTTTGTCATCACCCCAAACTCGCATTTTTTACCGTATTCCTTATAATAACATAATAGCTCTTCAAGGGAATTAAACTCCATTCCCGACTTTGGCTCCTCAATCGTATCATCATCAACCACTTCGACATTTTGAGATTTCAAGGGACTGCCAATATTAGATTCCGTATGATTTGGTCGTTCCTCAGTACGCTGTTCAACCATAGGAGATCCACAAGGCGCTTCAGATTCCCAACCATCAGCTCTATTATCGAGTTCTAAACCAACTATCTTGCTCGTGGCAGAGCTTGTATTGCTGATAGGAGTCGGAGGTTCCATGATTCCTTGAAATCCGTAACCAGATTTCTGCAACAAATTATAAAAGCTCATCAATCTAACTGCAGATAATTAAGGCATCTTATTTTTGTAATAGTTGCAAAAAAGACAACTTATTCACATAAAATCCGCTACAAGTTATCACTACTTGTATGTTGATTGGATATTGGTTACCAGCCGGATATGGTAGAAAAGTTGGTGACCACGTAGGCACTGGTCCAAAGTAACCAGCCATGTAAGGTGGAATGTTTTGCGTGGTTGATGGTATGGCCTAACATTATTGGATAAAGTTATTGATATATTTTCTAACAAGAAAAATCAACAGTACCAATATTATTGAAGTGCACAATTATATAACATACATACCTCCGATGGAGGATTTGAGCTAGATGATGGACATGTAGTTGGCTGTTCATTCTCGTTTCCCATGCTGGGAAAATATAATAGAACTACAACTAGGATTAAGTAAGTCTTAATAAATATGGAGGCCAATCATAATTAATGGACATCATCAATTCATGTACATATGTACTATTCCAGAACATGCATGTACATGCAAATACACATATGTATATGAAATGAAGAGAAATCCAAACAAACCCCAGCTCTCCCAGTCTTAACTCGCCAGTCTTACCAATGCTCAAAATTTATCATTACCCACTCTAAAAAAAATGCTCAAAATTTTTTATTTTTATTTTGAGAATTCAATTTGAAAATAATAGAATAAAAAACATAAAATGAGAAATATATGTCAATTACAGGCCCTATTGGACATTCTCAGATTTTCTTGTTTAGGTGCGGGATGCAGGTAATCTTTTGACTAGAGCAGGCTTCAGCCTTCTAGGTGTTGATGTTGATGAACATATTGTTAAATATCCAAGTGGTAATTATTTTCCTTTCTCATCTTTTGATGTATGTTTTCATGATAAGAACAAAAGGTTATTGTTGGTTTGCCAATTCAGTAGTCTAGATACTGGTGTTCACCAAAATACCTCTCATTTGCCTATTCCTCCACAAGTGTCAAATTCATTACAGAACCTCAAAAACGTTACAAATTAATCACAGAGCCTCAAACCTCCGTGACCCTCAAATTCATTACAAATTCTAAGGAAAAGTCTAACAATAATGCTAGATACATCCCCGGTTAAAGTGCAGTTTACTGAATGAGCTTTCTCCTTCGTGAATCAAACGCAAGTACCAAAAAAATAAACCCAAGCTACTGAAAAAACCCAAAAAAACCCACTACTAAGCAATAGAAAATGCCCAAAAACAAATAAAAATAAAGTTTAACACAGGAGAACAAATAAACAAACTAGAAAATGTGTAACAACAACTAAAAGCCACTTAAAACCGTTCTCTTACCCACAAATGCAGATGAAACAACAAGCTAAAAACCAGTTCTACCTCCTCGGCAACGTCTCTGCTTGGGGTTTTTAGATCCTGCACAGTTTTCTTCACCGTTCTCTTACTTACTCACAAAAACAGATGACTGCACAGAGGAATGAAGGGTTCAGCTCCTCGGCGATGGGAGCTTCCGGTTCGGCGATGAGAGCTTCCGGTTTCGCCTCTGCCCGCTTCTCTTCAAAATCACCTCAAACCAATTCCTCCCGCGTTCTCTGCTTTCTTAAGCCTTTTTCTCTCTCTTATTTTTTTTTCCCGGCTGACGTGGCGTCAGTCAGTTGCCACGTCAGTCACGAGGACGCGGCGGGGTTACGCTCCCGGTGGTATGTAGCATTATTGATTAGAATCTGGGAGCACTCGTTAAGGTGTTTTTATTTTTTATTTTTAAAAATTTTAAATTGTTAATTACATGTTTGAGATTGTTGTGTTAAAAATAATTTATAGTTTTATGACTTATAATTATAATTTAAATAATAAATTTTAATATTAAGAAATTATTTATTATTTGATAATAATATGTTTAAAACACTTTTAAACATGTTATATTTATTTGAAAAAAATAATAAATATATATAATATTTTAGAAAAGACTTTCTTTATTCATTTTATAGCAAAGATTGAATATATAGAAGATAATCCTATAAAAGAATACTATCCTGGGAGAGATCTAAAGCACTCTTGGCAAGCACATGTGCTACATTGTTTAAAGTTTAAACTCTTAAGTTGCATTTAGATGTTGAGTTAAACTAAACTGAATTGAATTTTTTTATAAATAATAATGATTTGAGATAATAGAGAGAGTTATATAGAGCCAATTTAATATTAATTTATATGTATTTAAATATTAAGATGGGTTTAATACTATTTATAAGAAGTTGAAAAGGTATAAGACTCACAAATTATTAAAAAGTTATTACAATGATTGAATAATTAATTTATTAAATCTTTTACTAATAAATAACGTAAATCAAACATAAATTCCCACAATATATAAAAAATATTACAAGAAGATATTTTGAGTGCTATAGAAACAAAATTTTCTTACTCCAAATGCATATTATTATATTATTTAATGACATATTATTTAATTAATAGTAAAAAAAAAGATAGATGAGAGGGAAAAAAATAAAGACTCACGGTGGCATGCTCGAGCGAAACACCAAAATTTTGTTAACCGCTCGGGGGAAATATTCTTATTTTCAATTTTCCTTTTATCAGTTGTAGGTCTCATGGAGGCATAAAGTTATTTGCCTTTTTTTTTCTACTGAGAATTGAGACACCAAAATGTGAAAGGAAGTTAATTTTGTTTGCCTTTTGTTAGCTGTGGATCTTATGGAAGTTCTTGATTACTGAGAACTTTTAAATGAGAATTTTAAATTTTAAAATTAAATATTAAAATATTATATTTTAATATTATTATTATTTTGAGATTTAAAAAAGTTAAGAAAAAATTAAATTATTTATTATATTTTGTATAAGAATTTGAGAAAGTTATAATGATGAGATGAGAATTTTATTTTTGAAATGAAAAATTTCCATAGCCAAACAGTACCTAAATGAGCTCAACGTTTACTCTACTGTATATTTAGATTTTGAATAGAGTTTAAAACTGAAGTGTAGGATTATTTATCTGGGTCGGATGATCCGGAATTCGGAAAACCGGATTCTAGTTCAGAAATTCGGTTCGGATTGTAAAATCCGGATCTACCCGATCCGGATACGGGTTTAAAACCCGGGTACCGGATTTTTAAAACCGATACCCGGATTTACGTATAAAACATAAGAATTAAAACCATTGTGATAAATCTGTCTCCGCCGCCCCAACCCCCCCCCCCCCCCTCTCTCTCTCTCTCTCTCTCTCTCTCTCTCTCCCAAGTCCCATTCTTGCAGGCCGATCACCAAAGGGAGGAGGCAGTCGTCGGTTGCTTGGGAGAGCTCACGGCATTCCTATGCTGCTCAAGGACAGCATATCCACCAATAACAAGCAACAAGATGGCTGGGTCATGCGCGCTGCTGGGATCTCAGGTAACAGGGGACGCCGGGTTTTTTTTGTAATTGGTGAAATAGAAAAGTTATCATGGTCAGCATTTTTCTTATTTAAGATGGCATGAGAGAAATCAGCAGCTGGAGTCTTGCGTTTTTCGCGTTTTGTGGTGGAGGTTTTATGCAGCATGGAAAGAAAGAGAAAGCTTGCGTAAAGAAAAGAAAGATTTGGATGGGTAAGAACAAAGTTGAGACTTGAGAGGACGATGTCTGGCTTGCGTAAAGAAAAGAAAAATCTGGATGGATAAGAACAGATTTGAGACTTGAGAGGACAATTGATGGCATGCGTAAAGGTTTTCTTTATAATAAAGTAGAGGCTTTTAGCGAGAGAAAGAAAGAAAGAAAAAAATAAAATAAAACTTTCCAATATTATGTTTTTCAAAAATAATAATAATAGCATGCAGACTTAAAAAAAAAAAATTAAAAAAAAAAATCCGATTTCAACTCGGAATCCGGAATCCGGGTTTTTAAAAATTCAGATTCATCCGGATTTCTGTCCAGATTTGATCCGGAATAACCCAGTCCGAGTTCCAGTCCGAATTTCAAATCTAGATTTCGGTCTAGATAATTCTGAATTTCCGAGTTAGAATTCGATTGAACAGCCTTACTGAAGTGAACTCAGATGCTTCTAACATACAAACGAGCCCTAACATACCAAGACTCCATCTGCTCACTTGATATCTTCACAGGCTTCTCAATTTTTTGAACATAATAATTGGGTAGTTGCCTATTTTGTACGTACAAGAGAGAATAAAAGAGCAGCATGTAGATATTTTTTGAGAACTTCTTAGATAAGGGAGGTGTTTTTTCTTGTGGAACTTTGGATTCAACCATTTGTATAAGATTGGTTCCAACTATACAACAATCAGTTGAGCTATTGTATGTTAAAGGAAACAAGTTAAGACTCAAGAGAATGTCTAATGTACCGGTTCATTTGAAATTTGTATTTCGTAGAGAGTTTGAATATCAAAAAAGTGAGATATCCGTGTCTATGTCGAAATAAACTCGAATTAATTTAATGTAAATTTTAATTTTATTGTAATTTTTATTTTATTACTATCATTTTATGGGGGGGAGTGTTAGCAGATCGTGCCATGTACTCTTAACCCTTCATCTGATTATAAACAATCATATGGTTTTTTCTTCATTTCTTCTTATAATCGCCATGATTTCAATAGGTTGTTAATATTTTCATTCTAATTTGTTTGATCTGGTGTATCATGGCTTCTTCCTCGCCCAAAGAGAATGGCCAATCTGTTCCAACTTCCAACCTAAAGCAAATAAAACTATCCATGCACTTCTCCAATCTGGATTTACTATATGACATCTCCGGGGACTCTCCAAGTGAAGACAACCAAAATCTTTTGTAGGAGACCAATGACTCCAATACCACTAAACATTAATAATAATAATAATAATAATAATAATAATAATAATAATGTTTTGTAAGTCGGTGAGTCATATACTGTGATATTAAAAATTTGTCGGTAGATGTAACACTATTTATTCAATTCTAATATTGCAAAAAAAAAAAAAAAAACAAATATTATAATCAATCTCTAGCTTCCCATATAGGCCCTGCATTTATCAGTTTAATAACGACCCTTTTTTACCCTGTTGTTCATGGAAATCTCGCCCATAATATATGATGCTAAACTCCTAAGATCTCTGCTGGATTACATCCTTAGGTTCCTTAACATCCCTGTGTCTAAAACACTAACATTTGTCTCGGAAAAAAAAAATTAAAATGAAAGTGAAATCAATATAATTTTGAAACGTTTTCAAACACCGATCATTCATTATTGTACTCGACCTTAATTAATTACATCCATATTAAAACTCCACCGTGAACAAGATTTCTTTGTTAAATATAATTTAATTAAGATTTCATGTTTATAAGTTTGTGAAATTTCCTGAAATAGTTTTGACCAAAAATCTAAACGTGACATTATTATTTAATTATATTTAAAATTTTAAACTATCACCATTAAATCCCCATGACTTTCATTTGATATAAGTTAAAATTTTGAGGTTGAGTTCTATCATAATCAAAGTCACCATAAGAAAATAAATGAACAATTGCGCTCGTCTGGTGTATGCCCAACCACTTTAGGCCATGTTTGGCAATCTTAAAATTCTTCAACAATATCTCTTAACATAAAATTTTAACTTTTCATCTAATCATTAATTAAACACAAAAAGAATACTTTTTTTTTTTACAAATTTTAACATAAAAAATAATTTTAAAAAATAATAGTGCTATATATACGTATAGTATTACACATAATATTATATATATAAGAAATTATATTTGTAGTCTTAAGATATGTAAGGTTCATCACTATTTTTAAAAATTATGAATAAATTTGAGATACACATAAAAAAATAATTTTTTTAATAGTGTATCTCATTTTATCAAAGAGAATGTACGGAGTTTACATATTCTTAAACTGTGTTTAGAATTATTCTATATGTATTGAGTATTTGCTCAATTTTATCCGTATTTTTTTTTTAATTTGAATTTCAAATGTCAAAATTTTTACCAATTTAATAACTGACACTTCAACATATATAGTCATGTAAGTAAAATTATAAGTATAGATATCGGATATCCTTTTTCTTTTTAAAAAAATCATAATAAAATAATTTTTTAACTTTATATATCCATTATTACAAACTCCAATACAATAATTATTTTAAAATGGTTTTTATTCAAATTTCTCCATCTAATTTTCCTAAATCTAATCTCAAACAAATTTTTAAAATTTTCAAATATTTCCAAACATTTTTTTAGTATTTCTCAAAAATCTCACTTATGGGTGGAAAAATCCTCACCTTAAAATTCAAACATCTTTTACATACCTTAACAATTTTTAATCCTTTAAAATAAATTCCATCTAATCATTAGATCAATTTTCGTAATTTTGAAAATAATAACATTTTTATAAAAAGACTATCAATCCAAACATACTTTTTCCATATTCCACTGCATGTACATTATTTCCTAAGAAAATCATTTAAAAATATTTTTAACCTTTTCTTTTTTTTGGCAAAGGGAAATAATAAAAAAAATTACTTGTCATCTTTAACTCACACAGCAATATTTTTAAAAAAATCATGAACGTATAGATGAAAAATGAATTTATTATCTCTACATTATATATTAATATGTAATTTTTTATATTTTTATTTAAATAAAAAATAATAATAATAAATCATATATTAATGCGTGAAATAGGAGAAATAAATAGAAATTTTCCGTACAAATATGTCTTCCGAAAGTTCTAACCTTGGGAGTGTTCTATATTCCGCCGTCCCTACCTTTTCTTTTTTCTAGGCCATTGTACGAAGCTTATTTTTAAATCTGAAAAATTATATGCATATATTATTGAACAATTTTAATTATTAAAAATATAAAAGGTCAACTTGATTGATGAGGCTAGCTGTCAGGTTAGCACCTCGTGTCGTGGATCGATGACACTCAGCTAGGTGACCACGACCAAGACTTTATAGCATTATTATTGAATTATCTAAATGTAAATATAAAATTTATATAATATAATATAATTTTATACTTAAATATTTTATTTAAAATTTATTTTTATATTATATTATCTATTTATTGGGTAAAATAATAATAAAATATTATAAATTTAATAATACTCTTTTAAAAAACTTTTATTATTATTTTTTCTAAATTTTGAACTTATATGAAAATACGTTATTATTTTTTATTAAATAATATGGAGAAATAATGCATGAGAAAGAATGAAAATAGGGAGAGAGAATATAGGGAGAGAGAGTGTGTATAAAGATATCATTTTTTATATATTTAGATGTGAAATAGTAAAAATCAAATTTGAACCTTAATTTTACTATTGCTAAAAGTCAAAAATTTTGAAATTAGATAATCAAATATAAAGTATTTTCAAGTTCTATTAGCTAAATTTTTTATTAGATTTGTATTTTCATAATCCAATGAGGATGCTCTTAGTCATAGTAAAATATTTCATCTTATTTTATTTAATTATAATAATTATTTTTAATTTTTATATAAAATATAATAAGTAATCGAACTTCTTCAAATTCAAAATCAATAATAATATTAAAAATTATTATTTTAATAATATATTATTTAACTTTCAATTTTTATTTCAATTTATCTCATCTTAACTCTCTATCTAAACAACATCTTAGGCCTCGTTTAGAACTTAAATCAATTCAGTCTAATTTTAAACTGAGGGCTAATTTGGATCTCAAGCTCTTTTTAACTCATCTCATCTGATCATTACAATTTTTTCAAATTTAAACAAAAAATATAATAAACAAAATTCAATTTTTTCAAATCCTAAAATAATAATAATATTAAAAAATAATATTTTAATAATATTTTATTCAACTTCCATCTCAACTCAGTCAACATTCAAACAGAGCCTAAGTTTAATATCCAAATATTCAATTCTCAAATCATTAAACTCATCTCAATTCAAAACTTTTTTATATGCGAGCTACAAAATTTTTCAACTCAACACCTATTTTACATGTAAGATCCATAATTTTTTTTAATTTTTTATAAATATATTTAAATTCATCTTAAGTAAGTCGTATAAAACTTATTTTATTATTTTAATTCACTATTATTCATAAAAAAATTCAATTCAATTTAACATATAAATGGGTCTTTCGCACTTGAAAAAGCAAAATGACGTGCGCATATCATTTTTCACAATATAAAATTAGGTATTGAATGAGAGATATTTATGTGAAGTGTATTATTCTCGCACTATATGTGATTTTTTAAAATTTTTTTATTTAAATATATATTTAAATAAAAATAAGAATAAATAACATATTAGTGCGTGCAATAAGCGAGACAAATAGAATTTTTTTTGTATATATATGTCTTCTGAAAGTTTAATCTCACAAGCGTTCAATATTTCGCCGTCCTATATTATCTTTTGGAAAAATGTTCGTAGACTCCCTTAAATTTACAGTTTATATATTTTAACTTTTTTAATTTATTTTTTTATTTAATAATCAAGGAATTAATTATTAATAAAATTATATATATTTTATTTTTTACTGATCAAATATGTTAAAAATATTTAAAAATAATAATTCCCACGTTTAGACCCGCTAGCACCATCCTCATCTTTTTAAAAAATGATAAGAGTAACCGCTCCGAATTATCCTTGGAAGCTACTGCTCATGTTTTTTAATTTTTAATTTATTCATTTTTTTTACTTCGTGTTTAAGAAATTTTTTAATAATATTATAAATTTTTTTTAAAAAAACTTGAAAATATTAAAAAATACACGTAAAAAATATATATATAAAAAAAAAAAAAACCTCCACTTATACCTGTTAAATGGAGGGGGCGCCCACACGGGCAGACTCTCCTTTTTATTGCATGCGTTATAACGCATGGTTTAAAGCCATGCGTTTCCAGCGTATTGAACACTGGCCTTTAAAGGCCAGCCGTGTAGGGGCTATATATAGCCCCCCTCCTTTTGATTCTAGTGCATCAATCACAATAGTGAAAATCTCTCTCTCACTTGTTCTCTCTTGAAATAGTTTATAAGTTGTGGATTTGTTAAGCGTTACTCTAGTTTTATAACTACGTAGTACACTTTACCACTAAGAGAAAACGCTTGATTTTGTCGCGCTGGAGAAACTTGTGGAGCATTTCTTTAAGCTAAGCCTGAGGTATTTTTCGCTGTGCATTCTTACATTGGTATCAGAGCTTTTTAAATTGCTTCCAGTTTCTTTTTGGCATATGAATGTAAATTGTGTTTTTTTTTATGTGATTTGCGCACATGTGGTGCTGCATTTTTTTAATAAAAAAAAAAGTTTTTTTGGCCGAAGCCACTGCAGTGATGCAGCGCTCACCACCCATACACGGTGGTGTAGCGTGCACCACTCCTCCACCTGGTGGTGCTGCGCGGCACCCCTGCAATGGTGCTGCGCGCACCACGTATGGTGCTGCAAGCACCCATGGAGCCCACGGTGCATGGTGCACCGTGGAGGCACCCAGTGGTGCTGCAAGCACCGCCTCGGTGCTGCGCGCACCAGGACGGTGCTGCGCGCACCAGTGGTGCGCCCAGGTGCTGCGGCAGCACCCAGCCTCCTTCGGAGGTTGTTTCAGACGAAAAACAACGCCGGTAAGCCCTCAAAAAGGTGGCTGGATCGATCTGTGTTTTTCAGTTACTGTTCACGTGAACAGTAACCGCTGGAGGAAGAAGATGACTTATGTCATATGTTTTTTGCATGGGCTTGGGCCCTTCGGCCCATTTTGTTTGGGTTAAAAAAAAAGGGGGAGACACGGGCTGGGCTTTTCAGCCCAATGTTTTTTTTTTGTGTTTTTTTTTAAACCAGACACGGGCTGGGCTTTTCAGTTGTGTTTTTTTTTTTGTTTTTTTTTTAAACCGAAAAAAAAATAATAATAATAATAAAAAAATTTTTTTTGGCATGATTTAATATATGCTTAGATATATTGTTATATTACATGTGATCTTTTATTTAATGTTTTAGATTAAATATGATAACATGTGAATATTTGGTTATATTCATGTTTTTATTTTTTCCATAATGTTATATTACATGTGATATTTTATTTAATCTTGAGATTAAATGTGATAACATGTATGTGTGTATTGAACATGTGGAAATGTGATTATTTTATCATCTATGAATGTTAAAGTTGAATGTTTAGACATTAGTCTTTATTTCTTTTAGTGATACAATAAAAAAATCCCACTAAGTAGTCTTAGTTAGAATTGTCAGTGTGAATGATAGGCTAAAAGAATTGCAGTGACCCCAGTAAGAACTGTAAATGTATTGTATAGCCAAAAGACCATGGTGACCCCAGTAAGAACTGTAAATGCACTGTATAGCCAAAAAGACTACAGTGGCCCCAGTAAGAACTGTAAATGCACTGATGGAACAAGAAAAATGGACTGTAATGGTCTCATATGAACTATCTTTGTAGACTGGCCCAACAGGTTGCTGTAGTCTGGTTGTCTTTGTAGACTGGCCCAACAGGTTGCCATGGTCTGGGTAGCTGTCCTTGTAGACTAGCCCAAAAGGTTACTGCAGTTTTAGTAGGTTATGTCTTTATATGTGATTAGACCTAGATGACTACTTAAGATAGTGAGAGTATGATTGAGATTTATGATGATAAATTCTCCCATATTTTTTAAAAAAAAAAGAAATTTGCGCGGGAATTGAGTTAGAAATCTAATAATTGGATGTTGTGGCGCAAGAGATGATTATGAAGCCTAGCGATTTTTCGATCTTGCGACATGTCTAAATTATTCTTTTTCTAATTTGAAAGGACGCGGCAGATTTCTTAGGTGTGTGAGTAATATCCCTTCTTTGCGTATTGTAGTGAAATGGCATCCAAGAATATTGTTACCGACTTAAACAAAGGGGAGAAATTAGATGGGGAAAACTATGACATATGGCATCGCAAGATCCAATATGTCTTAGATGAATAAGAGGTCTTGGAGGCCTTATCTCACACCCTTACTATGCCCGGGGAAGGGAACTCGGAACAACACAAGATAGATCAACAAGCCTATACCCAATGGGCTAAGAAAAATCCGTGCGCGCGCATAATTATGTTAAGCAGCATGCACAATGATCTAATGTGTGAGTTCGAGGTCTATGACACTGCCCAAAGCATGTGGGAGGCTTTGAAGTTGAAGTTTGGTGGAACTTCAGCCACTAGGTTGCGTGGATTAACCATGAGGTTCGACTCCTATAAGATGCGCTCTGGCCACACGATGAAGCAGCATCTTAGGGCTATGTCAACTATGATTTGCGAACTTAGGTCGGCAGGAAACAACCTGACAGATGAACAACAAGTACAGGCAGTGATAAGATCACTACCGAATTCTTGGGAGAATATGAGCCAGAACCTGACGCATAACGAGAATATCAAAGACTTTGATGATGTCTCACGTCACTTGGAATTGGAGGCTGAGTGCCTAGAGGCTGCTAAGCCCAATCATACGGCCTATGTGGCTAATGCTGGTCCGCGCAAGGCATCAAGGCCTAAGCGCAAGAAGTCCAAGAATGGAGTAGCTGCTGGACATATTAAAAAATGTTAGGAACTTCTCAGCGCACCAAGATGGGCAAGCGCGGGAAAAACAAGTCAAAATTAGAGTGCTTCAACTGCGGAAAGATTGGCCACTTCGCTCGTGACTGCACTGAGCCGAAGAAGGTACACTCTGACTTTTCTCGCATTGTTTTTGTAACTAGTCATGTGATGGTTGCTGACTCCTATCCTTTGTGGACTGTTGATTCAGGAGTGACGAGCACATAGCGCGAGATAGAGTGGGATTTGTGGAGTATCGCAGGATTCCAACTGGGAGCCATGATATTAAGGTGGGGAATGGAGCTGGTGTGGAGGTACTGGGACTTGGTACCTACAAGCTGGACTTGCGGGGTGGCCGCACTCTTTTCCTCCACAATGTGCTATACGCTCCCGAGATTCGACGAAACTTACTTTCAGTTGTTACTTTATTAAAACTTGGTTTTCGGGTTGTTTTTGAAAACAATTATGTTTCCTTTCATTTGGGCCATGGGTTTTATGGCAATGCTTTTCTTCAAAACGGTTTTATGATATTGGATTTGGTTTATTCTAATATAAATGAATCTATTGCTTTTCTTTCTTCATCTATTGATAATTTGGATTCATACACATGGCATGCTAGGCTTGGCCATATAGGGTAAGATAGAATGACTCGATTAGTTAGAGAAGGCCTGATAGGCAATCTCGCTAAGGTCATCTTGCCCACATGTGAACATTGTCTAATGGGAAAAGCTAAGAGAAAATCGTTTGGAAAAGCTACTAGGGCATCTTTTCCATTGCAATTAGTCCACTCAGATATCTGTGGTCCAATGAGTGTGAGGGCAAGACACGGAGGTGTCTACTTCATCACTTTTATAGATGATTTTTCACGTTACGGTCATGTCTACTTAATCTCCCATAAGTCTGAAGTATTGGAATGTTTTAGGCGATATCTAAGAATGGTCGAGAATCAGTTAGATAAGAGTTTAAAAACTCTAAGAACTGACCGAGGACGAGAATATCTCTCTGAGCAATTTAAAAGGCTCTGTAATGAAAAAGGAATCAAAAGACAGTTAACGATGCCAAGTACGCCACAGTAAAATGGTGTGGCGGAAAGGAGAAATCGAACACTGCTTGAGATGGTTAGGTCAATGATGGCGCAAGTAAACCTACCAATTTCTTTTTGGGGGATGCACTTTTGACTGTTGCCTACATTCTTAACCGAGTGCCCTCCAAATCAGTAACTTCCACCCCATATGAACTATGGACCGGCGAGAAATCCAATTTGAGTAACTTGTGGCCATGGGGTTCAACGGGTTTTGTTCATGATCTTTCTCATAAGTATGGGAAATTAGGCCCTAGAGGGAAGAAGTGTATCTTTATAAGGTACTCAGAACACTCTAAAGGGTATGTGTTAATAGGTAAACAAACTGATGGAAGTGTAACTGAGATTGAATCACGAGATGTGGACTTCATTGAAAATGAATTTCCAAGTAGAGGTGAGGTTGATAGGAGTTTAGAACTTCATAAGATTGTGGAACAAGAGGAAAGTGCTCCAAGGAATTTAGTTGAGAATGAGGAAGAAATTCTTCAAGCTCCTACAAATGATAAAAGGGACATAAATCCGAGTGGGAGCACACCGTTTGTCAATCAATCACAACAACCTCAGCCGCGTAGAAGCACACGTGAAAGTATTCCCCGTCGTCGTTTTGAGATTGAAGGGGAAGCTTTTATGGTAGCTCCGCATGATGATGATGAGCCTAGGACAATTCATGAGGCTCTCTCATCTTCTACTAAAGATGAGTGGATGAAAGCCCTTAATGATGAAATTGAGTCTATGAAGACTAACCAGGTCTGGGATCTGGTTGATCTACCGACAGGGTGTAAGACTATTGGGAACAAATGGGTTCTTAAAGTCAAACGCAAGTCGGATGGATCAATAGATAAGTACAAAACTCGCTTAGTGGCGAAAGGATATACCCAGCAGGAGGGTATAGACTATGAGGAAACTTTTTCACCAGTGGTGAGGTTTGCTTCAATTCGCCTAATTCTAGCTATAGTAGCAAATATGGATTTGGAACTCTACCAAATGGATGTTAAGACAGCATTTCTCAATGGAGAACTAGATGAGGAGATCTATATGGATCAACCAACGAGTTTTGTGGTCAAAGGTCAAGAGCGCAAAGTGTGCAAGCTCAAACGATCAATATATGGCCTAAAACAATCATCTAGGCAATGGTACCTCAGATTTCATCGAGCCGTTCTTTCAAATGGGTTTACGATGATCACAGAGGACCATTGTGTCTATGTCAAAAGGTCCAAGAAGAGTTTCATTATGTTGTCATTATATGTTGACGACATACTACTAGCTGGAAATGATAAAGGGTTGATAGTCGCCACAAAAGAGTGGTTATCCTTCAATTTTGAGATGAAAGATATGGGTGAAGCAGAATACATTCTGGGAGTTAAGATCTACAAAGATCGCTCAAAGAGACTTTTGTGTTTGTCCCAACAGACTTACATAAAGAAAGTCCTCGAGCGTTTCCTAATGAATGAATGTAAACCCATTGACACCCCTGTGGCAAAAAGCGAGAACTTATCTAAAGAGTTATGTCCTAAGACTCAAATAGAAAAGGAAAAGATGGCCCTGTCCCTTATGCTAATGCTGTGGGTAGTCTGATGTACGCAATGATGTGTACTCGGCCTGACATATGCTATGCAGTTGGCTTAGTGAGTAGATTCCAATCTAACCCCGGACTGGCTCACTGGAAAGCAGTCAAGAGGATTATGCGATATCTCAAGGGAACTGCAGACTATGTGTTGTGCTATCAAGGTTCAGATTTACAGCTAAAAGGTTACAACGATGCCGACTGGGGCAGTGACCTAGATGAGCATAAATCAACCACTGGGTATGCTTTTCTGCTCAATAATGGCGCCATTACATAGAGCAGTAAGAAACAACCCTGTATAACTTTATCCACCATGGAGGCAGAATACATAGCTTGTTCTACAGCGGTTCAAGAAGCTGTTTGGTTATGGAGATTCCTCAAGCATTTAGACATTGGCACAGATTCTTCAGATTCGGTGACAATATTCTGCGATAGCACGGCTGCTCTCGCATATGCTAAGGACTCTATGTACCATGGAAGAACCAAACACATAAATATCAGATATATTACATCAGAGACATGGTAGCGCAAAAGGAAGTGGTTCTGAAACACCTCTCTACAAGTCGCATGGTTGCTGATCCCTTAACGAAGCCCATAGCAAGAGATGTCTTTGAGGCTCATGTTAGGAATCTAGGACTGCGTAGGCTGTAAATGTTTTTGTGTTTCAAATTACATTGAGATGTAACCTTTCCTTTGGGATATTAATGCAATATGATTCAGTTATTGTCTTTATCGTATTGTCTTTCTAATTCACACACAAAATATGTCAACAGGCTTAGATCGGCTCACTCACACGAGCGATCGCCTTTAGCGCTTGAGAAGCGAGTAGAGATGAGACATTGTGTTCTAAGATACTTGTCCAAATGGATAAGTTAGTTGACACAAAGATATGTCGATTTTTAGTGGGAGCTAAGATCAGGTCCAATAAGAGGACTATGCATGGGTTACCCCACAACCTATGTAGCCTGTGGTTAGCCAGATGTGAGAACCTTTTTTACGCCTTGGAGGTGAGCAAATAGAGGAACTCGGGTTAGAAGCTTAAGGAGCAGCTAGACTAAGATCTGTACGGTGTTGATATAGACATATGCTCTTTAAAAAAAAAAGAGAAATCCATCGTAACATGTGTTTCATACTACATGTGCTTATTCGACCAAATAAGTAAGTGAGTAAATGGTTCCCCTCTTTCTCATTGTGTAAGTCTCATTTTTTTAAGTGTCCTTTACTTTTGACTATGTCACAAGATGGAGGTTATAATGTCTGCTACTTTGGCATGTTGTCTATGGCCATGATTAATATGGTCTAAAGAGGCATTGCTGGGAAAGCGGTTTGACCAAAATTGAATGATATGAGTGCAAAGGGAAGATTCTTCGATATCGCATCTTCAATAGTGTTTGCTGACGTCAAACTATGACGCTACATACTGGTAGCGACTAAGGTTGTGAACATATTGAAATGATTTAAAGATAGTCAAGCATTGTTCTGAGTTTTCTGAAACTCAAGAGGGTTTCGAAAATGCTTGAACTGATGCGATCGAATGAGTCTAGGACATAACCAAACACTTTAGGGATGTTACTATGCTAGTCTTCTCTGAGAGAGATTTAGTGTATGTACTCCCACCTTTCTGAAGATATGCTTGGTGGTCGCACGACCTATTTACTTATGTGAACAAGATTGAGAACATTAGAGAGATACAGACCAAGGGTCATGCCCACTATGTGCAAGTGGGAGATGTTAAATGGAGGGGGCGCCCACACGGGCAGACCCCTCTTTTTATTGCATGCGTTATAACGCATGACTTAAAGCCATGCGTTACACAACCGGTAAACGCATGGCTTTAAGCCATGCGTTTCCAGCGTATTGAAGACTGGCCTTTAAAGGCCAGCTGTGATAGCCCCCCTCCTTTTGATTCTGTGCATCAATCACAATAGTGAAAATCTCTCTCACTTGTTCTCTCTTGAAATAGTCTATAGGCTGTGGATTTGTTAAGTGTTACTCTAGTTTTATAACTACATAATACACTTTATCACTAAGAGAAAACGCTTGATTTTGTCGCGCTGGAGAAACTTATGGAGCATTTCTTTAAGCTAAGCCTGAGGTATTTTTCGCTGTGCATTCTTACATTAATGGAGGTAACTGAGAGCGGTGGACATACAATCTGCTTGCATATAGAAGAACTCTTTTCTTAAACCCTTGAAACATCACGTTTATTTTTAAATCAGAAAAATTATATATATATATTATTGAAAATTTTTAATTATTTATAATGTAAAAAGTCAACATAATTGATGAGGCTAACTAGCAAGTAGCAGTTTACTAGGTTAGCACCTTGTGGAGTGGATCGATGACACTCACCTAGGCGACCACGACCAAGACTAGCACTTTCATCTTAGAACATTATTATAAAATATGTTATAACAATGTTTTATAATGTTATAAAAATGTGTTATGTGTATGTATCAAGATTGATAAAAGAAGAAGAAGGAAAAAAAAAATTGAAAATACTATTGTTTAAATATTAATAAGTCTTTAATATTGTTTAAATATTCAAAATAATAAAAGAAAAATGAAAGAAAATAATATTTTAATATCAAGCTGTATGAAAGTTTTAAAATATGAGTAGCTTTATTCTTTTCTTAAATAATAATTATGAAATCTATTTTATATATCTCTTTCTTTTATTAAATCTAGAATCCTCGAGAACTCAATAAAACCTTGATCTAAATGGAGGTTGAAAAATGCCAACTACTGACATGCGTGACCATTTTCTTCAAATATTGATGCAACTTTAAAAACTGAATGAATAAAAAATTCAATTCTAAGATAAAAGTATAAATTATATGAAGATTTAGATGAAACATACATTAAAAAAAACACAAAAAACAATCTGCAGGTAGGGTTATTTAAAGTTAGTTAAATCATTTTATTTTAGCTTTTTAGATAAGTCTTGGTTTATTTGATGTGGCAAAGTATCTGGTGCTCTGCTAGGGTTTGAGTTTTACGATAGGTTCTCTTTGGGGATCGGCCTCCTGCCGGTCTCAGATTATCTCTCCAGTGGCCTTTTGCTACTGGGGGGTCTGGGATGGAGTCTCTTCCGGTTGCTACTGCAGGGATAATTCCTGGAGAGGCGAAGAGTGGTGCGGAATCGATGGGTGTGGAGAAATGTGCACGATTGTTCCTTGAGGCACTGCGTTGTCCTTTGCTGGTGGCGAAATTTCATTTGCCTATACATAAACCAGAGTTGATTGAGGGTGGATTGGGCTTTGTATTCTCGGATGCAGAGATGGACAGAGTTGCAGAGGATTTGAAATTTGCTTTGGTTCTAAAATTTATTTCGGTGAGGCCGTAGATTGATGTTTTGAGGAGGAACATCATCAAATCCTGGGGGTTTGTTGAGGTCCTGATGATCAGCTTCATGGATGATTTCCATGTGTTGCTACATTTGGCTAATGAGAAAGACTATCTCCATGCTTGGGTGAGAGAAGGAAGGGTGGTTGTTGGGTGCCAATTTAGGTTATTCAATTGGGTGGTGGACTTCAATCTCAAAAAGGAGTCGTGTGTTGCTCCGCAATGGATATTTCTTCCTGGTTTGCCGCTCCATTTGTACAGGTTAGACGTTTTACAGATCATTGCTTCTAGATTTGATCCTTTTTGGGATACTAACAATGCAACACTGTATCAAACGTGAGCCACAGGGGCTCGAATGTGTGTGGGGATTGATCTCCTGGAAAAACCTGTTGAGGGATTTCCTTTAGTAATTGGCCATAAATGTCAATTTTGACAAAATGTAGTGTATGAAAAGAGGGGTTACTACGCTAAATTTTTTAGGCAGGGACATACAACTATTGTACGTAGGAGTGGGGAAAAAAGGTAGAAAGGTATTGTGAGAAAGGAGGGACCAAGTGTGGCTCGTAAAGATGGGGAGATGGAGTGGAAGGTAGTGGGGAAAAAAAGATTGAGGAAAATAAGGGTGTGGGAGGAGATACCTTGATGTTAACTGCAAGGGATATAAGTGTGCCTTGTAGGGAGGGGTCTAGTGAGCAAGAAATGGGGACGGATGGGGATGCTGGGAGTAATTTAGGGGAGGGTTTGGAGGAGGGAGAGTTAAAGAAGGGGCTTGATATGGGAAATTTGGTGGTTGGGGATGAGATGGAATGTGTGGAAATCGAGAATGGTGAAATTGGAAAGAGGAAAAGTGTTGCTTTTGGTACCACTGATGTGGGACTAAATGTTAATACAGTGCATGAAAAGGTATGGTTTAGAACAGAGTATAAGTGATGTTCCGAGTGGAGTTGGGAGTGGAAGAAAAGAGGGGTTTGTTTCTGATGGGGTGAGGGAGACCTCGAGTGCTATTTTTGATGAAGGGGAGCAGGGAACCAATATTCTAGCTACTGGTTTAGAGGTGGGTACTTTTAATAGATTTGAAATATTGTCTAATGGGGGGATGTGGGTCATGACTTGGATGTTCAAAAAGATTATTGTTTAGATCCGGGTTCCTTTTTAGTACAAAATGGAGATGATACAAGTGTGGGTAAGGAGTCAGTGATACAGAAATCTCGAAGGGCTAAGGCCCTCCCTCAAAAATTTGATTGATAATATTCTTGTTTGGAATATTAGAGGGTTGGGTATGTCAAAAAGGCAAGTAAGAAAATTGATTCGCAAGTTTGATATTTCTATTTTGGTTATCTTGGAGTCGTTTCAAAGTGTGGAGAATTTACAAAGGTGGTCTCATTCTATCGGGTTTCCACGTTATAGTTCGAATATGGATGAAGGTGGTAAAATTTGGGCTTGTTGGAAAGAAGTTGTGGAAATGGAGTTTGTTGGGATTTCAAATCAGGTTTTTACTGGTTTGTTTTCAAACAATGGTGTTGGTTTGTTAGGGACCTTCGTATACGTGAAATGCAACAAGGTTGATTGCAAAGATTTATGGGACCATTTGAGTGGTATTTCGGGTGTAGGAGTATCATGGATGGTTTTGGGGGATTTTAATATTATAAGGGCGGATGATGAGCGTATCGGAGGGAGGCCGAGGCTGCTTGGTGCGATGACGGAATTTAATGATTGTATTAATACGTGTGGGTTAATTGATTTAAGATTGCATGGAAGAGAAATGTCTTGGTGTAATGGCCAATCAGGTTTGGCCCGAAGTTAGGCAAAACTTGATTGTGTACTTGTGAATAATTTGTTTTTGTCCAAGTTTGGGGATGCCTCGACAGAATTATTAAGTCGAAAATCTTCTGATCATTCGCCAATTGTCCTAAAACTAGTTTCAAAGTTTGTGAGATATGGTCCATCTCCTTTTCGGTTCCAGAATATGTGGATCTCACACGATGATTTTTTAAATGTTGTGGATAGATCTTGGATGGAACTGATAATGAGCAGTAGTGGTTTGCTTATTTTCGCTGAAAAATTAAAAAAGATTGAGGAATATATTGAGGAACAAAAGTGGTTTTGGAAGTGTAGATGAGATTATTAAGGAGTTGGAGGAACGAATTGAGACTCTAGAGGAGGTGCTTCAATCAAATTTTTCTTTAGAAGTAGAAGAGGAATTTTTGAGCATTTCCTTTCGCAAGAAGAGGTGGTTGATTTGCCTAACCTGGAATCTTTGTTCCCAGATGTTTTATCAGCAGCAAATAGTAGGGATTTGATGGTAGAGCCAATGGAAGAGGAAGTCAAAGCAGTGTTTTCATCGATTAGTGCGGACAGCAGCTCAAGGTTGATGGCTTTGGATCTTCTTTTTATTTGGCTTGCTAGAATTTGGTAAAAAATAATATTATGTCTGCTGTGAAAGAATTTTTTCAAGGTATGGAGTTGTCTAGAGTTTACAATGCTTCATTCATAGTCCTTATCCCTAAAGTTGAAAATCCGTAAAGTTTTGATAAATTCCAGCCCATAAGTCTTTGTAACGTCATTTACAAGATGTTTTCTAAACTCCTTGTGAATCAGATGCCTGGGATTCTTGGAAGATTTATTTCAGCTAAACATGGAGCTTTTGTGAAGGGCAAGAATATTTTTGAGAATATTTCACTTGCCCAAGAGATGACACGTTTACTACATAGGAAGGTCTGGGGTGAAAATATCATGCTAAAAATCAACATGAGTAAGGCATACGATCATGTTGATTGCCGCTTTTTGGACCATGTGCTGCAAGCAATGGGTTTCCCAGATTTCTTTTGTAAGATGATTGATGAATGTGTATCTACAGTTTGTTTTTCAATTATGATGAATGGTTGTGTTCGGTTTTTTTTTTTTTTAAGTCAGGACAAGGGCTCTGGCAAGGTAATCCGCTGTTGCCATACCTCTTTATTCTTATGGAAGAAGTATTTTCAAGGCTTTTAAATAAAAGGTTAGGGGAGGGGGGGTATTCAACCTTATTCTCATCCTGTTAATGCTCCAAGAATTAATCACTTAATAGATGCGGATGATGTGGTGGTATTTGCGAATGATAATAAGCGATCGGTTCGATGTTTGATGGTGTTTGAAAGACTAAGAAGACTGGTCAGGGCAGAGAGTGAATTATGAAAAATCTGCTATTTTTGTATCGAAGCATGTGCCAGGCAGAAGAACTAGAGAGTTACTAAATGAAACTAGTTTTTCTATGGGCATCTTTCCTTTTACATATTTGGGAGTACCAATAGTGGAGAGTCGATTAAAAATAAGGCATTTCATGCCTCTATTGGAGAGAGTAGAAAAGAAATTATCAGGTTGGAGAAGTAGGCTTTTGTCACAAGGGGGAAGATTGATTTTATTGAGGCATGTTCTTACAAGTTTACCTCTTCATTTGCTTTCAGTTTTGCAAGTGCCTAAAGCTATCATTTCTAAGCTGAATAGATTATTTGCTTCATTTTTCTGGGGTGAGCAAAATGGAAAAAATAAAAACATTAGAGAGCTTGGGATAAAGTGTGTTTGCCAGTAGATGAGGGCGGAATTGGGGTGAGGAAGCTTGAAGAGGTAAAAAAGTCATTGTTTCTGAAATTTGGATGGAATCTATTGACGAATGAGTCTCTCTGGTCAAAATTTTTTAAGGCCAAATACATTAAACAAAGGTATATTTCCTTGTCCCTAGATGACAGTAAGGGGTTCAGTTTTTGGAGGAAAATAGTGGAGGGATTTCCTATTCTTTTGCAAAATTCTAAATGGAAGGTGAGGGCTGGAAATATTTCTTTATGGTTTGATAATTTTATGGAACATGGGCCATTACGTAATGCGTCTGAAATGGTGGTGAAGCTGAATATCACAATTAGGGAGTTGATTGTAAATGATAGGTGGGATGCCAAGTGACTTGAGATGTTGTTGGGGCAACAAAAAGCAAATGAGGTTATGAGGATGGTTGGTGAATTAAGAAATGAAAAAGATATTTTAATTTGGCTACTAGATAAGCAGGGAACATTTTCAACAAAATCAACATGGGAGATTCTTAGAATTAAGATGCAAAAGTTTGATTGGGCTAGATGGATTTGGCATAGTCTTATCCCTGAAAAAATGTCTATTGTTATGTGAAAGACATCATTTGGATGTTTAAGTGTGGATGAGAGAGTACGTCAGCTGGGCATTTCTTTTGTTTCAAGATGTAACTGTTGTGTGGAGAGACATGAGGAAGACTTGGAGCATGTGCTTGACAAGGGTGAATTTGCACAGGAAATTTGGAAAAAAGTTTTGGCTGAGATGTGTGTCCCTTTTTCAGCACAACAATCTTGGAGGGATAAATACAATTGTGGCTTGCTAGGTCAAATAGAAACTCACAAGTTGGCATTTTGTTGCGTTTAATTCCAGTTGTGGTTACTTGGAGATTGTGGAGAAGGTGCTGTGTTGCACGCATGGAAGGAAAATATGAATCTATCCAACAGGTTTGGTATTCGGTGCTTATGTGGGTGAAGCTTCTTGCAGCTGAAACCAAAGTGAAGAACCTGTCTTCACAACATTTACAAATATTAAGAAGGTTGGAGATTCAACCAGTATAGCCTCGGCTTCCTAAAATTGATATTGTTAGATGGTCGAAGCTTAATATTGGAAGACTGAAACTGAATTTAGATGGGGGCTCTCTTGGGAATCCGGGACCTGTTGGAGGAGGTGAAGTTTTTCGAAACCAACAAGGGAGGTTAGTTTTTGCTTTTTCAAAACTCTTTGGCTCTTGTACAAATAATGAAATTGAGTTTCGAGCTATTTTTGAAGGCATGAAAATATGTTGGCAGCTGGGTTTTTTGTCTATGAATGTTGAATGTGACTCTTTACTTGTGGTGTCTTGGTTGAGGGATTGAGTTTGTACTGTTTGGTACCTTTGGGATTTCTGGGATCAGTTGTTGTCTTTGTTGGTTGGGTTTGATTTTTCTATCACTCATATTTTTAGAGAAGGGTGCAAAGTGGCGGATAAGTTGGCTAGAGTTGGGGCTTTGGGGAAGGAGTTGCTAGTATAAGAGGCAGTGGATTTGCCACGCGAGGTGCGAGGTTTATACATGTTAGATCTAATGGGTATAGCTTATATTCGGCGTCGGTGTTAATTTCCAGTATGTTTTTTGGGTTAAGGTTCGTTTTGTCTTTGTTGATATTTATAGTTTTGTTTAGTGAGTTCGGTCTTTTTATTATGGTATTCCTCTACTATAAATAAGGGTTTATAAATATATGTGGGGAGGGGTTGCTCTCATTGGTGGCTGTAACTCTTTAAAAAAAAAAAAAAAGTCTTGGTTTATCATTTGATCAAATCAAATGTCTCATTTAGTTACACAGTTTAGATAAGATAAGATGATATATTTTGTTAAAAATAAATAAAATATTATTATAATATAATTTTTTAATATTAATTTTATTTTATAATTAAAAAAAATTAAATTATTTATTATATTTTATATAAAAATTTAAAAAAAATTATAATAACTACATGAAATAAGATAAAATAGTTTAATTTTATATATTTAAACCGGTCCTAATCACTCCGGAGCATTAAGAAAGCCTTTCTTTTTCTTTTTTATTTTTCTTTTTCTCTTGGCCATTAAAAATGTATTTCAAAAGAATAAAACTTTTCCTATTTTCCTATTTCCAATCCATCACGATTAATATATAGAAAATAATAGAGTTATTACTCTCTACTATCCATTTACTACTTTATTTATATTTTTTTAATTTTTAATTTTATTTAATAATTAAGAAAGTAACTTTCAGAGTTAATAGTTGCGAATTAATTCCTAAGTCTATAAAAAAAAGATTACTTTCAGATTTATAGCATTATTGATGCTTTATTTATATATTTAATTTTAGCTTTTTCTTTGTGCTAGTCATGCTTTACGCTCTTATTCTCATTCCATCGACAATGTATTACGGGTGTAAAGAAAGAAGAGGACCATGCTGTCGAGTGTCGATGGACAACGTACGAGAACAACGACGCAAGACTTACAGGCTAAGTTTAGGTTTGGGTACGAAAAGTAATTCAGATATTTCAGAATATATATATATATATTAAAATAAGAATCAGGATAACTTGTTTAATTTTATTAACAAATCTTCATTTATAATAGAGAAAAATCGTAATTGCAATTCAAATATCTAGGATTTACATAATAAAAGAAGGACGGTGCTATTCTGCCCCCATAGTGTACCGCTTCATTTGACCACACGGTTAATTTTTTTTTTTTCAGATTTTTTAAATATTTTAAAAAAATTAAAAAAAATTAATATATTTAAAATCACTTCTTTAATTACTAAGTAAAAAAATTAAAAAAAAAATAATTTTGTGATCAGCGATCACTTTGAGGAGACACGAGTAGAGAGCACACAAGCATTTTTCATAAAAGAGACATCAGCATGAAAAAAAAACCAACCAAACCAAAATAAAACACAGAACAAAAACCTCATGCAATAACAAAAAGAAAACGAGACTATCTAATACGAAACGAAGGCATTCCAGAGTCTCTGTCAAGTGGGAAAAAACTGAATCAATACCAAGAATCTCATATGCTTCGCCAACTAATCTGTAACTTTTTTTTCCTCGCAAAAAATATGATCAACCTAGCATATGGAACTCATAATATCATTCCCTACATCTTTTACTCCTCCACCAAAAAATAATAGTTATAGAATCAAGTTTTATTTTCACATAATTAAGATCCACATAATTAAGTTCTATTTTCATATATTTCATTACTATTTATTATTTTATTATTATTTTTATTTACTTTTCATTACTTTTCACTATTATTTAATATTTTATTATTACTTTTTCATTACAATCCACGACTCTTCTTGCTTCCCACACCCAGAGTACATAACATAAACTCTTCTGTTACCTTCCTTATAAAACCGGTACTGCGCGCTTAAACACCGCGCTATCTCTTCGACTCATCAAAACGTAGTGCAGATCTTTCTCTTTAGAAATCAGAAAGTCCTAGATATTTTCTTCCTTGTTTTTCCGTAACTTTTTCCGTTTAAGTTTTGTTAACATGGCTGGCAAAGGCAATGGTCCGGCAATTGGGATCGACTTGGGAACGTGCTATTCGTGTGCGGCAGTTTGGAAACAAAACCGGGTGGTGATCATACCCAATGAGCTTGGGTACCGAAAGACTCCATCTTATGTGGCTTTCAATGAGACCCACCGTTTGATTGGTAATGGGGCCGTGGACCAGGCTGCCATGAATCATAGCAACACTGTTTTTGGTATGCTTCTTGTTCTTTGGTACTGTTACGAGTTCAGATTTTAGAGTCTTCCTTTTAAAATAGTGGTTAATTATTTCTCGGACGCATATATAGATGCGTTCTCTTGAAGTTGGGCTCTTTTTATGTTCATTTAAATGTATTGTTTTTCTTTCTTTAAGATGATGTTAAAGAAAAATGTCCGAGTTGTAGATAGATCTTTGTTTGGCTTTAGAGCAATCTCTTTATCTTCGCATAAAATAGTTGACCCGTTAGACCTGTTTTTTTTTTTTTTTTTTTTTTTTTTTTTTTTTTTTTTTTTTTTTTTTTTTTTTTCTGTTTTTCTGGTTGCTGCTTTCTGGTGGTTTCGATTTCTGAAGCTAAGGATGTTTAATGTAATGATATGTTTGCATGTTGATGTTCTTGCCTGTGGTATGAAGACGCTAAACGTTTGATTGGGAGGAAATTCGACGATGCCTCAGTGCAACGTGACATGAAATTGTGGCCATTCAAGGTGGTTCCTGGCCCTGGTGGGAGGCCACATATTGTGGTTGAATACAAATACGAGGAAAAGCGGTTTTTGCCCGAGGAAATCTCTTCAATGATTCTCATAAAGATGAAGGAGATTGCTGAGGCTTACTGTGGTTCGAAGATAAAAAATGCTGTTATCTCTGTCCCTGCTCGTTTCAATCATTCACAGCGTCAAGCAACGATGGATGCTGGTGTCATTGCAGGCCTGAATGTGATGCGAATAATCAACGAGCCAACTGCTGCTGCTATTGCATATGGGCTTGACAAGGAGAATAATGCTGGTGAGAAGCATGTGCTCATCTTTGATCTTGGTGGTGGTACTTTGGATGTCTCGCTTCTCGCCATTGAAGGCGATCTTTTTGAAGTGAAAGCTACGGCTGGTGATACCCACTTGGGAGGTGAGGATTTTGACCGTAGAATGGTGAACCATTTCCTTCAAGAGTTCAGAAAAAAGCATAAGCGGGAGATTGCTGGTGGAAAGGCTCTTAGGAAGTTGTGGACTGCTTGTGAAAATGCCAAGAGGATCCTCTCATATAATACTCGAACTACAATTGATATTGATTGTCTGTTTGATGGTATTGACTTTAACACAAGCATTACCCGAGCAAGGTTTGAGGAGCTTAACATGGATTTGTTCAGAAAGTGTAGGGAGCCCCTTAATAAGTGTTTGAAGGATGCTAAGATCGATAAGAACAGTGTCCATGATGTGGTTCTAGTTGGAGGGTCTACTAGGATCCCCAAGATCCGGGAATTGTTGCAGGAATTCTTTGATGGGAAGGAGCTCTGCAAAAGGATTAACCCTGATGAAGGTGTTGCTTATGGTGCTGCTGTTCAGGCCGCAATTCTCAACAGTGAGGGTGGTTGGAGAGTGCAGAATATCTTGTGCTTAGATGTCACTCCTGTTTCCCTTGGTTTGGAGACTGCTGGAGGTGTCATGACTGTTTTGATTCCAAGGAATACCGCAATTCCCACCAAGAAGGAGCAGGTGTTCTCAACAAAGAAAGATAACCAGCCTGGCGTGCTGATTCAGGTGTATGAGGGTGAATGTGGCAGCACTCATGACAACAACTTGCTGGGCAAGTTCGAACTCTCTGGTATTCCTGCTGCTCCTCGTGGAGTTCCAAAAATCACCGTTTCCTTTGATGTCAATGCCGATGGTATCTTGAGCGCCTCTGCCAAGGAAAAAATAACTGGACAGAAGACTGACATCACAATCACCCACAAGGGCAGGCTCTCCGAGGAAGAGATTGAGAAGTTAGTGCAGGAAGCTAAGAAGTACAGGGCTGAGGACGAGAAACATAAAATGAAAGTTGATGCAAAGAATGAACTGGAGAACTATGCTTACAACATGATGAACGCATTCAAAGACGAAAAGATTGAAGCTAAGGTCCCTGCTGCAGATAAGAAGAAGATTGAAGAAGCAATTGAGCTGGCTATCCATTGGCTTGACGGAAACCAACTTACTGAGGCAGAAGAATTTGAGTTCAAGAAGGGCGAGCTGATGAGCATCTGCGACCCTTTCATTGCCAAAATTGATCAAGGTGCTGAAGGTGACACGAGTGGAACCACGCAAGGGGAGTCTGAGAAGTGCATTGATCAGCAAAAGGAGTGTAATATCAAGGTCGAGGCAAAGAATGCACTGGAGAACATGAGGTACAAAATCAGAGCTGTGAAGAACGCTTTGACAAAGACCGAGGATGCAATTGAGCAGACTATCCTTTGGCTTGATACGAACCAGAATGCCGAGGGAGGGGAGGTTGAGAAGAAGATGAAGGAGCTGGAGGGCATCTGTCACCCGTTCATTGCCAAAATGAACTAAGGTGCTGGTGGTGATAATAAATAAATAATAAAAAATAAAAATTATAGTTTTCTTTGTACTGTAATCTGGTCTTTGTTTGTGAGTAATTGGAAGCTGTAGAGGCTTGAAGGGTGAGGCTTTAGGTACTTTTATTGCACTTATATATTAGCATTGTAACTCAGCTGTGTATATTTGGTGTTATTGGGATGTTTAAGCTATGTTGTGTTGTGATGTGGGAAAAAATTATAGAAATCAGATTTCAATTAGAAATATATAGCCAATAGTTACTCTGAAACTTGCTCCAAGAAAGAAACTTTCAAACACTTACTATAAAAAAGCAAAAGGACCATAACTGTCTTTTTTAATGTATTTTTTGTTACTTTTTCAGAATCTTATTATTTTTTAAAATGGTCAAAAAAATTGATATTTTTGTTGCCTTTTGGTAAATAGCCGGCATATACTTTCAAGTTTTAAAAGCCTTGGTTTCTCATCGTCTCCTTTGGTTTTTTTTTTAATCTTCCTTTTGTGAAGTAGCCGACATATACTTTCAACGGCCAAGATTTCTCATCCTCGCAACGGCGTGTCGCATTAGGAAAACACTATATGAGAAAATTCTCGAATAGGACTATAAAATAAATAGGCTACTCGACAGGTAACTCGAATTCGACTATTAAACTCGAAATTGACTCAAATCGAATATTAAATGGACCGTTCGTAAACACAAAAATAGACTCGATTATTAAATGATATAAACTCCTATAAAACTCGACTGACTCAATTAATATTCGTGAACATACTCGTATGAAGTTCGATTCGACTCATGAGTTCGACTCGTATATATTTATACATATATAGTAAAATATATAATATATATAATAACCAATAATTATATATGTATTATTAATTATGTATATAGAATTATAGTGACTTATGGTTATAGACTTTCTTCTACATATACTATAAGTCTATATATTTAATTTATAATATTAATATATCATATTGATATATTTATCTTACTCTTTTCAAATATTGAATTGTCATATAAAAAGTTATGCTTATAGGCTAATAAGGCTATAGGCTATAAGCTATAGTCATAACTTATTAATTTATAACTTCTCACTCATGATTATATCATTCTATGAAGTACTATTGAAGACTTTACAATATTTTTATTAATCTATCGTAACATAATTATTAAATACTTATCACCTATGATTCTTAGATTATATCATTATATATTCTATGAATTTACATTGTGCTCATGATTCTATCATTCTATAAAGTATTATTAATAACTTATCACTAGTTATTAATTTTATTAATTACTTTATATATGATTAATCAATAATCACTAAACTCATAGTAATGTATTTAGTATTCATAAGATATAAACTATAGTAATATACACGTTTAGTGTTAAATATGTCTTTTTTTACAACACTACTTGCTAGTTTTAAAAATTATTTTATATAAAAATTAACATGTATTATAATTTAAAGAGTATAATATTTTCTAAAATAGAATTCTCTTTTTGTTAATATACGGTATTAGTATATAGTATTATTATATTATACTAATTAATATAACTATAAATTTATATTATGATACCAATTTGGACAATTTTTGATAAAATATAATGTTAGACAATTTTATAGTATAATTAAATATTATAAATAAATATAGTTTTTTTGACAACACTACACTCACTACTTGCTAGTTTTAAAAATTATAATATATAAAAATTAACATGTATTATAATTTATAATGCATAGACTATAGTATTTTTTTAAATAGAATAATATTTAAATTATTCTGGTATGTTAGTATAATAGTATTAAAGTAAGATTAATTTTGGCCGTTGGATCTTTTATTACTTTTTTGTGGGACTCGGGAGCCGTTGATTCCTAATCCTATTTTACGGTTTACCCTAGGGTTACAATAAGTTACAAATTTGTAACTTTCCGAGTTTTACTCCTGCACCGTTTCACAATTTCACTTGATTGTCTTTCAGGCTTCCCTTTCTCTTTGTCTCAGTCTCTCAGACCCATCGAAACCCTAGCCTCTTATGCTTACATGGTTATACTGATTACTAGTTACCTCCTGTGATCTATCATTCAATTTGAATGGAATCGACTTGTCTAATGCACCGCCTTCATTTGTTCTCAAGATGCCTTGAGTGAAAATGGTTGCTTTCGGGAGAAATCCTAGCAGATGCAGCCGGTGGCCGTTTTTTCTGGGAGCCATGGTTGTAATCTCAGCCTTTGAGAAAGCAGCTGGTCCTCGACAAATGGGTCATTAAATGCATGCATTTATGACTCCCAACCAACCTTTTTCCTAATTTTGTGGTTTGTGGTTCTCTGGTTCATTGATTCGTCCATCTACGAGTTGATTACCCAAGTTATTTTCCTTTTTCTACGCATTTGGTTAGGAATGTTGGCAGATTTGATTGATCTTATCTAGTTATAGTTTTATCTAAGTATTTTCGATGCCCATTTCTGGTTCTATCCTAACTCTTTTTTATATTGTGATTTGTGGTATTTTTACGTTGTAGATTTAGATCAAATCATCTAAGTACACTGTCATTCATGAATCGTGACCACTCAGCAGTCGTATATGCAGGCTTCTGTGAGACACTGAGACTGTGACTGTCCAATGTCCATCATTTTGATTGTTAAGTTTATGTTCACTTTGATTGTTAAGTTTATGTTTGATTTTTTGTTTTATTTTGTAATTGCAGAATATGCCCTGTTAGAACTTAGACCTTAGGCTGTTAAGTGTTAACTACATGTTTTGGTTATTTTGCTATTCTTTACAATTTTACAAACTTGTATTCTAGCTTGAGCTTTTATATCTAAGCTTGCCTACTGAGTTGTGCTCGAAGAAAAATTTCTAGTCTGCTGTGAGTTCTCTCAGCCTCTCAGGTTATTTGCTATTAAATGATGCTTTAGGTTTTTACTTGAACTATTTAATGATGCTTTATTGTTCATGTTTGGGTTGATTAATCTAATCCCATGGTGATTTTGGCCTTAAGTAGTGGTGCATGTTTTATTTAACATGTATTGGTTAATTTATCTTTTATAATTTGTCTTGTAGTTGTGTAACTATGTTTATGTTCAATTTCAAGACTTAAAGTATGCTTTCTTGAATCTGTTTCGGTTCATTATAAATAATCATATATGGTGACTGCTTCAACTATTTAATTATCTCATCTTTAACATGTCTTACTTGATTAATCTTATCCAATCTATTTTGTGTTTATGTTCTAATTTCAAGTATTTAAATGTGCTTTCTTAAATCTGTTTTGGTTGATTATAAATGTTTATACATGGTTCTTGCTTCAAGTATTTAATTATGTCATGTTTAACATGTCTTACGTGATTAATCTTATCCAATCTGTTTTGTGTTTATGCTCTAATTTCAACTATTTAAATATGCTTTCTTGAATTTGTTTTGGTTGATTATAAATGTTTATACATGCTTCTAGCTTCAAGTATTTAATTATGCCATCTTTAACATGTCTTGCTCGATTAATCTTATCCAATCTGTTTTGTGTTTATCTTCTTGCTTCAAATATGAAATAGTGTTATGTTTAATACGTTTTGGTTGATAAATTTTATCCAATTTGTTCTATGTTTATGTTGTTGAGGTGCCTTGCTTCTGGAGGCACATTGAGCCACTAAGGCAAGATTGTATATTAAAACTGTTCAAGTCAAATTAGTTTGACTTTAACATCTGTTTTAGTTGATATTAATCAACTATATGAGCTTTGCCTTTTGGAGGCACATTGAGCCATCAAGGTAGGGTTGTATAACAAAACTGTTGGAATCAAATTGTTTTGACTTTAACATCTTTTAGTATCCTTGCTTTTGGAGGCACCTTGAGCCACCAAGACAATGTTGTTTTGATTTTTGGTCAGTGTCTATATGCTTATTGTATGTTTATGGTTTTGTGTTTACAAAATATTAGACCCTAGCAAATGGGTGATCTAGTTAATGAAGTTGATTCGGTGGAGGAGTATGAAAATAAAAATTCTATTGGGATTAGCTTAGTAGAGGCCATATCTGATAATGATGGAGACACTGCAAATGCTCAGTCCCCTAATACTATGTCTACTGAGGGCCCTTCCACAGAAGTTCAAATAGTAGCCTATGAAAGAAAAAAAAGAAAGAGGACTTCTAATGTATGGAATGATTTTGTCGAAATTGATAGAGATGGGGTTAAACAGCCTCAATGTAAGTGGTGTAAAATATTATTTAAAACTTCTTGATCAAGTTCTACGACTACATTACATAGGCACATGCTAACCTATTTGCCATACATGGGGTTTAAGAAAAAATAAAAATTCTTAGCAGTTGAGTCTAAGGAGGCAGATGGTGGCTTCACTGTCTCAAACTTTACCTATGATCGTAGTAGGGTCCGAGAGCTTGCCTCTCATATGATATTTTACCATGAATATTCATTCTCTTTAATGGAACATGTGGTATTAATAAATTCATGAGTGCAAACACTCCAGATTGGGAAAAAATGTCTCGGGCTGCTGCAAAGAAAGAATGCATGAGAACTTATGAGAATGAAAAGACAAAGTTAAAGGCTGCTTTGCTTAAACATGTGAATAAAGTTCATATCACAACTGACATGTGGACTTCTTGGAAAAAACTTTCATATATTGTAGTGACATGTCATTTTATAGATACTGATTGGCATCTTTAGAGGTGTGTCTTGAACTTTTGTAAATTGCCACCTCCACATACTGGCCTTCTTATTGTTGATACTTTAGAAAAGTGTTCCCAAAATTGGGGGAATGAGAATAAAATTATTACTGTTGAAAATGCTAATTCTAATGATGTTGCTATTCGGATCTTGAAAGATGATTTTAGGTTGAAGAAAACATTGTCTATAAGTGGGAAACTATTTCATGTACGTTGTTGTGCGCATATAACAAATTTACTTGTACAGTATAGACTTGGGAAGATTAGGGATATTGTTGATTGTGTTAGAGATGGTATAAAATATCTGATTGCATCATAAAGTAGGCTAAAACAGTTTAGTGAAATTGCAACATATGCAATTGCCCTCAAAGAAACTGATTTTTGATGTGCCTACAAGATGGAACATCACTTATTTAGTGTTGGATGCTGCAATTCAGTTCAAAGAGTTTTCTCTAGATATGGTGATAGAGATAGATGCTTTGAATGGGTTCCAACTATTGAAAAGTAGAGGCAAGTTGAAAATGTTTGTCAACTTTTAGCTATTTTCAATGAAGTCACCAATATTGTATCTGGAAGTGATTAACCAACAGTAAACTTATTTCTTTTTGATATTTGGAGAATGAAAGATATCTTAGATAAGAAGAGTAGAGATGAGAATGAGTACATGAAATCAATGGTAAGGAAAATGAGTGCTAAGTTTGAAAAATATTGGGGGGAGTGTAATCTATTGATGTCAATTGCTGCAATGTTAGATCCTAGATTCAAAATGGTCCTGATCCAATTTTTTTTTCCTTTAATTTATCACGAGCCAGATGCTACTAAGAATATTGAACATATCTCTAAAGTGTTGCTTGAGTTACATAATGAGTATATTCATGAATACAATTCAACTCTTGAGGCACAAAGAGAGCAAGATAATGCTTGAATGAATGTATTTGGTTCTTCCTTAAATGTTGGGACTGGGAGAAGTATGCAGAGTGGCCAATCATTATTTAAATATTTTGTTAGAAGTGTTGATATCATGGAGCCTAGTAAATCAGAACTAGACAATTATTTAGAGGAGAGTATTTATACTTGTGAAGAGGGTTCAGATGCAAGTTGTGATGCCTTGGAATTGTGGAAAACAAATTGTCTCAAGTTTCAAAGTTTGTCCAAACTGGCCCGAGATATATTGGCTACACTAATTACCACAGTTAGCTCAGAATCAACATTTAGCGCAGGAGGCAGAGTCATTGATCCTCATCGAGTTTCATTGAAAACTGAAACTATCTAGATGTTGTTATATGGGTCTGATTGGGTTAGAGCATTATATGGGCTTAAAGATCATCAATAAATTCTGTAAGTGTAATCTATTTATTTTAACTGCCTATTGCTATTTTACTATTTATACTTACTATCATTAATTTATTTACAAAAATACTAACTACTATTTTTTTCTTGTCAATAGATGGATGTTCCATCAGAAACTCATATTCTCTTGCCATAGCAATAGGCCCATACAGACTCAGATTCTGTATTTTAAGCATGTTGAAAAAATGAAGTGTTTGGGCAGTTTTCTAGTTTTATCTGGTTTGTTTTGGTTAATCTATATAATTTGCTATATGATATTTGGACAGTTTGGTTGTTCTATCTGATTTTATCTGAGATGATATGAGTCATGATAGTTCAGGTAATTTCTAAGTTCTAACTCATTACCATCCAGATTTCTTAAATTTCTTTAAATGGCAAATTAAATTTTGTATTGCAAACATCCATTGACAATATTACTAAGTTAAAAGTACTTGAATAATTTTGCAAGGGAATAAAAATTATATTAATGTTTTTTACTGTATCAGTGTGTGCAGGTTGTCATGGTGATTTTGTTCAAGTTTGGAAACTTGTTGACTTCTGACATGGTGAACTCAGATTTTGTATAAGTTTGGTAACTTCCTATCATTGTGATTTTCTTAAAGTTTGATAACTGCAGTCTATAGTTGTTTGAATGATTTTTTGAACTTTGGTAACTTATTGTGAACTTGTTTTGGTAACTGCTGTTATCTAATTTAAAATGTCTGGCTGATTTTGTTAAACTTTGGTAACTTGTTGTGAACTTGTAAATTCTTTAGTAACTTATTCCTATGATATGAGAGTATGCTGCCTATTGAGTATTGTGGGCCTGTGGCTGGTAACTACCAATTGCATTTTGTATCTATTTTGTATTGATATTTTGTGACTGGTATCAGAGTATTGAGTATTTTGTATGTCTGTGCCTATTGAAGTTGTCAACTTGTTTACCTTACAGTTTGTTGTCTAGCTGATATAAGTCATGCCTATTGCCTATTGCTGGGCGTTGTTTTGGATCTGTTTTGTGGTAACTGTATTTGGTAACTTGGCTGAATCACTGATGCACATCTTTCTATCAGATTTTGAGAACTTGTTGACTTATGTGACTCTGTCATAGTGATATCAGATTTCAAAACTTATCTGAATCCCTAATGCACATATTTATTTATGATATTGCTTGTATAATTGTATTGTGTAACTTGTCAGAGATATGATATTGAATTTTTTGGCAAATTAAGTTTTGCATTTTCTGTGGGATATCCCTTGACAGAATTATTAAGTTAATAGTACTTAAGCAAGGGATTAAAAATAACACCAATTTTTTAGTGTATTAGTGTATACAGGGCAACAATGTCAAGATTTCTGACTCCATTCATGATTCCATGAAGACTGAGGACTTAGTCATTTGACAACCCATTTTTTGTTTAGAAATGTAATGTTTATTATTTCATAATTTATTGTTGTAATTAATTTTTTTTATTCACCTGTTCCATTAAGATGTAAAATTTCATTTAATGTTGTACCATAGGTCCATAGCCATAATACTCTTGATGTAAATTTGTATTTAATTTGTTATTTTATTGATGCATTTATTTTAATTTTATAGTTTCATATTTTTAATTTTAACTAGTGGGATTTTGCAATAAGTGAGCCGAGCTCGAGTTGAGCTTGGGCTTGGCTCATTAACATAACCGAGCTCAAGTCAAGCTCGAGCTCATTTCCCTTCTACATCAGCCGACCTCGAACTGGCTCGTAGGCTCAGTCGAAAAACGAACCAAGCCCAAGCTCGATTCAAGTAGTGAACGAGTCGAGCTCACATACCCCAGGCTTGCTTGAGCTCAGCTCGTTTATAACCCTATTCTCGAATCCCCGTAGAAAGTTAAAAAGAAGAGTGAAGAAAAAGTGGGAGAGCCCATCCAATGAGAACTTTTTTATCCGACGGCTCACAATCCAAGCTCGGGGACCTTTTAGAAATCATACTTTCTTCTTATAAACCAGCTCTCCTCTGTTTTCTCCTCAATTGAGCAAAATCAAAATCACCTCTCTTGAGAATCTCTGTGATTTTGTTCTCTCAAATTACAATTTCTCGTTGTTTTCGTGTAGCTTTCTTTCTATGAGTTTCTTTGGTGATTTAGCCATGGCAAAGAGTGAGGGTCCAATGATTGGTATCAACTTGAAGACTACGTACTCTTGTGTGGGTGTTTGGCAATACGACCACGTAGAGATCATGGTCAATGAGTCGGGGTGAACAACGGTCGGTTTGGATCGGAGAAACTATCCGGACCGAAAAATGAGTTGGTTGGTTTCAATCTAGAGAAAGGAAAAATTTCAATTTTCGGTCTAATACAGGGGTGGGGTTCCATGGACCATCCAATCCTGGACTGGACTGAATCGAACCAACCAAATAGAGAAAATAAATATTTTTTATTTTATGTAATATTTTTATAATTAATTATATAATTTTCATTTAACTTATTCCCATTTACAATATAAAATTTAAATATGTAATTATAATATAATATTCTATCAATTAACTAATGTATTTTATCAATTAACCTATCACTAATTTACCATTAACTAATTACTAACATCTATATCTATATTAAATTAAGGTTATTAGATAAAGTTTTTGTAAAATATCTAAGTTGTAAATAAATATAAAGCCATTAAAAATATTATTGTAAATTTAATTAATTAATGTATGATATCTGGAGGGCCTATTTTAGCCAAGAATTCATTCCATCTTAAAAACTCAATATGAAAGAAGCTCTCTAGGAGAGGCCTTTTGTTGACTTAAGGGAATTAGAAAGTTTGAAACTCAACAAAGTTACACACACACACACCACGCCATCTTTCACGAAAAGATAGAGATTTCATGAAGATACGTGATCATTTTGGTTATCGGGTGATTATCACCATCGATAAATTCTGAACAAGATAAGCATCACATATGAACCTATATATACCAGGTAACCCTTGATAGTAAGGGATCGAACTCTCTTTTGAATTCTAAATCTTGTTGTTACAATTTACTAACTTAAGCATCGGAGTTTTCTCAAGCAAATCACACTGGAGCCTCTTGACATCACACGGGTGAACGGTTGTAGACGCACGTCCTTAACAATATGAATTAATTAACCTATCATCAATTCACTATTACTTATTAGAGGAAGAAAGAGAGATAGTGGAAGCTAGAATGTTGCAAGAAAAAGCAAAAGCTAATAATTTAACAAGAGGATGAGGTCTAGGACTTTTAAAGTAAGGAATCTGGTCTTGAAGAAGGGCGGGGTGACTACCCAAAGTGAAGGAAAAATGGGACCCCGATGGGAATGGCCTTACCTAGTGGTAGCTAACAACAGGCCTGGATTGTACCATTTGATAGACAGCCAAGGCAAGGAACTGCCACATCCATGGAACGCGAAGCACTTAAGGAAATTTTATCAGTAGCGTTTATAGCATTTTTATTTATGTTAATTTCATTTCCTCAGTATTTGCATTATTACATTTATATTCATGTTGCGGAAATGTTTGCATTCGCTTATCACTACTTAAAACCTGTCGTGCTCTGCTTTATTAGTAACTTTCTGGTAAAAATAAAGAATATCCGAGGGCGGACATTGGTAAAAAAACCTGGCGAACACAAAAAGCAGAGGGTGTGGAGTTCATCGGATCATGTTATCCCTAAACACCAAAGACAAGTCTCACAGCTTGTGGTGCCATAAAAAAGGGTGTGGAGGTCATCAGACCACGCCACCCCTAAACACCAAAAGCAAGCCTTAGCAGGTTGTGGTGTCATAAAAAAGGGCACAAAGATCACCAGACCACACCATTCCTAAACACCAAAAGCAAGCCTTAGTAGCTTGCGGTGGCATGAAAAAGGACGCAGAGGTCACCAGACCATGCTACCCTTAAACACCAAAAGTAAGTCTTAGCAGCTTATGGTGCCATGAAAGATGGCGTGAAGGTCACCAGACTACGCCACCCCTAAACACCGAAACTAAGCCTTAGCAGCTTATGGTATCATGAAAAAGGGCGCGGGGGTCATCAAACCACACCACCTCTAAACACCCCAAAGACAAGCCTTTACAGCTTGGGGTGCCATAAAAAAGAGCATGAGGGTCATGAGACCACGCCACCCCTAAACACCAAAGACAAGTCTTAGTAGCTTGTAGTGCCATGAAAGAGGGCGCAAAATTCATTAGACCACACCACATCTAAAAATCAAAAGCAAGCCTCAGCAGCTTGTGGGGCCATCAAAAAGGGCGCGAAGGTCTTTAGACTATGCCACCCCTCTTAAGAACCCTAGCAGCCTGACAAACCAAAGACCAAAAAAAGACAAATCAATCCAAACATAAACAAAAGACCAAGAGCAAAGGTGTGCAATAACAGAATTAACAGATACTCATCATTGTAAACCAAATTTTATTAACAAAGCGAGAGTACAATGTATGAAAAGTATAAAAATTTCGAAGAAACAAAAGGAAGGAGGCTAGGAAGCTAAAGAGCATCATCGAGCGGCAGCAACGGAGGTAAGCCTATAAAATCATCAGGCATTTCATACCACCCAAAAGCGTCAACTCGACGGTAGGTATTCTTCAGGAGAAAATAAACCCCGATCTAGAGTTTTGAGATCAGTGGCGGGGTCAGCTAGAAGGCTATTCCTAAACCTCAGATTACCAAAACCATAGCTGTAAGCAAAGGTGCGATCCCTGGTAGTAGGGACGCAAGCTAACTGGGCATGAAGCCGTGCGATCTCTGCCTGAGCAATAGCTAGCTCATCCATCTTCTTAGTCAGCTTTTGGTGCTTGGCAACGAGAGCCAAATTTGCCTTCCTAAGTTCCTCTTCAATGTCCTTTTGGCAGTAAAAGTTATGGCTATCCTTATACTGCTCATGGCGATTTTGGAGTTCTACCAAGGACTCTTGTGCCTCTGAAAGGTCAAGGGCGATAAGGTGGGCCTACTCCACGGCGGCCACCAACTCCTGTGATAGCTCGCTACAGTGTTCTTGCGAGCGAGTCAATTCTTCACTGGTCGAGTTCAACTCTCCATCACGAGCTCAAAGCTTAAAGTTTAGAAGGGCCTTCTTGGCTTCAAAACCATTTTGAGCCTTAGAAAGTTGGGACCTCACTGAATCCCTTTCAGACTGGAGTAGCTTTAGGGCAAAGTTGTCCCTGACCTTCGCCTCTTAGGCAAGGCGAGTGGCTTCACAGAGCTGAAGGACTTCTCCCTTGTGCATCTCCAAGTTGCATTGCAACAAGTGGGAGTAGCCTTCTGACTGCTCTAGCAGAATCTCCAACTCCTTCTTCTTCTCAGCCAAGGCTTCCAGCTCAACCCTGTCAACCTGCCACTTCTTAGAAGAGCCCTTGGCGACATAGCACAACTTTCGCTGCTCCTTGACCTCCTCCTCTAGGCGGGCACGATCTACCACAATTCACACTGCTAGATTGTTAATGCTCTGCAAAAGAAGGTGAAACAACCCAAAGTAAGAAACTGCGTATAAGCACAAAAGGAAGAAAAACAAGCCACATGGTACCTTAGACAACCAATCCTTTAAATAGTTAGCCATCTGAGCAATGGCTTCAGCTTGAGCAGCGAGATCAAAGAGGGTCATGCTGGCTAAACCCTCAATGTCTCTCAGACTAGAGGAATGTGGCCAAGCAGAGGAACCACAAGGTGCTAGAAGAACGACAGTAACTGGTAGGGTGGGCGGTTGGACATGATCGCCCCCTGAGGGTGCGACATCTTCCTCTAACTATGGCACATGGAACTCAGCGGTGGCTGGCTGCATAGGCACCCAAGTTTGGGCACCCTCCAAGGGCTCCAAGATTTCCATTGGCGTCTGAGTCTGGGCGCCTAACAAGGGCACCAAAGCTTCCATAGGCGATGACATGAGAAGCACGGCTAGGGCTGGCAATGTGGGCGTCTGGGCACAGGTGCTAGAGTTTTCTTTTGTGGAGGCAAAAAGGGAGAAGAGTCTTTAGAGCGAGTTCTTTTTCTCTGACTTTCACCTTCATTCTTTTTCTTGCTTCTTTTTTTCCTTTTCTCTTCGCTTTCCTTCTTTGCACTAAGGGCTTATCTTTGTGCTTGCATTGTTTTTCGTATGGTCCTGGAGCCTCTTAGAGATCCCTATCCCAATCTGACTGCTCGAAATTTTTTGGTCTTTTATAATTTGAGAGCTGCTACTAAGGTAAATGTCTCCAACTTTAGCAAGAAAGATAAGGGGCAAACCTTGGCTCTGTTTAAGACTTGGTACTCTAACGCCAAAGCTTGGACAACCAAGTTTTTCTTTGTTACCAGCCAGGGCTGGGAGTTTCCTGCCCAAGAAGATATTTTCAGAGTTTTTCTAGTTAGGGTGATCTGGCACCTCTTACATGACGATAAGAGCTTGTGGGCTACCATGGAACCTTTGTCACGTTGGGAGCTGGCCCGAATTGAAACCGTTCGTTCCTGGGCTGAAGCTCATCCTGAGGATCTTTGGACCGACTTTTTGTTGATGCCCGTTTACATCGATCAGTTCCTGATGTCCCCTAACCGATCCTATGTTCAAGGGCATTCGTTGATTATTTTAAATACAATTCCCTCTCCTTTACTGTAACCCTTTGAGAAAAGTAGGAGGCATGGCCACACTGTACAAGAAAAGAATGAGGAAAAGAGGCGGTCTGATGTAGTTGAGTCGACGCTAGACCAAGAAGGTCCAATATGTCACGAAGAGGGCGACAGAAGGGGAGCCTCAACCCATGTGACAAAAGAGACGCTGTCACAACAACCTTATCGACAAAACCGTCGTTATCGCAACATGCAGACGAGGAGCCTCCATCACTGTTGTTTTAGGGATGCGATATTCCTCCCAAATCTTCATTAAATGTTTCTCTTGGCGGCCTAAACGCCACTTGTAACTATCAAAGGTCGTGCCCTCTGGGACTTGAAAAGGTTGTACGGAGCTGTCACCTTGTTCAACCATAAAAACTAGAAGGGAGAAAAGAAGTAAGAAGACGAAGAAGATAAAATGGGCAAAAAACAAGAACAAGAAAGGACACAGGGCCAACAAAAGCACAAGGAGGAAAAGTGAACAGAGGAAAGAGTGAAGGAGATAGAAAAGGGGTATTTAAAGAAGGGCGAATAAGAAACGCCAACAGCCATAGACAACATGGCCTGACACTGAAGCAGAAGAGTAACCGTCACACGAAAGCACTCTCTCCTTTCGCCACGACAGTGGGAAATCATGGTGGCTCCTCGATTTTTGAAAAAATGAAACGGCGTAGGAAAAAGAATATGAAAGTTTGGCGGGTACTAAATAGTTCATAAAAGGGCTGGGCTTGTCCCAATAGTCATTTGCTTTCCTATGCACCATACGCCTTGAGCATGCCTAAGCCTGCGATAAGCCATCGAAAGATTTAGGGCTGGAAACAAAAAAGGGGCCCATAATGAGGTTCACGATACTTATGAGGTAGCAAGATTAATCAACATAAATTCCCTATGCCTTGAAGCAAAGAGAATTAGCGGAGTAACTGGAGGGCCTATTTTAGCCGAGGACCCATTCCATCTTAAAAGCCCAATACGAAAGAAGCCCACTAGGAGAGACCCTTTTCTAACTGAAGGGAATTAGAGAGTCCGAAACTTAGCAAAGTTACACATACACCACGCCATCTTTCACGGAAAGATAGAGATTTCATGAAGATACGTGATCATTTCGATTATTAGGTAATGATCACCACCGATAAACTCTGAATAAAATAAGCATCATGTATGAACCTATATATACCAGGTAACCTTTGATAGTAAGGGATCGAACTCTCTTTTGAATTCTGAATCATTTTGTTACACTATACTGACTTAAGCATTGGAGTTTTTCCTTGCGAATCACGCTGGAGCCTATTGACATCACGCATGTGAACGGTTGTAGAGAGAAAGTGGGGCACATCCTTAACAATATGAATTAATTAACCTATCATCAAGTCACTATTAACTAATTATTAACATCTATTTCTATAACCTAAGTTGCAAGTAAATATAAAACATGTATCGATGTATGGATTTTTAAATTATTTATGCTTATTGCTTCATATACAAAATGTAAAAAGTTGTATATAACTCATTCCTCATTATGCATTAACTTTGAACTATCATAATACATTGACATACTCTAAATTAGTAACAAAATAACAATTAACATTATCAATATAATTATAATTAATTATTTTTTAATGAGTTAATTAAATAATCCATATTGAATAGTTTACTTAATTTTAATTTTATTAATTAAAATAATTTTTTATTAATTTATGTACTAAAAAGATAGAATAAATGAAAATGAATATAGTTACTAAAGGCATACACAGCACCGTTTAGTGCAAAATTGGATCTAAATGGCGCCATTTAGGTCCAAGGAGAAGGGAAATTATAACTCTCGTTTCACACAATTTAGTTATTTTTTTTTCCCATTTCCCGTATGTTGAAAATGCGTCGTTTAGGGTTATTTTTAATCCAAACTGCATTGTTTCAACAATACCCTCTAAAACCCATCCCTTCCCCTGATTCCCTCCCATTCACTTTTAGACTCTCTCACTGCATGAAAAGGCAAAAACCCTAGCCCCTCCCATTCCGTCCCAGACTCACTGGGTCTCCTCCCAATTCCATCGTAGGGCCTCCCCTCTGTTGCATCCCCACCCCTCCCCAACCCCTTCGTGACACACAAATTGACAAATTCACCCCTCCGTTGAATCACGATAATCCTCATTTTTCTCTCTCTTAAATCGACAAATCCAGATTAATTATATCAAGCATGGGTTTTGCAATTGCTACTCTCTATTTTTTTTTTTTTTTGGTATTTTGTATTGTTTGTGAATCTGGTATTTTGTTGGTGAATTTGTGATTTCATGATTTTTTCTTGTGAATCCATGATTCATGAATCTAGGTTTCTTGTTCTTTTGTTGAGCCTTTGTGTGATTTCATTTCTTGTGAATCTATGTCTATCGAAACCAATGTCACATTTCATTCATTTGGAAATCCTAATATGTTAACTATCCAATTCCTATACCATGTTGGCTTGGCTTTGCTGCAAATATCATATAGCAACCTGAGAAATGTGTGAAAAAATGAAACTCTTTGGTGTAGTTGAATTGAAACATATGATGAGTCAATTTAAAATGCTTAATTCCCTTTTATTTTTCAAAGGAGTAATTAGAATACTTATGGTGCTTAATGAAGGGTTGTGTGACAAAGGATTGCAAAGAACCCCCAAAAACATTCTCACCCACCCAAGCTTTTAGAAAAGCAGAGAATATGTGCAATTTTATACAATCTTGAATGCTTTAATACGTGAAGGAAATTTTTGGAAGAAATAATATTGAATGATATTTGAATGAGGTCACAGGTGGCACGGTTATTTTTTATTTTTATTTTCTTATTATATCATATTTAAAGTTTATTTGGTACTTTTGATGTAATTAGAATTAAATTTATTTCATATGCAAATAAGTCAATTCAATTTATCATATAAATGGCATTTACAAGATCCAACAAACATTCTAATTCGAAGAACATATAATCACAAAGGGCTTTTCCCTTTTTTTTTTTTTTTTGTTCCTGTTTTGGGGGGAGCGGTGTTTGCCATTTTGGTCAGATTTTGGAAGAAGGCCCAAAGTACATGCAAATGGGCAGATTGATCCTGAGAATAAAGACAAAGTTTGCATTGCAAGTTGTTTTTAAACCTTTTCTTTTTTTGTTTTGTTTTACTTTTTAATGAATCAAATTCAATAAATCATGCAATTTTGATAAAAGCTCTAAACTTGAATGTTGACAGCAAATTGTTGAAAATACAGATTGAAATGCATGTCCATGTGCTGCTCACTTTAATTCCCTATGTTTGGGAATGGATTAACTTGATCTGTATGATATATGACTTTTTGTTCTTGCTATTCTGATTTTTTTAAAAATCTAATTGTTGATGCATTATTTTTGTAGATGAACCCTATTCTAGAAATGAATCTACAAGACTCTACTACAGATGATGTAGAGTTAACCATGTCTACACAGGGGCAATGCATTCCTCCACTCTCACCCAATGTAAGTAGTAGTACTAAACTGAGTGTGAATGGAAGACGTAGGTCAATGGTGTGGGATCACTTTACAAGAATATCAAACTGTGATTCAAGTAAACCCAGGGCTAAATATAACTATTGTGTTACTTCGTATGCATGTGATAGGAAGACCAACGGTACAAAGTCCAACATTGAGAAACAATGTAAGAAATGTCATTTTAATAGGACGGATAAGTCCCAAACTACTCTAACTTCGAAGGCGGATGGAGGAAGTGGTAGTCTCGAACCTGTGCCCATAGCATTTAGTGTTAAGGCTTGCAGACAAGCCTTAGTAAAGATGATAATTCTTGATGAGTTGCTCGTTAGGTTTGTTGAATGGGAGGATTTCAAGAAATTTATACTTATTGTTTGTACTAAGTAGGTAACGATTCCATCCCGTATTACGGTTACGAGGGATTGCTTTAGTATGTATATGAGGGAATAAAATAAGCTGAGAAGTACTCTTTAATGGCAACAAATTTTCCTCACCACTAATACATGGACATCCGTGTAAAACCTCAACTATATGTGTTTGATTTCACACTTTGTTAATGATGATTGAAATCTACACAAGATGATTCTTTCCTTTTGTTTGGTTGAGAATCACAAGGGTGATACACTTGGTAGGGCCATAGAGATGTGTTTGCATGACTGGAGGCGACCAAAATATCTTGCTATCACACTTGATAATGCAAGTTCTAATAGTGTAGCAGTTTCTTATTTGAAGAAAAAAACTAAGTTTCCTTCCCCATCCCTTAGAAGATATCCACCTGTCTGCTCAGGGCTACATGAGATTAAGCATTGTCAAGGTGACATGTTTTTTCTTTTTTTAAGTTATGGTGGGTTTCCTGCACGCTCAAAGTCATAGATCGACTTCTATTCTAAGGCCAGGGACCCCTTGATTGAGCTGACAAGTTATATAATTTGCTTGGGCCTCTCATGATATTGGGCTTATGCTTTGGGCTTGGAGAAAAAAATCTCTTTACAATATGTTTAAATCACTTTTAAATATGTTATATTTATTTGAAAATATATATATATATATATATATAATTTTTAGAAAATACTTTCTTATTCACTTTATAGCAAAGATTGAATATACAGAAGATAATCCTCTAAAAGAATACTATCCTCGTAGAGATGTATAGCACTCTTGGCAAGCACATGTGTTACATTGTTTAAAGTTTAAACAAGTACATCTTGGAACTTGGACTAAACTAAGTCTAATTTTAAAGTTTATATAATCATCTCAGTTCAGTTTAATTTTAAATTGAATCTAATATCTAAACACCTAATTCTAAAATCACTAAACTTATCTCAACTCAAAATCTCTTTACACATGAAACTCATAACATTTTTTAATTCAATACCTCTGTACACGCAGGATTCACAACTTTTTTTAACTTTCCATAAATACATTTAAACTCATCTTAATATCTAAACATATCTAAACTTATTTTAGGTGAGTTCTACAAAACTTATTCCTTCATCTTTACTTACTATTATTTTTAAAGAATTTAACTCAACTTAACATCTAAACGAGACAGGAACCTATTTAACAGACCATCTGAGTGAGCAATTGCTTGATATCTATAATAATCATGCCTGTCGAGCTCCATTGTTCTTCGGTACTATTGATTGCCCCAACAATTGTCAAAGCATCTCCTTCCATAACCATCTTAAACCCGATTCAGTACGGTGTATTGAAGTCTTTATAGTTGCAACAGCTTCTCCAAGCCATGCATTGGAAAAATTTCTCTGTTTGATCTCAAAGTTGAGAGGATTTTGCCATGCCAATATCGCACCATTATTTCTAGCCCCACCTTGCAATTTACCCTATCGTTATTGCATCCCAGTTAATTTATAAAAATATGTTTTCAAATTATTTTATTATTATTTATAAAATTTTCATCTTATCTTACTCTTCAAACCAAATCTCGCACTTAAAAAAACAAAATGATCTATGCATAACATTTTTCGTGATATACAATTATGATTAAATTAGAGATTTTTTATAAGAATAATATCTTTTTATAAAAATACTTTCATCTTACAACATTATTATAAAATATATTATAAAAATGTGTTATGTGCATCATTAGTCTTCAAAAAAAAGTAACGTGTATCAAGCTTGACAAAAGAAGAAGAAAGAAAAAAAAAATAGTATCTTTTATTTATTTTTAATCGATTATCATGTAAATATTCGTTAAATACATAAAAGTAACACAAGTAGAGAAGTTAATTTTATTGTTCCTCAATTATCAGTTTCCAAAAGAATAAAAATTTTGGATTTGTGTCTTTTGTTCGAACTTTATTATACATCTAAAATAGAGTACACAATATTTAATAAGTCTTTAATATTTTTCAAATATTCACAATAATAAAAGAAAAATGACAAAAATTATTATTTTACTATCAAATTGTATGAAAGATTTAAAATATGAGTAGCTTTATCCTTTTCTTAACTAATAATTATGAAATTTATTTTATATATCTATATATATATATATTAAATCTAGAGTCCTCAAGAACTCAATAAAACCTTGATCTAAATGGAGGTTGTGATAAGCGTGGCCATTTTCTTCAAATATTGATGCAAGTTAAAAAACTGAATGAATAAAAAATTCAATTATAAGATAAAATTATAAATTACGAGAAGATTTAGAGGAAACATACATTAAAAAAAAAAAAAAAAAAATTGGTAGGGTTATTTAAGGTTAGTTAAATCATTTTATTTTAGCTTTTTAGATAAGTCTTGATTTACCATGTTACCAAATCATATTATGCTACCGTTTGGATAGTGAGTTGAAATGAAAATTAAAAATTGAATAAAATATTGTTAGAATATTATTATTATTTTAAAATCTAAAAAAGTTAAATTATTTATTATATATTATGTGAAGATTTAAAAAAAATTATAATGATGAGATGAAAAGAAATATTTTTACTATTCAAATGGGGTCTATAAATTGAGTTTGATTCCATACTTTATAAAATAATTCTACTTGAAGGTTATTATACCACACATAATTCATGTAATATAATTCTATTTTATATCCATGTAGTGAATGATAAATATTCGGTCTATACACAAATTCTATATGGGAAATTTTACATCCCAACGTAGCTCATACCCAATGAATATGTATAAATATGTAACCTATGTTTATATATATACTTTCTCTTAAAAATTTGAAGATCATTTTTATATTTGTTTTAGATAGCGTATATGTAACATTTGGTCATTTTTTCTTAATCCTTTTGTAAAAAATAAAAAATAAAACTAAAGAGTCCGGTGCATTTAGAAAGCTTGTTTTTTTTTTTTTTTTTTTGGTTCTTTTTCTCTTGACCATTAGAAAGGCATTTCAAAAGAATAAAACTTTTCATTTTTCCTTTTTCCTTTTTATATAGCTATGAATTAATTCGTAGATCTATAACAAAAAGATTACTTTATGATTTATAGCATTATTGATATTTAATTTTTGCTTTTTCTTTGTTCTAGTCATGCTTTATGCTTTTTTGGTATCCAATCCACACTATACAAAAAGGAAAATATTTTAGTTATAAATAGATTACATACAACTAAACTCATAAATTGATATGATTTGATGTAGTACGTCAGATTGTAAAATTATTTTTATTATAAAGCAAATCTAACAAATTTTATGAAACTACATCAATTTATAAATTTATTTTATATAATCTTTTTGTATCTGTAATAGTTCTCGTACAAAAATGCTAGACTCATCGAGACATGGGTGGTCCATACAAGGGTTTTTTTTCTTTTTTTAATGAACTTAGCGGTTAAGGAAATCAGAAAGAAAAAAATCTAGTTGTAAACATAATTATGCACTAATATGTGCTCTAATGTAATGTAATTAGTCAAAAAAATATTTTTTATCGAAAACAATACTAATTTAAATTTTAAATATAAAAAAATCAATATTAATATATAGATTAATGCATAAATTTACATATACATAACAAAACTCACTTAAAAAAGCTTAAAATCAAATGAGGTGATAAAGTTTGTTTCACATCTTCCAAAAATAGAAAGACACGTCAGCAGTTTTTATATACTTACCGTGGATCAAAGTGTTCCGATTAAAAGTCTCACTTGCTCTCTCTGCCCTCAACCCCAATTTGCCCTCGATTTCTCTCTCTGCCAGAAAATTGTTGCAGGAATTCTTTGTTGGGAAGGAGCTCTACAAAAAGATTAACCCTGAAGCTGTTGCTTATGGTGCTGCTGTTCAGGCCGCAATTCTCAACCGTGGGGGTGGTAGCAAAGTGCAAAAAATCTTGTGCCTAGATGTCACTCCTCTATCCCTTGGATTGGAGACTGCTGGAGAGGTCATGAGCGTGCTGAAACCAAGAAACACCACCATTATCGTCAAGCAGGAGGAGGAGTTCTCAACCCACATAGATAACCAGCCTGATGTGCTGATTCAGGTGTATGAGGGTGAATGTAGCAGAACTCGTGACAACAACTTGCTGGGCGAGTTCGAACTCTCTGGTATTCCTGCTGCTCCTAGTGGAGTTCCAAAAATCACTGTTTCCTTTGATGTCGATGCTAATGGTATCTTGAACACCTCTGTCAAGGACAAAACCACTGGACAGAAGACTGACAGCACAATCACCCACATGGGCTGGCTCTCCAATGAAGAGATTGAGAAGTTAGTGCAGGAGGCTAAGTACAGGGCTGAGGACGAGGAATATAAAATGAAAGTTGATACAAAGAATGAACTGGAGAACTATGCTTACGACATGATGAACGCATTCAAAGACAAAAAGATTGAAGCTAAGGTCCATGCTGTAGACAAGAAGAAGATTGAAGAAGCAATTGAGCAGGCTATCCATTGGCCTGACCGAAACCAACTTGCTGAGGCAGAAGAATTTGAGTTCAAGAAGGGCGAGCTGATGAGCATCTGCGACCCTTTCATCGCCAAAATTAATCAAGGTGCTGAAGGTGACACGAGGGGAACCACGCGAGTGGAATCTGAGAAGTGCATTGATTGGCAAAAGGAGTGTAATATCAAGGTCGAGGCAAAGAATGCACTGGAGAACTACGCTTACAATATGAGGAAAACTTTAAAAAATGAAAAGATTTTGTTGGAAGCCACCTGCAGTGTGAAACCAAACTCATAGCAATTCATTCACCAACCCCAGAATGTCTGCACCGTTTCCTTTCTTGGAATATTAGGCCACCCACCCTCTCCCAAGTCAGGAATTGCTGCACCGAAATACACCTCCCTCTTGGTCAAGAAACGTGGGAGTTTTGTCCCCCATGGCTCTCCTATAAAAGAAGATGAGTTGTGAAGAGAAAATTATCCTCACTGAGGTGAGAGATCGGGCAGAGGGCTGAGGGCGAAAATGGGTTCTGGGGAAACCCAGAACGGAGGCCATTTGAGAGAGATAAAGAATTATTGATGAGTGTTTATAAAATTATACAAACATACTCAAAAATTGAATTTCCGCTTCAGTGGACGTAGGCAAGTTGCTGAACCACTTAAATACTGTCTCTATCTATTGTGGGTGTGATTTCTGGGCAGCCGGAGGCGCAACAAATGGTATCAGAGTTTCGGTTCGTGCTACCCAGAAAATTACAATTGATCAAAATCAACTTTTGATCACACCACATTGTTCCTCGCGTCGAGACGAATCTGTTGCCGCAAATGGAATCGAAAACAGAGGTCGGAGGAGCCCACACGCGCCCCTAGAAGGTCCGCCCGTGCACTGCTGTCATCCACGCGCCCCCACGCGGGTTGAAGGAGGAAGACGATTGAGCCACACGCGCCCACGCGCCCTCACGCGCTCCAGAGGTTGAAGACACGTGTTCGGCGCGTGAATTCCACGCGCCTCACGCGCTCCCCACGCGCACAAGCTACTGTGGCGCGTGTTTTACACGCACCAACGCGCCCCCCAGACGCCCTACCCGAGCGCGTGCATACCACGCGCCAGACGGATCTGAACCGTCCGTTTTTCAGATCTTTTTTGGGCTTGATCTAAGCCATTCGGAGTCCGATTTCAACGATCAAATAGTGCTTTCTAACTATTTGGATCATTCCGGACTCATCCGTATGGTTGGAATGTTGAGATTCACCAACGGTACTGTCGATATGAACTGTCGATGTGTTGCAGATCATGTTGGGCTAGATCTACGCCAGTTGGAGTTCCGTTGTGATGATCAAATAGTGCTGACAAACTATTTGGATCATTCTGGACTCATCCGTACGGTGGGAATGTTGAGATTCGCCATCGGTACATTCGATCTGAACCGTCCACGTGTTGCAGATCATTTTGGGCTAGATCCACGCTAGTTGGAGTTCCATCGCAATGATCAAATAGTGGTGACAAACTATTTGGATCATTCCGGACTCATCGGTACGGTGGAAATGTTGATATTCGCCATCGGTACTTTCGATCTGAACCGTTCATAGTTGCAGATCAGTTGTGGGTTTGATCGTAGCCAATCGGAGTCATGATGGACTCATTTGTTTTGGGCTTGATCGCAGCCGGTTGGAGTCATGATGGACTCATGTGTTTAGGGCTTGATCGCAGCCAGTTGGAGTCGTGCTAGACTCATTGGTTTTGGAGCTTGATGTCAACCAGCTGGAGTCCAATGTTGCCGGACTCGGTTCGTTTGGGCTTGATTTAAGCCAGTCGGGATCGTGAAGTTTGCTCCTCAAACTTCTGATCATTGGAAGATGCTGATTAACTTGTTATATCAGCAGATTTTGGCAGTAAGACAACTCATGGAGCATATTGTTATTAAGAGAAGAACCGCATCGGATCTCATTGTGGCTTTCTTTGAAAAGCCAGTTGCAAATAACAAAGTGCAGATGAAGCTTTGGTGTGGTAGTGTGGATACGTACAGTCTAAGGAGGTTCTGTCTAGGAGATTGGAAATTTTAAGTGTGTCCATTGTGACCCTCCAATCTTTCCTGGGAACTGACTTAGTGAGGTACTATTCATTTCTACGGTAAATTCATTAAAGCAATGTCATGAAGAAACAATTCAATTTCAGAAAAGGCAGAAGGTACTATTGTTGCCCAATAGCATTTGGCGTTGTAGTCAAAAGGTTGGGAGGTCATGAGAATGGCTATGAGTAATTCTGCAAAGAAGTCGAAGTCGAAGTTTCTTAATGTAAGAGATCTTATCCTAGATGAGGAGGTGCGCAGAAGAAATTCTAGCAAGATCTCGAGTTTGTGGCAAGACAGACCACAAGAGACTGCTAAAATCAGGAGAAAGTTGAGAATAATGCTGTGAATATGGTGACTGAAGAAATACATGGCGTTGCATTTCTTGCAGTGCACAATGCTGTTAAAGACAACTTGAAGACAGCAATCATTCAGTTGTGTTTTCTCAAAAAGGCATGGAAGGTCACGAATGATTCATTGGTCTTGGCTCGTGGTAATGGTCGTGTGAATTAGATGAGAAAGTAAAAGGAACCCAGTTTTACTTTTCTAAAGAAATCTCCCTAGACCACGACATGAAGTACAGGTGTGAAAGATGGGAACAAAACGTCAGATGTTCCAGGGATATCTACACTTAAAGTTGATGATCACATGACTGCCAAGACGATCAGACTTTCATGGTGGTTACTACCTTAAAATGTATCCTGCTGAATGAAGGTAGTGAACTACGGTATGAAGAAAAATCTTGCAAGAAGGGAGATTATGCAAGTCGGAGACTGCACACAAGATGAGTACATGCGACTGAAGACAGCAGCAGGATGAAGGGTCAGTCACCCAGATCGGAGAAGGAGACATCAGCAACAGGTTCTCTGATATGTGTCAAGGTCCGTGCGAGACCATTGATTCCCAGTGCAGTGGGAAATGTGTTGCCCTATATATAAATATGTTAATTAAGGGTATTGTACGTGATGAACTAAAGTTATGCATCACTTTAGTTAGTCTTCTGACTTGAAGACATGAGCTGTAAAATTGTATAGATGATAAGGGATCATGCTGGAGATAGAGCTCGGCATGTTGAGAACCAGTCTCCAAGTTGGAGATTGGTGTGATTGTAGGATTGTGGAGCCTGGTTTGAAAGCTGTAAAGGCACCAGGTAGATTGTTCGCTCGGTTGTGGCTCAAGTGAAGCTCAGTTTGCTCAAGGTGTACATGAGTGCGGACTCATGGACTCGAGTGAAAGAAGAATCCTAGAGAGTTGGGATTGTGCAGTGAAGCACTTATAAATCTCCTCTGAAGAAAATCCCTTGCAAGCTCCGTGGGTGTAGACGATGCTAATGCATTTGAAGATGCATTTGGAGAAGCGTCTGGACATCCATTTGAAGACGTACCTGCAGATGCATTTGATAGCGGATCTCTCACGGCTGACAAGCATTCCAATGAAGGAGTGCAATCATTTGAAGACTGAATCAGTTTGCAAGCAGCCTGGTATGGCACACTTGAGTGGAGGGGGTAATTGTTGGAAGCCACCTGCAGTGTGAAACCAAACCCATAGCAATTCATTCACTAACCCCAGAATGTCTGCACCGTTTCCTTTCTTGGAATATTAGGCCACCCACCCTCTCCCAAGTCAGGAATTGCTGCACCGAAATACACCTCCCTCTTGGTCAAGAAACGTGGGAGTTTTGTCCCCCATGGCTCTCCTATAAAAGAAGATGAGTTGTGAAGAGAAAATTATCCTCACTGAGGTGAGAGATCGGGTAGAGGGCTGAGGGCGAAAATGGGTTCTGGGAAAACCCAGAACAGGGGCCATTTGAGAGAGATAAAGAGTTATTGATGAGTGTTTGTAAAATTGTACAAACATATTCAAAAATTGAATTTCCGTTTCAGTGGACGTAGGCAAGTTGCCGAACCACTTAAATACTGTCTCTATCTATTGTGGGTGTGATTTCTGAGCGGCCGGAGGCACAACAGATTTCAGCTAAGGTCCTTGCAACTGAAAAAAAGAGGATCAAAAATGTAATTGAGTAGGCTATCCATTGGCTCGAAGGGAACCACAATGCCGAGGCAGATGAATATAAGGTCAGGATGAAGGAACTGGAGAGCATCTGCGACCTAGTCATTGCCAGGACTTATCAGGTTGCTAATGGTGACATGGGTGAAGCTTCGCCAAAGCATAAGGAACCCAAGAATGAGACCAAAACCAAAATGCAGGAGGCTGAGAAGGATATGGATCAGGAAAAGGAGCATAAGACGAAGGAGATAGACAAGGGGAAGAAGAAGGTGGAGAAGAAGAACATGGCCGAAGATAAGGTGCATGAGGTTAAGGCAAAAAATGCTTTTGGAAAGTTGTGCTTGTTACATGAGGTACAAAAACAGAGCTGTGAAGAGCGCTTTGACAAAGACTGAAGACGCAATTGAGCAGACTATCCTTTGGCTTGATAAGAACCAGAATGCCGAGGCAGGGGGGTTTGAGAATCAGATGGAAGGAGCTGGAGGACATCTGCCACCCGTTCATTGCCAAAATGAAATAAGGAGCTGGTGGTGATATAAAATATATATATATATATATATATATATATATAGATTTCTTTGTACTGTAATCTGGTCTTTGTTTGTGAGTAATTGAAAAGCTGTAGAGGCTTGAAGGGTGAGGCTTGAGTTACTTTTATTGCACTTATATATTAGCACTGTAACTCAGTTGTGTATATTGGGTGTTCTTGGGATGTTTAAGCCATGTTGTGTTGTGGTGTTGGAAAAAATTTATAGAAATCAGATTTCAATTAGAAATATATAGCAAATAGTTCCTCTTAAACTTGCTCAAAAAAAAAAAAAAAAAAAAAGAACTCATCAAAATTAGTCCCTCTTTCAAACATTCTCACTATAAGTAAAAGGACTATAATTGTCTTTTTAATATGGATATATATTTTTCAGAATCTTATTATTTTTTAAAATGGTCAAAAAATAATACTTTCAACGGCCAAGATTTCTCATCCTCTCAACGGCGTGTCGCATTAAGAAAACACGATATCAGAAATTTCTCGAACCGCCTAGAGAGTTATAGAAGAAGAGTGAAGAAAAAGCGGGAGAGCCCCTCCAATGAGAAATTAATGCCGTTTAAAAAATATTGTTGATCCGACGGCTCACAATCCCAGATCGGGAACCTTCCAGAAATCGTACTTTCTTCTTATAAACCAGCTCTCCCCTGTTCGCTCCTCAGTTCAGCAAAACCAAAATCAACTCTCGAGAATCTCTGTGATTTTTCTTCTCTCAAATTACAATTTCCCGTTGTTTTCGTTTAGCTTTCTTTCTACGAGTATATTTTTGGTGGTTTAGCCATGGCAAAGAGTGAGGGTCCAGCGATTGGTATCGATTTGGGGACTACGTACTCTTGTGTGGGTGTTTGGCAACACGACCGCGTAGAGATCATAGCTAATGACCAGGGGAACAGGACGACGCCGTCTTATGTGGCTTTCACTGACACCGAGCGTTTGATCGGCGATGCGGCCAAGAACCAGGTCGCCATGAACCCAACCAACACTGTTTTCGGTAAGTTCTCTGCTCTGTGATAATTCTTTTAAGTATTTCATGTTAGGATTAGAGCGTCCTTAGCTTCTATTCTTTCTGTTTATTTGTGATGCGTTTAATTGTCTAATTGGAAAACGAAATGCGTTAACAAGTGGCTCTGTTTTCTTGTAAATTGAGTCGTGGGTAGCTGCTGCAGATGAATTCACTACGATTACATTTTCATAAAAAGCAGCTCCTTATATGGAGTAACAGAAATAAATTCTCGATCATTATAGTTGTGGGAGAAGTGGGACAATGCTTGTTTTAAATTTTTAGTCATGGTGATCTGTTTTTGCAGGAATCTATTTGTACAGAATAATTTCCAGGGTGAATTTTTGAACTTGTGTTTATGATCTATTGCGTTTTTCATAATATATACTTGTATGGGAAAATCAGATAAATTTGCATTTAATCTATTTTCATGTCGAGGGAATTTCTTTTTTTAATCTTTAAAAACCGAGTGTTTTTTTTAAGTCCGAATTCTGGTTCTCTTTCTATCAATCTAAGCCTTACCAAAATATTATACTTGGTTCAAATTTGTAACGTCTTGCTTAGTGCTTACAGCTTCTTTTTTGTTTTGAATTGTTAGTCATGGTGATCTGCTTTTGCAGGAATCTATATCTTCAGAATAATTTCCATTTTAGACCTTGTGGTTATGATCTATTGCGTTTTTCATAATATATACTTATATGTGAAAATCAGATAAATTTGCATTTAATCTATTCTTCATGTCGAGGGAATTTCTTTTCTTAAGCTTTAAAAACCGAGAGTTTTTAAGTCCGAATTCTGGTTCTGTTTCGATCAATCTAAGGCTTAGCAAAATATTATTCTTGGTTCAAATTTGTAACGCCTTGCTTAGTGATTACCGCTTCTCTTTTGTTTTGTGACGTAGTAGTTAGGGCCATTGATTATAAGTGTCACTTTTTTCTTAAATGAAATTGTAACCCAAAGATCATTTTGATAATGCTTCTGAATGAAATTGTTCCTTTTTTGAGAATCCAGATGCGAAGCGTTTGATCGGCAGGCGGTACAGCGATCCCTCCGTGCAAGGCGACATAAAAATGTGGCCGTTCAAGGTGATTGCCGGTCCCGCAGATAAGCCCATGATTGTGGTGAATTACAAGGGGGAAGAGAAGCAGTTTTCTGCTGAAGAAATTTCCTCCATGGTTCTTACAAAGATGAAGGAGATTGCTGAGGCATACCTTGGTACAACCATTAAGAATGCAGTTGTTACCGTCCCTGCTTACTTCAATGACTCTCAGCGTCAAGCCACAAAGGATGCTGGTGTCATTTCCGGCCTCAATGTGATGCGTATTATCAATGAGCCAACTGCCGCAGCTATTGCTTATGGGCTTGACAAGAAGGCAAGCAGTTCTGGTGAAAAGAATGTGCTCATCTTCGACCTGGGTGGCGGGACATTTGACGTATCTCTTCTCACCATTGAAGAGGGTATATTTGAAGTGAAATCTACAGCTGGTGATACTCACTTGGGAGGTGAAGACTTTGATAACAGGATGGTGAATCATTTCGTTCAGGAATTCAAGAGGAAGCATAAGAAGGATATCAGTGGAAACCCACGGGCTCTTAGGCGGTTGAGGACTGCTTGTGAGAGGGCGAAGAGGACTCTTTCATCTACTGCTCAAACAACCATTGAAATTGATTCTTTGTATGAGGGTATAGACTTCTACTCAACAATTACCCGAGCCAGATTTGAGGAGTTAAACATGGACTTATTCAGAAAGTGTATGGAGCCGGTGGAGAAGTGTTTGAGGGATGCTAAGATGGACAAGAGCAGTGTCCATGATGTGGTTCTAGTTGGTGGGTCTACTAGGATCCCCAAGGTTCAGCAACTGTTGCAGGATTTCTTCAATGGGAAGGAGCTATGCAAGAGCATCAACCCTGACGAGGCTGTTGCTTATGGTGCTGCTGTTCAGGCTGCGATTCTTAGTGGTGAGGGTAATGAGAAGGTGCAGGACCTGTTGTTGCTGGATGTCACTCCTCTTTCCCTTGGTTTGGAGACTGCTGGAGGTGTCATGACTGTTTTGATTCCAAGGAATACAACAATTCCCACCAAGAAGGAGCAGGTGTTCTCAACCTACTCTGACAACCAGCCCGGTGTTCTTATCCAGGTGTACGAGGGTGAACGTAGCAGAACCCGTGACAACAACTTGCTGGGCAAGTTCGAGCTCTCTGGCATTCCTCCTGCTCCCAGGGGAGTCCCTCAAATCACTGTGTGCTTTGACATCGATGCCAATGGAATCTTGAATGTCTCTGCGGAGGACAAAACTACCGGACAGAAGAACAAGATCACAATCACCAATGACAAGGGCAGACTTTCCAAGGAAGAGATTGAGAAGATGGTGCAGGAGGCCGAGAAATATAAGGCAGAGGACGAGGAGCATAAGAAGAAGGTGGAGGCGAAGAATGCTCTGGAGAACTACGCTTACAACATGAGGAACACCATCAAGGACGAGAAGATTGCTGCGAAACTTCCAGCTGCGGACAAGAAGAAGATAGAAGATGCAATTGATCAGGCCATCCATTGGCTTGATGGGAACCAGCTAGCTGAGGCGGATGAATTCGAAGACAAGATGAAAGAGCTGGAGAGTATCTGTAATCCAATCATTGCCAAGATGTACCAAGGTGCTGGTGGTGATATGGGTGGAGCTATGGACGAGGATGCTCCTCCAACTGGGAGTGGAAGCGGTGCTGGTCCCAAGATTGAGGAAGTTGATTAAATGGCAAGTGTCTTGTTGTGTCTATGGGGTTCCTCTGTGTGGAGAGAATGGTTACGTGGTTCTGTCTGTATGATCGTATGTTTGCTTGCTTCTTAGACTTGCATCGTGCTATGTTTTGTTGTTTAAAGTTAAAACAGAAAAGTTTCTTTTGATTCTCTCTTCCTCGAGGAATACAATACCAGCATGGTAGTTTGGTTGTTATTGTTTGTGTTAAAGTCAGACTTAGTTGACGCCACCACATAGACCCAGTCACCCAAGGGAGGAGAGAAAAAATGTACAAGAACGTTTTGCTTTTGGTTGTGAAAGGAAATAATGTTGTCAATCTATCTTTAATCCATTTCTTAAAACTTGGAATTCAATTTTAAACAAGTAAATAGTTAAAATCACCTTCGATGGAATGATGATAGCAACAGTTGCATGAAAAAGAAAACCAAAAAACAAAAAGAACAGAATTATACTAATTTTAGATTAAATTGCCTAAACTTCTGTCAGAAATAGTGCAACACGGCTTTTAATATTCAAATAACAAGGGAGAGTATAGCATCGGACAAGAGTATCCAACATTAACTCACAATCTAGAAGATATCGAGAAACAAGCAAAATGCGGTTGCAGGATCCTTCCCACTAACCACCCTAGAACTTCAACCTCGAAGCTCAAGAGCAGTTCCGAACTAATTTAAAATGCACAACAACAAAAACCAGAATAATCAAATCGAGTTGAATAAAATTGGGGGAAAAAGTTTAGACCGTAAAACCGGTGGACCACACTCGTAGGGCCAGTTTTTATATTTTGCAAACCGGGTAAACCGGTTTGGTTTTAGTTTCCTACTTTCGGAGCTGGACTGGACTAGTTAGAAAGAAATATATATATAAATTAATTTTTAATATTATATAAAATATTTTATACATATAATTTTTACATATAATATATATAATTATATATATCATATAAAATAATTTTATATTTTAATTTACAATATAAACTTTTAATATCAAATATGAATATTTGTAATTTATTTGACCATATTAATATAAAAATATATATTAATTACATTTAATGGCTTAATTAATTTTTAATATATTCTTTTGATAAAACATTATAATTTTAGTAATTATATCAATACTATACTATATCATTAGATGATATTATAGTGATATAGTAATACTAATACTATTAGTATAACTATCACTTGTATATATACACTAATATTAATACTATTATATAGTTGTTCTGATTATTGATTCATTATAACTATCTATGGTATTACCAATACTAAATCATTAGATGTTACTATAGTGATATAGTATAACTATCAGTGATATATATATATATATATATATATATATATATATATATATTAATACTAATACTATTATATAATTATACTGATTCACTATAACTATATATCATATTAATATCATTATATGTAGTAGTAATACTATGATAGTATAATATATAGCATTAGTATATATGGATATATTATAAGAGTTATAGCATAATATATGTATTTAACTATCAATCTACCGTGTAATATGATGAGAGTTTACAAAATTAACACACGAGAATTAAGATTACTTTCTTCTCAAGCTATGATTTATAATTTATATCACTATTAGTTAGTGATCATTATTAGTATAGTATATAGTAATGTAATCATTTATATATATACACTTAGTACTAATATTATAATAGTATAATATATAGTATTAGTATATATTAATATATTATAAGCGTTATAACATAATATATGTAATACAGTTAACTATCATAATATGTTAGTATTAATATTACTATTAGTATAGTATTAGTAACTTAATACTATTAGTATCAATATATTATTATATTTTATTATGGTAATTTGGTGTAGTCTATAGTTATTTAGTATTAACAATACCAATAGTATTACTATATTTATATATGTTAATATATATATATATATATATACTAATAGGACTGTAAATGTCGTTTTGTATTTATCTTTCTTAGCAATTTGGATATGTCAAAATTTATATTTCATATCAAATTTTAAAAATATAGTTGTATCATAAAGTTGGAATAATAAAGTCTTAAAGAATAAAAGAAGAAGTGGTGGACAGTGTGATAAGGAAGGTGGATAATTATTTTATAATTAAAAAAATCTGGAGGCTCTTTTGGAGAGAAATGGAAAGAATGAGAGCTTTTGGTCTAAATTGATCTCACCATAGTAGGAACCATCATGTGAATGTTTTAATTTCTTATAATTTGTCAAAGTGAAGAAATAAAAAATGGTACAAATTCTTGTTTTGTCTTTAAAATGTTTTTGTCTATGTCTATTAATAATCATAATAATCAAAATAGGATGGATCATTTGGTTGAGGAAATTCTCTTGTTAGATAAAGGCTTTTTTCTCACTGTTATAAGGTAAGAATTTGTTTAATATTTAATTTTATGAAAAATAATAATCGGAGATGCAGGTGAAGAATATTGAGTTAATAGAGGATTTCAAAATTAATAATAGAATCTATATTTACTAAAATAAATTCATAAACATTCTAGATTTTTGTAATATTTTCTAGATCATAATACCAATCTGGTAATAAAAAAGTATCAAGTAATTTTTTAGGATCAGAAAGATACTGTAATTCAGATTCAATAGGAAAAACTAGATGCCAATGAGTTTTGAGGATAATATAATACCAATCTGGTAATAAAAAAAAGTATTAAGTAATTTTTTAGGATCAGAAAAATACTGTAATTCAAATTCAATAGGAAAAACTGGATGCCAATGAGTTTTGAGGATAATATGAGTTATAGAATTTTGAGATAATATTGAAGAATTGATAATCTGTGAATAAGTAGAAGAAGAAGGAGAAACAACTTAGGAATATGTTGTTAGTTTTGGAAAAGATAATAATGAGAATGGATTGTAAGATGCCTTAATGTTTTGTGATAATGTCTCCAATTTCGTGTAAGGCTTTGGAGTAGTAGAAGGACAATGTAAAGGGTGAGAAGGAGATGGTGGCCTGCACAAGAAGATTTAGACTTTACTATGAATTTTGAGGATGACATAATTTTTCTTATTAGAATTCCTGAGATAGAAAATCAGGAAGAGAATTAGATTCTCCTTTAATATGTTCAATATTAAAATAAAAAATACTTAATATGGCTTGCTATCTAACAAATATTTGTTTAGCAGTCAGGTTTTTCACATCTTTAAGCAAAACTTTTTTGGCTGATTTACAATCTTATTTTAAGTAAAAACTTTTGATTCAATAAATCATTTTGAAATTTAGAAATACATAATACAATAGTTAATATCTCTTTTTTAATAGTATTATAATTTTTTTTAGCAGGATTCCAATATCCTGAATGAAATCTAATAATTTGTTTAGGATTATCAAATAATCTTTGTTTCATATGTCCTCCGTAACCAAGATTAGAAGTATATATTTCAACTATTTTAAAAGCATGAGGAGATGAAAGTCCTAAATATGATAATTTCTTAATATGAGCCTTTATCTGTTTTATAATATTTGTATGCTTTTCTATCTATGGCGGTAAATTCTTTTTTAATCTTTTAAATAATGATTGACATAATGGTAGGAGAGATTAATAAAAATATGCCACATAATTCAAACTTCTTATAAATCTTTGTAATTGTTGGATATCTTTTATTTTATCAGAAAATTTATTAGCAAATTCTATTATTCTACTAATTTGTGTAATAGTTCATTGGTAGATATCATGTACAAGAAATCTAATTTTATTCTGGAATAATTTTAATTTAGGTGCTGAGACAACTAATCCGTTTTGTTTAGTAATTTGAACAAAAGTGTTTAAATGTTTCTAATGTTGTTCAATAAATGAAGAAAATATTAATATATCATTTATGTAAACTATTGAAAAGTGAGTAAAATGAGTAAATATTTCATTCATAATATTTTCAAATTCATTAGGATCATTTTTTAATTCAAATGGCATAACATTTCATTCACAATATCCAAATGGGACTGTAAATATCATTTTATATCTATCTTTTTCAGTAATTTGAATTTGCCAAAATCTACTTTTCATATCAAATTTTGAAAATATAGTAACATTATAAAACCGGGATAATAAATATTTTTTATTAGGATATAGTACCTTATCCATTATAATACTTTATTTAATGGCTTATAATTAATGACTAATCGAGGAACATCTATTTCTAATTCTGTCTATTTCTAAACATAGAAAGTAGCACAACTCAATGATGATTTACTTTTTCTAATTAATTGTTTTGATATTAAATCATTAATTTCTTTTTTACAGAATTCTAATAATTCATTATTCATTTGAATTGGTTTAACTTTAGTATGAATATTCATTTTAGAGAAATTGTTTTCATATAGTAATTCAACTATGTATTGTTTTCTATTTCAAAAAGCATTAAGTAGGTTGAGCATACTTCTTTTTTAATTATAATTATAAATTTATTAATTTTTTGAATTAATAATGGATTTTTTAATTATTCTTCGATTCTTTTATATCCTAATTTTTTTTAAAAAAATTTATCTGTTTTTCTTTTCTTTTAATATTATTTTTTGTTAAAAATTTAATTTTTTTAATTAATGAAACTTGTTTTAAATCATTAATTTCTTTTGAAACTGGAGGAAATAAAAATTTAAATTGAACTTCTTTACCTAATATTTTTGTAAAAATTTCTTCATCCGTTATAGAAAAATGATAAAGTAAAGTAAAAAATAGATTTCCTAATATTACTCTGGTATTGATAATTTTTACTAGAATAAATGTTATTTTAAAGCAAATTCCATTATGGCAAATATGTGCATTTGATAATTTATACTTTATGTTTAATTTTGCTCCACTAGTTTGATATAATGTCTCTTTTATTTTTTTCAAAATATATAGAATGTATTATTCCTTCTTGTATACAGTTTAAATTTACTCCTTATCTAATAAAGCAATTGCCGTAAAACAAATTTTTTTTGTTAATAGAGATAGTTATTTCAGTATGCACTACTATACTGCAACAAATAGGTGCTTTTGCCACTATTTCTTTTTACACGATATACATTAGTAGTAAAAAGTGGGTTGTTGACACCAAATGAGTTGGTGGGAGTAAAACCCAACCTTTTACGATGAGATGATCGTGGCGAATATATATTGGTGAGGAAAAACTTTTTTCAGCAAGATAAATATATTTTTCCACTAGTTTATACCATGTAATGCAAAAATAATGATGACATTTTTTGTTAATGGGGACAAGCTTTTTATGGCGAAAAGTTGGATTAATTCCAGCTACTGTTTCTCGCCGCAAAGGGTAACTATATATAAAAAATTCTGCCCCCCGCCCCCGCAATAATCTCCCCTTTCAAGTTCTACAAATTTCGACCCCACTCTCGAGGCTCCCCCCCCCTTTCTCCCCCACCCAATCAGCCATTGCAATTACCTCCACCTCTCATTGTCCAATTGCAAGCCAGTCCCCCTATTGCAAGAATCCATTCTCTCTCCCTCATGATGCTGAACCAGTCCTACGCACGCTAGCAGCACTCCGCAAAGCTCATCTCCTCAAAACCCTCAACTGTTACTGCAGTCCACATGAAAGTCTCTCTCTTTTGGCAATAACACGGTATGGCCTTTGGCACCCCTCTCTTCTCCCTCCGTCTTATCTCTCTATTGGTGGGTATTCTTCTTTATCTCTAGGTTTATTGCTCTGTAACTTGATACTGGAAATGTTGAATATTGGTTTCATGCAATTCTATGTAAAGTTTGACCCATATGATTGTGTAAAATTGTTGTGGATTTTTTCTAAGTTATGGTTGTGCCTAACTATTTCGTACTACTTGCTAGGATAGATTTTTTGTAAAATCTATTTTGATGGTTGTTTGTGGGCAAGGGGCATGAATCTCTAATCTTCTGGATATAGATTTAATAACTCATCTGAATCATGAAGGACCAAAGATGAAGTGGAAATTCAATTACCTTCTTAGACATTTACTAGAATAATTAAAATTTGTAACATTAGGTGAGATTTAATTTGCTCTTGTAAGACCCACCAAACAGGAGGTATTTTGATGTCCTTGCTCTTAAAACCCCAACCAAGAAACAACAAAATTGAGAAATTCATATTAATAGAAGTCTAATAGTTTGTGGCAAAAGCTATTGTAGGTAAAAAAATTTAACATAAGGCAATAGCTACAGATAATATTCATAAAGATATTACAGTTGGACTCCATGTAGATGGCAATTGTACTAAAGTTCTGCTCAAATTATAGGGTTATTCATTCTGAAACATTACTTTCTTGTTAAAGATATATAACCTATGTACTTTTGATGTTTTGTCTCTTACTGTGAGATGATGATGAATCTCTAATACATTAGGATCAAGAGTTGGCTATGATATCTCAAGCCCTTGTTCTTTAATAATTCTAAGATACTTGCATGGAAGAAATAAAGGCACACAAACTCAAACTTCAAATTTTTCACTTGAAAATTTGAATACACGTTGTAAATTCTTTGCCAATCCATATTTTACAAGAGAAACCATCACATTATATGTTCATAAATGCATACATGAACAGACCCAATTTAAACATCATCATACATTCAAAGTATATTTACCACCAACAAGCATATTCAGTTATATGCATATACAAACTCATAATCAAGCTTACTGACCTTCCAACATGAAAATGGTCAACTCCAAGACCTTCATCCCAGAGGAAGATATTAGCAATGTTAGCATAGTTAGACACAAAGTCAGGATGTAAGAAATGCTTGGCAAACCACCTAATTCATGGGGAGAAAAAAAAAAAAAAAAAAAAAAAAAAAAAAAAAAAAAAAACTATATGAGTTTGTGAGGATGGACTAGACTTTTCTAAATAAGTATACATATATATTAGCACTAACTAGTATCAATTAAAAATTACCACTTAGTTTGATTAATTGAAGAAACATGTATGGCGTGATTGCTCCAATCTAAATCTTTCCAATCATCCACATTGCCATCATAATGGAAAAGCATCACGACAAAATCATTTGAAAGAAACTATAATCCAATTGTGAAAAGAGAAATTAAATCCAATGATACCACAGAAAATAGATGTAATGAGGGCATGAAAGTTGAGTTTTCACCTTCTTTACAATTTTATTCACACTTTCCTTTTGCTTTATGCTAGCTGCAATGGCCAACAAGTTCGTGAAAGACTTCAAGTTCTAAATAGAAGTAGCATTGTACATAAATTGATATATACAAATCACATAATTTGGACAATAAATGACTCCAGACTCAATTGTAACTCAAATAAACAAAGTTCAAAAAACTAGACGGGATGATTAACAAATCATGGGTATTAAAAATGTTTGATAGAAAATAAAATGTGACCAATAATCACCTTAAATCATAAGTCATCGAACAAGAAAATACCAACTTCCTTGTTCTTTAGAAAAACGACCAAGTGACACTACCTAGAATGGCACACTACCACTGAAACTTACACCTAAAAGTCCACGCACCTTTTAATCCAGAGGCCCGCCTAGTGGTCACATTTCCAAGTCAGAAGTCTTGGAAACGATTTCCTTGGGTAGTGGTTCACTTCCTTGGTGCTTGAATTAAGTCTAAATATAAACAAAAATCAACAGAAGAGTATAAAAACTGATCATTACATATTAGGGATGGCTTTTGAGTGGTAGCAACATACCTCAAACATCTTAGATCTTGTACTCTGCATAGCATCAATTTCGATTCTAACACTTTACACTCCTAACTTATGCTTGCCCACAAGACCCATAATGCTAGAAACCTATTCCAACATTATTACACAGTTTAACTAGGAGTCCTAGCAAGCTTAGGAATTCAAGTTGCATAATTTTCCAAATAACATATACTTCCTATTGCTCACTTAGAAAGGTTTGAGAAATTACACCATTAATAATTCCATTTCTTCTAGGACTCCAAATCCTAAAAAGGTTACATTGAAACCTAGTAACCAAAAGAAGCAAGATAAAACTTTGCATCCAACTCTTTCAAACTCATCCATCCCCAAGGTTTCTCAAGAAATCCATCCCCTAACTTCCAGAATGTGTAGTCAGTCTTAAATCCAAGAATACGAAATTTCAGGATAAGATTTATATTCATTGGAGCTCACCATGAAACATTTATATTGGACACCACCATGACTGGATGTTACTATACACTTCTTTTTCGGTTGTTAATAAAACATTACTAATGTTATAATAATAGTACTTTGGACTTTAGGACCAGCCCTAAAGTTAAATCATTTTAGCATAAAAAATGTGTTGCCAATGTTACGGCTTTCCTTTTACCAAGATGTTCCCTAAGATAAGTGAAATGTTAGGACTATTTCAGGACTTCGAAAGTCTTCAAACTAGTCATAATAAAGAATTAATAAACTGACACGCTTGTACATTTTAATGAAAATGAAGTACTTTTTCTTTGTTGTAGCTCTTAAGGTCCGAACATGTTAGTGTAATTCTGATTGAAAAATAAGCAGTTAGTTAATATATACTAGAATGTCTATATAGTCTATTCTCTTGCAAAGAATTCAGACAAACAAATGGAAGTACCTTACACTTTTAGATAACTCATGAACTAATGTTAATAGTTTTGTAGCCCAAATTTTAGAAACCCTTAATAGAAGGTTTTATAGAATACATTGTAATGTATAGAATGAAATTTGATCTTTCTTTATCCCTTGATATCATATGCCTTGCCAACATCACATTTTGAATTGGACTATAGGGTTGCATTTGATAGTTTAGAGAGAGAGAGAGAGAGAGAGCGTATATGGAGCCTTGAACAAGAATTTTACTTCTTATCCACATGAAATACGTACAAGATTTATCTGACTTTATTTATTCATTTACTTAACTCAAGTTCTTAGCCGCTAAACTACTTTTTTTTTTTAACCACTCCAAATAGTTTCCAAGTGCTAATATTACAACTATTGGAACAAGTGATGTTTGAAAGCGATTAAAACTAGACCTTTAAGTACATTTTAAGGCCACAACCACAAACCTGAAGGCTCTTCCTCTCCATGGGAAAACTATTATGCAGCTGCAAACACATCTGAGAAGTAATTCCAATTGTCATCACTCTTGTCATCCTCCTCTGATTTAACCCCATGGACTGTAGCCACAAAGCCAAGGTAGTTGTCACCTGGAAAGTATGAATCACCAATGTCCACAAGTTGTGTACCATCCTCATCCACCACCCCACTCCCTCCACTCCTAGAACTCAGGCGATCATCAACCTCCACATTGAATTGGATGGAGGAAACATGTGTAGTATCCCCTAGAAGTCCATCAAATTAGTGAGCTGAAATAGCTGCTCCGACCTCCTCTTTAGCTTGAATTTTTTCAAATAAGGCAACTACCTTATGTCCAATCATCACAATGAAATAATGACACTTAACAAGCAATAACTAACCAATGCTAATCAAAATTTATTGATATGCCTTTTTAAACAATTTGTTGTCATTTCTCATTTTTTGTTTGAATTTACTTGGTCGTTCTTTGCATAAAGAAATAGTCTTGAGACATATTGGAAAATGCTACCAAGGTATTTTCGTCCAATGACTTTAAAATTGTCTTTTTTCATTAAGGTAGGGTTTAAAAAATATGCTATTTGAGAACATTTGTTTGTTTATAGGGAAGAATCTCAATTAGTAGGACCCTCTTCAGGAAAGGTGCAATCATCTTCTGGTTTAGGCATATCAATATCATTTGTTTGGAGTTTTTATTAGGATTGCTCTAAAATTAATTAATACATAGATTTCCTTGTTCTACTCCCGAGTTTTTCATCAATAGCAATTCTAAGTTAATAAAAAGACTTTGCAAAATTTAAGTATCATCTAATATGGTCATTCAATGAAGAACACTATATAAGTCCAAGTACAATTATCAACTATAATTTTTATTTATAGAAAGCAATAGGTATAGCATATGAACATAGGACCAATCATTAATTACAATGACCAAATCAAATCTATTTTTATATGATATTACAGTTCTTCTAGTACACAAACATGAATACTAAGAATGTGTGTGATAAATTCTTTCTAGTTACTTATTTTTTTATTAATCATTAAAATACAGAAGTTAATTATAGACTTCTTGATATCAAAGACATAAAGTTCCTAATCAATAGGTAACTTATTTTAGTAGTCACAATTAACATCTAAAGGACATTCATATGAGTTGCTAGTTGAAAATTTTATATGGAAATAAGAATTTACTCTATCGCTTTGTAATATAAATTACACATAGGGAGATACGCCAAGCTTAATTTTGTCTCCAAAAAGAACAAGTTCAAGATCCATACTCCTTTGGTCTTCAAAATCTTAGTTGTGCAATGTAAATCACTCATGTATGTAACCCCATGTGCTTTAGTATTGTGCTTTTCCAGCTGCTGCTAATAAATTACATAAGTAGGGAAATACAGAAGTTAAGTTCAGTAATTTACAGGTCACATATGCTAATCTGTTTTTTTTTTAATAAGTAAAAATACCATCCATTTTTAGACGTTAAGAGATCCTTACGACCTAAATTCATCAATAACCATTTAAGGTTGCATTGTTTATCTAAAAAGAAGCTGAAACAAAACCCTACCATATTACTAACTCCTGGCAAGGATGAGATTTCAAATACAATTTTACCAAGGTTTGATATAGGAAAATACAAGCAAAAAATATGGTTGCTTCTATAGTATTCAATATAGAGGGGAAGCCCAATTGTTTTACTCTCATTTGAGTTGAATGCATACCTATTAGATAAGGCTTTGATTGTTGCAGTATAAAGTAGACTCAAATGGATTAGCAACATGCTATAGGTCGGGATTAAATGGAAGAATAGTAGTTCATTTTTTAGTTTAAACCTATCCCGTCACTAATGGAAGTATCTTGCTAGCTAATTTGAAGTGGTGCATAAATTTTTTGTTTGCCATCACTATAATTGTTGTGTCTATAGCTTGATTTTAATTCGCTTCTTAAAATCTCATGCTTTATGGAGGGTTAACTCTGGACGCTTTCATGTTCATTTACCAACTTATTGCACAAAAATTACTCATAGTCTGGGCTCATACAAAGGTTTCAACTATGCCTAAGTAATCTTTATTGGTTATTATAGGTGGAATGATTGTGATTTGCTTATTCAGAGACGAAATAGAAGTCTAAGGTGATATAAGTTTATTATGTTGAATCTTGCACTGTCCCATTAAACCTATTATAATTAAACTTGCTTTGTAGTGTAAATAATACAAGGGGTAGTAGTGAAATTTTATCCAATTTGGATGAACATTTAGAACTCTTATTCATATCTATATGTATAATGGGTTGTATTCTATGGTTGTTGAACATGACATAGGTCGGCCACATTTAAATAACACTACTTTTAACTTTAGATGTACATTTCATGTACTTCCATTTAAATGGAAGTACTAATACTCAATCAATCAACAATACTTGACTGGGCATTTATTTTTGGATAGGTACCTTAAATTGTACCTACTGTTGTTTTGGCTTCAAACAGGTTTCAAGCCAAAACCCTATTGTATGAGATTGGATTATGCAATTGCATAAAAAATATTAAGATAATTTAAACTAAGTGCCGATGAGTATCTAAATTAAGATGTTAATTTTTCACAGTTCATCACAAAAGTTATCACACTCGAAGCAATAAAACGTACCAATTATACATCCTCGTTCACATCTATCTACCCACACTCCACAAATAGGCATTTTATACCTATTTCATAGTTTCTTATTTTGTATATTTGAATTATCCATATGTATGGGTAGTAAATCCCAACAAAAAACTCATTTAATCATATACCGCTTAATTAGTTCAATTAAGATGTTAGCCATTTATAAAAGTGACTATAGGCATGTTCTTGTTATATTGGATTAAGCATATTTAGTTAGGAATTTTTTAGAGACAAAGCTCATCTTCAGATGATAGATGACTAATATTTATGAATTGTCTCTAGTTTGGTCATTGCATAATGTATTTTAGCTATCCTAATTAGTAATTTCCCACTAGCTGTGCAGCTGAGTGGGATGGATAAGGCTTAGATGCATATTGAAGATAGATTACATTCCAAAGAGTATGATGAAGATGTTAGACAATTCTTAGCTATGGCACAAGCCCATGCATCGACAGCTAATCAGATTAGGTGTCTATATAGGAGATGCCAGAATAGAGATTTCCACTCTATTCATATCATTGAAGATCATTTGTTTTTAAAAGGAGTTGATGCAACCTATACAGAATAGATTTTCCATGGTGAAGAGGATCCGATCCTCAATTCTACATCCTCTGATGAAGAAGAAGATGACGCATCTTCTGACAATCACTACATCAATGATGTTGACGAGATGTTAGATGAAATTCGTCATGGGTCATTTATGGATCATTCATGTAGCAATGAAGGAAATGCAAACCATGATTATCAACCCTCCAACTATAATGTTCCTACCAACTATAATTTCGACGAGTTGCTTACCGACACACGACGCGTACTTTATCCTGTATGTGCCAAGTTCTCAAAATTATCATTCATTGTCAAGCTGCTTCACATCAATAGCATAGATGGTTTGCCCATGAAGTCCTTTGACATGGCTTGGGCTTTAGCTATGAAAAGATACTTGTGTGCCCAAATGACTATGCGTTGTTCTAGAAGGAAAATGCATTGTACAATGAATGCCCTAAATGTAAAGCATCTAGGTGGATTACAAGCACAAGTGAGCAACAAATGGTACTAGAAAAGGTTATGAGATACTTCCCCCTAAAGCAACGCTTGCAGAGGTTATTTATGTCACCGAAGACAGCCCATGCCATGAGATGGCATGTCGAGAAACGTGTTGATGATCCAACATGCATGCGACATTTAGTATATTCAAGGGTATGGAAAGACTTTGATAACAAACATGTTTCCTTTTCCCAAGATTCTCGCAATGTTAGAATTGGTTTGACAAGTAATGGGTTTAACCCATTTAGTAACTTGTGTAGGCCATACAGTATTTGACTGGTACTACTGGTGCCTTACAACTTGCCTTCTTAGTCATGCAAGAAAGATCCATACACCATATTGTCATTGCTAATCCCCAACCCTAAGTCCCCAGAGAATGATATTGATGTATTCTTGTGTCCTCTTGTTGATGTGTTGAAGGAATTATGGGAAGAGGATATCCGTATGTATGATGTGTACAGTGGGCAAGTGTTTAGCTTGCATGCAGCACTACTTTGGACTATTAATGATTTCTCTATATATGCCAATCTTTCTTAATGAAGCACGAAGGGCAAGATGGCAAGTCCTTCATGTAGATCTAACACAAATTCACAATTTTTAATATATGGGCAAAAACATTGCTATATGGACCATCGACGGTGGTTGGCACCAGATCACAGTTGGAGATGAAAAAAAAATATTTTTAATGGGTTCGATGAGCATCGACTCCAACCATCAAGGGTCAAGGGAGAGGTTTTACTAGAACAATTATGTGAGGTCTCACATTTTCAGTTTGGTAAATCTTTTTCGAAGAAAACAAACGCCCAATCAACAAAATTGGACAAAAAAATATATCTTCTTTGAGCTTCCATACTAGTTAAATTTTGGTTGAGACATAACCTGGATGTCATGCATATTGGGAAAAACATATGTGATAACATTTTGGAAACATTGATGAATATTGAAGGAAAAACTAAGGACTCTGCCAATGCCTATAAGGATTTGGCAAACCTTGGAATTGCATTTACACCATGATGGGGACTGTATTAATATGAGTATTTGTTGGTACATGTTAAACTCAAATGAGCGAAGTGTTTTTTGTGATTGGTTGTCAAATGTGAAGTTTCCTGATGGATTTGCATCGAACATTGCTTGTTATGTAAATGTTAGTGACGAAAAGATCAGTGGAATGAAAGACCATGACTATCATGTCTTCTTGCAATATCTGTTGCCAGTTGTGATTGATGGGTCCTTACGAGCTGATATGCGTCAAGTCTTAATAGATTTAAGCTCGTTCTTCAAAAAATAATGTTCGCGAATTTTAAACTTATCAATGTTGACATGTCTTCAAGCCAATATCCTCGTCATTCTCTGTAAACTGTAAATGATATTCCCTTCAATTTTTTTTAATATCATGGTGTACCTTGCCATTCACTTGCCAAATGAGGCATTCCTCGCAGGAGCCGTGTAATACAGGTAGATGTACCTTTTCAAAATGTATTTAGGAAAGTTCAAGCGATATGTCCTCAACAGAGCCATGCCTGAGGGCTCAATTGTTAAGGCATTACATTTTGCTTTATGTACCTCCATGATATTGAAACTCGATGCAATCACAAGGAATGCAACAATGATGTTAGTTTTGGGACAACCGAGTCAGGTGATGAGCCAAGTATATCTATTTTCTCACAAAATGTTCGACCATTAGGAACAACAATTTTTCACTAATTAGCCAACACACTATTGATCAAGGCACTATGGTATATACTTATATTGCACGGAGATTGAGTAAAAAATTAAGTAAGTGCATCATGTCTTAATGTCCACTTTATGTTGTGTTATATAATGTTAATAGTTTATTGCTAATTGATCGGGTCACATATATTGACAGGGAGCACTATAATAAGATCCAAGAAGAGGACCCTTAAAACATCAATCGTAGGCAGCAAAGTCAATTCCCATCCTGGTTCAAATCATGCGTAAGATACAAAACCAGATGTACATATAACTACATTCTTCGCAAATTAAACATACAACTAATACATTTAAATATTCTATGTATGGCAGATTAGAGAGGTGCATTTAATTATGCTTTGGTGTTCGCTTTCATACAAGAGAGCGTAAAAGGCATCATCGCACTCAAAACATCGGGGTGGTTGTGCATGGTGAGCATCATAGATCCCATGTTGACTTTTACCATGTGTTAAATGATATTATAGAGTTATGCTACATGGGTTGGCATAAGGTATATCTCTTGCAATGTGCATGGTATAACATTGGCTTGTCAGGGACAAATTGACGGTAGTCAATACTTCTAGGTAATGGTATAAAGATGAGCATTTCTTCCTTGCCTCCCAAGCAAATCAAGTATTTTATCTAACAGATGTGATATTGGAGGAAAGTTGGCAGGTCATCCATAAAGTTACAAGTAGGAATGTTTACAACATGAGTGCAATTAACAATGTTAAAGATGGGATGGACAATGACAAAACATCAGAGGCTGACTCAAATGATGATGGTGACAATAACACTACCAACTATCCCCCTATTCTCGAGAGTGGACTAGATATGCCCGAGTCGTTGAATCGAGCCGATTCAAAGAATTTTTCTGCTGATCTAGCTTCCATATTGCATCGAGAGCCAACACAATCCATTGACGATGATGTTTTCATTGATGATGAAGTACTTGACGATGACTGGGGACTGGAGGATGTATGTGCCGATGATAAATCTAGTAGCATGTCCGAGAATCAGCTTAATAAGGAGGCTGATGATGATTTCTAAATATTCAACTTTGTATTTGTGACTTGGTTGACAATGAATTTCGTTGTTGTAGTAATTGAATTCACGATATGTACCTTAATTGAATTCACATCCTTGTATAACAAACGCCATATTATAGATTACAAGTTGGGTTTGCTTATCCATTCATTGCCGAGAAATTAACACAAACTAATTAAACAGCAACCATTGTGGTGTCATTAATTATTTTGTGTTGTAAAAGGGACTACATGCCAAGCTGTAGGATTGAACACATTTTGTATAGATTTTTCCGGATTACTCATAGGTTCCAAAAATGTAAGGAAAAACATGCTCGATATATGTCCTTGTTGGTTGCAAATGGTTAGTGGCTATATTGTATTGAGTAGTCCATTCATGCAACTAACCCATATATGTGATTGACTTAAGCGGAAGTCAGTATAGGCCAACTTCCAGTTTGTTATACTATTCACCATAGATAAGCAAAACACTATTGGGAAGGGTTTCATATAATTATATAAGGTTGGTTATTACATTAATAGGACTCATATTAGGCATACATAGTTTTAATTGCTTACAAACCATGTGCAAAAGTGGTGGGTTATATTTAAGGACTCAAATTTGTTAGTTCGCTATTTTCTATTAAGACTAAACATAGATAGCTTTTGTTAGCTACTAAAATGATGTATGTCTTTGTTGGTTGCAAATAGTTAGTGGCTATATTGTATTGATTAGTCCATTCATGTAACTAACCCATATATGTGACTGACTTAAATGGAAGTCAGTATAGGCCAACTTCCAGTTTTTTATACTTTTCACCGTTAATAAACAAAACATTAGTGGGAAGGATTTCTTATAACTATATAAGGTTAGTTATGAAATTCATATGACTCATATTAGGCATACATAGTTTTAATTACTTACAAATCATGCGCGAAAGTGGTGGGTTACATTTAAGGACTAAAATTTGTTAGTTCACTATTTTATACTAAGACTAAACATAAGATAGCTTGTGTTAGCTACTAAAATGATGTAAAATTTGACTTGTATATTTCCTTTTATGTTGTGTGCAGATTTTAGAAATTCTGCAAAGGCATACGTGCTAGAAATACCATATATGTTAATATTCAGAAATTAAAGGCAACGTGATTCCAGAAATTCACTTGACGTCAAGTGGCTCGAAGGTTGTGGCAGTGGGATGATTCCAATGTTCTTTGAGTTGCCAAAGCATAGGGGTCTAGATAAACAATGCCTAACTAAAACCATTAACCCACGCTAAAACCATTAACCCACGCATGGAAGTATATGCATGGTTATGGTTTACATTATGTGAAACAATATGCTAGATGGTTGCAAAGGGATCATAAGAATTACCTTTAACTCTTAGAGTTGCACCACAGATGGAGAATGATGGATGTGGCACAATACCCATGTGGGAGTAATGTCCAATTGGAAAAATGTAAAGGAACCAATATGAATATAATCTGAGATATTCAGCAAATCAGAAAATGCAAAGAAAACCTACTTCTAAAAAGAATAAAAAGGAAGCAGCTATGCATTTAGGGGGTCTTATTTTTGAACATAAGGTTGTCCAAAAAAAGACACATTAATTTCCATGTTGCCAGCAACATGGGAATTAATTAAACAATATACCTTTCAGAGGTATACTTGTTGAGAATTTTAAAATGGAATAAAAAAACATACTCACTCAAATAACCAAGGGTATTATTGTTGATATGTAACAACTCTTGACCAAGTGTGTTGGTATAATGTCGGATAATACGAATCAAAAAAATATTTAACAATTTCTAGATACTAATCAAAATTTTAAAATGGAATACATTGAATATTCATGTAAATAACCATGTTTATTATTGATGGTATTCTCAAAACTCCTACCTAAGTGTGTTAGACAATTTCGGATGATGGAGATTCAACAAAATGGTTAGCAATTAACTTGAATAGATTGCTAAGGAATAATTCTAATTACTTGCAATGTAATGATGAAAGCACACATAAAATGGACTATGTAAGGGGCGGGAGATGAGGTAAAGGGTGGGATACTAAATTTTATAAGATGGGAAATGGCACATAGGGTTCAAATCCCGGTTTTCAGAGACAAGAAGCCAAGTTATTTCCCATGGACAGGTGGCGGTCAAACCAATGATTTACAAAACTTTATGCTGAACTTCATTGCTTCCCTCTGATTAGGTAAGGCACGACACACTCTAAAGTAGTCTAGAAAAATCCAAGGGTTTTGAGCTACTCTTCTTGTTCCAGTAAGGTGAAGTGGTTCCAAACAAACAAATCAGGTCTGGTAAACTCTTATAACTATTGAAGCTACTTCTTTTCTTCACATAAACTACACTTCAACATTCTCTTGTTTACCCTTGTCTTCCTATAAATGGAGCTATTTCTTTTCTTTCACTTAGGCATTGGGAAAAGTTTTAAACCTCTATTTAGAATAAACTACACATAAAGCTTATCTCCTTCACTGAATTCCTAGCAAACCAAACCCACAACCAGGTACTAACAAGTCTTTTGCTTCACTGGGTCGTTATCATTCTTCTGTTACAACTCATTTTGTACTAAGTTGCTGTTGTAATTTCCACAAGCCACCTACAACCCTTCCATCTTTGTATAATTTTTTCTTATCTGAGGTTGAACTCTATTTAGAATATAAGAGTGTTTTTTTTTTTTTTTTTTTTTTTTTTTTTTTTTTTTTTTTTTCAGTCTAGCACCTAATTTTGACTTAAGCATAAGTTATGAAATGTTTTGCATGTCAAATAATGTATTATTGACAGATCTACCGTGTTATATTTAATGCTAGAAAACATCACAATGAAGCTTCAAATACATACTATAAAATCGAGAAAGGGTATTGGCTGTCATGGGGGTAGCTGTTTCCCTTATCTAAGATATATAGACAGTAGTATACATAAAGTGTTCTTAACAATATCAGATAAGCTAATACCGATTATATGAACTTATTTCATTTATGTTAATAAAATCAATTTAACCTTATGGTTAGTCAGTTGACTTGACCCACCAGTTACTTGATTTATATGAAGTGACCATTTTTTTTTTCATCACATTATCTAGTTTGTATGCAATAAAGGAAATGAACATTACAAGATGTAGGTTGCTTGCCCAATGTGCAAAGTCTATTGAAATTTACTGAAAAGTCTGCCACCTCACTCTCTTCGAAACATAATACAAAAGTACTTGAAAAAATGGGCAAAGCACTTATTGGTGTTTCTATTTCACCAAAAAACAGAGGTAGAAAGAGGACATGGGGTTAATCCCCAAGGAGCTATTTAACTTTTCACTTGGTTTGATATATTTATATGGCTATAGTATACTCTATGGTAGTAAATTATAATGGCACCACCTCAATAATTAGAGGCTAAATTATCAATTTACATGAAGGTTATTACGTTAAATAGCATGTAATATATTCTCTCATTTACCAGTAGCATGTTACAACTGAGTTGGGGTTGAATTCCAACAAAGCCAAGGATGGGGAAATCTATAAAGTTTCCCCCCACCGAGGGGAGAGGGGGAGTTCGACACTGTAGAGCTCTCATATGTGGCACTTCAGAAACAGAAGCATTGCCTTCGAGAACCATGTTGAGGGATAAGCCAAAGTCAAATGAATCGACTCAGGATGTAAAAGGTGCCAGTGCACAAGAGGTTATGGATGGAGCACAGGTTAGAGAGGGTCACACTAATACAAGTATGCCATGTATTTTTCCCGATAAGTTAGCATATTTGATGTGTGGTCAATTCATATAGAAATACATAGTATTTAAATTTTTTATGGTTCATGGTACAAAATAAGGTGATTGGGTTACAATATCTTGATGTCTTGATGTAGATCCACCTATTAAGAAAAGAGGTCGAGGGCCAGCGAAGGGCATGCTATTTGAACGACTTAGGAAAGTAGGTAAGATATCTCTGGTTATACAAGATGGTCATCAACGGTTATCTTGCGAGAATGCATCCATATTCACTGGTCGACTAACGTTGATCATTAAAGTAAATATGCTAGTTAGAGTTATGTACCCAAAGGCCAAAAGCAAGAGTTGATTGTCCGTGTTAGGGTAAAACTTTACTTTCTAATAACAAAGTTCGTAAGTTGGTTGCTTACTCATTTAGCCTAACTACACGTTTGATGACAAACCCTAGTAACAAAGTTCATATTTGATATTGTAGGTAGATTTTGTTTTGTATTAGATAAGAGACAACCATCGTGAGTTGGTTGTAATGCATTTGGGGGATAAGTATAATGCATATCATTACTCATTACACAATGTATTTAAAATTTGCATCACATGAAGAGGCCCTACGTGGTGGGACGGACATGGTGGAGAAACCTGTATGGCAAAAGCTATGTGAAAGGTGGGCAAGTGGGACATTCAAGGTATTTCCTTTTTATTAAGTTTCATATTAGTATTAATTGATTAAAATAATTAAAATTGATTTTTGTACATAGTGTTAGGTACCTCAAATAGAAGTAGGTTTCATGGGAAATGTTTTTTGCTTAAGTTTAAACTCGAGACACACTATTTATAAAGGGAATTTAATTTCTTGGAAACAAATACAGGAGAAGTCCAAAAAAAAAAAAAAACGGTTCAAATAGCCAAAAACTGAAGGTCAAACATACCAATGGGTGCAAATGCTTTATGCGGATATTAGAGGAGAAGATTTGTGAATGTAAGGGGTATAATATAAGTCATTTAATCTGTATAAGGTGGATTAACTTTACTATTAATTGTGTGTTTCAGCGGTAGACGACGCCAAATATGGTTGCATTCTATAAGGAAACACACTGGTCAACATGGAAGGATAAATTCATCAATGCAACAACTGAACACAATTAGGTTAGAGTGTGTTTAATTTAATTGAAGTTGCATAGGTGTTTAACAGCTAGCTGATTTTCCTTTTATGAATTTTTCAGAATCTAATGATGGAGAGGTTAGCTGAAAAAGACTCCGAAAATGATGTTAAGGAAGCGACTGACACTATCTTCAAAGAAGTCTTGGGACACAGATCTGATACTTAATAGGATGGGGCACATGGTCATTTCAAACCCTCTCCTTCAGTGAAGAAGAGTAGAGCATTTATTTATCTATTGGAGGAGAATCAACGGAATAAGAGTAATGCGAAAATATACAAGAGCAAACTGGATGCTATGATGAGTGATATGGAAGAGTTGAGAAATAATTTTTCTAAGCATGAGAAACTCTTAATGAGTTATCAGAGCATTGAGTTACCTGATGGTAGTAAGTCTCATAGAGAGACTCAGCAACATGCTTAGGCATCTCACTTGATGGGAATTTTTGTGGAGCGTGTTTCTGTGGGGTATCTTTTTTGTGGATTGTTTAAAACATATATAACAATCCAACGGCTATGGACTTATGTCCCTTAATTAAGATTTTGGTACTTTAATATTATAGTTAGGGTGGATATCTATTAACGAGTGCAAGAAAAGTAAGATGATGAGTTTACTTTTTGAGTTGTTAGTAGCCTGTGGTTATTATGAAATAGTAAGTTCTGAAACAGACATAGTAAAAGTATTAATACTATTTTTTATGATTTGCATGAGGATGCAAAACTGACCAAGAATGCAGATATTACAGTCTTTGAAATTACAGGTTAACAGTATGCATCTCAGCTCAGCCATATGGATCATGGAATGTAGAGTAGGAGTTAGTTTCATGATGAAGAGCATTTTCAAATAATAGGAATTTAGTTGGGCTGTATTTCTTCAGTAGTAGTAAGAATTCAATACTTACAACTACTATTTTGTAAGGGATATGACTGCAAAATTTCAGTTCTACGAAAGATCACATACACCCTCAAAAGCTGGAAAATATATTTCAGGTTTTAATAAACTAAACAATTTGGTTAGTTTATATTTAAGGGTTTAACTACACACTAAGTATTTAGAAGATAAGGAAACCCACTTCTAACTACTTTGGATATATATAGGAAAAGATAAAAACTACTAAGGGTTATGGTCAGTACCGATTGTGGTATAATGAAGTACTAATTTTGCTCTATATTATGCTTGGTTGAGAAAAAAAGTACATGAAACATTAGTAGTTTTGTAACTTAATTCCAGTATCTAAGAGACAGATATGGTTTTTCATAGAATGATAGCTAATTTGCTGTTTGGAGCATGAGTAGTGAAAGGTGATAGATACAAAGTCTACTCAACTACAATTCCTAGAAGAAAACCTGTGGGTGGGGATGGTTGGTTAGATTTTAGAGTTGGGTTGTGGGGGAAAAAAATAGGCAGATAGTAATTCTTACATGGTTACAAATTTCATGCATTAGCCAAAGATTTGAGAAATTTGGTTGCCAATTTCTTACTCTTATAGCCAATTCCATGAGCTATGGTAGATAGGAAGTCCTATAAGAATTTCAAAACACAAGCTTTCCCGCAATAGTATGTTACTTGAATTCAGATTGGGCTGCTCTGTTTGGAAATATACTAAAGACTGATATACTGATATACTGCTATAGCATGGTTTCAGCTACAGCAAACTCCCTAGTGCAGAATATGCAATTGCAGTATCTTGCAAAAGCATACAAATAATAGTAGTAATAATATAGTGGGCTTTTGCATGGGAATATCAACTATTGATATTGGCATTTTCCAAATTCATCTTTTAGGTTAAAGTACTTTACTAAAACAATCTATAAATGTTGTATGGGCAAAAGTTAATTGATTAAAAATAATATACAAGGGGTGGATACACAATTACTATAGTAAATCCAACCCCATGTCATGTAATTCACCAATTAAATATAATGTTTGACACAAGTTATTTTTGACAATTTCAGGAAACATTTAGCACCATGCTTTGTGGAGCAAGAGGCGAACATTATGAATGTTGGAAGCACACATTATGAAACACATCACACTAATGCTTAGTAATCTATCTATATGTCCTTCATCCCATCATAGATGCTGTTGAAGCAAGAATATATAATTCCCTCATCTACTTAGAATTGAGCTGCAAACATATTGTAGGTTTCATGGCCTTGAACTATTTGATTTGAATTATGTTCGTAGATTTATATATGTGATGGTGTTTGAATGAATGTTGGGAGATTTGTATATATGATTTTGTCTTTATGAATGTTGGTAGATTTGTATATATGATGGTGGTTATATATGTAATTGACAGGTTATTATGGAAGTCAATTTCGATTGTTATATTTGTATGTGGTATAGCCTTGAGGGAAATATTTGGATTGTTTGTTGGGATAACAATGAGTTTTACAATATTGTATTCTACTAGTTGTCATTGGTGATAAGAATTGATTATATGGTGTTCAATTGGTAACAAAACACGTTATTTCTATAAGGTTATGACCAAAAGGTTATTTCCAAAAATCCATTTCATGGCAAAACATGTAGTTATAATGAAAATGGATTTGTGCTAGTAATACTTTACACAGCGGCAGCAACTTATTATGATGAAAAGAAGTTTCCCACCACTTTGTAGCATGGGGAAAGCCATTTGAGTTTTTTGCCACCAACAAAACTGATGTTAAAAGAAATGGTTACAATCATATGAGGTAGCAAAAAATAATAGCTTCCCACCAATATAATGTGGTGCAAAGGACTAATTTCTACCCCAAATCGTCATCAACATAAAGCCTATAGTCATCACCACATACCTTCATCACCACAAGAGGTATGCCTATTTTTTTTGTCACAAACACAATGCATGGATAAATGATTTTTGTGACGATTAAGTTTGTAGGAAAATAATCATTTCCAATCATCCAAACTAGTGGGAAATAAGCGTTTGCAACAAATGTCATGGCTCGTAAAATATAATTGTCACTCAAATTAATTATCCCAAAACAAACTCTTGTCAAGATGTAACTAGTGGGAAAAAAAATATGTGCTGCTAAATTTGAGACAAAATAGCTAATGGATAATAAGTTTTTCCAATTATTGGTTTTACAAATAATGGACTATTTGTCACCACAATGAAATGCTTAGCAACAAGTTTTATTACGGCGAAAAACATTTATTGCTGTAATGACATCTTGTGGTAAAAAGATAGCTTTTTCCATGAAACCAGATTTTGGTAGGTAAATTACCAATCCTCATGAATTATATGTCACAAATGTGCCACAACCTAAATTGGTGGGAAAATATATTTTTTCCACTGCAGCCCATTTGTTTTGACCACTATCCCTCATAGAAAAAATTGAGAAATTTTGTAGATATGCCATTTTTGAAAATTTATTTTATTAAGAATTAATGAAATTATCTGGTTCTTTTTTTATAACTATTGCTGAACTTTCTCCTTATTCTTTTTTAAAAGAATTAGTATTATTATCCATTTTAATAGAATAATTTCTTTATCAATTGTTTATTTGAAACTTCGAATTTAGTATTAGAAGCTTTGAAATTTCTAATTTCTTTATTTATTTTATTAATTTCTTGTTATAGATCCTTTAAAGTAATTTTTTGTGTTTCCGTTTTAAATCTATTTACTATTTCTGGGAAATTATATGATGAAGGTATTGGGGTAAGTACTAAAGTGGTTTGATTAGTAAAAGTATCTTTTAATTTTTTCAAATATTCTTTTCCTTCTTATGGATTACTAATTTTATCTATTAATTCTAATATAATATTTTCATATTTTAATAATACATTAATAATTTTGTTATACATACGATTATTCTTATCTAAACAATTACAAACATGTATCCCGTCTTCTTCTGATTCACTATCAGAAGATTGTTCTGAGAATCTTGATTCTTTTAATTGATAAATTTTTTCTTCTTTTAAAAAGCTTTTATCTTCCTCACTTGAATGTATTATAAAAATATTTAATAATTTTTCTTTTACTGTTTCAGGTATATCTAATTCATTGATTTGTTTTTTAATCTTACAGTTTGATTAATAATGTCCAACTTTTTTACATTTATAACAAATAATTTGTTTTTCTCTTTTTATTACATTTTTTTTTGTATTTTTTTTATAGGTTTATTGTATTTTTGTTTTATCTTTTTATCTTTTTATAAAGTCTTTTATATTTTCATTTTTTATTTGGATCATTTTTATAATTTCTTTTCACTTTCTCTGTCTTCTAGATGAGGCTAATAATGGAGTATAATCAAATTGTTCACAAAAAGTACCTAACTCTTTCTTAGCAAATTTCTTTTCTTTATCCATTTGCTTTTTTAATCTTAAATCATTACACATAATTAGACCAGGTATATTAATTATAGTTAATATTATATGAGATTAATAAAACCAATAGTACATTTTGGTTTTACTAATGATTTTTGTACTTTTTGGACAAAGTAATATAGAAGTCCTACTATGAACTTTTTCTTTAAATATGGTTGTTGACAATCATTTCTAATCATAACTTTAATTAGAAATACATCTTTATATCATATAAAATCAGATAATTAAGGAGATCTTAAATAGATTAATAAATCACTAGTTCTTTCTTTAAATTGAATAGAACTACCAACAAAGTACTTGGTTGGTATAAATATTAAAGTATTAACAGCATCTTCTATAGGTTAACCATTTTTTGTTTTAATTTCTTGCTTATTTTCACCATGTTTATACTGATTTAATATTTTTATTCTTTATTTTTGTGAAAGATAACGATCTCATTAGCTTTTTAATTGGCTAGTGAAACCTCTAATCAGAATATGTGCTACCTGATGATCTATTTTTCTATTAGTTTTATAAACATTAGCTACCATAATCATTTATTGGAAATGATTTAATATTTCGTATTCAGATAATGCATCTATATTCCATTCATATAATATCTGGTGAAAAAGCAGATCTTACTATATGTTCCATTTGTTCAAATTGTATATCTGGTATAGTAGGCCTTGGATACCAATTACGGATAATAGAAATATGATGTTTAGAGTCTCTAGCTTAAAAACTATTAAAATGATCACCTCTAATTTTATGTAATTGTAAATCTAAATTTTTAAATTAATTTTTAATATTACTAATTTTAGAATCAGATAAATTATGTGAGTCTATTTTACTTAATATATTAATATGAGATTGTTTTAAAATAGATGCAGTATTAGTAATATTTAATTTTTCTAATTTATTAGAGATTTGTTCTAATAAATCATCTTTAGTTTTAGAAAAATTAGATTTTAAATAAGAAGGAATTTCTTTTGCTTCCTTGATAGGAGTATTGATATGAGATATTTGATTTTCAATTTTTTCTAGTTGTTTACTCATGGTTTTTAGATATAAATTAGTACAATTATTTTGTTGGATTATATTTTCAGTATTTTTACTTTCTCATATAGAATTATATTTCTTTATTGGTGAGGCTAAAACCCTGTTTAATTACACATATGAGATGAGATGAGATGTTTTAAATAATAATGAATAAAATATTGTTATAATATAATTTTTGAATATTAATTTTGTATTGGGATTTAAAAAAATTATAATGATGAGTTGAGATGAGATGACTTGAGATGTTTTGACTTTTGGTAACCAATCGGGACCTAATATTTGAGTATTCCTTTGGTTGTACTTAATAGCTTCAAAATGGAGATATTTTTCATAAATAATTTGATTATTATCTTCTTTACTCCATTCATTAGTAGTTCTATTTATGATTGATAATTGATTTGATCTATATACTTCAAACCATGTAAAGAAATGCATATTAATTTGTATATTTTATAAGTACTAATATTATTTTCCTTGAATATAATCCATTTCTATATTTGTGAAAGTTGAGAAGAATACTAATCTTTTTTGTTTATTTTCTTTTTTCATATAATTTAAGATATTCTTTATTAATTTTAAGTTCTTTTTTACTCAAGATGAATATTTGAGTATCATCTCCAACTAGATATGTTGGAGAAGAAGGTTCTCTTCCTTGTTGGAGATTTTGAGAAGTGGATGCTATATCAGGATGATTAACAATAGATATTGGTGTATCAATAATATTTCCATAAATAACTCCCAAATCTGAATATCTAGATTTTGAGATTTTGTGTCAAAATTTTAAAATCTATTTCTAGAAACTGAAATAAGAACAGATCTGGGTGTATGATAACTAAAAGGTGCTGGTGAAGAATAATGTGATTGTAATAATGATCTCCTAAAAAAGGTTGAAGGCAATTTGGACTGTTCCGTCAGTTTTTTATCTGTATAATCTAGATCATTTTTAAAAGTTTTTCTATTTTAGGTAATGGAATAATATTTTCTAACTGTCATTCATTAAAGAGAGTAATTTGATTCCAATTCATCTGTTTAAAAATTTGTATACTAGAATTTGGTGTGCTAAATTATAATAATAATATATAATCTTTTGAACTAGTAATAAGAGCTTGTGGTTCTAATGTTGTTTTCATCAGTTTATAATAAATTTTATATACTACAATTAAATAATGTGATCCTTTCATCATATAATAACTATTTGTTTTAATATTTAATGTTAAAGTATGTAAAATATTAGTATCAAATAATGAAAGTGAATAATTAAGATAACAATTAAAATAATCTGGTCCTCGAAACAGGCTAGATTCTTCTATTCCAAGTAATAAATTATGAAAATTATAATATCTTACATCTCTTAGACAAAATAATACCGAGGCATTTAATCCATTTTTGATGAGTGTTTTTATGACCATTTGTACTAATGGAATATATATAAAAGAATATTTTTATTTTTTATGATATTTAATAGCTTCTTTTGTTAATAATTGTAATGATTCATAATTATTATTTGGATTAATAATTTTGTCTACCGTTTTAATAATATAATTAGTAAGAAATGATAATTTAAAAGAGAAATTAATTATTTGTATACTTGATTCTTAGAAATATTAGGAATTATCCAATTTTGTAAATTTCTTTCTATATCTATTATATTATAGTTTTCTTGATTAATATTATCAAGTTCAGATTCTATAGGAATACCAGTAATAGATTCATTTTACTTTAATAGAGAATTCACTGGGATAGGTTTTTAAAACAAAATTAAACTGTCCACTTCTACTTCTTTTTTTCCTTAAGGCAAAATTAAACTGGATTATGAAATAGGAATACATTATTAAACCAAAACCATCATGAGACTATTTTAATTTCCTACAATTTGTCAAAGTGAAAAAACAAATATAAATATCATAGTATAATATATAGTATATAATTTATGTGATGACCCGCTTTCGCTTGTATTTTCGCTGAAATTGTTGTTTTTATTTTAATTAATATATTAATTTATTTATTTTAATTTATTGCGTTTTAAAATTAGTTTTTAATTTAATTGATGTTGTGTTTTATTTCTTTTAGTTGTTTACAGTTTTTAATCTCTTTGCGGCGGTTTAGTGTTGTTTTCCCAGAATGAGGATTAGACCTCATCTTCTTTCCCTATACCTCTTTTCTTTTTTTCCTTTTTCTTTTTCCTTTTTCTCTTTTTTCTTCTTTCTTTTTCCTTTCTTTTTCTCTTTTTTCTTTCTTTTCTTTTTTTTTTCTTCCCCTTCCCACGTCGACCCCCGTCCCTCTCTCTCTCTCCTCCTCTCTCACGCCGGAGCCCTTCCTGCCCTCGACCTGCCGCCGTCCGGCCACCGTGCGGCTCACCGCCGCCACCGTTCGACTCCCCTCCCTCCGGCACACCTTCCCACCAATTCCCACCCCCATCCGGCTGACTGTTTGGCCGGAAAACCCTTTTAAAGACCGCACGGGTTTTGCTCCGATCCGCCGCCGTCGCTCCACCTCCGGCCACCATTTCTTCACCACTTCATCACCGGTCCCTTGCCGTCCCAACCCACCTATTTTCGGCCCCCAACGACCGTCAGAACAGCTCCCACGAGCTAGCTTTCCTTTTTGGAAAATCCGGTCTCTCTCCGGCGTTTTCGCCGCCACCCACGGCCGACCACCACTTCCAATATCTTCACAATCATCCGTAGACCATTCCCTATCAATCCCAAGCCCTGGTTTGTCCCTGTTCAAAGTGGGTATTTCACAACCCACGGCCACAGTGAATTTTCACTGTAACGTTGCTTTTTCTCCGCCGTTTGCAACGCCGAGTGTTTTCTAAAATTACCGTATAGCGCTGTAAGTATTTTTCAAACCCTATTTTCAGATTTAAATATATATTGCTCATTCAATAATTTATTGCTGCTGGTTGGTTGATTCCGGACTGAGTCCGAGGAGTTCGGGGGTCGGATGGATGGAGGACGGAATTGCTTGTTTAATTGATATATGTTGGTTGTTTATTTTGGTGCGTTGATATGGCATTTACATGGTGCATGCACGTGTGTTTTTGTGTAATTGTGAAAAGCCTGTTTATTGGCGTAAGTGGACTTACGGGTGCGTGTATATCACGACCCTAAGCCGGGATGGGGTATTATCCCGGTGGAGCTCCTCTGGTCACTCGGGAGCGGAATAAACTGAGTGATGTCCCCTGGGTCGTCGTTGGGCGACGACGGGAGCGGGGGCTAAGGGTTGCTTGGCTACGAACGCGCGGGGCGTGGAATTGGGCATCGCTCGTTAGGTGTCACATGCGTGGTGGTACTATGCGGTGTGGCACTGGAGCCAGGGTGTGTGGATGACCCCTAGGGGAGGTCATGGTGCATACGGATAAAATGGTTTTTGGTTTGAGACGGTTATCGAGGCCAAATGTGACTTTTGGCGTGGTTTTTGGAAAATATGTGTTTTTGGGCCAAATGTGATTTTTGGCGTGTGTGGAAAAATATGTTTTATGGGTTTTGTGCATTGGGCATGCTTCATGCATTTTGTTTGAGTTCTATGTTTTTTATCTGGTAGTATTTGGGTTTTACTTACCTGCGGTACCATTTTTGGTTCCGTAGCTTTTGGTGCAAGTTTTGAGGATGAGGAGGAGGAGGCTGAGCCCGAGGATGCGACTCCGCCGGGTTGCTGATGTTATGCTTTGTTTTTGGTTTAAAACTATGTTAGTGTTTTGTAATATTTTATGTATGTTTTGAACAGCTTGTATTACGTTAAGAAAAATTCTGGTACTTAGTCGTATGACTTTCGTTATCCGCTACGTGTTTCTTCGTGCACATATGTTGCCTTTGCACACATTTGGCACCCGTCGTTAGGGTGGTGACCCAGGTTGTCACCATCCGGACGTCTCGATTTTTCCGTGTTCGTGCGTGGGGATTTGGGGGCGTCACAATTTATGACTCTCAAATGATTATGTGATTCTATAATATTATTTCTTTTTCAATTATTTAACATGACAGATGAAAGCGGTCAAAAGCATTATCTCTTCAAAAGCGTTATCTCTTCAAAATAAACAGTAACTTTGTCTATTATGAGATTACTGTTATTGTTTACTTTCAACCTTACTCATTATAAGCCGTCACATGAAGACAAAATATTAGGCATGTATTGTTATTAATTTATTGTGTAAAAGTCACTGTTTTAGTGTCATATGTATGTATATATAATTAATAACTAGTAGAGGCTCGTTGCCTCGTGGGGGCACAATTTTGACTGCAAAGTAAATCTTCATGCTCTTATAATTTTTGATAAAATAAAATTAAAACTGGAGATACCATTTCAATCAAAGGACCCTGAAACGTACAAAAAGGCCTATAGTATAATAAAAACCAAGAAATCCAAAATATAGGCCCTTCATAGAAGGGTGGTCAAGAGGAATTCGAAAAGAGATATACATAGCGTCACTTTTAACGGAATAATAAAAACAGCGAGAAGTGATAGGATTATTTAAAATCTTAAGTCTTGATCTGTTCCGATAAACCTTGGACGAGATATGTACAGCAAACGAGTCTACATGTACAGATAATCTTTAAGATTTTAGAGAAGATCACTTAAAAAAAACTCACTTTAGCATTGGAGTGTTTGCAGGAGGAACCCCCCTCGCGTTTCATCAACGGAGATTGGCTGAGCAGTGAAAGATTGGAAGTGAGACACGTCTTCAAGAGGAATGTTTGCCTAGTGCTGGAGCGTAAGTTTGGTTGTTAATAAAAGAAAATTAACAAAATAAAAAATTATATAATCTTTGACACTGTTAATAAAATAAATATTAACAAAAAGAAATCTAAGAATTTTTGTTGGATTAAACAATCATAAATGTCAAATCTGATGTCTTCAATAAAAGAAATAAAAGCATAGATGAAATATTGTAAGAAGTCAATATCGAAAATCCAGAAATTGAAAACCAAATATATTACAGCATGAATGACTTCATTAATTATATTGATCCATATAAATAGTAGACCAACAATCTCCAAAACGATCAAAATGTACCTAAATTACATCAAGCATACCAATCATAATATACTTATTTATACAAGCAATTAAGCTCCAATCAAATAATATGTCAAAAAATCTCTTTTTTGAAAGTTGATGCAAAAAATAATATAGATAAAATAAAATCTAAATCTATTCAAAATTTGATCAACAACAACTAAAAACGGCTAACAACAACTAAAAGTGCCTAGACATTATCAATAACTATCACGAGCTTATTATTTGATTGGAGCTTATTATTTCTACATTTTAAAGTAAATTTTTTATTTAAAAAATAAAAAATTATGTAAAATTAAACTGCACACAACGTGCAGGGCACGTTGTCCTTTCCTGGTATAGATATAAGAGTTATTTTATACAACCACCCACTGTTCACTCAACCTCCGCACTCCATGGTTTTTATTATTTTTTTTAAATTAAAAACACACGTTTTGGTCTAGAACATTTCAATTTCTCCCCCCTCCACCGGTTCTTCTTCACTTTCTTCATAACTCTTTCCTCACGTTCTCTCCTCCACTCCCCCAGCTCGTGTCATTCGCCGGCCTAACCCTCTCCCCGCCCCGGCATCACTCCGAAACTGTGTGGCTTCATCACTCCGTCACGATGTAACAAAATTTTATTATCATCACTACTATTATTAGAATTCCTTACAGCGCAAACTCACTTGAATCACTACATAAAGGATGTTAAACCCAAGGTTTCAAGTTTCATGTAATTATAAATCTACACATGGATTTTGATGATAACAAATGAATTCAAAGAATAAAGGAGTTTTAAGCTCAAGTTGTTCACACAATGGAATCAAGCACATCAAAGAATCAAGTATGAGCAAGAAGGAAACAAATTTACATTAAAGTCATAGAGTAATGTTGTAAATCTCTTAAAATTCGAAATTAGGATTAATGCTCAAAATTAATATTTTATCATAAAGCATTAAAATACATTTTCCACATGTGCATGAATATTTTTGAAAATTTTGAAAGATGATTGATTGTCATCTTTTGCATGTGCATGCCTTGATTAAAGGGTTGATCTTTGAAAATATTAAAGATAATTGATTGTCATCGTTCACATGTGCATGTTTTATTGAATATTTTCAAAAGTGATTGACGTTTTTTTAGACTTATACAAAAGGTAGATGATTTTGTTTGAAAAATTTGAAAGATAAAGTGTGCTCATTTTGTCATATACAAAAAGTAAAAGATTAGATTTGAATTTTTTGAAAAGGAAAGTGTGCTCCTTTTGTCATATGCCAAAAGTAAAAGATTAGGTTTGATTTTTTTGAAAAAAGTGAATGATGTTGTCTTTGACAATTGAAAAAGAAGAACCTTTTATTTGAATTTTTTGAAAAAGTGAATGATGTTGTCTTTGACATGTGAATCTTTTTAAATTTGAATATGAAGTCTCATATGCCTATAAATAGATCATTTGAGAGCTTCACATTCACAACACCAAGAGCATACAACATTCATTCAAAACTTTCATTCTCTCTTCTCTAAGCATTGAGCATTAATCCTTGTTCATTTTGAGAGATATAGTTTGTGCTGTATTGTTCTTATTTCACTCATTGATGAGTGTTTTCTGATAACCTACCCACTATCAGCTTTTGTATCAGAAAAAGGGTGTGTATAACCCTTGTGCGTGTAGAAAATATTTTACATGGGGAATAGTTGAATCACCACGTGTAAGGTGATTGCAAGTGTAGAGGGTGTTCTACACGGATCCTTTGTAGCGGTATTGTTCAAAGATGTAATAGGTTTCTATCTCCACCTGAAGGAGGTTGAATAGTGAATTTAGGAATCCTCAAGGGGTAGCTTGAGGTGATGACGTAGGCAGTGGGGCCGAACCTCGTTAACATACTGAGTTTGCTTCTCTCTTACCCTTACTCTTTATATTTATTGTTATTTCATATTTTGTTTATATTTTATATTATATATTTTATTTATAATTGTTATTTTTTTAATACAACTCAATTCACCCCCCTCTTGTGTTAGTCATCTGGGTAACAATTGGTATCAGAGCGAGTTGACCTGTACTGTTCATACAGACAGATCACTCATGGGAACTCTCGCTTGTGACTGTGTCACCGAAGCAAGACTCCCCGACCATGAGTGACGGTGCACCGGTAGAGACAGTGGCCGGCTAATCTGGTAGGTACAATTGTTAGGTGACATAGGTGCGACCTATGATCAGTAACAATTGGTATCAGAGCTAAGAGCTCTATTATAAGATTAACTATCTTTTGAGTTAAGATCTTATGGCTAACATTGCAGCTTCATTTGGTGAAGGTCAATCTAGCAATCGGCCTCCACTCTTTTATGGAGATAATTACTCATTCTGGAAAGTTAGAATGAGAATATTTCTTCAAGCTCAAGATAGAGAAATCTGGAAATGTATTGTAAATGGACCTTATATTCCAACAAAAGTGGTTGATGGAGTAAAGGTCAAAAAGGAAGAAGAAGAGTTTGATCGTGAAGACGATAGACTTTATACTTTAAATTTAACTGCTATGAATTTATTATATAATGCTCTTAATGGAAATGAGTTTAATAGACTAATGAATTGCGCTACGGCAAAGGAAATTTGGAATAACTTGAAAGTAACTTATGAAGGAACTTCGCAAGTCAAGGAATCAAAAATTTATATTCTTACTCATGAATATGAAATGTTTAAGATGAATAATGATGAATCTATTTCTAGTATGCACACTCGTTTTACTAATATCATAAACAGCTTGACAGCTCTTGGTAAAGTTTATTCCAAGGTGGAGATAGTAAGAAAAATTCTCAATTCTTTACCAAAACGTTGGGAATCAAAAGTTACTGCGATTCTTGAAGCTAGAGATCTCAAGAAGCTTGAAGTCAATGAACTCATCGGGTTACTTATCACCCATGAGTACACATTGAAAAGAGGAGAAGAAGAAAGAAAGCCAAAGAAGAGCTTAGCACTTAAAGCTGTTTCTCATGAAAGTGAAAGTGATGAAGATGAGGAAAATGACGATAAAGATGAAGAAGTTGCGATGATAACAAGAAGAATTCAGAGGTTCTTGAAGAAAAATAGAACTCCTCCGAGGAAATCCTTCAAAAAGTTTTCCAAGAAAGATTCAGGTAAAAATGACACTTTAATTTGTTATAAATGCAATAAACCTGGTCATATCAAGTCAGATTGTCCTCTGCTAAAGAAAGATCGAAACAAGGGCAAGAAAGCAATGAAAGCTACATGGGATGATGATTCAAGTAGCTCAGATAGTGAAGCAAGCAATGAAGAATCAGCAAATCTTTGTCTTATGGCTAAAGATGACATTGAGGTAACAAATCTTGATAATATTGAAAATCCTTCATATGAAGAATTACAAAATGTTTTAGAAGAGATTTATGAAGAATTTGAAAAATTGGGTATCAAGTATACTGCTTTGAAAAAGAAAAATTCTTCTTTAATAAACGAAATTGAAATTTTAAAAAAAGAAAGCATCATTTTGAAAGATGAAAATCTTGAATTGAATAAGAAGAAAATCGATTTAGAAAATATTGTTGAAAACTTTACGAATGGAAAAAGAAATTTTGAAAAACTTCTTAGTAGTCAAAGATGTGTTTTTGACAAGGCAGGTTTGGGATATATGCCAAAATAAAAATACAAACCTTATAAAAATTTCTTTGATAATCATTTTACATCAAAGACTAATATTCAAAATTCTTTTCATAAAAATAATTTTGTCAAAAAAGAATATTATTATAATCATTCAAGTTTTTCATATATGTCACATGCTATTTATAATTTTTGTAATAGAAATGGTCATAATTATCATACTTGTCCTATTAGAAGAAATCATACAATGACTATTAGGGTCATATGGGTACCTAAAAATCTTGTTTCTTCTAAAACTAATAAATAAAGGACCCAAAGAACTTGGGTACCAAGAAAAATCATTTTAATTGTTTTTATAGGTATGCATGAAGTCATCCACAAGTAAAAATAAGTGGTTTTTAAATAGTGGATGTTCAAGACACATGACGGGAGACAAGACTAAGTTCTTTAATTTTAGACCTAAAGAAGAAGGACACGTGACATTTGGAGACAACTCGAAAGGGAAGATCGTGGGAATAGGTAAAATTGGTAATGAATCTTCTCTCATAATTGAAGATGTTCTACTTGTTGAAAGTTTAAAACATAATCTTTTGAGCATAAGTCAATTATGTGATAAAGGATTTACAGTTACTTTCAAAATGGATAAATGCATTATTTTGAATGATCATGATTGTAATATTTATTTTATTGCTTTTAGAAACAATAATGTTTATACAATCGATTTTGAAGAAATTACCTCACAAGATGTTATTTGCTTTTTAGCTCAAAATGAAACTAGTTGACTATGGCATACAAGATTAGGTCATGCCAATATGGAACTTATTTCCAAACTTTCAAAAAATGATCTTGTGTGAGGTTTACCAAAAATAAATTTTCTTAAAGACAAAATTTGTGATGCATGTCAATTTGGTAAACAAACAAAAACTTCTTTTAAAACTAAGAAACATATTTCCACTACTAGACCATTGCAACTGATACACATGGATCTTTTTGGACCAAATAGAGTTGCAAGTCTGGGAGGAAAATACTATGCATTTGTTATTGTTGATGATTTCTCTAGATATACTTGAGTCATCTTTCTTACTCATAAAGATGAGGCACATAATGCCTTTACCAAGTTATGCAAGAGAATTCAAAATGAAAAGGGCTATACTATTTCAAGTATCCGAAGTGATAGGGGAAAAGAGTTTGTTAATAAAAATATTGAAACATTTTGTGATGAAAATGGTTTTGTGCATAATTTTTCTGCTCCTCGAACTCCTCAACAAAATGGGGTAGTAGAGAAGAAAACTATATCTCTTCAAGAGATGGCAAGAACAATGCTCAATGAGAACAACTTGCCTAGTTATTTTTGGGCCGAAGCGGTAAGTACTGCATGTTATGTTATAAATAGAGTTATGCTAAGGTCTAAATTAGATAAAACCCCCTATGAGCTTTGAAATGAGAAAAAGCCCAACATTGGTTACTTTCATGTATTTGGATGCAAATGTTTTATTTTGAATGACATGGATAATTTAGGCAAGTTTGATGCAAAATCTGATGAAGGTATCTTTCTCGGGTATTCTACTAATAATAAAACTTATAGAGTATTCAATAAAAAGACTTTGACTGTACAAAAATCTATGCATGTAGTATTTGATAAATCTAATTCTCCACTCTCCAAGAAATCTATTGATAAAGAAACAGGAGGTATAAATAACACAGAAAATCTCAATCTCAACAAAGAGAAAACAATAGAGGAAGTTCAACATGGAGCCATCAGGAAAGATCATCAAAATTTAATACAAGATGCAACCAAACAGTGAAAATTTGTGAAAGATCATCCAGTGGAACAAATTTTAGGAGAACCTTCACAAGGTGTAAGTACTCGATCATCTCTTATAAATATTTGCAATCATACTGTTTTTCTATCTCAAATTGAACCCAAAAATATTGATGACGCACTTCTTGATGAATCTTGGATTCTAGCTATGCAATAAGAGTTGAATCAATTTGAAAGAAATGATATTTGGACACTTGTTCCTAGACCCAAAAATCATACTATTATTGAAACAAAATGGATTTTTAGAAACAAGAAAGATGAGTTCGGAGTCATTACTAGAAATAAGGCTCGACTTGTAGCTCAAGGTTTTAATCAAGAAGAAGGAATCGATTATGATGAGATATATGCACATGTCACAAGATTAGAAGCTATTCGAATGCTACTTGCATATGCTTGTTATAAAGATTTCAAACTTTTTCAAATGGATGTTAAAAGTGCTTTCTTAAATGGTTTTATAAATGAAGAGGTATATGTTGAGCAACTTCCAGGTTTTGAAAATCATATTTCCCCAAATCATGTTTTCAAACTCACAAAAGCACTATATGGACTTAAACAAGCTCCTAGAGCTTGGTACGAGAGACTCAGTGGTTTCTTGATTGAAAAAGGTTTTTCAAGAGGAAAAATCGACACAACTCTTTTCATTAAATATGAAAATGATGATATTCTTTTGATTCAGATTTATGTTGATGATATAATATTCGGTACTACTAATGAAAATATGTGTCAAGTTTTTGCTAAGACTATGCAGGAAGAATTTGAGATGAGCATGATGGGAGAACTTACATTCTTTTTCGGATTACAAATTAAGCAAGCAAAAAGTGGGACATTCATCAATCAATCAAAATATATTAAGGAATTACTGAAAAAGTTTGGGATGGAAAATGCTAAGGAAATTAGAACACCAATGAGCCCATCAACTAAACTTGATAGAGATGAATCCGGTAAGCCAGTTGACTCGAAGATATATCGAGGTATGATTGGTAGCTTATTATATTTAACAGCCAGTAGACCAGATATTATGTTTAGTGTGTGCTTATGTGCACGCTTTCAATCATCTCCAAAAGAATCACATTTAATTGTAGTTAAGCGCATTTTTAGATATCTTAGTGGTACAATTAACCTAGGGTTATGGTACCCTAAGCACACATCTTTCAATCTAATCAGTTACACAGATGCAGATTATGCTGGCTATAAAATAGATCGAAAAAGCACTAGTGGAGCATGTCATTTCTTAGGTCATGCACTAGTTTCCTAGTTTAGTAAGAAAACAAAATTCTGTTGCACTATCTACTGCTGAGGCAGAATATGTTGCTGCAGGTAGTTGTTGTGCTCAAGTTCTCTACATGAAGCAACAACTTGAAGATTTTAAACTCATGTATAATCACATTCCAATCAAATGTGATAATACAAGTGCTATAAATTTTTCAAAGAACCCAATACAACATTCTAGAACTAAGCATATTGAAATAAGATATCATTTTCTTCGAGATCATGTGCAGAAAGGCGATATAGTACTAGAATTCACAAACATACACGATCAGTTAGCAGATATTTTCACAAAGCCTTTACCAGAAGATAAATTATGTATGATCAAAAGAGAAATAGGTATGATGCATACTATGAATATCTCTTAAAAGATAGACTAGAGTCAATAAAAATAGAGATAGATTTTTTTAAATACTTTTACATAAACTTGAGATTCTTAACCTCATGTTTAGGACGCTCATTCTCTTCATACAATATCATGTCATTCTTATCCATGGGAACCGACAAGCGGAATGAAGAATCTAATAAAGATTTCAACAGTTTATTCTTCTGTCAAATGATTCCTTCCCTTGTGTGAGACTCTTGAACAATTCGTTGAAGTACAACAATTTGTTCTTTGAACTTTTCAACTTCATGATTTTTAGCTTGTAGCCGCTGAGAAAAAGCAACAATAGAGGAAGAGTAGCGAGTCCCAAGACTCACCAAGTCATAAATAGCATCAGAATTTGTCAACAACAAGGGAAGAGTAGCGAGTCCGTGAAAATGACATTTTTTAAAAACTCGGAGCCTTCAATCTCGTTTGTCAACAACATTAGGCGTTTTTTTCAAATCTCCAGCCTCAATTGTCGGATCACGGACGGATGAAATTTATTTATTTTTTTTAACTATCTACAGTGTCTACTAACGCACCGTTTTCTTCAAGTCCATTTACTTGTTGTGGATCCTTTTTAATGATGCCAAAAGGGGAAGAAGTGTTAGACTAGAACATTAACATTATTTGAATTGTTAAACTTGTTATATATACTTGAAATTATATTTATACTTTTGCTTGAAAAACTAATGCATATTTTCAGGGGGAGCTAAACTTGTTATATATGCTTGGAATTATATTTATACTTTTGCTTGAAAAACTAATGCATATTTTCAGGGGGAGCTTAAGTATTAATACAGGTTTCAAGTTCTATTAAGTATTTGTCATCATCAAAAATGGGGAGATTGTTGAACCCAAGGTTTCAAGTTTCATGTGATTATAAATCTACACATGGATTTTGATGATAACAAATGAATTCAAAGAATAAAGGAGTTTCAAGCTCAAGTTGTTCATACAATGGAATCAAGCACATCAAAGAATCAAGCATGAGTAAGAAGGAAACAAGTTTACATTAAAGTCATAGAGTAATATTGTAAATCTCTTAAAATTCGAAATTAGGATTAATGTTCAAAATTAATATTTTATCATAAAGCATTAAAATACATTTTCCACATGTGGATGAATATTTTTGAAAATTAAATTTGAAAATTTTGAAAAATGATTGATTATCATCTTTTGCATGTGCATGCCTTGATTAAAGGGTTGATCTTTGAAAATATTAAAGATGATTGATTGTCATCTTTCACATGTGTATGTTTTATTTGAATATTTTCAAAAGTGATTGATTCTTTTTTAGACTTATACAAAAGGTAGATGATTTTGTTTGAAAAATTTGAAAAGTAAAGTGTGCTCATTTTGTCATATACAAAAAGTAAAAGATTAGGTTTGAATTTTTTGAAAAGGAAAGTGTGCTCCTTTTGTCATATGCCAAAAGTAAAAGTTTAGGTTTGATTTTTTTGAAAAAAGTGAATGATGTTATTTTTGACAATTGAAAAAGAATAACCTTTTATTTGAATTTTTTGAAAAAATGAATGATGTTGTCTTTGACATGTGAATCTTTTTAAATTTGAATATGAAGTCTCATATGCCTATAAATAGATCATTTAAGAGCTTCACATTCACAACACCAAGAGCATACAACATTCATTCAAAGCTTTCATTCTCTCTTTTCTAAGCATTGAGCATTAATCATTGTTCATTTTGAGAGATATAGTTTGCGCTGTATTGTTCTTATTTCACTCATTGAGGAGTGTTTTCTGATAACCTACTCACTATCAGCTTTTGTATCAGAAAAAGGGTGTGTATAACCATTGTGCGTGTAGAAAGTATTCTACACGGGGAATAGTTGAATCACCACGTGTAAGGTGATTGCAAGTGTAGAGGGTGTTCTACACGGATCCTTTGTAGCGGTATTGTTCAAAGGTGTAATAGGTTTCTATCTGCACCTGAAGGAGGTTGAATAGTGAATGTGGGAATCCTCAAGGGGTAGCTTGAGGCGAGGACGTAGGCAGTGGGGCCGAACCTCGTTAACATACTGAGTTTGCTTCTCTCTTATCCTTACTCTTTATATTTATTGTTATTTCATATTTTATTTATATTTTATATTATATATTTGATTTATAATTGTTATTTTTTTAATACAATTCAATTCACCCCCCCTTTTATGTTAGTCATCTGGGTAACAAAGGAAGTGAAAAGGAAGGATCAAAAAGTAACGCCAAGCTACAATAGAGAACAATACTGAAAAGAACTCATCCAATCTCAGTAAATAAATGAAAAAGGCAGATACTTAACTATAACAACCACCCTCAAATCAACCCCAGAAGAGTCTAAAATAGCAATATTACGGAACTAACTTCCAAGGCAAATGAAGAAAAAGTAAGAAGAGAAAGCTTCCTGGCTGCTGAAATTGATGCCCATTAACAAAATCTGGTCTTTCAGTTGACTCTCAACCACAAGAAAATCTATGCCTTCTATCTCTTTCTCTAAAATCTTACCAAAAAAAAACCTTACCGAAATCAGTGTAATTTCAAAAGGAAAAATGCCCAACGTGTGTTACCATGATGTGAGGTAGCAGATATGGGTTTCTCTACAACATCTAGAGTTTGCAACGGAGTTTGAGAGTGAGAAAGATGGATCGAGGGTTAGCAAGGGGATCCTTAAATGAGAGAGAGAGAGAGAGAGAGAGAGAGAGAGAGAGAGAGAGAGAGAGAGAGAGAGAGAGAGAGATGGCACCAAAAGGAGGAATCGGGGAGACGAGATTGAGACTGAGGGGGGGAGCGAGATGGGTCTTCGTTGAGCATGAATTTGTCTAGGGTTCAGGACTGAAGGGGGTAAGAGAAGTGAAAGGTAAGGGAGTTGGGGTGAGAGGTGAAGGAGAAGAGCCTAGGATTTGGCTGAGGGATGTTGCAACGAGAGGTGAGGCTGAGTGAAGGCATCAGGGTGAGTGGTGATGAAGAAGAGAGAGAAGAGTATGGAGATGAGTTTGAGACTGAGGGTAGCTCAAGAGGGGTGTGGGAGACAAACTGTAACATAGGCGACGAATTGAATTTGCCACGTCAAGTGTGTAGAGTGCGATCCTCGAACCAGAGGTTGTGTAGATTATTTCTAGATATAAACATAAAAAGAGTATGTTGAAGAAGTACCTAGTTGATTGGCAATTTGGCAATGGTAGTGCATGTGTGATCAGAACCAAAAATGCGACGTCCAATGGACCAACATGACAAAGTGTATGTGGTAGCTATAGCTAGAAGTGACATCGGCGTGTGGCACTTACAATAAACATTAATTAAGTGCACACGAACACATCAGCAACTGTGATTTCGTACACATCATCAACAGTGATCGAAATCATTGTTCGAACCCTTTTTTCTTTGTGGGCATTGAGTACCCAACTGCATGCATTAATTATTGTTTTGGATCTCATTAAATCCAAAACCCTTTTTCTAATCCACGGCATCATTGGTTGTCCCATATGTAGCTCCCAACATTGAAGATTTCAAACATCATATTCATTTTTAGTTTTCTAGGTTTCTTTTAATTTTTTAACAATTTTTAATATTCATACTTATTTTTTATCATTAATAAAATCTTACATTCTCATTTTTTTTACATCTTAAAAGAAGCAAAAAAATATCTTCATCTCTTTTTATAAGCTATTTTTACATGAATCTTATTATTCCTATTTATTTACACTAAACTATTTGGTTTTATGTTTGTCTTATTAATTTGGATTAATAAACTAATTTATTAATTTGGATTGGTTTTGTTAGTAAGTATATATGGACAACTATCGAATTAACAATTAAGAGTGAAAGTAAAGATAAAATCACATAACTAATTTTTATCGTTCACTTAAGTCCAATGGAGCTGATCAAGTGAGAGATTGAGATTGACAGTTTTAATAATTTAGTTGTCCCTAAATAACTATCTTATATAGTTAATGTTAAATGTTAGTGACATACTTTGTTATCTTAAATGTCAGTTATTGTTCATGACAAGGATATAATATCATCAATTTATCCTAATTACAAGTGCACTTATATGAACATAAAAAAATTAAATAATATTTTTTCAAATGAGATAGAAATGAACATATCAAGAAGTGGAGCACAAATAAAGGAACAACATAGACACAACGAATTGATACCAACAAGATTGATCAACAGTCAAATAAAAACAAAAGCAACAAATCTAGAAAAAAAACATACACCAAAAAAAATATTCTAACAAGAAAAAAAATGATATTAATAAAATATATAAAACAAAACAAATAAAAGGCTATAAAAAAAAAGCACAAAAATTGGAAATGCTATTTTGTTTTATTTTTTATTATAATGTTTGTGTTAATAAATTAATGTTTATCAAATTTTTAAAATTTTTCAAACAAACTTTGAAAATAAAGAGACTAACTACTATATTTATGTATAAAAACTCAATAACCAACTTTGAAGTGATTAGTAGGTAAAATGGTGTTTTACTATTAATTTTTTATTATAATGTTTGTGTTAATAAATTTATATTTATCAAATTGTTTATCAATAAGTATAAACCTTATATTTTCTTTAGAAATAATAATAACGGTAACATCAATAACGAAAAAAAAAGTAAATAATAATAACATAAAAAAAAATACAACATGCATATCAATCAAAGACATTCAAAAAAAAAATTGATAACAATGTTCCAATTCAACTTATTGTAAATCAATTACGTGGTTGAAAGTTTAATTTTATCATATTTTCTTATTTCTACTTTTATTATAGAAAAAACAAAATGTAATAAAAATATTTATTGTATAATTTTTTTTATTTTCTTTTATATTTCAATTTAGCCTATTTACAATTTGTTTTTTCTATTTTCCCCTACTGCACAACAAGTCCCAACTTACACATTATTTTTAATATTTTTTCATAACACATCACTTAATTGAAATGTTTTTTATAAATATTATTATTAAATTTGCAAAACTTATTATTATATAAATTAAAACAAATAGAATTTTAAAACATTTTAAATTCTCAACAGAATTTTATTTAAAACTCATATATGAATTCAAACAATTTAAATGAACTATTTGCTAATACTTAAATAATGAAATTGTTTTATAAACATTATCATTAAATTTACAATAATTATTAATATATAAATTAAAACAAATAAAATTTTACAACATTTCAATTTTTTTTTACGTTTTAAAATCTTAATATAATTTTATGTAGAATTGCTATATTAAGTAGAAAAATTTAAAACTTAAATTTAAGAGAAAAAACATTTTAAATTGTTAATAAAATTTTATGCAAAATGTACACATTAAGTGAAAAAATTTAAACGAACTATATACTAATACATAAGCAATGAAAAATTTTCATAAACATTATTATTAAATCCATAATTAATTATTAATATATAATCAAGACAAATAAAATTTGACAATATTTTAAATTTAATTTTTCATATTTTAAATTGTTAATAGAATTATATGTAAAATTGAAATATTAAGTGAAAAAATTTAGATGAACTATGTCCTAGTAGCTAAATATACAAACATATAATAATGTATTTGTTTTATTTATAAAAAAAAAAAAAAAAAAAAAAAAAAAAAAAAAAAAAAAAAACTTAATTGATCTAAGCCCGAAATTAATCATTTTAAACCCCTTCAACCCGCCCCATCCCTAACCAAAACGGCGCCGTTTCACACCACAAAACTCTAACTATAAAAGCTCTTTAAACGTCCCGCCCCTCCCCCTTCAAGAGTCTTCTTCCCCGCCCCCCCTCTCTCTCTCTCTCTCTCTCTCTCTCTCTCTCTCTCTCTCTCTCTCTCTCTCTCTCTCTCCTTTGGCCCCCTGTCGTTCTTCGAGTCTTCTTCCCTGGCCCCCTTCTATTCTCTCTCTCTGTTTCTTCTTCCCCACCCCCGTTTTTCTCCTTCTCTTACATTTTTTTTGTTTGTTTTTTCTTTTTTACTGTCGTGAGCCACCATCGTCACGTTGGTCGCGCCTAGCTGGTGACAACCACTCTTCCCTCACAGCCTCTCTGTCGTTGCGTTTGAAGAAAAGGGTAAATTTCTAAAATTTTATTTTTGAATGAGTTTTTTCTTTATTCAAAGGGAGTGTTTTTTTGGGTTTCTCAGTTGTAGAGTTTTTTTTTTCGGGTTTCTCAGCTGCATGTTAAATCTGTTTTTCTTTCTTGTGGTGGTGTTTTTTGAATTATTTTTGTTCATCCCCTTTCTTTTCTATCGATGGGATCTTAATGTCAAGAGCAGTTTCAGGTTTATTTCACCCTCTCGTGTGTATTAAGGCACTCCGTTTGGGTGGTTATTTTTTTTATTTTTTATTTTTTGATGAATATTTTTGAGTTTCTCGGTTGGATCTGTTGTTTGTTGGGTCTCTGTTTGTCTCTGGAATCTGTTTGTTTTGTTGGGTCATGACACTGGGATGTATCGTGGTTGGGATGTCTCCCTCGCATCGCGACTCTAATCCATTGCCTATGGCTGCGCGTCGCAGCTGACGACCACGTCGAACCTCCACGCTTTGGCCATACCCACCTTCCCCAGCCCACATTGAGCTCCCTCTCTCCCTCACATGCCCTCTCCCTCAAAATTTTTTTTTTCTCGATGGCATCTGAAGGTGATATTTTTTTCGTTTGTGTATTATTTGGTTGTATTGAGGCACTTTGTTTGGGTGTATTTTGTTTACGTGTGTATTTCATTTGCGTGTATTTTTTGGGTTTATTGAGGCACTTTGTTTGGGTGTATTTTTCCTTTGTTTTGCGATTGATGTATAGTAGGTTTCTATTTTTCACATTTACAGACCAATTTTTTTCAATTTGATGGGTTTTTTTTTTCAAAAATTTCGAAACAACTGGATTTTCTTTTTTCACTCTAATTGGTTTTTTTTTTGTGTTCTCAGTACATACGAACAAATCAGAAGATGGAATTTGAATGATGGGTTTGATTTTTTTATTGGGTTTACTTTCTGTAAAATACAGATGTGAATATGCAAATATACTTTTTATCTTCTTTCCATTTTTTTTTTTTTTTGCTGTGATGCATTTGGATATGCATATCATCTAATTAGATACTGTAATAAATTCATACATACAATACAATTCATTCTTACAATACTGAAAGAAAGAATAAGAACATACCTACAACTGCTGAGATTCACGAGTAACTTCGTCTAGGATATTTTTGTTTTAAAAGTTATAATATAGAGAGTAGTGAGCACAAGATACGGAATGAAAGAAACATTAACATTTAAATTTCAATTTGATTGAATTTGACAGACAAAATGATAAGTTTTAACTATAAAAAGACATTAAAATAAAGTTGATGAAGCAAAACGACACTAAAGATAATGAACTGAACAATAAAATTAAGGGATAAAATTGAAAATAAAATAGAAAAACTTAAATCAGTCGGTGAGAATGTATAAAGACCAAAATAACTGTCGGTAAAATAAAAGTAAAAATGAAAGGAAGCCACCGTAATTGCCTGATAAAATTAAGGATAAATAGGAAAAAAAGTTAGACGAAAATATTGTAGATAAGTGATTAGCACTTTATGTGTAAGTATAGATATAGATATATATGTATCGAAAAAAGCCCAGCTGACCAAAAAAGTCCAAAAACGGAGCCCAGACCAATGACCAAAAGCCCAATGTCCAATCCCAAAACTTTGCAAACGGCGTCGTTTTAGTGCTTTTAGGGTTGCCTCCAGCCCCTCTCTGAGAGACTCAGACTCATCTCTGCCCCTCCCCCAGTCCCCTGCACTTAGCCCATCCCAGTCCCCTGCATGCAGGCCGCAGCCCTCTCCCAGACTCTCATCTCTGATTCCTCCACAGATCCTCGCCGACATTCCGAGGTATTAAGTTTATAATTTTGTTCTTTGGATGCTTTTCTGATCAACATTGCATTTCGCTTGGGATGGTTGAAATATAAAAACTTCGGTTGATAGATCAGATCACGGAAATGGAATAGAAGTATACTTTTAATCTACTTTTAGTCTTTTAGTATTTATCCTTGCAAACTCTTCATCCAACACTTTGACTCATCCATTATTTGCTCTGTAAAAGTTACCACTTGTTATTATCTTCACTTCTGAACAGAAAGCTCTAGATTTTTTAGGGAAAATTTAGTGGGGAGTTGCAAAGAGCAGGAGCCAGCAATAGGCAAATCTCACAAGTTGCGGTGTGGAGTGGACGGTGGAGTGTGGAGACGTCAACCTGCGGCGAAGGAAAACAAGTTGCAGCTGAGGAACACGTTGCGATGGAGCGTATCGAAAAACACGAGCAGACCGAGCTTCGACGGAGAAACAGCAGCTGCGACGGTCTAGAGGTGGCGTTAGCGCCGGTCGTCGGAGAGTGGAGACAACAATCGCAGGGGGCATTCAGCCGCAACTTGTGTTCCTCCGCCGCAGGTTGACGTCTCCACACTCCAATGTCCACTCCACACCGTAGGTAATAAGTTTTTAACACAGCAATTCCAATTCTAGCATCTGTTTTGCAACATTGGGAATTTCTGTATCATATACAGGACAACATCTTTCTAAGCTAAATTCATGTGTTTGGTTTAAGGCTCTATAAATTAGTGGATTTAGTTAATCAAGATGTTGATGTTAGTGATGATGAAGAAGAGGAATTATTTGGGGTGGAAAAATTCTATGTCATACTATATTTTCCTATTTTTCGACTAAAATCTGGCACCATGTGCTTCATGCCCACTAGTTCCAGTAAGAAGAAGCTGAGAATAACCTTATTTGTGTCAGGAAAAAGTAAACCTCTGAGTCAACTCAATTTGTGTCTCCAGTTACTGTAAATATGAAATAAAAATATCATTGTGGCTGTGTTTGGCACAAGGAAATAAGGTGCAAGGAAATTATCTTGAGTGTTTGACAGATAGGAAAATGAAAATCAAATGATTTAGTGAGAGGTCATTTCTAAAGTATTAGCAACTTATGCCAGCATCCTTTAGAAATATGAATAACTTCATTAGTGGTGGAAAGACACCTTTTCCATCATAGAATGCTTTAGCCGAACAAAACCCACAGGTATTAAGTTAATTATAAGTCAGGTATTAAGTTATTAAGTGTAACTTTATAGATCGGAGACCCCCCTTTTGATATGTATTGAGATGGATGTGCATGCTTTTGTGGTCGGTTTTGGAAATACAAACAGCTGATTTTATTGAAGCCTTTCTGTTGTGCTGTTAGTTTGCTTGCTCATTATATACAATGAAATATTGGCACTTTTGCTAACTTGCTATAGTTTTTTTTATATATAAATATAAATATATATATAACTTATCCATTTAAAGACTATCCCAAAACAATATACCAAAACATACTGGTACCAAAATATTCCGTTCCAATACCTCAACTGGAACGGAATTCAAAACTTTGGATGGCAGAGCTCCATCTCCAGCTGCAAAAACCTAAGGGACCAAAAGGAAAGAGAGATGCATTTTAATCTGCACACCAAGCACTAGTGCTCCCTTTGGATCTCTCAGCTCTACGATCACAGCCACCAACCCTGTAATTTATCTGCTCTTCATTCTCCTTTGTTCCCCCGCTATATTTCCAATCTAAATGTTTGATATGGTTTATTTGCATAAAAAAATGTGAGCTGCATTGTATGGATGCCCAAATCAAATTTCCCCCCCCCCCCTCCCCCCTTTTTTTTTTCCCTGGAAAACTACATTATTTTGAAATATTTTTTGTATGGAAGAGGCTTGCATCAATTAAGGAGTTGTGAATGCTGGAATGACTTGCAGTTCTTTTCATAATTTATAGCCTACCCGAATGATATTGAACGACGTCGTTAAATTCAGACTAAAGTCCCTAAACCTCCAAAAGTTCCCGTTGAGTCCTACTGCCCTAAGCCCCTAACTTTCTCAAATTCTCAGACTTTCGTCACTCTCAGAAGTCATAATCTCAGTTCTACTTCTCCATCCCCATTTCGTGCGTCCGTGTTGCCTCCTACTCAAATCACCATAGGAAGTTCCTTAGTTCTCCATCCCTGATTCCCTGCTGTGGTGCTGTCCTAACTTTCTCAGTTCTCCATCCCCCATTGGTCATTGTCATCCATCGCCTCCTACTCGAATCACCATAGGAAGTTCCTTAGTTTTCCATCCCCCATTGGCCATTGTCGTAAGTCATCTCCTACTTGGATCGCCGTAGGAAGTTCCTCAGTTCTCCATCCCTGATTCCCTGCTGCTGTGCTGTCCTAACTTTCTCAGTTCTCCATCCCCCATTGGCCATTGTCATGTGTCGCCTCCTCCCTTCTCAGCCACAAACTCTGCCAATCTCTCTCTTGACCTCTTGGTATGTTATTTTCTGGATTGTTTGAGTTGTCTTGGCTTTATCTGATTTGGTGGGTTGATTATATGAGGTGTTAAGAGTTAGGGTTTATATGGTGGCTGTTGGATTTGGGAACTTTTGGGTTGGATAATTTTGTTGGATGAGACTAATAATAACCTCATTTGACTGAAATGGGTTTGCGCTTAGAGAGGAGAGGAGCACAATCTCCCCTTTCGATGATATTGGAAAAAGGGTGTTATCTCATCATTATCTTCGTCAATAAATTGCTTATAGGAAGTGGAAGACATGGTGGGATTTGCAATGACGGTGGATTTGGGAAGAAGATGGGGGAAATGAGCAAATTAACTTTCTGTTTGTGAGAGAAGCTGTGTACGTAGGTTGTGGACTTGTGTGTGTAGAGGTGCAGATAACTTGCTAAATGCGTGGAGGACTGGGTTTCTCAGGAAAATAACAAAAGAATCAACGAATAATAATGGAGTAATTAGGTAAAACACACCATCGGAATCTGGTCGGATCCGAAAACCTGCTTTTTCGGAATTGGGTTTGGGTTTGAAATATTGATATACATAATCAGCTTGGAACTGTTTGTTCGGGAGTGAACCTTTTCGGGTCGGTTGGGTGAACAGTGCTAGCTGTGGTTGACAAGGATTGCCATGATTGAAATTAGTATTTTTATTCTTTCATTCCACTGTTTATAAGAAGTGGTTTTGGATTGATTAGTAAAAAAAGAATTAGACAAAAAGCTGTTCACTTTCTTGATCTAAGGGGTATTTTATATGCGAGAATTTCTTTATAGGTTAATATGCGAGGATTGACAATGGACTAATCACAGGCTTAACCCAATTATCGTTACTCTAGAAGTTTGCTTCGAATACTTGCATCCAATTAGTTTATTCCTTGTATAGCCATATGGCCAGCTTTTAGTCTTCTTCTCACTCTTTAAGCTATGGGTGAAAAGCTAGTCCGAGTAGGTGTTGACTTTCATGCCAATGTAACTGTTGCTCTGCTTTTGCTTCCCCATATGCTTTTCATTGTTTACTCGTGCATACTCATGGAACCATAGAGATTCACCTCACTTTATACTCTCAAATTCAGATACTAAATATGAGTTGCTGGCTAGACTACCACATGTTTGACACAATGGATTCGGATTGCTTCATTGTTATGAATGTATGCTGCATAATGTTACGCAACGTTTGCTTGGGTTAAGGTGCATAGTTGTTGGCAGAAATTTTACAGCTTTCAAATGGTTCTCCTCAATGAGAAGTGGAATTTATTAGAGTGGACGGGATCGGGAGGTGGATCTCTTTTTACCTCATTTTCTGCTTGTTCGTATTCTCTTTTGAGTGGGACAAGGTGGAGAAGACAAGATGCATTGAGCCATGAAAAGGCAGTGGTTCTACCCAACACTACACCTAGAGGAGGGGTTAATAGGTGTAATCCAATTTTTATGGCCTTTTGAAAATTAGACAAACAAGCAGTTAATAAATGAATCAAATAACACAAATAATCAACACATGATTTTGATCACGAAGTGGAAACTCATTTGAAGAACATCTTCAAAATCTAAAACCACTCTGGGTGTAAGACACCACCTCAAATCCACTATAGAAATTTTAGTTTGTTACAACCAATTTAGAGACACTCACAAAACCTTTGTAGTAGCTAAACTTGGCTTGCAACACCACGAGTGACCCACTCGATCTCTACATGCATGTAGTGTCGGAACTCTGACCTTCCTATAGCTTCCCACGAGAACCTCTCAATCTCTGCATCAACGGCAGCTCCAGACTCTTCCGGCCAACAAAAATGTCCACTTCAATGGACTCAAGTAAGAGTTGATTTTGAATGTGTTGTGGTGGAGAAATGTTTATCTAAGAGAGAATCAAACAAATGGGGGAGAGTTTGCTCTAAGAAGTTCTTGGAGGCCCTTAGGGTTTTTGCTCTGATTCTCCACACCAAGAACAGAAGTTAAGCTGTTCTATTTATAGTTCCCATCAAATGAGGCGCTTCAAAACCCTACATTGTAAGAGATTTGGAACATTGGCTCGAGCGAAGTGTCGAGCGAGACAATCTGCCTAAGTTCGCTCAAGCGACATGTCGAGCGAGTATCGAGCAGTCGACTCTGCCTGAGTTCACTCAAGCTCAGTGTCGAGCGAGGGTCGAGCGACACACTCTACCTAGGTTCGCTCGAGCTCAGTGTCGAGCGAGGGTTGAGCGGTTGAATCTGCTTGAGTTCGCTCGAGCTGAGTGTCGAGAGAGGGTCGAGCGGTTGAATCTGCCTGTGTTCGCTCAAGCTATATGTCGAGTGAGGGTCGAGCGGTGCAATCTGCCCAAGTTCGCTCGAGCGTTCCGTCGAGCGAGGGTCGAGCGAAGTCACTTTCTTTGACCAATCTGCCTAAGTTCGCTCAAGCGACATGTCGAGCGAGTATCGAGCAGTCGACTCTGCCTGAGTTCACTCAAGCTCAGTGTCGAGCGAGGGTCGAGCGACACACTCTACCTAGGTTCGCTCGAGCTCAGTGTCGAGCGAGGGTTGAGCGGTTGAATCTGCCTGAGTTCGCTCGAGCTCAGTGTCGAGAGAGGGTCGAGCGGTTGAATCTGCCTGTGTTCGCTCAAGCTATATGTCGAGTGAGGGTCGAGCGGTGCAATCTGCCCAAGTTCGCTCGAGCGTTCCGTCGAGCGAGGGTCGAGCGAAGTCACTTTCTTTGACCAATCTTCAAGCCTTTCCGCAACAACACTTGTTACAACACTATTTTACACAGGTTTTCACAAGAATATGCCAATACGCTCATTTTTCCCTCAACAATCTCCTCCTTTGGCATTTCTGTGACAAAACCTCTAACCTATACATATGGCTTAATCCTAGCACACCCAACTAGATCCATATTCTTGAACATGTTGAAATATTTCTACACACGCTTAGCAAACGGTTAAACATACCCATTCACATATGCACAAAAACATATTTGCAATTCTCAAATCATAATTCATGAACAGTCATGTCAAGTATAGGTTTTAGAAAAGAAATATTTCATTAAGTAACAAATCTGAGATTGAGTTCAAGAAACATTAGTCAAACAACAGCAGCTAACAAGAGATATAATTTAACAGACATAACCAAAAGCTGTTGTTCCCAAAAAAAATGTGTTAGTACAAGTAACACTCCACACTCCCCCTGAGTTAATACTACTATACTACTCCCCCTCAACAATATCTCCCCCTTTTTGTCACAAGAGGCCAAGGGTCTCAATTATCACCATCGGCATCCTCATCATCCTCATTGAGCTGCCTCTCGATGTCGTTGAAGCGTTGAGTCACAAGTTGCTGTAGGTTATCAATTTTCACATCAAGGCTGTGAACCGTGGCGTCAAGGCGGGCTAGATACTTAAGTACCTGCTAAAGACTGGGCTCCGACGAACTGGGGGCTGAGGAGGATGGCTGAGAGCTAGATGGGGCCGAGGTAGACGGCTGAGAACTAGATGGTCGGGAGCTCGAAGGCTGAGAGGAGGGAGCGGGAGGGTGCTCAACACGGAGAGGGTATGGAGTTGTGTGAGCACGACTCAGCTGGATCGTCCTACGACCAATAGGAGCCTTAAGTGCAATTCTAGGCTCCTGAAGATGTAAAGCAACAGACTGGGAGAGAGCCAGTCGGGTGATTAGACACGGTAAGGGCAAACCAGTCCGTGTTTTGGAGGACCGATACGCCTCAATAATAACCCGACACAAAAAACTTCCTAGATCAATGGAGACACTATTGATCAAGGCATACTGCAGAAGGGTACGGTCAAGACCCACATCACTATTATGACCAGTAGGATCTAAGTTCGTAAGAACAATCCTATTGAGAATGAGGTGATTAGGAGTAAAACGAGCAGTTGAAATAGGGGTTGTCCCTTCCAAACTACTAGGTCGACCACAAAGATAACTAGCAATGACTTGTGGACTGGGAGGAGATGTCCGTGAGTAGGGAAACTTAGGATAGGACACACGATGGGCATTTAGCAGAGTCGCTATTATGCCCGGAGTTACTCGGAAAGCAACGTTCCGGAGATTTGACTTCAAACGAGTCATCAACAGACACGTCATGAATGTTGGAGTAAAACTCCCTAACCAACTCCACAGAAGGAGTGGGATGACCAGTGGTCAATGCCTGCCACTGACGAAACTCAAAAATGCGGGGAATGATAGTCTCGGTAAGCTCACCTAAGGCCACTTCATGCTCGACTATGGGAGTACGATGCGAGAAGTTCTAAGAATACAACTCCTGGGCTAAAGGCACTATGGAAGTGAGCTTGAGCAGGTGCAGGGGGTTTTGGTGAGGACGAACAGTTCGAGACAATGTCTCGGTTGTAGACAGATTCAAAGACGTTAGACAAGGCTAAGGCAATGTAAAGACGTGATGAATGCATGCATGCTGACACAACAATGCCAACCGACAGTGTAAGAGTTGGTGCATGCCCTATGCCACTCTTCATTTTTCAAAACAATGATAAATGCCTAGTCCAAAGTGTCCCATATGCATGCCAATGCCAACTCATGTGCATGATCAACATGCATGCTAATGCCAATCATTTGCAAGCCAACGCCACTTCTAAATTAAAATACCCTCAAACCCAATGCAAGCTTAGTTAAACGATGTCCCAAACCTATGATAGACATGAAATAAATGTGGGGACAATGCTATGCCAACAGACATGAAATAGATAGGGCATGCACCAAGTCCTACATTGTCGGTTGGCATTGTTGTGTCAGCATGCATGCATTCATCACGTCTTTGCATTGCCTTAGTCTTGTCTAACGTCTTTGACTATGTCTATAGCCGAAACCATGTCTCGACATGTTCGTCCTCGCCAAAACCCCCCTGCACCCACTCAAGCTCACTTCCATAGTGCCCAAGCCCAGGAATTGTATTCTCAGAACTTCTCGCATCGTACTCCCATAGTCGAGCATGAAGTGGCCTTAGGTGAGCTTACCGAGACTATCATTCTCCGCATTTTTGAGTCTCGTCAGTGGCAGGCATTGACCACTGGTCATCCCACTCCTTCTGTGGAGTTGGTTAGGGAGTTTTATTCCAACATTCATGACGTGTCTGTTGATAACTCGTTTGAAGTCAGTCTCCGGAACGTTGTTTTCCGAGTAACTCCGGACATGATAGCGACTCTGTTAAATGCCCCTCGTGTGTCCTATCCCGAGTTTCCCTACTCACGGACATCTCCTCCCAGTCCACAAGTCATTGCTAGTTGTCTTTGTGGTCGGCCTAGTAGTTGGGAAGGGACAACCCCTATTTCAACTGCTCGTTTTACTCCTGACCACCTCATTCTCAGTAGGATTGTTCTTACGAACTTAGATCCTACTGATCATAATAGTGATGTGGGTCTTGATCGTGTCCTTCTACTGTATGCCTTGATCAATGGTGTCTCCATTGATCTAGGAAGTTTTTTGTGTCGGGTTGTTATTGAGGCGTATCGGTCCTCCAAAACACGGACTGGTTTGCCCTTACCGTGTCTAATCACCCGACTGGCTCTCTCCCAGTCTGTTACTTTACATCCTCAGGAGCCTAGAATTGCACTTAAGGCTCCTATTGGTCGTAGGACGGTCCAGCTGAGTCGTGCTCACACAACTCCACACCCTCTCCGTGTTGAGCACCCTCCCGCTCCCTCCTCTCAGCCTTCGAGCTCCCGACCATCTAGTTCTCAGCCGTCTACCTCGGCCCCATCCAGCTCTCAGCCATCCTCCTTAGCCCCCGGTTCGTCGGAGCCCAGTCTTCAGCAGGTACTTGAGTATCTAGCCCGCCTTGATGCCACGGTTCACAGCCTTGATATGAAAATTGATAACCTGCAGCAACTTATGACTCAACGCTTCAACGACATCGAGAGGCAGCTCAATGAGGATGCCGATGGTAATGATTGAGACCCTTGGCCTCTTGTGACAAAAAGGGGGAGATATTGTTGAGGGGGAGTAGTATAGTAGTATTAACTCAGGGGGAGTGTGGAGTGTTACTTGTACTAACACATTTTTTTTTGAAACAACAGCTTTTGGTTATGTCTGTTAAATTATATCTCTTGTTAGCTGCTGTTGTTTGACTAATATTTCTTGAACTCAATCTCTGATTTGTTGCTTAATGAAATATTTCTTTTCTAAAACCTGTACTTGACATGACTGTTCATGAATTATGATTTGAGAATTGCAAATATGTTTTTGTGCATATGTGAATGGGTATGTTTAACCGTTTGCTAAGCGTGTGCAGAAATATTTCAACATGTACAAGAATATGGATCTAGTTGGGTGTGCTAGGATTAAGTCATATGTATAGGTTAGAGGTTTTGTCACAATAGACGCTCATCACACCTTGGGCAATGCCATAGTCACATAGCATTTGCTTCATCCACAACAATTGCGTGCAACAACTCCCTGCAGCAATGTATTCAGCCTCAGCCGTGGACATGGAAATTGAGTTTTGTTTCTTACTCATCCAGGCTACCAAATTCGTCCCAACATAGAAACACCCACCAGAGGTGCTTTTCCTATCATCTGCATTACCTGCCCAATCAGCATCTGAATAGCCTGCAAGTTTAGTGTTAGAGTCTCTAGAATACCAAATCCCATAGTTAATTGTCTCATTCACATAACAAAGTATGCGTTTGACAGCTATCAAATGTGATTCTTTTGGATTGGCTTGAAATCTAGCACACACCCCAATACTAAAGGCAATGTCTGGTCTACTTGCAGTGAGATACAACAAACTCCCAATCATGCTCCTATACAAGGATTGCTCAACATCCTTGCCTAACAGATCAGCGCTTAGCTTAACACTAGTGCTCATGGGAGTTCTAGCATGGCTCTTGCCATCTAATCCAAATTTTGTGATAAGATCTTTTGCATATTTGGATTGAGATATGAATAACCCATCATTCAACTGTTTTACTTGGAGTCCCAAGAAAATGGTTAGTTCACCTACCATGCTCATCTTAAATTCATTCTTCATCTCATCAGCAAACTTAAGAGCCAGAGTGTCAATGGAAGATCCAAAAACAATGTCATCCACATAGATTTGAGCAATTGTTATGTCTTCTCCAGCTTTTCTGATGAATAATGTCCTATCAACACTTCCTCTCAAAAACTTGTGGTTCTCCAAATAGGAAGTTAGTCTTTCATACCAAGTTCTGGGAGCCTATTTTAGGCCATAAAGAGCTTTCTTCAGCCTGTAGACATGACTAGGATATTTTGGATCCTTGAAACCCTTTGGTTGTTTAACATATACTTCTTCTTGGAGAACTCCATTCAGAAAAGCACTCTTGACATCCATTTGATAGAGTTTGAAGCACATATGACAAGCGATGCTCAGCAAAATTCGAATTGACTCAAGTCTGGCAACCGGAACGAAAGTCTCATCGAAGTCTATACCCTCCATCTGGGCATACCCTTGAGCAACCAGTCTTGCTTTATTTCGCACAATGATTCCATTCTCATCAGACTTATTCTTGAAAATCCATTTTGTGCCTACCACATTGTGACTTTCTGATCTTGGCACCAAGTACTACACATTGTTCCTCACAAATTGATTTATGTCGTCATGCATCGCATTTAACCAATTCTCGTCACTTAAGGCTTCTTCGACCCTTTTTGGCTCAATTTGTGAGATGTAACTTGAGTGAGCCAATTGATTTATCACTTTCCTTTTTAGTCTCATCCCTTTATCTATGTTTCCTATGATATTTTCTTGGGGATGATTCAACTTTACTCTTGAAGAAGGCTCCTTTTGGCTTCTTATCTTTTCATTTGATGCGGACTCCAAGTTTTCCCTTACTGCATCACTATCTTCTCTTTCAGTTCCACTTGGTAAGTGAGATGGCTCATCTTTATTCAATTTCTCTTCAGGAGCATCATTCACTACCACATTTATGGACTCTATTAGTTCTGGTGTGCAGATTGTAGTATCTATACGCACGACTGTTTCTAGAGTATCCAAGAAAAATCCCTTCATCACTTTTGGGGTCAAACTTAGCTAAGTTTTCCCTGTCTCTCAAAATGTAGCATTGGCTTCCAAACACCTTGAAGTACTTCACATTTGGTTTCTTTCCTTTCCACAGTTCATATGGTGTTTTGGAAGTGTTTGATCTCGGATAGACTCTATTCACAATATGACATGCTGTGTTCACAGCTTCTCCCCAGAAATGGGTAGGAACATTCTTACTGTGTATCATGACTCGAGCCATTTCTTTAATCACCCTGTTCTTTCTTTCGACCACTTCATTTTGCTGTGGAGTGATAGGGGCAGAAAATTCTTGACTGATGCCCTCTTCGTCACAGAAACTCTCAAGATTTGAATTGTCAAATTCTCTTCCATGATCGCTCCTAATTTTGACTATTACCTTTCCTTGCTCATTTTGAAGCTTCTTGCACAAGATTTTAATCACATTAGGAGCTTCAGCTTTCTCTCTCAGAAATTCCACCCATGAATATCTGGTGAAGTCATCCACCATTACCAGTATGTATCTCTTTCCCCCCAGGCTTTCAGTTCTAGAGGGTCCCATAAAATATATGTGCAATAACTCCAAAGGTTGTTCAGTTAGGATAGCCGTAGTTTTCTTGTGAGCTGTTCTGACTTGTTTTCCCAATTGACATGACCCACACACAGGAGTCTCCACTTTACCCAGCTCAGGCAACCCTATTACCATATCTTTCTTGGCAATCTTGGACAGATTTTTATGATTCACATGTCCAAGTCTTTGGTGCCACAGGTCTGTTGCCTCACTCTTAGCACTGTTGCAACTATATTGAAAATTAGGAGTGATGCCATAACAATTTTCAGATGTCCTCGTTCCCTGCATCATGCAGTTTCCATCATTATCTGAAACAATGCATTTTTCTTTTGAAAAGCGAACCTCAGCAATATTGTCACACATTTGACTTATGCTGAGGAGATTTGCTTTTAATCCATCAACAAACAGTACTTCCCTCAAGACGGGTAGTCCAGGTATATCAATTTTACCTTTTCCAATTATATCAGCTTTTCCACCATCTCCGAAAGTTACTGTTCCACACTTGTATTCCTCAACAGTTTTAAACAAACTTCTATCACCTGACATGTGACGTGAGCATTCACTATCAAGGTACCACACATATGTGTCTCTAGTCTTTAGAGCAATGTGTGCCACATGACATGTGTTTCTTTCTCCAGTTCTGACCCACATCTTTCTAACTTTTGGAGAACCGCCTTTTTTGGTAGTTAACAGTTGGTCTAACTTGACATTCAGCATCTCATTCTGCCTAGCTAAGGCCATGACTTGACTCCAAAGATTCAGATGCCCTCTTCTTGGTTGTCTATCTCTATTTTTCATGTGATTCTTCCTAAACTCATAGCAATTTGGTCGGATGTGGCCAGCCCTACCACAATTATGACACACATAGTTTTCTTTGCTATCTCTTTGTCTCCTAAATGAAGAGGTATACTTAGGAGCAGTTATGAGACGTTTACCCATGTTTGGAGGGTGCATACTTTTGCTTTGAGAAGGTGCATGTTCATATGCGATGTATCTTTTCAGCTTAAAACACTCCGTTACAACATGACCTGTTTTACTACAGTGATGACAAATGGGTCTTGCATTTCTAGTTTTTGGTTTCACATGAGACAGAACATCCATTTGGACATGAGATGATTTCTTGCCCTTGTCAGATGGGTTAGTCTTTCCATTCACTGCTGATTCACAAACAAACAATCTTCTTCTCTTTTTTGTGGGAGACCTTTGAGGTGGTTGCAGTTTCAGAGTTTACTGCATCATATCCTAGTCCACTCTTGTCACTAGGGGACTTTCCAAAACTTAGGATTTCATCCAACTTTTATTTCCCGTTGGAGAAGGATTTCAGCTTTTCTTTCAGCAAGGTTATCTCACTTTCATGAGTTTTTAACTCATCTTCCAGAAACACTTTCTTCATTTTAAACACTTTCTTCATTGTAATGAAGTCTATCTCTTCAATGTGCATTTTGTTGAGTTTCCTCAATTTAACACATTCCTTGTATAACTTCTCATAAACTTCATATTCAGATTCATTTCCAGACTTGCTCTCGTCATCCGACACATTTTCACTGTGTTGACTCTTGCTATCTACCGAGACAGTGAATGCCATGTAATTCAGATTTCTTTTTGGGGAAGAGTTCCCTGATGAATCACTTGACTCTGATTCACTCTCACTTAGGGATTCAATTTTTGCTCTTTCTTTTGCCTTTTTGTAGTTTGGACATTCCAGGCGAATGTGTCCAAAACTGTGGCATTCATGACACTGCACACTGGATTGACCCTTATCTCTATTTGTTCTAGTGTGCTTCTCAGAGTTTCTATTCTTGTTCCCTGAACTAGAGCCTCTGTTGTATCTTTCAAACTTTTTCTTCTCTAGGCTCTGATTCTTTTTATTTCTAGCCACAAACATTTTCCTGAATTTCTTAGCATAAAATGCTATTTCTTTGTCACTCATAGCCAAATCATCAGATGACTCATCTGACTCCTCTCTAACAGTATTGAGTGCTATGGACTTATGCTTCTTGTCCATTGGAAGATACGTTCATATGTTTGGAGGGAGCCCACCAATTCTTCAATTCTCATAGTATCCACATCTTTGCTTTCCTCAATAGCCGTAACCTTAAGACGAAATCTCTCAGGAAGAGATCTGAGAACTTTTCTCACAACTCTATTCTCAGGAATTTTATCTCCTAAATTAAAGCGAGAGTTGACGATATCATTTAGTTTGGCATAGAAAGCATCAAATGTTTCATCATCCTTCATTCTCAACTCTTCAAAACTAGTAGTCAACATTTGAAACTTAGAATTCTTTACAACCTTGGTACCTTCATAGGTAATCTCAAGAATATCCCAAGCTTCCTTGCAATTTTGACACTTTGATATCCGTTTGAATTCTTCCTGGGATACAGCCATAAAGATCGCATTAAGCCCTTTGCTATTCCAACCGCACTCACTTATTTCATCCCTAGAGTAATTTTCCACACTTTTGGGAGTTCGAACTCCGTCAACAAGAACCTCTGGTTTTGTCCAATCATTTGTTATGGAAACCCATACTCGTTCATCCACAGATTTCAAGAATGCTCTCATTCTCACTTTCCAATAAGCATAGTTGTTTCCATCAAAATATGGTGGAGATGTGAGTGATTGAGACCTATCCATTTAAACCACTACAGCAGAATCACACTCAGGAACTAAATCCTAGCGGAGTGAACCCGCTCTGATACCAATTGAAAAAGCAGTGGTTCTACCCAACACTACACCTAGAGGGGGGGTGAATAGGTGTAATCCAATTTTTATGGCCTTTTGAAAATTAGACAAACAAGCAGTTAATAAATGAATCAAATAACACAAATAATCAACACATGATTTTGATCACGAAGTGGAAACTCATTTGAAGAACATCTTCAAAATCTAAAACTACTCTGGGTGTAAGACACCACCTCAAATCCACTATAGAAATTTTAGTTTGTTACAACCAATTTAGAGACACTCACAAAACCTTTGTAGTAGCTAAACTTGGCTTGCAACACCACGAGTGACCCACTCGATCTCTACACACATGTAGTGTCGGAACTCCGACCTTCCTATAGTTTCCCACAAGAACCTCTCGATCTCTGCATCAACGGCAGCTCCAGACTCTTCTGGCCAACAAAAATGTCCACTTCAATGGACTCAAGTAAGAGTTGATTTTGAATGTGTTGTGGTAGAGAAATGTTTATCCAAGAGAGAATCAAACAAATGGGGGAGAGTTTGCTCTAAGAAGTTCTTGGAGGCCTTTAGGGTTTTTGCTCTGATTCTCCACATCAAGAACAGAAGTTAAGCTGTTCTATTTATAGTTCCCATCAAATGAGGCGCTTCAAAACCCTACATTGTAAGAGATCTGGAACATTGGCTCGAGCAAAGTGTCGAGCGAGACAATCTACCTAAGTTCGCTCGAGCGACATGTCGAGCGGTCGACTCTGCCTGAGTTCGCTCGAACTCAGTGTCGAGCGAGGGTCGAGCGACACACTCTGCCTGGGTTCGCTCGAGTTCAGTGTCGAGCGAGAGTTGAGCGGTTGAATCTGCCTGAGTTCGCTCGAGCTCAGTGTCGAGCGAGGGTCGAGCGGTTGAATCTGCTTGTGTTCGCTCGAGCTGTATGTCGAGCGAGGGTCGAGCGGTGCAATCTGCCCAAGTTCGTTCGAGCGCTCCGTCGAGCGAGGGTCGAGCGAAGTCACTTTCTTTGGCCAATCTTCAAGCCTTTCCGCAACAACACTTGTTACAACACTATTTTACACAGGTTTTCACAAGAATATGCCAATACGCTCATTTTTCCCTCAACAAGCCAGATTTAAGAGGGGGTGTTCCTAGTTAAATCATTTCTATAATTTTTGTTCCCTACAGCAGATGTGGAAACCGAAGATATTCTCTTACTTCATTGTGAGGTAGCTAGCTAGCACTTTTGGCAAGATTTTTTAGTCTTTTTGGGCTTGATCGGGTGATGCTGGTAGGTATGGGTGGTTGATAGGTTAGCGTGCTGGAAAGGGCAGGTTGGCACATCACGATATAGTTCCAATCTGTTTAATGTGATGGATATGGAGAGAAAGAAATGACCAAAGTTTCAAAGATAGCACAAGTACTTTGGAGGACCTCATGTGTTTCTTTCTCAATACACTACCATTCGATAGTTGCCCATCTATGTTTCTCTAGTTTTACTTTTCAGGATTCTCTTGATCCACTCTCTTTAATTAGGTGTATTTGATGTATATTTTCAGTTTACTGGGATAATGCCTTTTACTCATGATGAAAACTTGTCTTATGAAAAACTTTCATATAAATAAAACTTTGGAAAAAAATATAGAAAAACCATATTGATACGCCTATTATTTGGTATAAATTTCTGTCTTCTATTTCTTTTCTCTCCCTTTATTGTATGCACTTGGAAAGATGGGCATCTGGTCAATCGGAGGATTTTTAGTCTTGCAGCGTTGTGTTCTTTCTTTTTCAGGAATGGATAGATGATAGCCTTCCTTCTCTTCTGTTTACTCCGTGAGAACTATTGAATTACAAGAAACGGATGATGCTGAATCGATGTGGGGCTTTTTTTTGTCTGCTTTGGATCTGTTATTTTTTTCACTTCTTCAGTTTGCATTTTTATTCGCTGCATTATAAAATACAACTCATTTAGGTCTATTTAAGATGTTCTAGTGTTCTAGTTTACTTTATTTTGTTCGATAATATGAATAATAAACCTTTACATTTTGAGTGTTTGGGGAGGAAAGGTATAAGACTCCCTATATGTGTATAAACCTTTGCAGTTAAGACTCCCTATATGTGTATAAAACATAGCTATCTTAGAAGTACATAAATTTGTATGATGTAGAAATGTAGAAATTTCTCAGGTAACAACTGAAGTGTAGAAAGTTTGTATGATGGTATAACTTAGAAATATATAAATTTCTATAGCCTATAGGCCCCACCACTTTCATAAAACCCCATAAAATCCTATATCTAAAAATCTTCATCTTAATTTAAAAACAATTTCAAGAAAATCTTACATCAAACCACGCCCTTACAAAAGTTGTCTGTGGTTCCCTTGCCAATTTCATACCTATATAATCTCATTTCATAACCACCCCCGTCTCTTTAGGGGTTATATTATGGGATTGCAAGGTTGTGAAAGAATTTGTTTCAGGAGGCATGGATCAATTGAATTAACTTGGAGAGTGGCAGGGTGGATAGCCTTTGAATAACAAATGGAATGCAGATTTTATCCTAATGCATTGCAGAAAGGGAACCGTCACAAGAATGTGATATCAGATATGTAGAATATTGGTTATTAGGTGTTAACTATGAAGCCTTGGCTGGGAATCACTATATTTTTTAGAGTTATGTGATTGCGCTTTAGAGGAGTATGTCTGGAGTTGGTTTTCTCTTCTAGAAACAGATCCGCTTTTCAGTCATCTTTCCAATCATATGTTTGCTTCCCTTGACAGCTGAATGCAATATACCGTTGAGTAGTTTAGTTTGACCTGTTGACATGACCCTGATACAAGGACTTCTTTTCAGTCATCTTTCCGATCGTGTATCTTGCTTCTGTTGACAGCTGAATGCAATAAATATGCTGTTGAGTAGTTTGATTTGACCATTGACACGACCCTGATGTGCGGACGTCATTAGAATTTTGTTATATATTTACCATAAGAAATGTAAGAAATTTTGCATCTGTGAATGAATTTTAAGGGTATTAAACATGGGTACCTGGTGCCCTGATTGTGTGGGGTAAGAATCCCTGATCTCCAAACTCAGCAACAAGAAAAGAGTGCAATTTCTCAGTTAGCAATTGAAGTGCAGAAAATTCAGCGACTTGTTTTTGGTTAGGACTTTACTGATTGTCTGGCATCAGATCCTTTCTGTGTATGTAGTTTGACTGAATGGTGCATGCTCCTAGTTCCTTAAATGGGATTGTATCTGGTTACGTGATCATTTAAGTGCCTTGAAATGTTGGTCTGTTTCAATTTTTTTTCCTCTTTATCCGTGTCATTTTTTGATGATTGTAATTATTTCTAGTGCCTCCTTTTCATTATTGTTCTTGATTATATATTTTCATGAAGTGGTCAAGTCTAACGTTGTCTTGGTTGGGCATGTGTAGTTGTGAGCATAGAGCAATGGGCCGTAAAGCTGGTACGCTTCATATCAACCCAAAGAAATTTGGCTCTCTTCACAAGCCTTGCATGAAGGAAATGATTACATTTCTCAACTGCTTGGCTGTTAACCACAGCAGTGACGATAAGTGTGTTAGGCAGACGGAACTTTTGAGCGCTTGTATGGATTCTCAGGTGATCCAATTTTCAAGTTTATCGTATCTTCTGCCGCTTCAGTTAATAGCTGTTTGTACCATTTCTTCTTTCGCATACTTCGTATTGGTTCTTGGATATAGATTATGCTTCTTCTAGCATTGTTCTATCCAATGTGTGCTTCTAAAGCTTATGATTACATTTATTGCAGACAAGCAATAAAAGGAAGTCCTGGGGAAGTATTAATTACCACCTGCAGAGGCTTAACAGAGGAAGGAAGTAGTTTGGGGTTTTTAGAGAAGAATGTTTGACTCGGGCTCATTATTCAGGGGTTCAGAGTTGCAGACGTTTAGTAGCAGGAGAAGGAACTATTTTGTTTATTGAACCAAAGAGTGTACCATTTCTCGATTCAACTTGGATGATATTTCACCAGTGAAAACATCAAACATTTTTTAAACAAATATACTGTAGTTTATATAAATCCTCATCCAGTAGAGGTTTGCAATAATCTGTAAAATGAGTTGGACAAGAAAGGAATCTGAGCTATTTCTCTGCTCTGCCATTCGAAGCTTTGACATGTTCCTTTGATTGCAAAACTGCAATACCCGTTGTGAGAAAAGAATGCTAATGATGTGTTGGTTGATATATTTACCATTCAGATAGATCATAGGCTAAAGTGGGGTAGAATGCTACTGATGGCAACTGATGTCTGCCATAGTAAATTAGTTTGATTTCATATTCCCTTGATTGGGACCAATTTTTTCTCTTACTTAATTTTAACCTATAAGAACTATCTGCGATTAAATTCCATTTTCAAGTGGCCAGTAGTGCAAAAAAAAAAAAAAAGTGTAGTTCATAAAATACTAGTGCTATTTATTTCTCATGCAGTACCGTCGACAAAAGTCAGAGACTAAGAACAAATTAATATTATATAGGGAAAATATCTCTCTTGCTCATAATATCACAAGAGATCGAAGTCATGCTATAGTCACAAAAATAAACTCACAAACTGACGTGATTTAATATTATATATTAGATCTATTTTATAATTAAAATAGTTTTGCAATCTAATAAAGTAGTTTTACAATTTAATGTACTATATTTATAAGTTACGTCAGTTTGAATTTATTTTTGTAGAATCTTTTTGTAGTTAAAATATTTCTCATTTCATAATGAGTGAAATCTAAATGATTGTAAAGTACTCTTGGTTTAAAATTTTTGTTATCAATGACGTACAAGCAAATTTAGAGATCAATAATTAAATATTAGATATGTTGTTGGTAGCTCGATCACATGCGTTTGTTCTGAAAAGAAATCTTCATCAATATATGCTAAATGTTATAAAAGATTTGAGTATACCTTTCGATCCTATTATTACTTGAATCTAATTAAGTGGATTAACATGAACTTACTATCCACAATTGGTGTCGAATTAACAGGTTCAAGATGTACATGCAGGGAACCTCAATGCAAGCACAAGATTAATGTTGCACTATAAAAATAGGAAAAGTTTAGTTGCAATTACACTTGTACACTAATACGTATACTAATTCATTGTGATTCGTCAAAAAATAGATTTTATTGAAAATAGTACTAATTTAAACTTTAAGTATGAAAGAATCAGTATTGGTACGCAGATTAGTATGCAACTTTACTTGTATATAACAAAACTCATAAAAATAAGAAGTACTCCTTCCGAGTGGAAGGATTTGGGGAAAAAAAGGTTTAACAAGGTTTTTATAACCATTTTATGTCTTACTAAACTTATGTTAAAAATTACATAACATTGCAAGAAACACTATCGAATTATCAATCAAAGTTATTGTCCAACATAAAAATGAAGAGAGAGAGAGAGAGAGAGAGAGAGAGAGAGAGAGAGAGAGAGAGAGAGAGAGGCAGTTTTTATCATTTGATCATGTACGCCTGCTAGAAATCGAAAAACAAAAATACGTCAAGATTCTTTGGGAGCCATATATGGTCCCCTTGCTCCCCATCCTTTTACCCGACTCTAGGAATTCTAAAAGCTCCCTGATCACCACATGCAGCCAAACGAAATACGAATATACCAATAGATCTAATTCCCTTACTAATATATCTCCAAATATGAAAACATCAGTCGACGTTGTAAGGTCTATCTATATTCAAGCTTTATCAGTCGGAGCTAGCTGCGTCGACATGCATGTTGGCCAGATCTCCGGTCCATTGAATGTCTTGGATGCGCATCTATTGATGCGAAAATGATCATCATCTGATCTGATCTGATCTGATCTGGGTAAAGCTATCTTTAATTTTCTGGGTTTTGGGTCCTTGGTACAGACGTACGTACGTACGTGGCTGTAGGTAAATATAAATATATATATATAAAGCGATCCCTAGCTACCTGATGTTCGTACATAGAGAGAATCTATATATCTATATGCAATAATATTGTCAGATGCATGTGCAATTATGAACAAAAGTTTTGTTATGGGAACTATTTTCATGGGCCGATATCTAATGCGTGTGGTGTTGCCTGTGGTACGTGTACCAATATAACTTTGCAGCACTGCAGAAGTAGCTAGCATTAATATTCAAGCCTTTGATTGATCTGCAGAACTTGACCCCTGCCCTGCGCGCTGCTGGCTATGGATAAATTCATCATATATTATAACCTCTAACAACAAAATGAAGGCAATTTGGGTCCTACAATCTGTCTCATTTACCTCATATTAACATTGAATGTAGAAAGCTAGCCAGCACATCCAATCTCTTGTACGCGTTGTTCAATCATTGTACTTTTACTATTCTAGCTGTGTGTGCTTGCACGTGCCCTGTGAGGGGGGAGAGAGATAGAGGACAAATGAATGTGTTAAGGCTGCAATTTTTCTTCCTTTTCCATACGAGAGGAATAGCTTTTTTGCATGAAAATTAGCAAAATAAAGCCGGCGGTAGCTCTGTCAAAACAGATAAGATAGGCGCTAGGGGAATTAGATTCCAACACCACCAATTTCTATTATTCTTATACCCTTTCACCATTAAACAATTCTAGATCAATCATCCACGTTTAAGATAATATTCATATATAGCAGCAGCAGCAGCAGGGTTGCACGATGCATGCAAATCGGAAAGCATTAATGCACGTGGTAGTTCAAATATTACACATGATTCCAAAGTACATTTCATTAACAGTTTTCTGTTAAAGACATATACATATATATATACATGTTCTGCCCTCAAATTCTGATTAATGTTATTATCATTGGAAATTTATGTTGCGCCTCCGGCAACCCAGAAATCACACACACAATTGATAGAGACAATATTTAAGTGGTTCGGCAACCTGCCTACGTCCACTGAAGCGGAAATTCGATTTTTCAATATGTTTGTACAATTTTACAAACACTCACAACATCTCTCTATCTCTCTCAAATGGCCTCCGTTCTGGGTTTTCCCAGAACCATTTTCGCCCTCTACCCTCTGCCTGATCACTCACCGCAGTGAGGATGGTTTTCTCTTCAGAATTCATCTCCTTTTATAGGAGAACCATGGAGGGACAAGAAGCATGCAATTTCAAGTCTTCTTTCGGTGCAGATGAACTTTTGTCAATATTTGCTGCAGAATACGGTGGATGGGTAGATGGTTGGTGGCTGCAGTTGGTGCCTAATACAACCAAGAAAGAAAACGGTGCATGTGCAGCCCTTCATACTTGGGTTGATTCAACAATCACCCCCTCCACCCAAGTGTGTCATACCAGGCTGCTTGCAAACTGATTCATTCTTCAAATGAATTCACCTCTTTCTTGGAATGCTTGTCAGCCATGAGAGATCCGCTATCACATGCATCTTCAGGTACGTCTTCAAATGGATATCCAGATGCCTCTCCAAATGCATCTTCAAATGCATCAGCATCGTCTACATCCACGGAGCTTGCAAGGGATTTTCTTCAGAGGAGATTTACCAGTGCTCAATTGCACAATCTCAACTCTCTAGGATTCTTCTTTTGCTCGAGTCTATGAGTCCGCACTCATGTACACCTTGAGCAAACTGAACTTCGCTCTAGCCACATCCGAGCGAACAATCTGAGTAAACTGAGCTTCGCTCTAGGCTCATCCGAGCGAACAATCTACTTCGCTCTAGCCACATCCGAGCGAACACTTTGAGCAAACTGAGCTTCGCTCCAGGCTCATCCGAGCGAACAATCTGCTTCACTCTAGCCACATCCGAGCGAACAATCTGCTTGGTGCCTTTACAACTTTCAAACCAGGTTCCATAATCCTACAATCACACCAATCTCCAACTTGGAGACTGGTTCTCAACATGCCGAGCTCTATCTCTAGCATGATCCCTTATACAATTTTACAGCTCATGTCTTCAACTTAGAAGACTAACTAAAGTGATGCATAACTTTAGTTCATCATGTACAATGCCCTTAATCAACACATCTATATAGGGCATTGGCTGTTTATCATATGTTCACATAGATTCTACTGATCGTAACAAGTTAGAAACCAAATCTAGAAAATGTTTTTTCATCGGTTATGGTGATGAAGAATTTGGCTATCGATTTTGGGATGATAAAAATTGCAAAATCATCAGAAGTAGAAATGTGATATTTAATGAGCAGATTATGTACAAAACTAAGTCACAAGCTGAATCTGAGGAACAGCCAAAGAAACCTGAGGTTGTTGATTTTGATGTTACTCGAATCAACACTGATCAGAACGAGGATCAAGAAAATGATGATACACAGATCGAACAACGTACACCACTCACTGCTACTCGAAGATCTTCAAGGAAAATCAGGTCACCACAGCGGTTCTCACCATCTCTATACTACATCTTGCTAACAGATAGTGGTGAACCGGAAAGTTATGATGAAGCTCTACGAATTGAAGATTCGATCAAGTGGGAGAAAGCCATGCAAGATGAGATGGAGTCACTGATGTCAAATCAGACATGGGAGCTAACTAAGCTTCCAAAAGGAAAGAAGGTTTTGCACAATAAATGGGTGTACAGAATTAAAGAAGAACACAATGGTAGCAAGCGCTACAAAGCCAGAATGGTCGTGAAGGGGTTTCAACAAAAAGAAGGTGTCGACTATACAGACATTTTCTCTCCAGTTGTAAAACTGACAACGATCAGGCTAGTGTTGGCAATTGTGGCTGCAGAGAATCTACATCTTGAGCAGTTAGATGTGAAGACTGCATTCCTTCATGGTGATTTGGAGGAAGACATCTATATGCACCAGCCACAAGGATTCTCAGTGAAGGGAAAAGAGAATCTAGTTTGCAAACTGAAGAAGAGCTTGTATGGCCTAAAACAAGCTCCACGACAATGGTACCGGAAGTTTGACAACTTCATGTGCAGTAATGGATTTACAAGACTGCAGGCCGGCCATTGTTGCTATATGAAGAACTTTGACAACTCTTATATTATCCTACTGTTATATGTGGATGATATGCTCGTTGCAGGGTCAAGCATCGAGGAAATCAATGAACTAAAGAAGCAGTTGTCAAAGCGGTTTGAGATGAAGGATTTGGGTGCTGCAAAACAAATCCTTGGTATGAGAATTATTAGAGACAGGTCTAATGATACTCTCAAGCTTTCGCAGGAGGAGTATGTAAAGAAGGTGCTTAGAAGGTTTAACATGGACAAGGCGAAACCAGTAAGCACACCCTTAGCTAGTCACTTTCGACTAACTAAGGATCAGTCGCCAAAGACGAAGGAAGAGCAAGAATGCATGAACATAATACCCTATGCATCTGCTATTGTAGTCTTATGTACGCCATGGTCTGTACAAGGCCAGATATTGCACAAGCAGTGGGAGCTGTGAGCAGGTACATGAGTAATCCAGGAAAGCAGCATTGGGAAGCAGTCAAGTGGATTTTAAGATATCTACAAGGTTCTTCAGATACGTCACTATGCTTTACAAAAGCAGGTTTAAAACTACAGGGATATGTAGATGCTGATTTAGCAAGTGACGTTGACAGTAGAAAAAGTACTACTGGATTTGTGTATACGCTGGGTGGTACAGCTGTATCGTGGGCTTCTAAGTTACAGAAGATTGTTGCTCTCTCAACTACAGAAGCGGAATACGTTGCTATAACTGAAGCAGGGAAGGAAATGGTTTGGTTGCAGTCATTCTTGGAGGAATTAGGAAAGAAGAATGAAAAAGGCATTCTGCACAGTGATAGTCAGAGTGCTATTTTTCTTGCAAAGAATCCAGCCTTTCATTCCAGAACAAAACACATACAGTTGCGATATCATTTTATCCGATCTCTTCTCGATAGTGGACAGCTGATACTTGAGAAGATTCGAGGAGCAGAAAACCCAGCAGACATGTTTACAAAAGTAGTTACTGCTGACAAACTGAAGCTGTGTATAGCTTCAGTTGGACTTCGTACTTAAAGGCATGACTTGAAGTTGCTGTGATAGTTGCTATGAAGATATGTAGACTCATTTGTCTCCAAGTGGGAGATTGTTGCAGGTGGAGACAAAAACAGTGAACAGTGCACCGAAAAATACCGAATGCACCGTTGCACCGTATGCTCCTTTGTATTATTAGGCACCTCCCCACCTCCCCCTTGAATCATGCAGCAAATTGCTGCATCGTACTGATATGCTCTCCTATAAATAGGAGAGCTTAAGTGAGCATCAGAGAGTGCAGCAGAGAAGTGTAGAGAAGAAAGAAGAGAGTGTGTGCTGCGTGTGTGCAGACAGTGTAGAGAGTGGGTGAGAGAGAGTTTTCTGTAAAAATCGTTTTATAGTGAAATTACAGCAGCTGTGGACGTAGGCAATTGCCAAACCACGTTAAATTTCGTCCCTCCTTTATTTAGAATCGTCTCTGTGTCAGAACAGCTCCCAACAATTTATCTGTAAAGCTGAAATTAATATTAATTGCTGATCTCGATCTCAATTAGCTCGATCATTTATTTGATAATGGATATATTAGTGGCCGGGAAGCATTTGACCATTTAATTAGAAGGTACTAAGGTGACAAGATTTGAAATATTCCATCAATTAGAATAATGATTAAGATTCTTAAAAATAAAAAAAATAAAAAAAAAAAAAGTCCTCTGTTGATTAAATTCTAGATGCTGATCATGATTCAACCCTTTAAATACTGATATTCTTACGTACGAAATTGATATGGGTTATAACCAAAAAAACCCTTGAGAAGGATGATGATCATGTGCCTGAATTTTTTAGAGAATATACCATCATGACCATTGTTAATACTTTAATTAATTCCTTGGATAATACGGAAAGATATTATGCCAACTTGATGTACTCGAATAAAGCAATTAGCCGCACGTTTGCCTCCATTCAAAATTCTAGAAAGGAAAAGCTAGCCAGACGTTCGTGTGTGAAGCTTTAAATTAACCAAATCATACATACATACATACATACATACATACATATATGCATTCTTCTCATGGTAAATGATTTATACTGTTTTAGAATGAGCAAGTCTAGTGTGCAGTTTTTTTTTTTTTTTTTAAGTTAAGATTCACATGAAAAAAATAATAATAATAATAACTACTTTTTAATTATTAGTGCATGTCACTTGTTTTCAAATGTAGTACTTCAAAGGAAATATCATGTGAGACATCCACACTTGAGATTATATTTAACATCACTCACTTATTTTATATATATAGCCAAGTGATCATAATTTAACAATTATCAGAATCTGTACGTGAATATATATATATATATATACACGAAGAAAGGCTAGATCATGATAATGGGAGACGTGATGTGCATGCTTTTCCACCGTCCAGATCGAACGGCATATATTCCGTAGGCTATTTTTCAGGAAAGTGCTTTTGTCTAAGTAGGACCCACAAGTGGACTACGTGGCAGTGGGAATTCCAGACCACGAGCATCTGATAACAGAGATTGATTTTGAAATGTCCTCACCACTGCTACGTCAGATGACTTTAGGGCACAATGCCTGCTTTCTTTTTGCATGAAACGTCAGGCCGTCGGACGAGAGTCTTCTCTCGTGTCCTATAGACCCACCCATATCAAGGAACTGTTCTAGGGATCTTGGAATCTTTTTGAACAATTATTATTAGAGAAATTCAAGACTGCTCCAAGATTTTGGAGATCGAGACATATATCCGAGAGATAACATTTAATGAATTATAATTATAGAGTTTATATGTATAAAAATTATATATATAGTTACTTTTACGTATTCTTTTGCACATTTCACTAATGTCATATTGGTTGTGTATTAAAAAAATTGATTTAGTCAATCATATCAATAGAATGTATAAAAAATACATAAAAATAACTATATATAATATTACTCTTTATATGTATCATACGTAGCTAGGTCTTGGGTTTTCATAAGCATTATATATATGGAATTTGTGTCCAACATAAATATAGATAATTACGGATTGTTTATATATATATTAGTCTACGTACAACACTAGATCATCTAGGTTAATATTATTATAATAAATATGTACGTATGTATTTTTTGAGTTAATATGTAAAGGTTCTAATAAAATCTTTTTATTGCAAATGATTTAATTTGTCATCATGTACTAATTATATCAAATTGAAAAATAGGTTCCAAATGCATAAATGAATGCAAACTATATGTTGTTTCAAATTATGTGATTAGAAAAAAAAAATGAAGACTTCCAAATTCCATGATAAAGTATATATATGTGTATATGTGCGCGCCTGAGTGCATGTGCACATATACATCCCTAAAAGATATGTCACTAGCAAGCAAGCTGATTAATTACTTGCGATTCCTTGCTAGCAAGGACCGACATGCATAATTAACAAAATTAAGCCGGATCATCGATTACAAATTTATTATCTTGTGAATAGCTTTGCATTTGTACGTTACAGTTCACAAATTAAGTTTTTTGTGTTTGTTTGTTTTTTTCTCCCTCCTTTTAAAGCTGTTGGGTCGTTTGTGATATGATCTAAGAACATATATCACGAGTTTTAATTAGATACCATAGTGACTCCGTTAAGACACATTTAATATTTTTGTACGACTTTGATACTATATATATAATTTCATTAATGTTAATTCTTCTGACAATTATAATTGTATTTGCACATGATGTTCAACTCTCAAGATTTTTTAAGTTTCTAATTGGGCGTATGAATTATGATTGAGAATTACTTGATTATATTAATATAAGTGCCAAGTCCTGCATTCATTTTTAATAATGTATTGTTTTATAAGTACATTATAAATTAGTATAGATATTATATCATTATGTATGATGTATCTATCCCTTTGTTTGGATAAATATTATAGCAAACATGCGCGCGCGCACACATATATATATATATAAATGCGTAGTACCGATCATTGGTCATGACGGGAAAAGGAAATTAACCTGCCGACGTTAACGTTACAGTACTAGTACACGATCATCAACTGGTGTGCTAGCTATAGGGTCATCAATTCTTTTTTCTTGAGGCGCAAATTCAATTCTTCACAGTTGCGTGGCTGTCTTTTCATTAATTTGCTTCCTTGTTGATGTCCAAAGTAACAAAGATATACAAAGATCAGAAACTTTTGATTTACAAGAAAATCATAAAAATATATATTTATAGCATATAATGTTTTTTTATTGACACCAGTCGTGTTTAGAGCAGTGTCCTGATTAATCTTGAGAATGCATAGACCTTCGGAAAAGAGTTTTCTGTAAATGCACATTGGATGATTTAAAATGAAAATCTTCAAGTCCAATGACCCTTAGAGATTATTTAAACCTTAGACTTAGTGGGAGCATATATACCCCTAAGCCCAAATCCTTTACCCAACTTTGAGCCAAACCCTAATAATTAAACTTGGTATGCTTTATGTCTTTCATAAAGTTTGTGAATAAAGAAGTAGATGCCTTATTGACGAAGATAAATATATACTACTTCATGCATGGTGATGATCATCGTGTACGGTACGTGTTTTGCTTCATTTTATTGGATAATCATCATAATGATGATGATCAGTGCAGCCCATGCAGCGGCCACTAAAGGAATTCATGGTTTTCTACCAACTCAATTTGGAGGCCGTCTCTATCCATAAAAGGGGTTTGATCAAGAGAAAAAGAGTACGTAACAAAAGATTGCATGCATGTGGACCGGAACAAATTAAAAAAAAGAAAGAAAAAATATTATTACAAGCAGCATGTTGATGATATTTTCAAATTTCTAAAGCATATATATGATCATCGATTTAGTCATATTAAGGACGCCAAAAGGCAAAGTACTGTACAAGATTTTGGGAGTTAAAAAGTTGACAAGGATAGATAAATTAATTACTTAGAGCGCATGAATGCATGCATTCATTCATAATTTGCTATTATATTATAAATATTATTTTTTGTACAAGTGTTGCATGCATGATCATTGCAGTACTACAGCCAGTATCAAAGTTTTAAATACCATACTGGAGACCGTACCGGTCAAAACACTGGAACAAAATATTTCATTACCAGTCTCGTTTCGTATACTATTTCGGAATAGTCGATATATGAATAAATTATATATAAATACAAATATATAAATTATAAATAGTCTGATCTGAATTCGGATTAAAAAATGAGCTTGTAGTTTGAAAAAATGAAAAAAAAAATTAAAAGCCAAAATACTGTCTGGTATAGGCCGAAATATAGGCCGATACAGGCCAAAATATCGGCCAATATTTAGGGCAGTACGAAACATGTGTAATACTTGTACCAGACTAGTGGCCAGTGCAGAATATATCGACCAGTACAATACGGTATTTAAAACATTGGCTAGCATGCATGAAATACTAGTTGCTCATTTTAAGAAGCAAAACTCTCATTAAATTTCATATATATCTTTGGTGGGGAAGAAGACTTGGATGTAAGTATTTATAATTAAGAATTTCTTGTTTAGTTCATAGATTAAAATTTGAATTGAAATTTGCACAAGATTTTAGGATTTTCAAAATCTTAGACTCGTTTAAATCTTAAGTCAAATCCAAATCTAAATTCTTCATCCAAACGTAGCCTAAAGAAAAAGAAGAAATATTTTGTGAAAAGAGAAAATCTTTGCTTAATTTAGAGATATATATACATACCAAAGATAGCTATAAAGGTTCTAATGATCGATCTTGTATTAAAAACGGAAGATGCATGCATTAATTGGTGCCTAGCTAATTATCATAGGACAAGCTATATAGTGCATGCTGACAGCATTGAGCCTAGGATGCTTAAATTGACATAAACCCGGCCAATTTGGCTTTTCATGTAATATGAGTTGATCTACTATATATTACTCTATGTTTAATAAAAGTGAAAGGTAGGCTAATTGACCAAGGCAAATAACTTTTAGAGCTAGCTAGGCTACCACGTCCTTCTTGCATATTATCCATATATATATATATATATATATATATATAAATGCGTGTGTCCGTGATGATATATCCATATATATATATATATATATATATATATATATATATATATGTAATTAGTATATTTTTGTAATCTAATTTGGTATATAATAATAAAACCTACGAATACATGCCGTTTCAATTTATAAAACTTATTAATTAATATTATGTCGGTGTAATTAATATTGCTTATATATATATATATATGCGATATGTATGGTTACTCGGTTCCACGTCAATAAATATATATATATATATATAGTTAGCATTATATAAGTAATTTCAATATCTAAGAAATGTATTAAGATCTTCAATTCGATCTAAAATATAATTTGTAGGCTATTACGCACCTTTTTAACAGATATAAAAGACCTGAATAGTAAGAGTTCTTTGTTAAACATTGAGCATCGATCTCCTTTTAGATAGCAATATTGCACCTTCTAGTACCTTAAATGGCAATAATATCATACACTCATGTTAACTATATTAATATTTAATAGAGCCATCTTGAACGTACGAGTACTACCTCTCAGAACTCTGATCCAGTTTATCGTACACAGATAAATTAAAAGTTATATACATATATATATATATGATTAATATATATATACATGGTTTATCTAGTGCTGATGTTTCTATTAATGTAAGCTCTATAGAAAGATTCATCTTGTTCCAATGCATGTTCCTTCTTTTTTTCTGTGTACTGGTCCCCGTTTAGGTGTTTTTTATTACGTGATATAGTCGCTGGTAATGCTTTAAACTCTCTCTCTCTCTCTCTCTCTCTCTCTCTCTCTCTCTCTCTCTCTCTCTCTCTCTCTCTCTCTCTCTCTCTCTCTCTCTCTCAATCACACACGCGCATGGGGAGCCACTGATCTCTTTTTGCGCACTAAATCGTAGTCCCAGCATCCAAAGAAGCTTGTAGGCGAAGAAACTTCGTCCACTAAAACCCTAAAAATATAATAAAACAAAAAGAGATGAGAATTATGAGAGAATAAGAGCAAAGTAAACAAAAGCCTCTGATCTTAGCTTTCCTCCTCCTCCTCTTTAATTCTCCTTTTCCTTTCGTTCTTGGCTCTGGTATTCCCTTAGTGTGATTCTCCACCATATTTCCAAAAGACCCATCAAACTTTAATAAAGAAAAAGGATCAAAAACCATGGTTTTCTCGTCTGTTCCACTCTATTTAGATCCTCACAATTGGCAGCAGGTAATGTTTTCTTCAAATTATTTCATCCACATCTTCTAATGAACCCCCCCCCCCCCCCCCCCCCCCCAAAAAAAGCAGATTAAAAAGATAATTATTCCTATTCTCTACTGATATCTTCTTGAATATACCATCTATTTGTTTCTTTATGGTCTCGATTACATGGGTTGATTATTTTGCAGCAACCTAATCATCAGCAAGGAATCGACACTACTCAAAATCCGCAGCTTCTTCCACCAGTAGCACTGCCCTCGCCAGCCGGCCATCATGCCGGCGGTGATGCTGTCTCGATCAGGCCTGGTTCGATGGCTGATCAAGCCAGGTTAGCAAAGATACCACAGCCAGATCAAACAGCTCCCAAGTGTCCCCGCTGTGAATCCACCAATACCAAGTTTTGCTACTTCAATAATTACAGCCGTTCTCAGCCCCGTCACTTCTGCAAGACATGTCGGCGTTACTGGACCAGAGGGGGTGCCCTTAGGAATGTTCCAGTGGGTGGGGGTTGCCGTAGAAACAAGAAAAACAAAAGCAATCGCAGCACTAAGTCTCCGGCTGCCGCTGAGAAACAAACGGGTCCCAACTCTAGCAGTGCAATTCCTTCATCTGCCTGTGCCCCAGATCAGATAATTGGCCATGTTTCGCAGCAATCACCTCATCAATTACCCTTTCTAACCTCTTTACAGAATCTTACCCGCTATGGTATGGGAAATATTGGCTTAAACTTCAGTGGCATCCAGGCACAGAATGATTTGGGGTATCAGATCGGAAGCAGTTCAGGTGCAAGCAACACGATTTTATCTAGTACAGGAGGAGTGGATCAGTGGCGTTTGCAACAATTCCCTTTCATGGGTGGCTTTGAATCACAGACAGGTCTATACTCAATTCAAAGTGAAGGTGTCGAATCACCATCTCCTTTAGCTGGTGATACTGAGCTAAGGACTATGACGTCAAGTTCTAGGGTTTCTCAGCTTCCTACAGTGATGAAAATGGAAGAAAGGCATGGGCAGAATTTATCTGCAGGTCTCAACTGGGGAGGAAATGCATGGACAGATTTATCAGGTCTTCACTCTTCCTCCACCAGCCATCTGCTGTAATTCTGATATTCCTGGATCTTGATCATAAGCTCATCTCGAAGCTAAAGTCTTAATCCAGAATTTAGATTGAACTGCAAGCTCCAAACTGTAATATTATATATGTATGACGACAGATCGAGATGACTAAGGCTCTGAGAAAACTTGAAATTCTCATGCTGCGTGATCATCCTGGAAAGAACCCAAGAAAATACTCGAATTGATCGTTTTCTTGTACTTTTTAAATATGTGAGCTTTTGTATTGTATGGTGATCTTGTTTGTAGAACTAATATTGTGTGTGTAAGTTGCTGGGGTTTGTCATAAGTAAGAATATCATCAGCTTTTTTCTATACATGGTAACTTATTTCCTGGTTCTATTTCTGCATGCAAAACCATCAGCTAGCTAGCTAGCTAGCACCAGGTGCATGTGCCAGAGTGAGAAACCGCAAGAGTACGTACATATATTTCCAGAAGTTTGTGCAAGAAATAAGTACTTCACTACCTATACGACAAGTAATGATGGATCCAACTACGATCAAGAAGTCGCGTGTAGGGAATATCAGCCGGCCAGCTTATTAATTAGATTTTTTTGCTTGATATTGCATATCTATAATGTATAAGTTGACCATTTCTGAAATATTGAACATTGTCTATGGAAAATTAATTCCTTAATTTCATGCAAACGTACGGCCTATAGGGAAAGTCGAAGTGGTACTTTATATGCACTGTGCTAGACCATGCGCGCCTACCTGATGATCTGATCCTGTCATCTTGATCTTCACTACTACTTGAAGAAGACGTTAAAGTCGAGTTGGAGCTGCTTCGATTTGATACATTATTGTCTGTCAGTCTCGGCACTTCGATCGTAATGTTGATTACACTGATCTAGTTTCTCACTCACTCTCTCGAGTTCGGTCTGTAAAATAGAGGACTTGGAGTGCTGTCCTCTATTATATGTTAGAGTCAAACATTAATCCAATTCTTAAAAAAGACAACGAGTATTCAACATTAACTTTTATGTGTCCAAATAATCTGAAGAACATTCCTTGTATTCACGGCCTCACTTTAAATTAAAGCATTCAAGCAGAACATGAAAAAATTAAACATAGAGATTAATTTGTATTCTGAAGAACATGCATTCGCGTTCCCGCCTATCAATATCTTAAAAATAATTTATATGTAAATGACGGAGATTTACAAACAAAAACAATATCATTTTAAATAAATATCTTCATTTTAAAATATAATTATAAAAATAATTTAAAAAGAGTTGCGCTTATTACTCTGTATTGAGAGTAACATCTTCGAACAAACCATAACAGTAGTGCTGATCTTAATGATGGTGTAATAATATCGGACCAGAAAAAGGAAGATTTTGTAATTATAATAAGATAAAGAATGAAAAGATCGATGGGACGTACTTATTCGTTGGGTGCGAGAATGAATGCAGATGGTGAACGGATGAAGGGCAACAGTTTAAGAAAACGCCAAAAATTTCACTCAAAACCATGAACTGCCATTTTCAACGAAGCAAACGATACAACTGTCTCGAATTCGTCTGAACAATATTAAAATATAATATATATATATATATTATATTGTAGCTAGATAGATCAAGTAATTGGCCATTTATTTCGATTAATTTGTTGGTTTATAAATATATGTATTAAGTAGTGAATTGTGGTGTTGTTTCTATGCAATAAAATGGGTACTCTCATCAGAAATGTCGAAACTTTATGGTCAAAATAAATATAAGACGCCTTTAGGGAAAGGTTCATGATTTTGATGCATGCATGCAGGTATTACTCCTGATGATCTGCCTCCCATGCCCTTCAAATTCGATCTAGAAATTAACCAGTGTAATTCTTACCAACTAATTATTATATATGAACGTTAGGATTCAAATCGAACTGGATTAGTACTTGGCAGTCATATAACAAAAAGAAAAGGAATCAATGCATCGATTTGCTTTTGCAAGGACCTAGGCCAGTTGCCCGGGAAGAATGAATAAAGCAATACAAAGATTCCAAACAGTGTCCATCCACACACAGAAAAGCTCTCTCTCTCTCATCAAAGTCCGTACGGAAGGTGTATATATATAGTAATGTTATATATCATATCATTATTATATTTGCATCTCAATGTAATGCATTTATCACAATTTAATGATATGAAAATATATAATAAATGATCATATGATGATGATAAATATATCAAATCTTATTTAATAGAATGTAATTAAGATAATAATATAATATATAAAATCTTTCATATATATATATATATATAATATATATAGGCAGCAAAAACAGTCTGTAATTCCGAACAAATGGTGGTGAAATAGTTTGGTAAAGAAATAGAAAGGAAAGAAATAATGAGGACCGTCCTGTTTCTGCTTTTCTACGGAGAATATCTATGGATCGAAGAAGGGCTCGGAAATTCATGCTTCATTTACGTTTCATGTTGGCGACCACATGGATAGTCGTGAAATGTTCTGTCTGTTAGGAGTCTGCCTTCTTTTCTTTTCTTTTTTCCCTTCCCTCTCCTCTCCTCTCCTCTCTCTGTGTGTAACGAATCTGTTGAACAATAATGTTTAATTATAGGGTCCATATATTGGCCAACCTGCGCCCTTGATGTTTTCACGAAAAAGGAGGGCCCGAATTTGCATTTTCTGTCTTTCTTAATTCATTTTCTCCTCTTCTCTTCGTCGTTGTCGTCTTCTTTCTTCTTCTACTTTGTCTTCTTCTTCTTCTCGATCTTCATATTGCTTTTTCTTTTTCGCAATCAACTTTCAGGGAAGACCTGATCTAGAACGACCAATCAAATTAATATGTACAACAACACATCATGACCTTCTTTGGTCACCCACAAGTACACGATCCTGCATTTTAAATTCACCCCATTATTATTTGTGAACATAGCAAATTACACTTCCCAATATATGATCAAGTACCTAACACGAGAAGGGATATACCCCACCTTTCGACTTTCCACCTTATATATATATATATATATATATATATATATATATATATGTCAGGAGCCGCGTACAAAGTACGTATATCAAGTTAGATTAAACAGATTTTTTATATAAATAATATATATAATTTTTTTTAAAAAAAAACTTGATTAATGAATAATTTAATGCATAGAGATAAAAAAAATATTTTAACAAATATTTTTAGATAATGATAAGTCGGTAAGCATAATAATTATATATTTAGATATATTATAAAACAAAAAGATTAGTTCAAAATTAAAATAAAGATACATTAGAATAGCATAGAAAAATAAATATAGCAGCATTACCACCACAATAAATAATACCATCACACTCAAAGAACGCATAAGATTTGAGATTCTTTTAGGATGTTAGATAATAAATCCAAATCATGTATTTTGATATAATTTTTTTTTTAATCTCGACATATTTGAATAGATCTTATTTAGATCTAAGTGTTTTTCTTTGTGATTTTTTTTTTCGTTTTCTACTTGTTATTCTTTATTGCCTTTTTTTTTTCCTACAAATCTAAACATTTATACTGTATTTTAGGAAAACGTGTAAGAGTGTGGGTTTGAGGGAGGTATGTAGAGAAGCAGACATCGTCACATTGGAGAGTGTGAGAGAGGTTTGAGATGAGAGAAGAGAGAGGCAGAAAAAGATAATTGTATCCTTAAAATAAGAAAGTAACGAGCTTAATAGAAAACAAGAAAAGTTAACGGAAAAATAAGAAAATTTACTGTAACAGTTAGATAGTCACTTATTATAATAGAATAGATATATATATATATCAAATTGAAGAATTTAATTGCGCTAAAACCTTAGTTCCTTTAATTAGCACCGATTGAAGTTTTTTGTTGAAATTATCGTTAATTATAATAGAGAGATGCTGAGTACTGCACAAAGATCAATAACCTTAAAAAAAAAGTTTAAATTAATTGTAATTTGATATAATATGTCAAATTGTGAATTTTTTTTTTAAATTAAGATGGTATCTATGATATATCAATATTTTTTAAGAAAATATGATAGTATTTTAATTTTATTGATAGCTCTCACTTGTGGCAAAAGAATATATACCTTATAGAGAAAGTTTGAGGATTACATTCAGAATCTCAAAACCAAACTCCTAAAAACTACGTGGAAATTATCAAAAACAATAAAATGTTCACAAATAGCTAGGAATCTATAAAAGGAAGAAATAATTCATGCCTGAGGTTAGGAATATCTACACGATCCAAGCAACAAGACCAACCATATGTTTAGAAAGTTGTAAGAGGGAATAGAAACTTACTATATTACCATGCGCACCAAATGAGGCAAGACTATCAACTAAAGCATTTGCCCTCCCTAGCTCCCTATAAACATGTTGGATTCTAAAAAATAAATACTTTTTAAGTTGCAAAAATATCATCCCAAATATCAAAAGAATGCCAAGGGGATTGAGAATTGGAATTAAACCAATTAACCACCAGCTGAGGACCAGATTAAGCCAATCTTTAAAGCTAAAAGCTCAGCAAAAGTGTTAGTAATAGTGCCCAAAAAGCAGAAAACCCTGCAATAACAGATCCATTAGAGGCCCTTGATATGCTCCCATAGCCAACAGGATCAGGGTTACCTTTAGAAGCAACATCAATGTTGAGCTTGAGAGTTCCCACAGGGGAGAGATCCAGTACTTCTCAAGAAAAGACTTCTTAGTCCTAATTTTGGTACTTGAAATATAAAGAGACTCGGGGATCGAAGCATTGGAATAAGACAATAAAGACTTAGGCTTAGGCTTAAGCAAGGGGCTGAGATCATGCAGCCATTTGTTGATCTTGTAAATGATAGTACTAACAGTAGTGTGGCTATCTTCAAATTTAGCCTCATTCCTTGTTAACCAAACCTCTCAAAGAATATGATATATCAATAAATTACGTCAAATTGTAGAGTAATGTTTTATAACTCTCGTTATCAACCAAGCATTTATCAAGTGCCTAAATCAAGGGATATTATCTGCATAATATTAAGGTCCACGAATAGCTTTTTTCTGTAGCAATGATCTATAAGTTATCATGACTGGATATATTTGGATGGTAAGATAAGAAATTTTGGTTTTAGATGAAAGTTTAAAATATTATTTTTTAATTTTATTATTGTTTTGAAATTTAAAAATATTGAATTGAGATTTGAAAAAGTTAAATTATTTATTATATTTTATGTAAAAATTAAAAAAAATTATGATATTAAAATAAAATAAGATAAAAATTTTATATTTCATCCCACTTATATCAAACCTGCCCTAATCTGCGCACAATCCATTTAACTAAGATATGTGGATGGCAAGAGACAAAAGGGCCAGAAAACGACGCCCAATCTGGCAAATCATGGCTATTCCGTATAATTTAAAAGCAAACCCATGAATTTTTTAGTTCTATTTTGTCATATAACAATTAACAACTGGAGAATGCCCTAGCTAGAACCTTAAAATTAGGAGTGGCAAATCATATCTTTTGATCATGTTTGTATTGTATCAAGTCATGAATATTTGAATTATATAGGTCAATTTGAACCTAACCCGTTAAGCTAAACATGCCAAATTTTCAAACTCTAATCCAACTCATTTAGATAACGGGTCGTGTCATGTCACCTGTTTTGACCTATTTAATAATTAATTAGAAATAAATCAACATGGCACAACTTTTTTAAACCCTTTTCATATATATTAGTTTAACTAAAATGCATAACTCATTTGACCTTATTAATATAATTTTACATAAAAATTAATATATATATATATGTTGTGATTAAATCCGAATATACAATATAATCTCAAGGATCCCCAATACAGAAATCCAATTCAGTTTTTCAATATGACAATATATATATATATATATATATATATATATATATATATATATATATATATATATATATATATATATATATATATATATATATATATATACAGATTCAAAACAGAAACTAAATCAAGAATCTTAATATGATAAGATATTGATCAAAACCGAAACTCAGTTGAGATTTACAGATGATAAGGTAATAAGAACAAGATAACAAGATGACAAGATAAGCAAATAAATCTGTAAATAAACAAGAAAATATGCACGAAAATAAGAAAGAAGAAGATACAAATAGAGATTACGTGGTTCGGCCCTAATGGCCTACATCCACGGCAGGAACAGCCTCAGAGATCATTCTTTATTGATGAATCTGTAAAGCCAAAGTTTCAGAGTACAAGATGAACCAATGTCAAGCCAAGAAAAGCCACAAGATTGGCTTTTCTTCTTCCTCGACAAAACCCTAACTCTCCCTTTCAGATTCACTCCCAAAAACACCCTGACGGCCACAATACACAAAGCCCTCTCTCTCTCGGTTAACCCTAACACAAACAAGTAGGTATTTATATGAAGCATAGATTACATCCAAACTTAATCGGATGGCTCTTCTTCCCTTCCTCATTTACTTGATACGGCACCGTATAGAAACATGTGCTCTGCACGTGTTTGCATCACTTCAATTTAAACATAAGTGTTGCTGCTTCAAAGCCACCGAGAACACTTTAATTTCTGCATGGATCAGTTAGTAACAGAGTGAAATATAAAAGATTGACACAAATATCACAATTCTCCACCTTGACAATATTTTATTCACCACACCTATCCTATTCTCATCTTGGCTGTTCCTGCTATGTCCCTCTACTAAGTGACCCCAACAGATTGCATATTAATTAAGTTCAGACAGTGTCTGAACTTTGCTAGTGGCAGGGACTTGGTCATCATATCTGAGGGATTTTCCTCTGTTGGAATTTTCTCCACTCCAACTTCCCTAGACTCAATTACATCCCTTACAAAATGAAGCCTAACATCTATATGCTTAGACCTTTCATGAAATACTTGGTTTTTAGCCAAGTGTATAGAGCTTTGATTATCACAATGTACAGTTATATTTCCTTTGAAAATGCCCAATTCATGTGATATCCCATTCAACCATATAGCTTCTTTTATAGCTTCTGTCAAAGCTATATACTCAGCCTCTGTTGTAGACAAGGCTACAACAGATTGCAAATTAGACTTCCAACTAATAGCCCCCCCAAAAGCAGTAAAAATATATCCTGTTAAAGATTTTCTAGTATCCACACTACCAGTATAATCAGCATCTACAAACCCTTCCAATTCACACCCTTCTTTAACATTATTCCCATATTTCAAGCCCAAAACAGTAGTTCCTGAAATGTATCTTAATAGCCACTTAATAGCCTGCCAGTGTGCCTTACCAGGGTTACTCATAAACCTACTAACAACACTGACAGCATAGGTAAGATCAGGTCTTGTACAGACCATTGCATACATTACACTTCCTACCATACTAGCATAAGGTATTTGGTGCATAAACTCCATTTCAGATTCAGTTTGAGGGGCTTGAGTAGTGGACAACTTGAAATGTTGACCTAGAGGTGTGCTTACAGGTTTAACTTGGTCCATACCAAATCTTTTAAGAATTTTAGATAGATAATTTCTTTGAGATAGAAACAGACATCTCTCTGGTCTATTTCTTATAATATCCATTCCTAAAATTCTACTAACTGGTCCTAGTTCCTTCATATCAAACTCAGATTTTAACATGAACTTAGACTGTTTAATCAAATCAGGATCTTTACATACTACCAACATATCATCTACATACAGCAACAAATATATTAATATTCCATTAACATCCGTATAATAAACACAGCTGTCATAACAGCTTCTTTTAAAATCATTTTCAAGCATGTAAGTATCACATCTCTTATACCATTGTCTAGGTGATTGTTTTAAGCCATATAGAGATTTTTTAAGCAAACACACTTGATCAGAGTTAATATCTTTTGTAAACCCCTCAGGGGGTTGCATGTAAATTACCACTTCCAATTCTCCATGTAAAAAAGTAGTTTTTACATCCAATTGTTCTAAGTGCAAATCATTATATGCTATAAAGGATAAAAGCAATCTAATGGAACTATGTTTAACCACAGGAGAGAATATCTCATTAAAATCTATTCCCTCTCTTTGAGTGAAACCTTTAGCCACTAACCTTGCTTTAAACCTAGTCCCTTCTACCCCTAGTATGCCTTCTTTCCTTTTAAAGATCCACTTGGATCCAACCAACTTAACCCCAACAGGCTTTGTAACTAAATCCCAAGTTTTATTTTTATTTAAAGACTCCATTTCTTCTTACATAGCAAGTATCCACTTAGTGGCATCCTGGCTTGCAATGGCCTCTTTATAAGTCCTTGGTTCTTGATAAATGACCTCATTAGCAATAGTCAAAGCAAAGGCAGTAAGCTCTGCATGACCATACCTAATGGGAGGTTTTATAGTCTTTTTCTTCCTGTCTCTTACTAACATGTAAGAGTCAGGACCTGGTTTATCTAAGTCCTCTGAATTTGGGTCCTCAGAGTTGCTGACTTCCCCAGTATTACTACCAGTTGAGGTCTTTCCTCTCTCCACCTCAACCTGTACATTTCCCTCTGTGTTTCCAGGTCTTTGTTCTATTTCTGTATTCTGTACCCGAGCCATTTGGGATTCATTAAAGATCACATCCCTGCTAATTATATATTTATTTCTACCAGGTTTGTCTATCCATAACTTATACCCCTTCACTCCCTCAGGATATCCCACAAAAATGCATTTTAGTGCCCTAGGGTCTAACTTATCAGTTTTTGAATGTGCATAGGCTGTACACCCAAAAATTCTAAGGTAATCATACCTGGGAGGTTTCCCAGTCCACATTTCTTGTGGTGTTTTAAAGTCTATGGCAGAAGATGGACACCTATTAATTAAATGGACAGCTGTGGAAGCAGCTTCAGTCCAGAATGTTTTAGGTAACCCAGCATTTGACAACATGCATCTTACCCTCTCTAGAATGGTCATGTTCATCCTTTCAGCTAAACCATTCTGTTGAGGTGTTTCTCTAACAGTTTTGTGGCTTAGAATCCCTTCTTTTTTACAGAAATTATTAAACTCTGTTGATAGAAACTCTAACCCATTATCAGTTCTTAAGATTTTTAATTTTCTGTCTACCTGTTTTTCAACTAAGGATTTCCATTCCTTAAACTTTCCAAAAGTGTCACTCTTATGTTTAAGTATGTAAATCTACACCTTTCTAGAGTAATTGTGACGCCCCCAAATTCCGTTTGGGATTGGACGGACATTTGAAGCGTCGAGACATGCAACACAAGGTTACCTGCCCCCGTTCATGACATATAAGATGCAATAATCCTAACATGCATCTAACATTATGCAATATTCGCAGCGGATAATTTTTTTCTTTAGCAATACTATGCACCAAATTAAAATATCCCAAATACTTAAAACATACTTCATATATAAAGATACATTGAATAACTAAGATCACAGAACTATTCCAAAATAGTTATGATCTAAAAGTACTGGAGATGCAACTCCATCGTACAAGTAGTAATTTAACTACTATATTAACCTTAACGACGCACCGTCGTTCAGTCGACTATATCTAGTTGGTCAGCTCCTGATCTTCCTTCAGGTCCTGTAACAAGATCTACCATTCGGGGGGAATGGTAGTTGGGACTACTACAGTGAGATTTGATTACAAATCTCAGCAAGTTAACAAAAAACTTCCATACAGACTAATGATGCATGTATGACAGTAAAAGTATAAATGCATAATCAAATTCATAAGTAATTAAAGAATAACTTAGCGTACAACATAGCATAATTGACATAACTTAAATTGAAACATGAACTGAACTTGACTTATCATAAACTTGCTTTGAAACTTGAATTAACATGAAAAATACATACTCCACAGTTGTTGTGGCCCCATGTATTTTACGTGTAAATACATACTCCACAGTTGTTGTGGCCCCATGTATTTTACGTGTAAATACATACTCCACAGTTGTTGTGGCCCCATGTATTCTACACAAACTTGGCTTAACATTAAAAATACATACTTCACAGTTGTTGTGGCCCCATGTATTCTACACAAACTTGACTTAACATGAAAAATACATACTCCACAGTTGTTGTGGCCCCATGTATTCTACGTGTAAATACATACTCCACAGTTGTTGTGGCCCTATGTATTCTACACAAACTTGACTTAACATTAAAAATACATACTCCACAGTTGTTGTGGCCCCATGTATTCTACAAAAACTTGACTTAACATGAAAAATACATACTCCACAGTTGTTGTGGCCCCATGTATTTTACGTGTAAATACATACTCCACAGTTGTTGTGGCCCCATGTATTCTACACATCATAATGTACTCAAGATGAAATGTGACTGGAATACGAAAGGACTGAAGTCCTGACGTAACATAACGTGACTTGAACATAACTTAGAATACATGACCAACTTGAGATAGAAACATTTCGTAACATGGCATAACATATAATAGACAACATATTTAACATGACATACTTGCAACAGTGAATATTACATGACTTGACTTACATGTAATGGATGACATACTTAGCATGACGTACTTGTAATGTACAGTAATATATAACAGAATATATTATGTAACAGATAAAAATTGATGACAGAATAAATTCTGTATAATAGACAATTACATGATAACTTGACATGGCATGACACATATGATAACATACATACATACACTGTAGTTCTTTTACTTAGCACACATACACAGTAGACTGCTAGTAAGTTAAAAGCTAACTTACTTCGATCTCCGCGTTTCTTATAAAACCTCAAGCGCGATCACGAGGAACTGTAATTAGTGATTCTAAAAGTTAGTACTAAATCACTAATAATTTGAAATATGGAAAAATACTAACTTAAAGAGTAAAATTTCCATTTTACTTCCTACATGTAGGAAAATGACCGTTTTACCCATAACTTAAGGATTTTGCATACTAACTCCAAAAGTCACCAAAATTTACATGCCTCATGTAAATTTTATCCTCAACTCAAATATCAATTTAGAAAAATTTAAAACTAATCACAACTATTAAAACTCCATAGGGCCGAAATTCTCATATGCTATTTCTATTGATTTTTGTTTCTAACTTGTTTTGATCAACCTTTTGATCTATGACTTATAAATATGTGATCTTCAAACCAAACCATCACATGGTTTAAAAAGATGTCCTAAAACATATATAAGCTTCTAATTCAAGATCACATGGTTAAAAATTAACCAAAACATAAATTTAGCCAAGAACATCCACACTTTGGCTTATCTGAATATCTCTTTGTATAAAATTTCATATCTTTAAAACTAACATCAAATATCTTCAAAATAATAATATAACATGTATATAAGATGCTTAGGATCCTCCAATAAAATTGTCAAAGTCATTAGAATAGGTTTAGACCACCAAAGAGTTAAACTTTCTCAAAATAGAAACTGTTTTTCTTCTTCCAGTTTCTAAGTTTCTAAATCTAAGCAAATATTTCATCAAAACCTTCAATCATGCAAAAATCCTCAACCAATAGTCATATATATATGTTAACAATACTCCATAAAAATTTCGGACCAATATCTATCCATTAGCTTGGTCAAAAACTCCAAACTATAACATATTCTCCAGTTTATCTCCCAGAATGACCTTTCTATAGTTTACACAATATTTGACTGACCAAATGATCTTCAAATGGGGCAAATAAGATATCCATGTAAACTAGACTAAAAAAGGAACAACTTATATGAAGGAGACTTTATGATAAAACACTTACAACAGCTTCGAAATGGGCATGCAAAAGAACTCCTAAAAGCTGTCCGAGAGAGAATGTTTGATATTCTTTTAAAGAAACGTGTAAATGAAGATAAGTTCGTGGGTGATGGCTGGAGATGCTTATGGAAGAGATAAGGGAGATGATAAGGCTGGAGTTGAGAGTTGAGTGTGGTTTTCTCCTACCCAAAATATCTATAAAATATTATCTCAAAATATTCTATCCAATAATATCTATAAAAATCAGCTCAATATATTTTCCAAATGTGGAGTAGACTTGGAAGAGTAAGGTGGCTAAAATCTTTCTATGTGTATTTTAAATCTCTATTCTTAAGATATTTTCCAAATGTGTATTTTGCTTAGGTGTCATGATCTCACACCTTGATTTCCTTCACAATTCCATCTAATGGTTTCTCTTTGTGCCAAGTATCTAATACTATTCATTATGTGTGGTTAAGATCTTGCCAAGTGTCCAAATAAAATATCGCTATCCTAATTTGGACATTTCACACTATGATTTTGAAAACACTGCGCTCAGTACATTTACCGAGGTTACTATTCACTCCAAAAATAAACGTAATAAACTTAGTACTGAAAAATTCTAAATATTTAATTAAGCCTAGTGGTGTAGACTATAATGTATTCTGACACTTTTAACTATCTCAAATAATTAAAATCGCATTTCTAGCACCATAGTGAGTGATAACACTAACTATGTTGACAGGCTAAAATTTATGCGATTAGTCGATTCGTGTAAACTTACAGAGTTTTCACGAGATTCCTAAAGTCAATAGAAATTCCTTAATTGAATTTCTAGCGGGCTGTTACAGTAATCATCAATGATTGAGAGAAAATAATTCCCTCCACCATGAGAACTTACTCTAGAAGGTCCCCAAAGGTCAGCATGAGTTGCCCTTTTAAAACTAACCCTTTTAGCCTTTCCATAAACACAGTCTTCACAGAAAGGTAGATTGTCCAGGTCTGCATCTTTCAGCAGACCCTGTTTCTTAAGTTCTAAAAGCCCTCTTTGACTAACATGCCCTAACCTCCTGTGCCATAGCACAGATTTTTTCTCAACTTCACTATGTACAGGGGATGCTTCCCCTACAGTTGTTTTGCCAACTAAGGTGTAAAGGCCATTCTTTATAACCCCTTTCATAATTGTAAGTGAACTTTTAGTGACTCTAAGGACCCCTGATTCAGACTTAAAAGAATAACCTGAATTATCAAGCATACCAAGAGAAATTAAATTTCTCTTTAGGTCAGGTATAAACCTGACCTCCCTCAAAAGTCTCTCCATCCCATCATGTAGTTTTAGTCTTACACACCCAATACCCATGATTTTACAGGATTTATTATTCCCTAGAATTACATGCCCACCATCCAATTCAGAAAAGTTTTCAAACTAGTCCCTATTAGGACACATGTGAAAAGAACAACCTGAATCTAATATCCACTCACCTTCATGGCCTATATCAGATATATTTAGTACCTCAGCACTATCATACCCATCTAACACTACTGTTGCATCCCCTTCGTCTTTGTTCTTGTATCCTATCTTTGTTTTCCTATCAGGACAATCTCTCTTGAAATATCCTTCTTTGTGACACAGAAAACATTTTAACTGTTTTCCTTTAGACTTAGACCTATATTTCTTGTTTTCTGTTTTGCCTTTCTTGCCTCTCTTTTCTGGTCTTCCCCTAACAGACAAACCCTCACCATGTTCTTGTTTGGTATTTTCTTGATTTTGTAATTCTCTAGCATGAAGTACAGATTGCACTTCATCTAGAGATATTGCATCTCTACCATACATCATGGTCTCCTTAAGGTTCTGGTATGTGGAGTCCAAAGAACTCAATAAGAGGATTGCTTGATCATCATCCTCCACCTTAATATCTATATTAGCTAGGTCTAATATAATCTTATTAAAGGTATCCAGATGTTCTCCTATTGAAGTTCCAGAAGACATCTTAAGAGTATATAACCTAGTCTTTTTATATAATCTGTTTGCTAGGGATTTTGTCATATAAAGATGTTCAAGCTTTAACCAGATACCAGCAGCAGTTTCTTCACTAACTACTTCCCTTAATACCTTGTCTCCTAGAGAAAGGATCAGAGCACTATGGGCCTTTTGGAGAATGTCCCTCTGGACATTCACCTTCCCTTCCTCTTTCGAGGAAGAGCCCATTTTATCGCTGGTGAGGGCATCCTACAAGCCCTGTTGGACTAGCAGAGCCCTCATCTTAATCCTCCACAAACCAAAATCATTTTCCCCTGTGAACTTCTCAACATCAAATTTCGTGGTCCCCATAGAACCTGGCTCTGATACCACTTGTTGTGATTAAATCCGAATATACAATATAATCTCAAGGATCCCTAATACAGAAATCCAATTCAGTTTTTCAATATGACAATATATATATATATATATATATATATATATATACAGATTCAAAACAGAAACTAAATCAAGAATCTTAATATGATAAGATATTGATCAAAGCCGAAACTCAGTTGAGATTTACAGATGATAAGGTAATAAGAACAAGATAACAAGATGACAAGATAAGCAAATAAATCTGTAAATAAACAAGAAAATATGCACGGAAATAAGAAAGAAGAAGATACAAACAGAGATTACGTGGTTCGGCCCTAATGGCCTACATCCATGGCAGGAACAGCCTCAGAGATCATTCTTTATTGATGAATCTGTAAAGCCAAAGTTTCAGAGTACAAGATGAACCAATGTCAAGCCAAGAAAAGCCACAAGATTGGCTTTTCTTCTTCCTCGACAAAACCCTAACTCTCCCTTTCAGATTCACTCCCAAAAACACCCTGACGGCCACAATACACAAAGCCCTCTCTCTCTCGGTTAACCCTAACACAGACAAGTAGGTATTTATATGAAGCATAGATTACATCAAAACTTAATCGGACGGCTCTTCTTCCCTTCCTCATTTACTTGATACGGCACCGTATAGAAACATGTGCTCTGCACGTGTTTGCATCACTTCAATTTAAACATAAGTGCTGCTGCTTCAAAGCCACTGAGAACACTTTAATTTCTGTATGAATCAGTTAGTAATAGAGTGAAATATAAAAGATTGACACAAATATCACAATATATATATTAGTAGCTACAATATCTTCAAAAAATAAAACTACCTACTAACAAAAAATAACAAAATTTTTCAAATTTTAACATATAATCAAACTAATATTATAAACCCTACAAGAACAAATATAAGCATAAGTATACAATTACAATCCTAATAATAAAAATAGAAGCATATTAAGAAATACCAATATTTCAACTCAACAATAATAAAATTGAAATTTTGAAATAAAATCTAAACGGGTTAAAACGAGTTGATTTCAGGTTAAGCATGTTAACTCGTTATTAACCTGTTTATAAATTGTGTCTTAATAAGTTAATCTATTTTGACCCAAACTCGTTAAGATCAAACTCAAACCTACTAATTTTGTGTCTTGTTCATGTTAGGTTTAAGGGCTCTCTCACATGTTGTCACCCCTATTTAAAATATAACTTGTTACCTGACTATAAGTATAAGATATGATTGGGTAACTACATATAACCTCGAGCACAAAAACAAGTGTCTATTAGCATAGGTCTCTTCCCTTCTATTAAAAGGAAGAGTTATTGATGGCAACTCCATATATAAAGGGATCAAGGTCTTTTGGACTGGTGGCTTAAGGCCTGGCCTGCAAATGGGAGAACCAAGTTTGAAGAATCGAAACTCCCACCACTTTATAAAAAACTATATATATATATATATATATGAAATAAGGGATCATATTTGAAAAGTAAGTTTTTGACCCTAAAAGACATGCATGGTATATCATCTTTATGGGTCCGTTTATGTTTTTACAAGCGGTACCCCAATAGAGTTGGACCAATGGTAAGTGTCGACAAACCACTTAATTTTGAGAAGAATAATGTTATTGTTCCCGCTGATGGCTATTGTTGGGATTTTTTAATTTTTTATTATTATTTTTTACTTAATGATTAAGTACGTATTTTTTTAATAATATTGTAAATTCTTTTTTAAAAAATATTTAAAAGTGTTAAAAAATATATATATAAAATATAAAATCAACTAGCGAAACCTCCCTGCAGTAGTTGTAGAGCCACCCTTTTGAGAAACCCTTAAAGAGGTAGTTGGGCATGCTACTGAGTAATACGTACTAGTAATTATATGGTGGCTAAACCCAAGTTGAAGATAGTGCTATGAGCAAGTTGAAGATAGAGCATTAGTTTATAGGTTGGATAGTGAAGTATTCTTAGAATAGAATATTTCACTATTATTTATTATTTTATCATTATTTTTTACCTACTTTTTACTATTTTGTATTACTATTTAATATTTTTTCATTACTATCTACAGAATATCTGAAATCGCCTCACTATCCAAACACAACCTTATTCACAACAAAATCAATAGTAAGAAATAGCATGCTCGACATAAAAGTTGTTGCTTTTATTCGAGTCAACCCGTTAAGATTAAACCTAAATTTACTATTTTTATATCGTGTTCGTATTAAATTAATGGATCGTATTATATATTACCACGTCTAGTTCTAGGTATCAGAGGTCTTAGGCCACAAATTGCTTTAGCATTCAGTAGAGTCCGATTATTAGATTAACCGGGCCAAACATTGAAAATGATTAATGGGCCTCTTTCTATGAATACAAAATTCCAGCCCAAAATTTTATAATATCCGACCCAACGGTTCTGATTAGGCCAGCATTCGGACTACTTGTGATCATATTCAAAATTTTCGTATGAGCAACTAGCGTATGCTGTAAGAGAAATGATTTGTGCAGTCGGGAAATGCAGTCGGCGTACAGTCGACTGTAAAAAAAAATTAATACAGGACCTACATGAAAAAAAAAATTATTTTTATAGCTTTTTATAATTCATGCAGGTCTCCCTGAATATAAAATAATTTTTGTATAATTTTTTTTTATTCATTCCGTACAGCCGACTGCACGCCGACTGCGTTTCCCGACTGCGTGTAGCAAAGCCCATGCTGTAATACCCAAAGATCCCACGTTATTTGAGATGAAATGAGTTTTCAATCGAAACTCTAGTCGGTACTTTTTTCCGAAAAAGTAGTCGTCACTCCATGAACACATGGTTGACTGGATTTGCATACAGGAAACATCTCTTCATTAAAACCGAGGATGATTGCAGTCGTACATGTTACAGTGGTATATTTCCCATATATGTCATATACATCTCAGCCCTTTCCTTTGTGTTTCTCCCCACCCATTGAATTAAAGGCTCTTTCAATCTCTCTTCAAAATAAGGTCCTCAGTCCAAACACAAACGAATAACTTACAGATGGGGTAGGTGATCTTCCACCTTTCCCTCCGAAGCAAAAGCCCTCCCCTTTCAATACCTTAAAAGAACCCAAAAGGGAAAATAAAAACATGTAAGCGAGTGAAAATAAAAACCTCAGCTATCATCGGCATCAGTCGTTGAGGATGGCTGTGACTGCTCCGTCTGAGCTTCTGCCTGAGCCTGCTTCTGTTGCTCATCAAACCTGCTCATACGCTCTAGCAACTGTGCAGCCTTTCGCTTGCCCCTGTCTGTGCCATTTTGTGCCAAATCCTCCAGTAGACCCTTAACTCCAAGCTCTTTGGCCTCTATGAGATGGTGTTGGTCTCCAGCGCAAAGGTGCACCAAAACTGCAGCTGCATTCTCTCTATTCCTGGGGGAACCACTCGCAATAACCTCTACCAATACTGGCACTGCCTCTGCAGATCCAATGGCAGCTTTACCATCAGGATGGCTAGCCAGTATTGCTAAAATGGCCAGCGCTTCATCCACCATTCCTCCTCCTGGTTCTGTTAGGAGCCGCATCAATGTCGGAACAACACCCGCTCTCACCGCCTTTCCCTTGTTCCCTTGGTAAATGCACAAGTTGAAAAGTGCTGTTGCGGCATCCTTCTTACCCCTCTGCGTTCCTTCACTCAGTAGTGTCACAAGTGGAGGAATGGCTCCAGAATTACCAATTCTAATCTTATTTTCATCCACAACAGAGAGGCTGAAAAGGGTAGCTGCTGCATTTTCCCGTGCTTCCATGCTCCCCTTCTTGAGCACATAAACTATACCAGGAACTGCCCCATAGGATATGATGCTTCCTTTATTGTCCTCACATATGGAGAGGTTAAGTAGTGCTGTCACAGCATGCTCTTGGGTACGGGAGTCGGCTGTTGAAAGGAGGCCAACGAGAAGAGGGATTGCACCAGCTTCAGCAATGGCCACACGGTTATCTGCATTGCGCTTGGCAAGAAGGCGGATCTCGGCCGCAGCGGATTGCTGGTCTTCAGGGTTGTTGGATGCAAGCTTCCGAAGGAGAATTTCAATCTTAGTACGTTCAGCAGGTGTACAGGCAGATGTCGTTTTACTGGCTCTAGAATTACTGGGTCGTTTTGGTGGTTCAATGCCATTTGTCTCACACCATTGAGCTATGAGGCTACGTAAAACATAGTTGGGTGTCAAAGCAGTGCTAGAGAGGGTCTGTTGTGTCTTTGGACATGTTCCATGCCCTGCATCCAGCCACTTCTCAATGCAGGATCGTTCATAGGTCTACAGCAGAGAAAACAAAACCTGTTAGAAATTAATGGTAGCAGGATGCATATACAAACATCTAGTCTTCACATTTATGGGGCATTTGTCCAGGTTGTGAAGTAAAGCCACAGGTAGTTTTTTTATACATCTCTCAATAAGTTTCTGGACTCCAAATATGATGGGTAGTTTCTGATGCTCATAAAAAAGAAAATGGTAGTTTCCAAGCAGCCAGGAAAAAGTAACTCTGGCCAATCTGCACTGATCATTTCCAACTACAGGATTGGATGCGACAAAGCCAATTTCAGTAACTAACAATCATGGCCAAGATCAATGTGGATTCTACTAGCACTTCTATAATCATGCAAAAAAGAAAAGAAGCAGGTGCCCTCAATGTCTGGTTTCATCCAATCATGACTGGATGTGGGGGCACTCTATGGGAACTGAAGTGGTATCAAGGAGCAAGACCCAGAGTGCATACCTGCCCTGTTGAAACAATGACAGGATCTGTCATCAACTCCAGGGATATTGGACAGCGGAAATCTTCTGGTATAACTGGGGCCTTGTGATTTTTGTCATTGGATGCACTGCAGCTCGGAGGAAGACTATTTTCTCTGGGAGGAGCATCCAGGTCAGGGTTTTCTGTTTGCACAAAATCCTTGATTTTCTTCAGTAGCATTGACATCTTCTCAATGCTCTCCCCAGGATCTCCCCCACTGGCAGCAACCATCTCATGCAAAGCTAGTGACTCTTGTGTTAGGTCAGCTATTCCCATTAATTGTAACTTTTCAGCTAATCTCCTTAGGACAGCTAGATCTGTTGCTGCATCATTGCCCTTGTCATAAAGAGATAAGAGATCCTCATAAAGCTCAACATCAGGAGCATCAACCCTTCCCTTGGCTCTTCTAAACTGAGCAAGAACAAGTTCAACCTGGACATAGAGTTTAAACAGAGCATAGGAAAAGACCAAAACAACATTAAACAAAGAGACTGAGATGCTCCTTTAGGGTTAATCAAATGACATACCAAGAATGGGACTAAATAAGTTTTACTGAGAACCCATTTGAAGGTATTATGCGTGTTTTCCTTTTGATCTTCGAAACAGACTCTTCAGGTCATTATCAGGTATATAATGCATCAAGAGTAAATTATTACAAAATATAAAGAAATAAAGAAAGAGAACTAACATGCACAGGTCCTCGGTAATTACCCAAAAGAATGATACTAGAAATGTATGGGTCTCTACCTGTTCCTTAACTTCATCTGATATGTCAAGATTTTCATAGGTAACTCCACTCAGAGCTTGTTCCAGTTGAGCTGTCACCTCATGAAATTTATTCATAATTAGCTCCCTCTCTAAGACCTGCAAGCAGCATAAGAAATGTTAATTCAAAGAAAAAGGAAAATAAAATATGATAACCATGACAGAGCAGCAACACATGTCCTTGGTCAAGCCATCATTTGATTAGCACTTTCATTCTCTTGACAGCAACATCTTACTATTTTAGCGCACAGATGAAAAAAAGGTAAGCTTGACTGTGCTCAAGATAATTAAGGGTCAACGCAATTACAAGGCATCAACCAAAAATATCTTAAACCTAGAGCACCTCCCATATACGATCATTACCAATCCAAGGAGCCTAGGTAAAACATGCATGTGAAATATGTGAGTGTACCTAATCAGATATTACTTTGTTCAAAGACACACCAAGTCATAACCCCAAACCCTTTGCTCTTACCATCCGGTTGAGCCTGAGTTGTTTTCATCCTTAAACCCCAAACCCTTTTAATCTTAAAAGCATTGTCCAACAATTTTTAATTGAGAACATCATCATTCTCACTTCGCTATTTTAGGTTAGAAAAGGAAATCAAATATCATCTAAAGCCATCATCACAAACAATTTACAATTGATCGTCTTTTACTTCCTGCCCTCCACCGCTGCCATAAAAATTCTAACTATGAGCCATTAATGCATTTTCAGACTCAGCAAACACCTGTCTCATCCCTTCTAGATCGTAAGTGGTTGGAGATTATTAGAGCCCAAAGAGGCAACAACTACCAAATTGAAGACCACCCAGAAAGAAGCAAACCCCTGCCCCTCCGATTTAAGGGTAGCATAAATGCCAACTCTCAAAGTCCGCATACTATCAGGCTCACACATGGTTCACAGCCACTTTATAATGCTGTCTCTCTTTCCTCCCCAGATCCAAGTAGTATTTTGTACAAACATAGTAGCATGATCCAATAAAAAAAGAAAAAACATAGTAGTCTAATCACTGTTTGTAGAGTGACCTTGGCCTTGAAAATCCCAGATCTTTTTCTTCTCTTTTTTTTTTATGACTAAGGCAACCTTATACAATGCAGAAACAGACAATCATGGTGCACAGGAAGTATACAACAAGAAACACCCAAGGGGTAAAGAAGGAAAATAACACAATTCCACAAAATCTGAAAACTTGAGAAGAAGACATTGTTCACAGCTATGCAAACATAAGGAGATTTGAACAAAAAGGCTCTTGGCTCAAACAACATCCTCTTGCAATATGTGAAGATGTGGGCATTACATTCCCACCAAATAAATCATATCAGAACGGAAAATGCAAGAGGCAAGTTAAGGTAAACTAAAATTTCACAAGATTTAAAGGGAGCATTTTTTTTTTATATAGGTATAAAGGGACCTATTATACTTAGCAAGATATAAAGGGGCCGATTATAACATCCATGTCAGGTTTTTCTATTTGAATGCACTGAAACAACCTGCTTTCTAGATGGTCCTTAAAGACAAGGGAGTGTAACAATCTTCCTAGTTGCCTCGTTTTCTATTTCCATTTGAGAGAAACCTTCAGAAAAGCCTAAATGGAAAACCTAAATGCCCTAATTATATACCAAAAATCCCCCACACTTTGCCTAAGCCTCTTATTCTTGGAAGGTCATCCTCCACAAGTAGGCTTTTAGGAGAACTTCATTCATTTCGGTGCGAGTTCATAGCAATCAGTTGTGTGGACCAAAATCCTATTAATAGATAGGAACACACTCCAACAAGGCCCAAAAAATATAAATGATATATCCAACAATAACATCTATTGAACTCGGGAGAGCTAGCTTTGTGAGCGCTAACTGTCTGGGTACATATTAAGGCAAGGTCTGCTTCTCATGCGATTCGGTGGGGGCAACAGGCTCATACACCAGGTGCCCAGGCTTTCACTACTTCCAAATATAATTATTTATTCAACTCAATCTCCATGATGGTAGGACTACAGGGACAGAAATGCAGACACAATATAATAAACATAACAAGGTAAAAAGTCATTCTCAGATAATAAATCTGGGAACGATCAAGAATACAAAGACAATGAAGGTCAAAAGGAGTCAATAACAGCCAATATAAACTTCACAACGCATACAAGAAAAAGGACACTCATAAAAGCCAACATGAAGATAATCTAACTATCTAAAGAAAAAAAAAAAGTGTACTCTACTTCGGGCTTGCTGCTAATAGATAGATTACACTGACTAAGGCAGAAACTCAAGGATCTAAGCGTTAAGATTGTTACTGGAGCAAAACAACATAAATTTCAAAACAACAAATTTTTTTTGATCGGTAAAATTCAAAACAAATTGAAAACGCAAAAAGAAATATACAAGGACCTTTATGCTGGATCTCAAAAGGGCGAATCCGGATTCAGTTGGTTCCGTTCTCCACTTAATTTCATTTTATCCAAGTATTCAGTTCAGCAAAAAACTGTGCTAGCACATATGGTAAACATACATGATGTAATGCCGAGGATAGTCCTAACAGACAGGGATGCCAAAGCTACTCCAATTCTCAAAGCAACCACTAATCATACTCCATTGAATTGCTGGGAAATGTAGCAATTGAAAACAGACTCAGAACTTGAAGCCTCGATTTCATATAATTAATAGGACTAAAGAAAAAACCACCATGAAACTTAGCCCGTCACACCTAATTTGTAAACCGAGTTGAATCACTAATTTATTTTTCAAAAACCAAAACCAAAAAAAAAAAAAAAAACTTCAAAATTTCTTTAGAAATGTATATGTAATTTCCAGAACTGTTTTGGATGCTTGCACAGCCTCCACGTGTGGGAGACCAATAAGTAGCAAGAAGGCCCAGTGGCAGCACTGGCAATCAAAATGACAGTATATTTTTTATCCTTCCCAACATTTTCCCAGCAACCAAGCAGGAAGAAAAACCCCAATCACCCATAACCTAAAGAACCCACGGAGAAGAGCAATCAGAAAACAACAGATTCACGGAATGCACGCACCAGGTAAATCTTGCTCCCTTCGCTACCAAATCTGAGCAACTCTTTTGCCGACTGCAGAGCTTCCTTGATGGAAACCAGAGCTTTGAGGATCTCCTCCGGGACCGCCTCTTTGATGTCCCTAATCTCCTCGAACATTGGGATCAACAGCTTCAACCTTCTAGCCAGATTGCAGTACTGCCTCTTGACCGTATACCTGAAGTCGGAGATCGAAGCAATCTCGTTCACTATATCGATGAGGCTCCGAACCAGCGCTACTTTATCGTCCTCCATAACTTCCCCGATCTCTCAAATATCAGCAACACGCACCGTTTTGAAAGCACCACCCGTAGAGTCGGCAACGGCGGCAGCAGTGAGGATTCTTCTCCGTAAAGCGTAGGCGCGGACGTGATCGATAAAGGTTTTTCCCTAAATAATTCTGCAGAGGCCGGAACAGTTGGTCATAGTCGTCTCCAAGTCTCCATGAGAGAGCGCGAGCGAGAGAGAAAGCTAGCGAGAGAGATAGAGGAAGGGTGAGAAGCACGCGCAGGAGAGACTTTTTGTGGCGTGGCTAAGGTGAAGTAAACCAATGTTGGGTTGGAATGTAACTCACGGTTGGTGCTGCTAGCCTGCTGCTGCTGCTGCTCTCTCTCTCTCTCTTCTCGGCTCGGCTACCTTTCCTTTGTTAGTAACTCTGAATATAAAATGAGATGATTTTAAATAAAAATAAAATAAAATATTATTTATTAATATTATTTTTATTTTAAATTATATTTTTTTATTATATTTTATACAAGAATCTAATAAAATTATAATAATAAAATTAAATTATTTGTAATCCAAACGGCCCTTGAGTTGGTTGATTCGGTTAAACCAACACCATTACCCCAACACCTGTAAATTGCTCCAACTCTGTGTTACTACTCTCCAGTTTGGAAGGGGCAGCTGACCCACTCCCTCTTGACTCTTCTCGTCCATTTAAAATTTCTTATAATTATTTATTTATTTCATGTTTAGTCTCAGATAGCTAAACTCGATGCATAAAGTCACACTTTCGTAATTCTTGGATTTCCATTCTTTCTTTTTTTTTCACTTTTATATTCATTTGCAGTCAAAGATAATAATAGTCAAGATTAAGGTGGAAATTAAAAAGGCCTATAAATTTCAGAAAATACCGATACTACTACAACTAATTTAATAATATCAGTATTATTAAATTACTACAATTATACTTTTTATGAAAAGAACCCAAATAATAGTAAAAAAGATTTTGCTATATACAAACACAGTCACATACTAATTTATATACCAATACTGATTTATTTATACTTAAAATTTAAATTAATACTGTTTTCAATAAAATCTATTTTTTAACCAATCGCATCACATTGGTGTACAGATTAGTACACAATTATACTTGTAACTATATTTTTCTAATGATAAATAGTTATAGTGATTAGTGTCCTTGATAAAATAAAAATAAATAAATTATTTTTATTTATGTCAAATAGATACTATCTATTTTAAGTAAAATAAGAGGAAAACAATATATATAAATAATATTTGTAGTCATAATAGAGTTTATAACTATCGCCTATTTTTTTTTAAAAACAGTAAATAAATATAAAATTTAAATAAATAAAAATTAATTTTTTAATAATAAATCATATTATTTCTTAAAAGAAACATGAGATCACATGAATGTAGGTATCAATAGTCAAAACAATATGAGCTAAGACAGACATCATCGTACTCTTGCTTGCCTCAATGGGCATTTATAAGTACAGTTGCATGCCCGTGGGCAGTGGACAATAATTTTTGGGGATGTCTGGGGCCAAGCATTTGAGAAGCAAGCACCGACGTACTGCTTATTATTTCACGTATCATGGAAGCATGCACCATTGATGCAAAACATCATTGATTGTCGAGGCGAGATTTTCATCTGCCTTTTATGCATGCTGCGAGAATCGATTAATGCTGTACATGCACAGGATCGGAAGAAGAACCTCAGGCAATCCAATCATGAAGAAAGTAGGTATTTCATTTTACTACAAGATGGGACGCGCATAACAAACCATTCTTTCGCTTTGCTCTTTCATCTTTGGATATTGGTACTTGCTCAAAAGTGTTTTCTGAATAATCATTAAGAAGTTTTAAAATACTTACAAATTTTATCTTAGTCAATATAATAAAAAGCAAAAAATAAATAAAAAAATATTTCATAAAAAGGCATTCGATTGTTATTTAATAAGCATTTTTTTTATTTGAGAAATGCTACTTAATTAAATCTATTAAATTAATCTATTTTTATGTAAATTTTCTATTTTTTTTAAATAATTATACGATAGTTACTTATAAGAGATAAATATTTCTCTACCTATGCTTTTATCCGACGGTTCAAGCCACCTAGGCTTGGCTGTTAGCTTATATGGCTTTGTGTTGGACCCAATAATTGTGTAGAGTATAATTAAACAAAAGATAACAGCATGATCCTCTTTTGACCCCGAAAATTATTATATTAATAATGTTGAAAGCTGAAGTTAAATGCAAGCCTGAAAAAAGAGGAAGCAAAGAAAAAGACACCACTTATTTATATATTTATAAATAAATAATTTTTCATATAGTAATAAAATATGTAAATCTGGTATTTTTTTTAAAAGATAAGGTTTTTTATTAAAATAATAATTTTTTATATAAATTTTATATTTATTTATTTTTAAAAATATATATATATAATTTATATATTTTAAAATTATAAATATCATTTCGATTTATATATATAATATTATTTGTTACAACTGGAAACAACTTGGGACGACAAAGTTAGCAAGGAGAGATATGGAGGAGGCAAAGAGGAGGGCGTGCAAGTTGGCTTAAAAAGTCTGCGCCCCATTGTCGAAAGGGAACCCTCATCATCTCATCCTCAGCTAAAATAAATATAATATCTGACAGCTAATCTATGACGATAGGCCCCGCGTTAGGCAGATTAGTACTCCACATTAACACTTGGCTACATCACATGAGTGGTTCAAAGCCGCCCTTTAACATGAGTGGTTCCGGTCTCATCAAATATCTATTTTTGTAACAAGTTGCATAAGAAAATTCAGTGCGTCTATGGCACTCCAGACAAACAAAATTAAGTAACCATTAAGGAGGTTTTCACACCATTAACGGTATGGATTCTTATAATAAAATGAAAGAATGGCATAAAATATTTAATAAATTTTCAATGTTTAAATTAGAAAAATAATCTCAATATAAATCTATGAATAAATAAATGAATATGTTATTTTCAGGTATTATTTATAGAGAAATAATAGTGATGATAACCAACCTTCAAAATATATATTGAATATTCTCCGTATTAATGAGAGTGATCACTTATCTGAGTAGTCGGTATTATCTATTATCCACCATATATATGGACAGGAGTCATCCTTGAACTTGCACTCCGACGTTGGCTTTATTACCCTTGATGGGCTTATTAGGAAGTAGGTATCAAATATCCCTTCTGGTAATGCTAGTTATAGATTTTAAATAGATAAATTTTATATTTTTTTAATATATAAAAAGTGGGTCAACTTAATAAAAATTAGTTTTTTTTACACTTTTTTAAAATGGAATACATTTTTTCACAAGACTTGTTGTAGGAACTTATCTATTTAGAATTTGTATAAATTATTTTTTTAATAATTTATTCGTTAATTTATTTATTAATATATCTAATCAAAAATTTTATATATAGTTATTTTTAGTATTTTTTTGTGAATTCTATTGAAGTAATTAATTATGTATTAAAAAAATTAATGTAACTAATCACATCAATAGAGTGTATAGAAAATACGTAAAAGTGACTGTATATAGTATTACTCAAATATTAAATAAAAAATTTTTTTGAAAGACATTTATTATATGGGAAATGATATATATATAAATTTTAATAAAAAATTTTACTAAAATATTATTATTTTTATAACTCAAATCCATAAAAAACAAACAAAAGAATAATGTATTAAAAAAAGGTTAGAAAACAGTTGTCTCTATATATATATTGTTAGGACATTGCAATCGGATAAAGATAAAAATTGCACGCAAAAAACATAAAATGAATGAGTTAAAAGAACGTATTGATTGGACAATGTATTGCTTAAAGAATGGGAAAAACCAAACAAGATATTGACGATATATACCGACAAAAAACAATAGATCCACCACAACAAAGCCGTGACAAGATTTCCCAAAAGGGTTATGATTTATTTGATTTGTACAAAGCAATTATTACTTTTAAATTTCTTCTCAATCTTCTCTATTTTATAAGGATGGAATCTTGGACCCACATAATTGGGCTGTGTCGCATTAATCAACCAGCAATAGACATTTGGAGAGCTCAAACCATTATTAATATTTTTTAAATAATTAGTTTTTATCTGATTTTTTTTTAAGGGGAAAAAAAGAGGAAGAATAAAGAAATAGATAGCTAGAGCCTTTTTCACACATCACACCTAGGAGGAATCTACTGTACACGTAGCGAAATCAGGGGCGCTCTCGGACGTTTTCATCTCTGCTCCCAGCCTGGCTGAAAACGCTGTCGTAGCAGAGTCAGCGATACACGCGGCCCACATGCGCGGGATTTCAGGGCCGGCTCAATCAGCTCGGCTCAAACCTTCTCCGAGCCGGTTTCAAGGAGGCTTAAGAGGGTCAAGTCAGAGCCAACCAACGGAGAAAAAGAAGTCCAATTGCCCGAGGTGGGTCCCGATTCTGCATTAAAGATATAAATGAAGAGTGGGTCGCACTGAACGAAAACCGCGGCACATGGTCGACGTGTAGCAATGGGAAATGATGGTTCTGGTCCTATCCACCGTGGCAAGATCCGGTATCGGAGTTGGGGAAGAATGGGGACCGTTGATTTTGAATTCCCCGCTGCATTTGATATATCCCACCGTTGCGTGTGTCATGTGGGTCCCGCGTGGATGCAGGCTGCATGTGATTCGCCGTAAAATAACAGCTCAGATAATGCTTCTTTTTAACCATTTTGCGCAACGGCCTTTCCTTCTTAAATAATAATTAATGAAATATATTTGATGTATATCGATCTTAAAGTATTTTTCTCTTATAAATTAGATTTTTATATATTATATTGATTCGTGCCGACTTAAATATTTATTTTAAAAGATCTATTAATAAAATTAATACTTTTAAATCTCGTTTAATTATTTAGTTTAGATAAATAAAATATTTTATTAAAAATTAAATAAAATATTATTATAATATAATTTTTAATATTCATTTTATTTTAAGATTTAAATATTTATTATATTTTATATAAAAATTTTAAAATATTATAATAATTATATAAAGTGAGATGAAATAATTCGATTTTATATCCTCAATCTAATTAATTATATAATAATTATTTTTCGTGCACAAAAGTCCTACAGACATAATATTTAACGCTAAAGTGCTTTTATTCTAAGTCTCTTGAATTAACTGAAATTGTCATTAATAAATTAACGCATAACTTGCCTTCTGTAATAAATTTGTGACAGTTTTATGATCAAAATATGAAGAAAAATTTAAAATATAAGAGAAATGCTACAATTACAAAAATATTTTATAAAAACAAACTCATAAACTGGATTATTTTAAGTAATATGTTATATATATTTTACGATAAAAATAATTTTAAAATTTGAAATATCATATCAATATACGCGAGTTTGTAAGTTTACTTTAATTAAATTTATTTGTAATAAAAAACATTCCTCAACATAAAATGAACTATACTTTATACAATTCAAACGTTAATTAAAGAAGTTTCTTTGTCAAAGTGGAAAAATACAAAAATAAAATCAAATGAATGGTATTTCATTTTTCTAACATTATGTCATACGACATTTCAACTAAACCAACAAAAAAAAACAAAACAAATCTTAATTAAACCATATCCTAAAAGATATATATGTAGTCTTTGTCAATAGTAGACGTGGAATACTTCGTCTATTACTCTAGAACTGGCCAGAATTACAGATCTGTATAGTTTATAATGGACGAAAGATGAAGATTAGCCCAAGACAGTGCGCTCCATACGATTCGGGCTCTTCTATATGGGGCCCATTAATCCCGTAAGTTTGTCCATTCATATTGACGGCTTATGTTTAATTATTGAATGTGTATTTTTATTAAAAAATATTTAAAGATGTTTAAAAAATATTTAAAAAAAGAAAAAGAAAATTACACTATCAGTATGCCCAATAGTAAATGCTGAATGGCTGACTAGCACTGTCCATTATTACAAATTAATATTGTTTGATATAATTTAAAAATTTAACACGAGTGCAATGAGAAATTAAAAAGTCTAAGTTCAGTGTTATTTAATACAGATTTAATTATATATATGCCAAGAAGTGCAGGGTAGCGTCCTATCCACCCCCGCATCCCTGGGGCGGGGTACCCCACTCTGGTGCCAGGGGTAGGATTTGTCCACCCAATAGTAAATGCTGAATGGCTAACTAGCACCGTCCACTATTACAAATTAATATTGTTTGATACAATTTAAAATTTTAACACGAGTGCAATGAGAAATTAAAAAGTCTAAGTTTAGTGTTATCTAGTACAGATTTTATTATATATACACCAAGAAGTGCAGGGGTAGCCCTACCCACCCCAGAATCCCTGGGGCAGGGTACCCCACTCCGGTACCAGGGGTTGGATTCGTCCGTCCGCCCCCACCCACTTCAATAATCAACTACAGCCGATTAGATTTAAAAATTATTCTTAAGTCTAAATGTGATCAAAAACATATTTTTAGATCCAAATTGTAAATTTAAATTCGTAAACATGACTATAATTTAAAAATCTTATAGTTTTTAAATTTACTAGTATATATTTTGTATAAGTTGTAGTATAATAAGATGGCCCTTTTATATATTGTCTTGGTAATACAAGTCTCACACTTAGACAATATGAGACTCTTGTATTACTTTGGCATATTTACTTATATTAATACTTTCATAAATAACTTAGGAAGGGTATATAAATTGGAATTTTCCATTTAGAAGTACGTACATACATTATCCCTTAATTTACATCCGTGAAAAACAAACGGTTAATAATCAATTATGTTCAGAGAAAAAGATTTTAACAAAGAATTCCCGTGGAAATGCCATTATATGAGAAGATAAATGATATTTGCAATCATGGTTATACAAGTGCCGTGCAGTCTCTTTAAAAAAAGTAAATTAATACGGAACTTATATGAAAAAAAATTAATTTTTTAATTATAGACTCCACTATTTTTTAAAAAATAATTACACAATATTTACATATTTTACAACTATACATAACATTAATATATGTGAAAATTCTTTCTAGAATGGGAGTAGCACTATTGATAGACGTATGGTTATTATAGCTATAGTGGGGAGGAAGCTTTATACTTACTGATAGTAGCTTTTAACTTTTTATGCCAATATTTCTATTTGAAAATAATTTAATTATTATTATTTTTAAAATAATGTTATACATTATACTCATCTTATTTTAAATATATTAAGTAGTATGTGACATATTTATCATTATTAAATAATAAAAAAATATGTAATAAATAATTATTTAATAATAATAAATATACCATATCTTATTTAATAAAACAGTAATATAGTGTATAGAATTTTTCTATTTTTTCTATTTGTTTTGGTCTCCTATAGCAACGGCAACACTTTTACGCCTTTTGAACTTCTAGATTGGTTTTTAACTAAATACATACATATATATATATAAATATATATTATATTTTGCCGCGACATATTTCTTTAGTTAGAGAAAAGCTAGCGTGTCATCCAAATTATACCGTTCAAATGCACCGCTTGGTAAATTTTTTTATTTATTTAATGATTAAGAAAATATTTTTAAATATATTGATATATATTTTTTATTTTTTAAAAAATATTTAAATATATTAAAAAATATGAAAAAAAATAACTTGAAGTATAATAGAACGGTGCTATTCAAACGACAGAATAGCATGCTCCTTTATTTCTCATATAATTTGGGACGCTATACATGACTTTCGAATACCAGCTATAAAAAAAAGTATTATATTTTTTTTAATCTCAAGATTAGGACACTCTATAATTAAATATATATCAATGTGTCCATATCCAAGAAAGACAGAAGTCAGAAGTCACTGTCATATATATATATACATATATATAATGCATCAGTCACGTATGAATGCATCCAAGCGGCTTTGATCTTTACCGTTAGTCATCATATATCCGGAATTATAACAGTACTAAAAAAAAGAGGAGCAACTAATGTGCAAATTACATGCATAAAGTTAGTGGACTGGGGAGTATCATACGCATGCATGCATGCAACCGGCTTATTTTCACTACCATAATAAAAAAATAATATCCATGCCAAGTCAATATAAGTCTCACACAGTCATACTACAAGAGTCCCACGTTATTTAGCCGTGAGGCTTGTCTTGTCAAGACAACTTGTAGTAAATATAATAAATATTTATTAATATATATTTTGAATTTAAGGTTTTAAATTTTATATAATTATATATTTACACATAAATTTTGTTAATAATAAATAAATTCAAACATAAAAAAATCAAATTTAACTTTTCTACACAAATGGAACCAAGCACATCAATAAATTATGCATGAGCAAGAAATAAAATAAGTTCACATTAAACGTATAGAGTAATTTTATATATCTATTAAAAAATTCAAAATTATGATTAAAACTCAAAATTAATATTTTATTATAAAATATTAAATTACATTTTCCACATGTGCATAATATTTTTAAAAATTAAAGTTAAATTTTTGAAAGATAATTTATTGTCATCCTTCACATGTGCATAACATGATTAAAAGTTTAAATTTTGAAAATATTAAAAATAATTGATTGTCATATTTCACATGTGCATATTTTATTTGAATATTTTCAAAATTGATTGATGTTCTTTTTTACTTGTATAAAATGTAGACGATTTTATTTGAAAATTTTGAAAAGTAAATAATATTCATTTTGTCATATGCGAAAAATAAAAAAAATTTGATTTGAAATTTTTGAAAAGTGAATGATATTATCTTTGAAAATTGAAAAAGAAGAAATTTTTATTTGAAAAGTGAATGATGTTATCTTTAATATGTAAATCTTTTTCAATTTGAATATGAAGTTTCATATATCTATAAATAGCTCAATTGAGATTTTCAAATTTACAATATCAAAAGCATACGTATATAATTGAACCTTAACCCTTGTTCATTTTGAAAGAAATATAGTTTATATTGTATTGTTCTTATTTTACTCATTGATGAATGTTCTCTAATAACCTACCAACTATTAGCTCTTGTATCAATAAAAATGTGTATATAATCCTTATGCATGTAGAAAGTGTTCTACATAGGAAATAGTTAAATCACTACATGTAAGGTGATTGCAAGTGTAGAGGATTTTCTACACCGATCATTTGTAGCGGTGTTGTTCAAATGTGTAATAGGTTTCTATCTCCACATAAGGAAGATTGAATAGTGAATTTAGAAATCCTCAAGAGGTAGCTTGAGGTAAAGATGTAAGCAGTGAGACCGAACCTCGTTAACATACTGAGTTTGTTTGCTCTTATCCTTATTCTTTTTATTTATTGTTATTTCGTATTTTGTTCATATTTTATATTGTGGATTTAATTTATAATTATTAATTTTTTTTTACATCTTAATTCACCCTTATTTTATGTTAGTCATCTGGATAATAATATATAAATATATTTATATAATAATAAAAAATTTTAAATATGGGAAACGGGGGTGTGGCGCCTGCTGGGGTCATCTTGACCTTACTGGGCATTCTCCCCTATAGGACGAACAGGGGCGGTGCAGTGGGTTGCGAGACCTGCTGCCCACCCCTAAGAAGTTGAATATGAGAATGTGAATAATATTTATATGCTTGTAAGATAAAAATTGTGTTAATTGGGTCAGAAAAGCTATTTGGATCAACTATAAAATATAAGATATAACATAGATTGAAACAATTTGAAACATCTCACTTTCCAACTAATCCATCATAATCTGATTATTAAATCAATAATGTCGATGACACAACATGGCACGCTTATTTAATGGGCTATAAAGTGAATTCTATAAAATTTATTTAATATTTAATATTGTTTTAAGTTTTTTTGATCAACTATAATTACTTAGATTTACTTTATGTTCTATCTTTTCTACTATAAGTTTAAAATTCATACAAAACTCTAAACCTTAGAGGATTCTCAATGGTTTATGTATTATATAAAGAATGTAAATTATTTAAAAAATTATTCAAAAAATGAATTCCATCTGATTATGTAAAAAGAAATCTAAAATACAATTTCCCACAATAACCCGTTACATGTAACGGGTATTGTTTATCCTATAAATATTTTATTATTATTTATATTTCATTTACTTTACTCATTTTTTTCTTTGATTTTCAGCATGTAATCAAATTTTTTTCATTGTTCATCATTTAAAACACCTCTATTTCATTTTCTTCTAACAAATATATTGGAAATATTTTTTATCTAAATTTTTTCATATTTTGATTTTATTTTTAATTTTTACTTGGGTTATATATTTTTATTTTGTGTGTATAGGATCGAATTATATTACATTGTATATAAAAATATATTTCAAATATAAAAAAATATATGAATTTTGTAAATTTATTGATAGAAATGAAATATTTAAAAAAAATAAAAACAAATTATTTAAATAATATGAATAAAAAAATATATAAATTGATATATGATATAATATAAAAATTAATATATAAAATAAAAAAAATAAAATTTAGCGATGTATTTTAAAATATAAAATAAAGAATCTAACCCACATGAGGATTATGTCATATGCGACAATAATAATAAAATCTACCTTTAAGCATATGGGACAAATATGAATTTCACACTGTAGCCATCGGCAAGTGGATTATGTCATGAATGCCCGACCGAATTAATAAGTTTCCATTTAACGGAACACCCAAAACTCTGTAATTCTTAAGAATTACTTCATTTTATTTTATTTGTTTCCAATAGCCAGCTTCTTGCTTTCTTGTTTGTCCACAATATAATTGTGTCTCAAAGATCATTTTAATTGTAGAAGCTGCTGCAGGAGGGTAAGATATTAAAGAAAGAATAATGCTAGTGGTACCCCTCCCAGCTACCGCTGCATTGTTTTTTTTTTTTTTTTTTTTTAAAAAATTGTAATTAAGAAAGTGTATTTTAATGATATTTTGAATTTTTTTAAAAATATATATATTTAAAAATGTTAAAGAAATACAAATAAAAAAAATGAGTATGGACGGATACATAAAGGGATTTGCGATTGAGTATGATGAGTATGAATAATGCTAGTCAGACCGCTCCATATAGCTGTTGCTGGCATTTTTATTTTTATTTATAATTAAGAAATTATTTTTTAATAATATTATAATTTTTTTTAAAAAAAATTAAAAATGTTAAAAAAATGTAGGTAAAAAAATATACTTAAATTAACTAATGATAACTCCCAACAAGAGGTAACTGTAGTGCCAGCCAATGAGTATACGTTATGAGTGTTTTCCTGAGGACAAGCAAATCAGCTAATGCTTTGGCTCTAGAAAGTCATAAAAATCTATAGATCCACGCGAACTTTAGAAAGCAAAGTCAACAAGAATCTGGGAGGGAAAAAAATCTGATTAAGGGAACCATTAATCTGGTGTTGAACTCATGTCTAGTTTGAGGTGATATACTTTAGGGTTGGCTTACTCTAACTGATATCATTATTGGAACGAATTAAAAATATGAATAAATTAAATAATACTAATTAATATTATTATCTTCTCATAATATAATATCAAAATAAACTGTACAAAAACATAATTAAAAAAATTATGAATAGATTTTTTACTTAAAAAATTATAAAATTAAAATTATTTTTAATAAACTTATATTGGTTGATTGTAAAATAAAATATACAATAAATGTATTTTACATAAGAGATTGGACAATCGTAAGTTGAAAATAAGTTCTCCCAGCCGGATGTTCATTCCCACGAACAGATTGCAAACACATGAAGCTGGTCTCACTCAAAACAGTTTGAATTATAATTATGTGGTATAACTTTTAGCACGAGATCTCAATGTGCTGGACTCCAAATTTTTCTCCTCCTGCTTAAGAGTAAGCATATGTTTCACCATAATGGCTTTAAACACATCACAATTCTTTGCACATTCTCTGGCAATTATTTATTATAAAAGCAAACATAGTTACATTTTCAAGCTTTTACCAACACAGACAAACAAAACCATACTCAAGTACTTCTTCGACATGGATTAATTAACAACAAACCAAACATTAAACGAAAGCTTCGAGTTTGGAGGACATCTTGCTTAATCACCCAGAAATCTCAATGGGTTTGACCTCTGGCTTCTTCTCTTCTTCTTTAGGAACAGTCACAGTGAGCACTCCGTTCTCCATGTTAGCCTTGACGTGATCCATCTTTGCATTTTCCGGCAGCCTGAACCTGCGTAGGAACTTCCCCTTGCTCCTCTCAATGCGGTGCCACTTGTCGTTCTTCTCCTCCTGTTCTTTGCTCCTCTCTCCGCTAATCTGCAGAATTCTGCCTTCTTCAACTTCCACTTTCACATCTTCCTTCTTCAGCCCCGGAAGGTCGGCTTTGAAAACATGGGCCTCCGGGGTCTCCTTCCAGTCGATTCGCAAGTTGGCCAATGCGGCAGTTTCGCTTGCTGAGGCTGGGACATTGGCAATGCCGGAAGAGAGGAGTCCATCGAAGGGATCCCAAATATCTAGAGAAAATGGATCAAACACATTAGTTCGGCGACCGCCAAAAATGCTAGGAATGAGCGACATGTCTTGAAACCTTGAGAGAATGTAAATTTAGCTTGAGGGAGAACTAAGTAATTAAAGAGGGATGATAAATTTCGCTATGAACACAACAGGGGCGAGAGCACTGCTTATATAGATGCTGAAAGAGGGTTCTGGATTCTCCATTAATAAAAACAAAAATTTTAAATGCAATTATTTTTGTACACTTTTTTGTACACTCCAGTGATATGATTGGTTGGATATTAAAAAAAAAATTAATCCAATAAATCATATCAATAAAGTGCACAAAAAATAAGTAAAAATAACTGTATGTACCATTAGCCAAATAAAAATGGATGAAAATGGAAAAAGAACGAAACTTCTGGTATTCTCGTAAAGGTTCTCTTAACAGTCATCACGCGCGAAACCATCGATGGAGTAGAATTGCAAAACGAAATGAGTGGGTGCCATCCCTTTCTATAATGTTCTACCACCTTCCTTGTCGTAACCCCCGAAATAAATTTCTTCGTAATTACCAAAGATAAGAAAAATGCACTGGGAAATAGAAAAATGATTTATATAGCTCACTTTGTGTTTTCTTATATAAAAAAAAAATTAAACGAAAAAGATGATGGAGTGATTAAAAATATATATATATAAAGGATAGAGAAAATTTAAGATTTTTTTTATGTGTTATTTTATTTTAAATATTTTTTAATAAAATGCGTGACATCAAGTTGTGGGATCACGTCAATAATATAAAATAAGAGCATCTCTATTCGGTTTTCTAAAGTATCATATTTTTCATAATTTGAGATTTATTTTGAGATTTTGATCAAAATGCCTCCCACATCCGGATTCCTATTTTAAGAAAAAAGTTTAGGGAATAAATAGTAAATCTCCATATTTAGAGACTCACTATTCATTCCCTAAATCATTTTTATCAATATTTTATTCTAATATATCAAATAAATAATTTTTCAATCATTTACACTTTCTCTCATATTCATATTTATTATAGTTTTAAATAATAATTTTAAAAATAATTTAATTAATTATGAAAATATAAAAAAATTAATTTTAAAAATATTCTCATATTCACAAAAAAATAATTTAAATTTTTGTTTAAAATATTCACTAGAGTAATAGTTCAAAAAATAAAAAAAAAATATTGAGTACGTAGTTAAATTTATAAATAGAAATGAAAAAAAAATAATAAAAAAGAATAGAAACATATTATTTAAAGAATAGAGATAGGGATGAGGAATGAGATGTAGGAAGTTTTTGAAAGATGAATAAAATTTAAGAAAAATTTTAAAGAAATGTGATTTTGAGTTAAATTATGGGGATGAGGATAAACAATGGGACCAGGATGCTCTAAGAGGTATAACTGAAAAGTATAACATCAATTCTCAATTAATTATATTTTAAAAAGCTTCCTATTATTTTTTAAATTGATTTTAAAAAAGAAAAATTCTATACATTATACTACCATCATATTTACATCTCATTCAATAAGATAAAGAACATTTACTACTATTGATTGATCATTTATTACATACTTCTTTATAATCAAATAATAATAAATGTATCATATCATTTATAGTGAGATATAAATAGGATAGTGATGTGGTCTACTCATTACTTAAAAAAATAAACTGGGTTACTAAAGTATGAAAAACTGATTTCTTTTATAAATAAAGAAAACAATTTTTTTTAAAAAAAATAGATGGTGGCTTGGGCTACCTTTAAAATGAATTGGGCCCTTCAAGGTATCACGACCACTCCCAGTTTGTCAAAGGTGGCCATTCATCCGCTGGCCATTGAAAAGTTTATTTAAATATATATATATATATATATATATATATATATATATATATATGTTTATAATTATAAATTATATAATCATTTAAAAAAATTAATAAAATATAAGAATTATATAAAAAATTAATTTTTTAATAATAAATTTCAATTTTTTTCAATATATATATTTTTTTTAAAACAAGCTCTTTCAATTCGATTTGAATATTTTCTTTTTTCTTTTTTAGAGGAATAATTGAATAAATGAATTGAAGGGATAAAATTTTAACCAGATGACAGAAGGGGTGAGCATAGTTTGGTCCGGTCCGGTTTGGTCCAACTTTTTTTTTAAATCGATTAACAAAAAAATTATTTAAAATATTAAATTAAAATTAAGTGACTAATGAAAATTACAATACTATAACTAATAACTATACTAATAGTATTACTAATATATTATATGTTAGTGATAAATTGGGAAAACTATATTAAATAATATTATGTGTAGTTATAGTGATTTAATACTAACATATTAAGTTAACTATACTAATACTATTATAAATGTATACATACACTACAATTTATATTATAACTCTTATAATATGTTAATATATTAATATATACTAGTACTCTATAACTTATAGTTATACATTAAAGAATATAATACTTATGTAATATTGTGATATATTAATAATTAATTATATACAATTATTTATATAAATAATATATATAGATAGTAAATATTACTATCCTTATTGTTAATTTTTTTTTTAAAAGCTATTATGTTGTAAAGGAAATCTTCTTTTTAGGTTATATTGCATGGGAAAATTTTCATTTAAGATTTGTGCAGACTAGGTCTTTTACAACCTTCAATAGAAAATTAAATGGTAAAATAGACATACTCACACTAGACTCTACACATTAAAATTTTAAAAATTTTAATTTTAAATAAAGAGTCGTGTTATACCCACCGAGAGAGTAGCTCGACAAATTCTCCTGATAAGGCCATTTGGCCTTTTTTTTTTCATACATTTTTGTATACTCTTTTAATTTTTTTTTTTTTAAATTCACAATATCTTTAAAAATAATTTCTTAATAACTAAATAAAAAAAAATTGTATCGAGACTCATTGTCAGCAGGGATTCTCAGGACAACTAACATTATTCTAAAAGAAAATAGGGGTCAGTCCGACCACCCGACATAATTGATGGCCCAGAATCAACAATAGTGGATTAATGGCTAGGTGATGTTGGAGTTGTGGTTGGAGGTGATCTTAAAAAATAATTAGGGTTACAAGTCTACAAGGATTAAGCTTTACATCTTGTTTTAGTTATAGACTTATCCTCTCATCTAAGAACATTGGCAATGGCCTAAAATTTAGCTAGAATATTGTGTTTTGACCATAATATGGACTTCTAGCTAAATTAATCCGTATTGGACTAGCTATCCCCAAGTCTAAAAAATAATATAATATTATTTTTTTTATAATATTACCAAAACAGTCCATTATAACCAAAACAGTCCACTATTACCAAAACAGTCCACAAATTAGAAATACAGTCCACTAATGTACCCCAAAACAGTCCAAAAATTATCAAAATAGTCCACTATTATCAAAACAGTCCACAATCCTACCAAAACAATTTAGAAATTTACAAAACAGCCCATTAATCAATAGATTAATTTAGTTGCTACCCAGCCACATGTTTATCCAGCCTACATGTGGCTGGGCAGCCACTAATAATCTAAAAAAAAAAATCAAAGCTACCAACATTAGACACCTCCAAAATTGCTTTTAAGTCAAAAACTTTTTTCCATTAAAGAGAGATATGAGAAGATCCTAGAGATGCAAAGGGTTTAGAATTTTTCATTTATCTAAGGCATCCAGATTAGATTGGACTAGGAGATATTTAAGGTAGTTTTGTATTTCTACAATTACTTTAAATTCTAATAATACCTTGGTGATGTGTTGTCTGGTTATAATGAGATCAGTTAATTTTACATTTTTATTTGTGATGTTAAAAATGTCAAGTGCTGGTTTCTTAGTACTATCTATCCAATGGATAGCAAATAGGCAATGGTAAGGTTTTGAATGAGCTAATCTAGGAATAGTTAGAATGAATAAAATTGTGAAAGGGTTACTGATGGATTCATGAAAACTATTGGGCAAGGAATTCTCTAATCTAGTAAAGTGCAAGGCAATTTTATTAGGACTTTGTTATTTTCTTTGGCCTCTTTCCTTGTTTCAGGCACAAGGACTGCAGTAAAACAGGGTCCCTATACATTTTCAGACGCCCACTCCAAATAATAAAGAAAAAAAAGGCAAGACCCAGGTTTGAGAGAAACACAAAATTTTTCAACAATGTAGAGCATGAAAATTGCATGTCAGCCTTGGCAATCAGTTATAGTGAATCTTAAAACAGTGATGCAGTTTTATTAACAATGAATTAACACAGTAATGCAGTTTTATTAAAACTGTATATTAACACAGTGATGCAGTTTAATTAATCATGAATTAACAAAAAAATCACCATTGGACATGCCACAATGTACAATACAATCTGGAGGTCGCATGAGAGAAAGTAGAATAAAACATTGTATTCCACAATGTTTGATGGAGCACATGCCAACTCCAAGAAAATAAACACAGAAATCACCCCCAAGTGTTCAAAACCTCAAAAAACATTTCTTGGCAAGGTTTTATACAATATAACAATATATATATATATATATATATATATATATATATATATATATATATGTAAGTTAGAACCCCAAAACACTACAACTAGAAAGCCCATTCATTTAAGAAAACCATAAAACACTACAACTAGAAGATCCAACCTCACCCTCTAGTTCTGCACTTCTGTAACTATAAGCCAACCCCATTACCAAACACCAACAATAGAGGACCCAGAAGAAACCCTTTTAAGGCCCTAGGCTTGGACACCACCATGAGTTCATTCCCCAACTACAGACCAACAATTAAAGAACACATTGAAGAAAAAAAATAGACAAACAACAGTCCACAATAGACAAACAATATACCAAAACAGATCAAAAAATGCAATACCATTTCAATCGATTCAATACGTAGATATCAATGTGGAGACCACAACATTTCAAGGAAAAAAAATGTAATACACCAAACAGCAAACAATGAATCATCTTTAATATCATTTCATCCTAAAAAAAAAAAAAACCAAATAATTTACCCAAACAGATGCTACCGGTAGTGGCAGATTCGTGGATGAAGAAGAACCGTTTCAGTTCATGGAGCAAGCCTATTTCAGAAAAAATTAGTTTGACCTTGTAACGCAAAGGAGATAAAATCAATCAGAGAAGAGAAATGCATAATGACAGCAAGAGAGAAGAGGGAGAGAAGAGAGAAGAGAGGGGAAGAGAGACTTACACAAAGACGACGGCAACCGCTGGAGAGATTTAGGGCTACGGGCTGAAAAACAGCGACGAGATGAAGAGATGGGAGTTCGGGACAGAAAGAAAGGAAAGAATGGCAAGGAATTTGGAATACCCAACAAGAAACCGAGGGAAACGGATGGTGGCAGGTAGTAAAAAACAAATAAAATATAATTTGCTCTTTGCACAGTGTCTCGCCAAACATGGAGAGGGCTAAAGCTTCACTATAGCAGTTATGTCAAACCTTCGAGTTTTAGCTAGGCTGTTGCAGATGAATTTCTTCAAATTTATGCTCCATTTTGGACTTGCATTGGGCAATGACGAGCCAATGCTCTAAGAAGAGTGATATTGGTTTATGCATATGCATATGTAAAGATATTTTTGCATAATATGACTCTAAATTTTACTACATTAGATTATGCATATTTATATTTTTGCATAGGTATAAACATCACCTATACAAATTTGGAGATCCATTAATCACTCTATAAATCTTATTTTACTAATTATTTTTCTCTCCTCCCACTCTCTCTCTCACAACCCTTTCCTCTTCTCCCTCCCTTAAGAGCACAAGATACTTCACATTCACTTTTATTTTATTATTATAATATATGATATTTTTTATCATTTGATTATATTTTTAATAAAATATCTAAAAAAATTATATTTTTTGTTATTATATTTTTATTATTAATGCCAAATGTATGTAGTGGATGCTAATTGCAAATAATAATAATAACAATAATTTATTATTATTTTGACTAAAAAAATTCATAATTTCAATGTGAGAGTTTTTCTTGAATGGTAGAGTCAATCTCCAAAAGAGGTGTTTTTGCATATGTATAAACCAATGCTTAATGGATTAGGCATATGTAAAAGATAATTTTGATGAATATAAGATGAATTTAGATTTTGACTATTCCATTTATATAAATCTCCACATTAGAATAGCTATTTTTTTTATTATATAACAATAAAATAATATAAGATAAATTTAACTTTAGCTATTCACATCAAATTTTCACATTGTATATCCATTTATTTATTATATAGTAATGAGTAATTAATAATTTAAAAAATATTTAATTTTTTTAATTATTAATTTATTTTATTTTATCATATTTTAATTATTACTTATTAGTTTATTTTATTTTATCACATTTTATTATTTAATTTAAAGAAACTTGTGGAAGTTTGTGGATGTAGATAGAGAGAAAAGAGAGATTGTTATAAAAAAATAATAAAATAAGATTTGCTATATGTATAGTGTAGACCAAATTTGAGTTTTTCTTTACGGATACTATAGCTAAAAGCTACAAATTTTGTTAATAGATAATCCATTGCAGCCGTGTTTTACATCTAATAGTCAAAAAATACAATAAATTTTGGAAATGGCTAATCTGGTGAGAATGCTCTAAGGGAGAAATTATAGTCATATGTGGTGTAACTTTTTGTAAAACTGTAGAGTTCTTGAGGGATAAATTGTGATTGGATGGTGTAAAATAAAACAACATAAAGCAACTTCAATAGTAAAGATGATCAAAGAAGGAGAGATGAAAAAATACTTATAATATATTTCACTCGTACAGTACATTGAGTTACCTTCTATTTATACAAAATGAAAAAAAAAAAACCAACTCTTAGTAAAAGATTAAAAAACAGAAAGGTAACTAAACTGAATGTTTATTTATAATAAAAGGTTGAAATGTAACTTTACAACTTAACAATATCTGCAATAGTTCTCCTCAAGATGAATGATATATGTTATAAACATTCATCTTTGACAACAAAGAATGAAAAACAATAGAGTCACAATTAGTAAGAAGAAATTAGAATCAGATATAGAATTTACAGAGGAAAGAATGGAATTTGCACTGGTTGAGGGTTGTTGTAGAAAATATAGACCAACTACTTTTCTACCCTTCCCAATCATCTTCCATTGGGTAAGGCCATGTATATAACAAATCTTAGGCATAAAAATAAAATAACAACTCTCATAAGATGTAAGCTTAGTTACTGAAAGAAGATTATATGCAAAACTAGGAACACATAACGCATCCTTCAGAACTAAGCCATCTGATAAATGGACAGTCCCAAGATGCGTTATTGTAACATTTTCTCCATTTGGCAGTTTAACAAATGTATTAGGAACTTGTGTAATTGTGGTGAAAATGGTTATAGAATGAACAAAATGATTTATAGCACCTGTAACTATGATCCAAGTGTTAGAAATAAATGTTGAATTATCATTTTGCATAGATGAGAAACTTGAATGACAAACTGTTTTACTTGAGGTTGATCCATTTATCAAATGGCTTAGTTGATTGTGGTCGAATTAATGCAAGTAGTTGCTGATACTCTTATTAAGAAAAAGACATACAATTCTGATCAAAGGGTGTACTTGAGGTTGATCCATGACTTGGTTTGCTAATGAAACTTTCCCTTTTTATTTGAAACTTGAAAGATATCCATATAGTTTGTAGCATTTGCCTATCGTGTGATTGGTCATTTCATAGTGAGTGCACAAAACTTTTTATTTTCAGTATTGCTATTTTCTAGGATTGATCTTTGAACCTTCTATTCTTTTATTCATGAAGGCAGCATTAGGTTCAAATCCTACTCTTCCCATGGAATCAACTACCCTTTGTTTCTCTTGTTAAATGACTAAAGAGAAAACTTTGGTAATCAATGGTAAGGGTTCCAATAATAAAATATGACCCTTACATGTGCAGATTCCTCATTCAATCCCATAAAAAACATGATTATATGTTGACGCTGTTGATATTCTAAAAACAACAGCACAAGTGTAGTTTTTATGTCCCACATGTACAATTAGGCATGTGATTATAGTTCATAAGTTCATCCCGCAAACATTTGAACGTTCTATAATAAACTCTCACCGATGTTTGATCTTGAGATAAATAGGAAAGTTCATTTTGCAACTGAAAAACTTGTGGTCCATTGCCTTGATAAAACCGATTCTTTAACTTATCCCGAATATCTTTAACTGTTTTTGCATAAAAGATGGTTTCCCCAATATCTCTAGACATAGAATTGAGAATCCATGACAAAACTATGCTATTACATTGATCCCATTTAGCATACGAGGAATTTGTTTCAACTGGCTGAGTAATCACAACATTGATAACCTATTTTGTTCATGGCCTTTAACAACATTTCCATTGATCTATACCAACTATTGTAGTTGTTCCCAATAAGGAGATTAGACACCAAAATCGAACTAGGAGAATCTCCATTTTGGAGATGATACGGACTAAAATCGTCTGTACTCAATGAAACAGAGGAGGTAGTCATTCTTGCAAGGGAAAGAATGAATCTTGTAGTGAAATCGAAGCAAAACCCTAAGGTTTCCACTATTTATACTTATGATACCATGAAGCAACTTCAATTAAGAAAGTCAAGATGATCGAAGAAGGAGAGATGAAATAATACTTTTGATATATTTCACTTGTACAGTACATCGAGTTACCTTCTATTTATACAAAATGAGAAAAACTAACTCTTAGTAAAAGACTAAAAAATAGAAAGGTAACTAAAATGAATGTTTATTTATAGTAAGGGGCTAAAATCTAACTTTACAACTTAATAGTATCTGCAATACAACAAGTGCTCTCGCATTGTTTTCTTGCATATACGCGGCTATTACACAAATTCAAATAAACAAATATACAGTAATGTAGTAAAATTGCTTTGTAAATTGTTGTAAAAAGAAAATGTCAATTATTAAGACAATGATTTTACTCAACTAAATAAAAAGAGTTTTAAGGTGTGCAAATTCCGAACATTCCCTTTGACAAAGGTGGAATCCACTGTTAACCAAAATAAAAATCTATGTAAATATCAAATTTACCTACTTTTTTTTTTAAATAGTGTGCGCAGGATTTATAGACTTTTAGACTGCAAATATAATTTTTCATTTAGAAAAATGTGAAACTCGCTGTTAAAAAATAAATTTTTTTACGTAGATGTTATATTTATCTATTTTTATAAAATAAAATGCATAAAACTTAGGTACTCGAAGACTATATAAATTATTTTCCTTCTTATTTACTAGAACCGTATATGCTTGCAAGAGTAGCACGACTAATGGTTTTAAAACAAGTGGACATGTGCAACCTTCAGAAACACGAGAGCCTAGAATTAAGATAGATAACCCCAAAATCTGAAAATGTAGTGGCCCATGTCTGGCATTATATAATTTTCTTGGGCCTAATAATGGCAAACTGTTAGCTTGTATCATGACATGAAATTACGAAGCAGCCCAGCTTCCAAATTTGTTTGGGCTCGGAATATTTTACAAGTGTATTCCAAAGCCTATAAGAATGAGCTAGAACGTGCATACTTTGTGATGGATCTCTGTTTAAATCTTTGAAAAATATTTTAATTATAAAGAGATTATATAAAAATAATTTTACAAATTAATGTAATTTAATGTAATTTATTAGATTTAAAATTATTTTTATTGTAAAGTAGATCTAACGAATTAGATGAAGTCACACCAACTTGTGAGATTATTTTTATGTAATTCTTTTATAGATTTACCAGTACTTTAAATCTTTATAAGAAGCTCATATAGTTCTATTATTTTCCTTTATTTTTGTAGTGATATATTGTGACGTTTGGTACGTACTTATAAATGTGAAAGATACAACATCAGCTATCAAAGTAACGCCATATAAATTCATGTCCCACACATTTTGTTTGGTCTAATCTCCATCAGAAAAAGTTAATGCAAACTTTGCCATCAATGCTCCTAAATTCTAATTATACGAAGCTTGACAGATATCTCTACCTCTCATTACTATCTATCTTCAAAAATATCTCCCAACAGCAAAACTTTGAAAACTTATCCAACTCCAGTCCAATCCCCTAACAACCCACTTTTTATAAATGATAAATAATACTTGTAGTCGTACGTTACATAATTATTTAAAAATAAATAAATAAATATAAGATTCATATAAAAAGAATTAATTTTTTTAAAATAGATTATACTCTTTTTCAAAACGATTATATATATTTTATACACTTTAATATATTCTCATCTTTTTAGGCTACGAAGCAAAGCATAAGGTTTCCTAATTCTACAAGCATTTAAATATATTCTCTATTCTCTAGAGAGAGAGAGAGAGAGATATAAATTATAAGACTATTTTGTATGGTAGCAAAAAAAGCATCCGAGATAGATATTTGAAGGCTAATCTGTGCTGGCACTTGATCTAAGTTTCAGCAGCATTCATTTACACGCCAGTGATAGTTACAATTTAGATAAATTATATTTGTAGTTATAGGGTATGTAAACGCCGTACATTCTCTTTTAAAAAAATATAATTTTTTAATAATAAACCTTACATTTTTTTAAAAGAAATGTAAGAAACTTGCACACTCTAAAACTCATGTATCTTTTTTTTTATATTCGATGGAAAATATACTTCATTCATTCATGAAAATGAAATTATAATTTCGACTTGATATATATATAGAAAAATTTTCAAATTACCAGCCAACTACTCACCTTTGGAGCGCCGCTAAGGGTGTAAAAAAAACACTAGTGAATGGGTAAATTAGACCTGGTTTCGGTTCGGTATCGATTTTATTTTTCTTAAAACCGGTTAAACTTAGTCTGGTTCTGGTTTCTCTTTTCCTAAAACCGGACCAGACCGATTCATATATATATATTTTAATTTTTTATATTATATATAATTTATATATAATATATAATTATATATAAAATAATTTTGTATTATAAAATTCCTAATTAATATAATATTGAATTTTAAAATCTTATATCACTATAGTTTATTGTATTAATAGTTATACTAATACTAAATCACTATATATTATAATATCCTATAATGTATCAAAATATTAAATTATATATTATAATATATCACTATAATCTATAATACAATTATAATATATATTATAATATACTACAATATATTATCACTAAAGGATTATATGCTATAAATATAACCAAGAGTGCTGCATACTGGAGGTTTGAAATAAAGGAAACTTTAACCAGGCCTCAATATAATCATAATAATTATATTGAGTATCAGTATCCTTAGGTGTTTTGAAAGCAGAAGGATGGGTTTTCTATTCTTCTTCCGTCATAACTGAAATAATGAAATAATTGTGAAAGATGATCTTTGAGGGATCAACTTTACAATAAATAGGTTTAATGAAGATGAAACCGATGTTAACCAAGATTCTAAGATAAAAGGAGAGGTTTTTGGCAAGATCTTCGGGAATCCAATGAAAACTTCGGGAAAAGTAATCTGAAGCAATTTGGAAATGATATGTTTTTATTGATTTCTCGATGTAAAACAGATTCTGAATTCAAGCTTTCTTGAAATATTCTACCTTGTTGGCAGAGAGAAATCTGGGTGTCACCGAATCCAATGGGTTTGAATACGGGTTGTATGGCATGACTAAGGTGGAAGCAAATGAACTTGGAAGAATAGGTCTAGGAACTTGTCTTAGATTGGTAAATCTGTTGGCTATCTTCAGTGGAGAGGAAACCAAAGTAAATGTAGATGCTGGAGGCATTATTAAAACTAGAAAATCAGACCGGTTACACCTCTAGGCTCCACCAACACACAAATTCCTTTCTGATTGGTGTGGTCTTAACTTCTATAGACCTCTACAGACAAATCGTCTGAAAGACAACACTCTACCTAAAGCAGATATTTCATACCCCACCTTCCAGAGAAGGAGATGACTTTTACTCTATGGACAAAATATTTAAGAGACTATTTCTTTTTTATTTTTATCTAAACAAAAGGAAATAATAATAAACATAAAAATAGATGTGAAAATGATAAATTACAATTTAGATATACTCCGGTAGGTTTCGAAACTAACCATATGAACTAGGATGCCTCTAGTGTACGGAAAAAACCATAGATTAGCATTTTCAGCTTGAAGGAAAGCAAAAACATGAAACAAATAAATTGTAGTGGCGTGTTAGGGACACGTGCCATGCTAGGACATTCTAGTCGGAAGAAACTGAGATCCCTAATTGTAGAAACGCCACGTGTGGTGGCAAAGGAGTTTTTCGATGCGGTGGCGTGTGGATTTCATGTACACTTTGACCCGTCCATGTGACTCACGTGCCATCTTGTTTGACGAAAATTTTCAACCATCTAAATGATTGGTGGCATAGGAATCCTGCAATGGGGTGTGTAGTAGTTTTTGATTCCGAAAAATAGTAGTTTGCCATATCGCCATATTTTTGATAAAAAAACAAAAAAAAAAGCTGCAAAATAAAAGTTCACACACGTTCTGGTATGACATTATACTTATTGTATTTGAGTTTTGTAACTTACAAATCGGTTATAATATTATATTTTACATTGCTTAAAAAATTATTGACATTACTAAAAGTTAAAGAAAGAGGTGAGAGAGTAGAGATGAAATAAATAAGAGAAGTTGAATTTGTAAGAAGGAAGCATTCTTTATCAACCGTTTGTTGTGGGTTATATTACTTTATTGTTGGAGAAAAGGTAACTTTTATTATTATATTCATATATTCCACACGCACTATTCAGGATCCGTACTATAGGTTATAATATTTTTCACTGTTGGGGAATAGGCTTTCTATATCTAGTTGATGTGAGCGAGCGAGCCCACTTTAGAATCAGTGCTAAAATTGAAGGAAAGGATATTTGTAATGGATGCCATTTGGACAATGTATCAGGCGATGCACCGACGATATGATTGGAATGAACGAGGCAAACCGTAATGGGAAGAGACGAAAATTTTATGAATAATAATAAAATAATTTATAAATAATAATAAAATAATTTAAATTTAATTAAATTATTAAATTTTAAAGAATGAGAGAGAGAAAAATTGAATAAAATATTATAAAGTTAAAATATTATTAGAATATAATTTTTTAAAATTATTTTTATTTTTAGATTTGAAAAAGTTGAATTGTTTTTAATATTTTAGTTAAAAATTTGAAAAACTTATATTGATTTGATGAAAAAGTTGAATATTTAAATGTTAAGTTGAGATAAAAAATCTCAATATTGAGAATAGATGATATCAACTAATTAACATCCAAACTAGTTCTAAGCAAGGGTCTTAAGTCCCTTATTTAAGATGCTTGTTAATGAATAAAAATGTCATTATAATCAAGCTTAGATTACAAAAATACAAATCTATAATATCTCATGAGAAATATGCATAATCTAAAGTCTCTATACCATATACTATCCATATGACATAATTTAATTTTTAAGATTTAAATTTTAAAATTAATCTTCCAGATTAAATTATAACACGTAAATGGTATGTGGTGTAGAGCTTCGTAATAGCATAATCGAATATCTCATATTAAAAAATTCTACATAGCAACTTTTCACCACACACTTAATTTTATTTTTTAATCTCTCAGTAAGTGTATAGTTTATGAGTACTGAGTAGAACAACTCTTCTCATATCTCGTGTTTCCATGGCCTGTACAACCTTTTTATAATTACAAGTCGAGAAAATTTGAGATTAAAGATGTTAAATTTAATCTTTCTATTATTCTTTTTCTCTTTTGGTGGTACGTTATTTGTTTTAATTAATTGTATTTTGAAAAGAAATACGTACTAATTTGTAATGTGAAGAGGATGCAAATAAAGAACACGTATATAATATAATCCACTCCATTAAACATGTTCCTAATTAAGGGGAGCGGGTCCATGCATGGTCGATAAGAAGATTTGATAATTAAAGTCTTGTACACACAATCATAATATTAGTAAATTAATATTGTTTAATTAGGCTCATTATTTCATTAGATGCGGCTTTACTTTACAAAACCATGTGACACCGTTTCATCATCTGGTCCCAACGTTTGGTCTGTCTCCCCAAAATAATAATAATAATAATTATTATTTATTATAAAACTATCGAAAGGAGAGAGAGAGAGAAATAGAACTCAGAGAAGTTATGAAACTTATGAATTTCTTAAAGAATTCAACGATATATATAGGCGTACAAAGGGAACTATGCAAGTTACTATGCAGTACTATACTGGCACTGTGCATATTTACTATGCAGTACTATGCTGGCACTATGCACTGTGCGATGTCGGCCATTTACTATGCCAGTTACTATGCAGTACTATGCAGTACTATGCTGGCACTATGCGCACTGTGCGATGTCGGCCATTTACTATGCCAGTTACTATGCAGTACTATGCTGGCACTATGCACCCTATGCCAGTTACTATGCAGTACTATGCTGGCACTATGCACTGTGCATTTGACGGCTAGCTCAAGGTGGTCATACAATTTTACAATGTTATTTTACAACACTCCCCCTTTGGATGACCACATATAATGAATATGCCTCGTTAAAACCTTGCCAAGGAAAAACCCTGTGGGAAAAAACCAATGGCGAAGGAAAAAGAGTACAATATTCATGTGTACTGTAAAATGCTTTAAGATTGCCTCATTAAAACCTTGCGAAGGAAAACCCAGTGGGATAAAACCTTAGCGAAGGAAAAAGAGTACAATCAGCATAAGTCTTCAAGACGTTACTCCCCCTGAAAAGTGCATGATAAAAGGTCTTCAAGTCTCCGCATTCCAATATTCTGCACAATCTTCTTAAATGTTGCAGTTGGTAATGCTTTTGTGAATAAATCTGCCAGATTATCACTTGATCGTATCTGCTTGACTTTAATTTCACCTTTTTCTTGAAGTTCATGAGTATAAAAGAATTTAGGTGAAATATGTTTGGTTCTATCACCTTTGATATATCCTCCTCTAATTTGAGCAATACAAGCAGCATTATCTTCGTATAAAGTTGTTGGACTATCATTAATCACTGGAAGACCACACTTTTCTTGAATATGTTGGATCATTGATCTTAGCCAAATGCATTCTCGACTTGTTTCATGAATTGCAATGATCTCTGAGTGATTTGAAGATGTAGCAGATAGTGTTTGTTTGACAGATCTCCATGATATAGCAGAATTTCCATAAGTAAATACATATCCAGTCTGAGATCTACCTCTGTGTGGATCTGAAAGATAACCTGCATCTGCATATCCAACTAATTGTGGACTTGAACCATATTGATAAAATAATCCCATATCAACCGTACCTCGAAGGTATCGAAGGATATGTTTAATGCCATTCCAATGTCTTCGAGTTGGTGCGGAACTATATCTTGCAAGTAAATTAACTGAAAATGCAATATCAGGCCGAGTGCAATTTGCAAGATACATCAGGGCTCCAATTGCACTGAGATAAGGTATTTCAGAACCAAGAATTTCTTCATTGTCTTCACAAGGACGAAATGGATCCTTCTGCACATCAAGTGATCGAACAACCATTGGAGTACTCAGGGGATGAGCTTTGTCCATGTAAAAGTGTTTCAAGACTTTCTCTGTATAATTTGATTGATGAATGAGAATTCCATTTGGCAAATGCTCGAGCTGCAGGCCGAGACAAAATTTCGTTTTGCCAAGATCTTTCATTTCAAATTCATTCTTTAAATATGTAGCAGTTCTTCTGATCTCTTCAGGAGTTCCAACAAGATTTAGATCATCAACATAAACCGCAATAATAACAAATCCGGAATCTGATTTCTTAATAAAAACACATGGGCATATTGGATTATTCTCAAATCCTTCTTTCAATAGATATTCGCTAAGGCGTTTATACCACATGCGTCCGGATTGTTTTAACCCATATAAAGATCTTTGAAGCTTAATAGAATACATACTTCTGGATGTACTCAGATTAGAAGCTTCAGGCATTTTATATCCTTCAGGGATTTTCATATATATGTCATGATCTAATGATCCATATAAATATGCGGTGACTACATCCATCAACTGCATATCCAATCTTTTTATAACTGCCAAACTAATCAAATATCTGAATGTGATTGCATCCATAACAGGAGAGTATGTTTCCTCATAATCAATCCCCGGTTTCTGCAGGAAACCTTGTGCAACAAGTCGTGCTTTATATCGCACAATTTCATTACTTTCATTACGTTTACGTATAAATACCCATTTATATCCAACGGGTATTACACCCTTTGGTGTTTGTATAATTGGTCCAAAGACCTCTCGCTTTGCTAGCGAGTTTAATTCAGCTTCAATAGCTGATTTCCATTTTGGCCAGTCATCTCTACGTCGACATTCTTCGACAGTTCTTGGCTCAATTTCTTCATTACTTCTGGTAATGTCAAGAGCCATTTTATATGAGAATATGTTGTCGACAACAGTTTTATTTCTATTCAAAATTTCTCCTGTATTCATGAAATGTATCGAGATCTCGTTATTTTCAGGTACCTGTCCCTCTTCAAGGGAAGACATTTCATGAAATACCTCTTCAGGAGGTTCTTTCTCAGGAGATTTACTCTCTTCATGAGCATCAATTACTCTTATGGCCTGTGTTGGTATGGACTCTTCAGGAGTACCAAATTCATTTTGTATTTTCCTCTTTCGAGGAATTTTGTCCTTAGCACCAATAGGCCGTCCACGCTTCAGGCGTATCTTAGACTCGCCTATTGCTATTTTGGCAACTTGTCCTTCAGGGACTGCAATCCTTGCTGGAACATTAACAGCAGGAATATATGATTTTACCACACCTTTAGTGTCAGTAAATGCATCCGGTAATTGGTTTGCAACACTTTGCAAATGAATAATCTTTTGAACTTCTAGATTACATTCTTTTGTACGAGGATCAAATTGGGAAAGATTTTTATTTTCCCAAGTAATTTCTTGTCGTGCTTCAGGCACCGACTTCTCATTACACAATGTTTGTCGTGCTTCAGGCACCGACTTCTCATTACCCATTGTTGGAAAAATGGATTCGTCAAAATGACAATCCTCAAAACGTGCCTTAAACATATCCCCTGTAAGAGGCTCAAGGTATCTGATAATAGATGGAGAATCAAACCCAACATATATCCCAAGTCTACGTTGAGGGCCCATCTTTGTACGTTGTGGAGGTGCAATTGGAACATATACAGTACATCCAAAAGTACGAAGATGAGAAATATTTGGTTGCTGACCAAATGCAAGCTGTAATGGTGAATATTTGTGATATGCAGATGGTCTAACTCGAATTAATGATGCTGCATGAATTATAGCATGTCCCCAAGCAGAAATAGGAAGATTTGATTTCATGAGTAAAGGTCTAGCGATTAGCTGAAGCCTTTTAATCAATGATTCAGCTAAACCATTTTGAGTATGTGTGTGGGCAACTGGATGTTCAACATCTATTCCTATTGACATGCAATAATTATCAAAAGCTTGAGATGTAAATTCTCCTGCATTATCCAATCGAATAGTTTTAATTGGATAGTCAGAGAATTGTGCTCGTAGTTTAATTATTTGTGCAAGAAGTTTAGCAAATGCAGCATTTCTAGTGGAAAGTAAACAAACATGTGACCATCGACTTGATGCATCAATTAAAACCATAAAATATCTGAACGGTCCACTTGATGGTTGAATAGGCCCACATATATCTCCATGAATCCTTTGTAAAAACGATGGAGATTCAAAACCAACCTTTGAGATAGATGGTTTGATAATCAATTTACCTTGAGAACATGCAGAGCATGGATATTCATTGGGTAAAATAATCTTCTGATTCTTTAGGGGATGCCCATACGAATTATCAATTATTCGTCTCATCATTATTGATCCCGGATGTCCAAGGCGATCATGCCAAGTCATAAATATTTTGGGATCAATGCACTTCTGGTGCATTACAACATGTGATTCAATTGTTCTCATTTTTGTATAATACAATCCAGATGAGAGGGCAGGCAGTTTTTCTAATACGAGCTTCTGGCTCGAAATTATTTTAGTAATGAGAAGATGCTCTTTATCGTCTTCGTTAATGGTTTCAATATGGCAACCATTACGACGTATATCTTTAAAACTTAATAAATTTCTTCTGGATTGTGAAGAAAATAGAGCATCATCAATGCAAAATTTGGTGCCATTAGGCAACACAATATAAGCTCTTCCGGAGCCTTCAATTAGATTCGATGAACCGGAGATGGTATGAACATAGGCTTTACTCAATGTTAGATTTTGAAAATATTTTTTATCCTTAAGAATTGTGTGAGTTGTAGCACTGTCAGCCAGACATACATCTTTATTATTCATCTCGGAGATAGATAGTTCATCAATAAGACTCATGATTCTACAAAATATATAAAACTTTCATTACTAAAAAAAACATTACAGAATAAAAATATTTTACAATAATATAAAGGAAATACATTAATTAAAAAGGAACACTTCCATGATCAACTCTACCACTAGAATCCTCAAAGAAATCAGAAACATCAAGACTTGTAATATCTTCTCCATCTATAGAATTTAAAGCATATGATGGTTCAGCAAAATTTGTTTCAAATTTCTTTGTTTTTTCTTTTATGGAAGATTGGTATAAGTCAACCAAGTGTTTAGCTGTACGACAGGTACGAGACCAATGTCCAGTCATACCACATCTATGGCATTCATCTTCATATTTCTTTACAAATTTATTTTGAGGACCTTTGCCCTTTTCTGAGTTGAACCACTTCTGGTGGTACGGTGTATATCTATTATTTTCCCTTTTAGTGTGGTCACTTCTAGGACCTCCACTTCTATAGTTTTTCTTACCACGTCCACGCCCTCTTTTTCTTTGAAAAGATGCACCATTCGCTTCTGGGAATGATGTAAATCTAGTACCATTCACTTCAGGGAATGATATAGAACCAGTAGGATGTGACTGGTGATTTCTTAATAAAAGCTCATTATTTTGCTCAGCTAATAGAAGACAAGATATAAGTTCAGAATATTTCTTGAACTTTCGCTCTCGATACTGCTGCTGCAGGAGCACATTCGAGGCATGAAAAGTAGTATATGTCTTCTCTAACAAGTCATCATCAGTGACTTTTTCACCACATAATTTCAATAGCGAGCTAATTTTAAAGAGTGCAGAGTTATACTCACTAACACTCTTGAAGTCTTGCAACCTCAGGTGCATCCAATCATGACGAGCTTTTGGGAGGATTACAGTTTTCTGGTGTTCATATCTCTCCCTTAAATCATTCCACAAAATAAGTGGATCTTTCACCGTTAGATACTCAGTTTTTAATTCTTCATGAAGATGGTGCCGAAGGAAAATCATTGCCTTAGCACGGTCCTGCAGGGACCCTTGATTTCCTTCTTTAATTGTATCTCCCAGGTTCATTGCATCCAGATGGATCTCAGCATCAAGGATCCAAGATAAATAATTTTTCCCAGAAATGTCAAGAGCAACGAATTCCAATTTTGTAAGATTTGACATTTTCTACATATATAAATCAAGAACATAAGTATGTTTAATATTTCATATTTATTTTGAAAACTATAAAAAAATATATTGAAAGACTTACTTGAAGTAGAGGACTATTAGCTTCAAGATCGTCAGAACTCTCGTGCTGATAACGTATTATAAAACTATCGAAAGGAGAGAGAGAGAGAGAGAAATAGAACTCAGAGAAGTTATGAAACTTATGAATTTCTTAAAGAATTCAACGATATATATAGGCGTACAAAGGGAACTATGCAAGTTACTATGCAGTACTATGCTGGCACTGTGCATATTTACTATGCAGTACTATGCTGGCACTATGCACTGTGCGATGTCGGCCATTTACTATGCCAGTTACTATGCAGTACTATGCAGTACTATGCTGGCACTATGCGCACTGTGCGATGTCGGCCATTTACTATGCCAGTTACTATGCAGTACTATGCTGGCACTATGCACCCTATGCCAGTTACTATGCAGTACTATGCTGGCACTATGCACTGTGCATTTGACGGCTAGCTCAAGGTGGTCATACAATTTTACAATGTTATTTTACAACATTATTATTATTATTATTTAAAACGCTTACTAATAAAAGATTTTACAGCCACCGACGCCCCGTGACGCTTGTTTCCCGTAAGCATGTCTGGAGTAATAGTAAGAATCTTTCTTTATTTGCTCTGAATGAAAAAACAAGAGAAATTTTTTAATTCCTCACTCTAAGTAATTCGAAAATAATGGTGATTCTAAACCCCATTTAGTTCCCCTTTTTTTTTTTTTTTTTTTTTTGTGACAATTTAAGTGTTAGAAGTTAGATCTATACAGAAATTTTATATTAAAGAAAAAAGGAATTTTACTATATGATATATTGCATCAAATAACATTAATTTATAACTCTCTTTTTTTTTTGGTATAAGATCTTTATAGAATTCAAGCATTTTTCATCATTTAATATTATTCGCTCTTCATTTAACTCAACGAGACAAGTCATTAACCCATTTGAAGAAGATTGTTAAGCGGAAATCACATTCATGACAAGTCATTAACCCATATAAACTTTACATTCAAATAAGTATATGTGTATACATATCACAATATCGTATAAATTATTTAAAATAAGTTGGAAATAACTCAATAAACTCTTGGCTTGCGTTTGAATATAAGAATATAGATTTACATTTCAACATCTAAGATTTAGAAAAGCTTAAAATCTTAGTTGGTTTTGGTGCAAATCTATATCCAAATTTTAATTTATGATTACCATGCATGTCTAGCCAACTTATGGATTATAAAAACCTAATTAATCTAAATTCTTTTTCACAAATTCTATTGATTACGTTCAAAGAATAACACGATAGTCGTAGCACAGTTTTGAGGTGTTGATTACATAGGGAGACAATTTAAAAGAATAGCAGAAGGAACAAAGAAACTAAAGGAAAAATATTAAATAAGTTAAGGAGAACAAAGATTAATTTTAACTATAAAATAATAGTGAAGCAAAGTAATTAACAGAAAAAGTACTCAAATTTGACGAACAGTAGAATGTCGGGAATCCCTTGCATAAATCTAATATTTTAATTATTCTTAATTCATTTGATAACTCAATTGGGAACTCAATTTATGAAATTCTCAATCGAAAGGTATAGATTTATAAACCAAAATTAAATAAAATGTAACCCTTTGAAAAATCATTCACCACTTTTAAAATATATAAATTACTATTCCTATTGAGAAAATCCAATGACGACAATATACTCAAGGACCGATGTTGCAGTAAAAAAACTAAATCAATATAGATAAATAATTTATCTAAACATAATTAAAGAACTAATCCATTCAATAGAAAAGGCATGACTGAATCTATAAATAGAATAAATTCTATAATTATTAGAGAAGAAAATATCAACGTGAATTGAGAATGATAAGACAAAAGAGTTTTAACAATTAAAAATAAAATACATGAATTAAAAATAAATTAAAAATATTATTTAATGTACAAGTTCATCCCTAACTCTACTTGAGAATTTAGTTACCCATAAACATAATGGGCGACAAAAATTTATAGAGAAAACTAAAGTGAACGGCGGTCCTGGAAGTGATTTTCTCATCTCTTCAAATCTTCCACTTGTGCCTCCTCCCCATTTCTATTTCGTGCTAATGATATGCTTATATATGGTAGGAAAGAAACCCTAATGTCCTCTTAATTTCTGCATAAAAAAATCGCCTAAATTTTAGGACTTATCTTGACAGCCACGTATGCCCTTCAGGAGTTTGAATTTGAAAATCCTTATTAGAGACAAAGTTATATCCTTTTAAGATAGCTTTCTAATGCATTAAGAATCGAATCAATCTGATATGTGAGTAAAAATATACAGTCAAAAAATTAAAGTATGTTCAGACTGTCTCTTAGCGAATTTTGGACTTAGACTTCTTGTGGTTTCATTTTGTGATTTTTTTTTTCTTTTTATTTTCTTCCAAATTTATCTCAATTCCTATGAATGTCATCTTTTGAATTTGACTGGACTTGACTTGCTCTTTTATAAACTTTGAAATTAAATATAAAAAACTGTTTAGAAATATCACAACGTAAATAGAAACTCAATTTAAGAATACACATTAATTTCCATGATTTCTATTCATATTTTAACATTTTGGTCCAATAATATGGTATTTAGAGTGCTCTTCGCATACTCATCACCCATCATTTAGTAATTATGCTATTTGGCCATAAGAAGTTTACTATTCAGATTACATAACCGCTAGGTACAGTCGGCATATACAAACGACATGTAAGTGAATTTACGAAAGGAATAAAAAAAAAAGTAAAGGACAAAAACAAATATCTCTCTTTCTCTTTTGTCTCTCTATTTTTTTTCCTAATAACTTTCTCTCTCTTTCTCTTTATTCTTTTCTTCTTCCTTGTCTCTCTGTTTTTTTTTCCTAATCTCTTTCTCATCTCTTGGTCCCAAAATCTAGCCTGTTTCCTTCTTCTTTTTTTTCCCCTTCTTCTTAACTCCTCTCTCACTGCTTTTTCTCTCTTTTAAGTATAAGCTAGCCATAGGAGCAAAAGATGAGTGCGACGTTCAGAATGCCTAAAAATATACCAAGAAAAAAGAAATGCAAGTTTGTTGTTAAATAGCCATAAATGTTATAGTTGAATAAAGACAAATTATTTTTATTGTCTTGCTCTGTATGGTTTGGTTGCATACCTTAAATTGGATTCAATGCTTAGTCTTGTTTGATTATGTTTAGATACGACTCTGTTTTGATGAGGAAGAGGCTTGCTGACTTCAAATCTATCATGAAAACATTATTCGTTCTGATAGTAACGATATTAGCCATGGGGGAGACATTAGCTAATAGCTATAGCCCCATATCTCTTGAAGGGAAACCAAATGGTGGCATCAGTATTTGAAGTGATGGACATAAAGAAAGCCAACCAGACGATTGATGGGTGGCATGGGAGAAGGTTGACATTAAGCACAATATGCGAGTTTGTATAAACACTTGAAATTGCTTAGAAGAAGATAAGGGAGACAATTTTGACGAAATTGATAGAGAGAGAACGAAAGAGAGAGGAAAAATATTTATTAAATGGTACCGGTTGCGCGCCATTTCCATCAAGCGCTTGCAATAGGAATTTTCATTCAGATTATGGCCCACTTGGCGTGACGCCACCGTGCCATGTGGTTTGTTATATATATATAACAAATTCAAAATAAAAGGGTTTCAAAAAAACATGAAAGAGAAAGATTGAAATTCTAAATTTTCTTTATTTTTTTTATGTTTATGTTCGTGTTTTTATTTTTTTAATAAACCACATAGTTTTTTTTGCCATGCATTCAAATGCACTATAGATAATTATATTTAGGGCTGATTTGAAGAGTGAAATAAGATAAAAATTTTGTGAATAATAGTAAAATAATTTATAGATAGTAGTGAGATAATTTGAGTTAGATATTTTTTAAGTTTTGAGAAAGAAGGGGGAAAATGTTGAATAAAAAAATATTGTAATAATATAGTTTTGTAATATTATTTTTATTTGGGGATTTGAAAAAGTTAGAATTATTTTTTATTTGAAAGTTTGAAAAAGTTGTAATGATTAATTTGAAAATTTTGTATTTAAATTATGTTAAAAAATAAAATAAAATAAGATAAAATGCAAATTTTGTGGCTCTCGCAAACCTGCCCCAAGTATAAAGTGATCGATGCAAGTGGTCGGATAACTTTACTTCGGCTTAGACGTTAATTAGGTTCCAAGTGATTCATCACAAACAAACAAAGACGGGTAGTAGGTAGTTAAATTGGTTATTCGGATGTTCTCTCGAGGTAGTCAATACTGTAAGAAGATATTGCTTTTATTCCAATCAGATTTTTGTTCTTCCAAAATATGTGTATTTTTGGGAGAAATGGACAAGGCTTGCTTTAGATGCACTTCGTTCATAATTCCAACGGGTAAAAAAACAACACATAACATTAAATAAATGAACTCTAATGACGAGGCTTGATGGATTTACACGTGTGAAATATGGACAGATCTAGTTTCTTAGCACGACTTATAATATTTACTTATTTTTTAATGTAAATTTAATAAAAAATATTAAACATTCATTAATGTTATAAATCGTTAAAAACTCATTAAATATTATTAATTAATGATACAATTAATGATACATGCACAATTATTTTTATAATTTTTATATAATTATGTTTTAAAATGAAGATATTTATATAAATTGATATTATTTTTATAAATTATTTTATAAAAATACCCATAATTTAAAGAGAAAAGATATTTGTAATCTTGAATTATGCAACTGTCGTATAATCGTTTTAAAAAAAGTGAATAAAACATAAGACTCATATAAAAAAAATTAATTTTTTAATAGTAAACTCTATTATTTTTCAAAGCGATTATGCGACGTTTATATATTTTACAGTTATATGTAGAATTATTGTAATTTAAAATATAATTATATTAAATATTTAAAAAAGTTATATATCTATCATTTTTTATTATTAAACCAAAAGCATATTTGTTTTAGAGGTGTAATTGGTCCGATTCGATCTGATTTTGAACAAAAGTTAGGATTGAACCGGTATGTATCGGTTTTATATTTTTCAAAACCGATTACGCATCGATTATCTTTTTAAACCGGTAGTCTGATTTTACCTAATTTTGGTCCGATTTTAATGTATAATACTATAGTAATAATATATTGTAGTATATTATAATATATATTATAATTGTATTATGAATTATAGTGATATAGTATATTATAATATATAGTGATATATTATTAATATAACTATTAATATGCATTATATAATATTAGTATAATTATTAATATAATAAATTATAATAATATAAGATTGTAAAATTTAATATTATAGTAATTAATAATTTATCATATAATTAAAACTATTTTATATATAATTATATATTATATATAAAAATTATATATAATAAAAAAATTAAAAAATATATAAACAGATTCGGTCTGATTTTTAAAAAAGAAAAATCAGAATCGGACCAATTTTAATCAATTTTAAAAAAAAATTGATATTAGATTCAACCAAATTCGAAACCGGTCTAATTTGAACGGTTCACAGATTATTTTTACAGAGAAATGATATTTGCAGTCGTAGTTGTACAAGCGGCGTGCAGTCGTTTTGAAAAAAATAAATTAATATGGGATCTACATGAAAAAAAATTAACTTTTTAATCATGGACTCCACTCTTTTTCAAAGCGATTGCACGACGTTTGTAATTCCACAACTATATATAACATTGCTATTTTTTACACCCCTAAATTTTGTCCAACAGAAAGCGACGCAGTTTATACTTTTTGTGATGTTACGCAATGTCATGTCGTTTAGGATACCAGATAAGAAATAGTGGCCACTGACAAAATAACAGTCATATAGAGTCAATCAATGAAACGAAGCTGACTTGGTACGCCCTCTCTTCTAGCCCACTTTAATTATTATTTATTTATTTTTTATTTGAAAGAGTAAATGCCTAAAGGAAAATTCAAATAGTCAAATACAACAAATTTTGTTAGTTTTAGTGGAGTTTGAGCAGATAGAACAAGTTTTTTTAATGTTAATTTGGAATTATATTGTGAGCATCTATATATATATATATATAATGTTTTTTAACTATTCAAAATAACATACAAAATTAATAAGTAAGAAATTATATGATTTTTAAAAGTTCATACACACTTTACAAGCTCGAAAGAAAAATATTTAAATTGGAAAAGAAAAATTAAAAAAAAAAATTTATACGTTCAGATGAATTTTCATCAAATTTGTAACGGAAAAAATATGGATGAGCGAGGAAATGTACCCTATATTAGTATTAAATAAATTTTGCTATATATAATTATTTTTATATATTTTATTGATACGATTAGTTAAAATAAATATTTTATATTAAAAAAATATATAATCAATCACATTAATAAAGTGCATAAATACAATTACTAATATAATTGTTGACATCAAATAATGTATAACGTTAGGTTAGTGCAAATCATTTATAAAGAAATAGTTCCTATTAATGAAAAATAATTTTTTTTACAGTTTTTTAAAATCAGATCTACTATTTTATAAAGACTTGTAAAAAAATTATGAATTAAAATTTGAGTTTTACTATATATAAATAAAATCGTATATCAATTTACATATTAATACTGATTCATTCATATTTAAAATTTAAATTAATATTATTTTTAATAAAATTTATTTTTAATAAATTATATTAAATTAATATATATATTAATGCGTAATCGTATTTATAATTAGATTTTTCGATTAAAATTTATAGAATTGGTCTCCCTTGAAGACTATACCATTCTCCATAAAAACATAATAACCTTAATAATTTAAGAAAAAATCTTATTATAAATATAATTGTGCATTAATATATATTAATTTTTTGTGATTAATTAAAAAATAAATTTTATTAAAAATAATATTAATTTAAATTTTAAATATAAAAAAATTAATATTAATAAATAAATTAATACGCGATTTATAATTCAGACGGTTTATAATAAAAAGAAGAATGCAGTGTACGGCTGAGATCTATCGAGAGCCTCTTTGAATAATCACTCTTGACGTGTAAACAGGGCTTGCTCGTCTACGACCCACTGACCCAGTGGGTCTCCGGTCCTGTACGCGGAATCTAATAAAACTACCCGAGAAATATCTGACTGCCACCCGAAATCAGTCCCTGCCTGCCCCTCACTGACACGGTCAGCTGCCCGATTCATCTTCTTCTCCTCTCTCTCTCTCTCTCTGAAGAGACTGAAGGCTCCCTTCGTTTACAGGACTTATAAATGTGAGCACTACACAGATAGAACAAACGAGGCCACCACCTCTGGAGGAACGTGGCGCAGCTTAGAGGTGGAGGGCCTCGTCGGTGACCGTCGGTGAAATGCGCTCGCAAGTATAGACATATAGAGAGAGATAGAGAGAGAGAGAGAGGGAGGGAGAAACAGGAATATGGGTCAGGGACTGAGTTGCGCAGCGAGTCCCGAGCACGGGCTCTTCGTGGCAGTGCAAACTGGGGACTTGAAAACTGTGGAGGCTCTGCTGGAGAGAGACCCGGCTCTCTTGCATCATACCACTGTCTACGATCGCCACTCTGCGCTTCACGTAGCGGCCGCCAATGGCCAGATCGAGGTGGGTGCTGTTCCTTTTCAAGAGGTCTCCCGTTCTGTGACTTTTCAGGGCTCTGGCTACTGGGTTTTTCTGTGCGGGTGAAGTTGAATGCTGTTCTATTCATTCTTCTGGGTTATTTTGTTGATTTGTGTTTCCCCGTTTTGAATACGTTGCAGATTTTGTCCATGCTTTTGGATCGATCTGTAAATCCAGACGCCTTGAATCGTCAAAAGCAGGTAAGAGTTCGTATTTACTTCCTTTTTATTTTTGTGACGAATGTGATCTTGTGATGTCTTCTCTCTTTTTGCTTCGAAGTGACTGATCTTGTGGTTAAGTTATCTTCATTTATGCCTCCTCTAATTCTCGTTTTGATTTATTGATTTGAAACTTTTCAGACTCCGCTTATGTTAGCGGTAATGCACGGCAATATCTCATGCGTAAGAAGGCTCCTTGAAGCTGGAGCTAATGTCTGTAAAGTTTCCAATTTAGAATTTCAGATTTTTCTTTCATTTATTGGAGCTGCGATTTGAAGATTGATATAGACAATCTTAACTTCAGATATTGATGTTTGATTCCCTTAACCGAAGAACCTGTTTGCACTATGCTGCTTACTACGGCCACGCCGATTGCCTTCAAGCAATTCTTTATGCTGCTCAATCTAGTACTGTTGCTGTTTCTTGGTTGGTCTCTTTTTGTGAATTGATTTGGTCCGCTCCCTGGTTTGATTTGACATATGAATTTTCGATAATAATACTTATGGTAATTTGATTGTTGTAGGGGATTTGCACGTTTTGTGAATATTAGAGATGCAAGGGGAGCAACACCGCTGCACTTAGCAGCTCGTCAAAGACGGCCTGAATGTGTACATATTCTGCTAGACAATGGAGCTCTTGTTTGTGCTTCCACTGGCGGATACGGGTAATAGTTACAGTGAAGTAAATCGGTAATAATTCATGATGTTCATTTGTTTTGTGGACTGATATATTGCTGTTTACAGCTTCCCGGGAAGTACTCCTCTTCATGTTGCTGCCAGAGGGGGATCTCTTGATTGCATCCGTGAGTTGTTAGCATGGGGTGCGGATCGTTTTCAAAGAGATGCATCTGGGTATGATTAATTTTCTTCTTAATTTGAACCAAAACGTGCTTAGTTTTTCAGTGTATCCGCTGAAAGTTTAATACTATGCTCAGACTTCTGGTATCAATTAATCTAACATACTCTCACTGAACAATAATGTTTGGCTTATCTTGTGTGTATGTTTGTGTATATATATTGAAGAATTATCTTGAATATGCGATCTATTGAAATCTTGTGAAAAATTTGGACTTGAAAAAATAGGGTCATTGCAGTAAAATATTTGGTAATATTTGCATTTTTAGAAGATTCTTAATTTTATCATATATCCAATGTTTTGCTGACCATTCTATGGATTTAAACCAGCGATATTATTTTTTGGTCACAGAAGTGCTATTTATTTTTGCCTTAAACTTGATATTCTAAAAAGGATAATGGAACTATTTGTTTCATTGCCATATATTCACAGGAGGATACCGTATGTGGTTGCTTTGAAGCGCAAGCATGGAGCATGTGCAGCCTTGCTAAATCCTTCATCCGCAGAGCCTCTTGTATGGCCATCACCTTTGAAGTTCATCGGTGAGCTTAATCAGGAGGCAAAAGCTCTGTTAGAACAGGCCTTGATGGAGGCAAACAAAGAGAGGGAGAAGACCATCTTAAAGGGAACTGCATACTCTCTTCCGTCTCCATCTTCATCTCATTCCGATATTGGGGTGGAGGATAACATTTCTGAGGTAATGTTTCTCCCCATACTTGTAGAAATGCTTACTTGACTTTGATACTTTTTCTTAATTTAATCAGAACTTATAAAATTTGAATTTCTAGGGGGCGCTGTAAATTTCGAATAGGAAATGAAGAAATATTATTCAGACCACATCAAAACCGAAAAAACATATGGAAGTTTTTGAAGTTCAAAACCATGATTTTGAATTCACAATTTATATTACGATAACAAACATTTTGAAGCTGAGCAAAGATGTTTAGAAGTGCAGTTTAAGTTATGATCTGACATATGAACTGAACTGCTAGTATTCCGATGAAAATTTTCTGAAGCCTTACCAGTCAGGTCTGGTCACTAACTTGGGGATACATGCATACTCCTTGCTTTATATGCACTCCTTGGCGCATGCTTCCCCATTTTGAGGTGTTGAATTTCAAGTTGGCATCTTGCTTGCATTTATAATATTGATTATCGATTTGCTTTTGAGCAAAAATTAATATATTGGTCCTGGTCCAAATTATGTTCCTTAACCTAATCAGAGAGACTGGAAGATTTGCAAGTCTTTTTTTATTTTTTACACCATTGTCTGAAGCTGAGTCCCCTGCATTCTAGGCAAATCTGAAACCTATCTCAATTTGAAGCCTTGTTCCAATTATTAACTTAGTTGCTAGTATTCTATTCTGCCAATGTGAGTTTGTAAAAACCATATCTCCTGCTAATCAGTAATTACATGATCCATTAAGAGATACGGATTGTTGCAAATATGGATCTGATGTATTCATTGCGACAATTATTCTTCAGGCCAGCGATACCGAGCTATGCTGCATATGCTTTGAGCAGGTGTGCACAATTGAAGTCCAAGATTGTGGACACCAAATGTGTGCACATTGCACTCTAGCGCTTTGCTGCCACAACAAACCCAACCCAACCACAGCATGCCTAACCCCGCCAGTTTGCCCATTTTGCCGAAGCACAATTGCCAGACTGGTGGTAGCAAAGATAAAAAGTTACGAAGACACTGAACGAGGTATTGGTGATATGAGTTCTTCCAAGTTAAGAAAGTCAAGGAAGTCCCAGAACTTAAGTGAGGGAAGCAGCAGCTTTAAGGGCTTAGCCTCAATGGGGGGTTCATTTGGAAAGATGGGTGGCAGGAACTCTGGACGGATTGCTGCTGAAAATGAGTGGGTTGATAAGCCTTGATGTCGGCAGGAGTTTTTTGCAATCAAAAGATTTCATTTGGTGATCAACGCCATCACTACCGGACCCATTCGTATGTATAGATAGAAGTCCATATGTTTTTGTAGATTTGGGAAATAAGCAAAGTAAGTTGCAGTTTGGGTTGGTAAGCTTTGTTGTGTGCGTCAAGTTGTAATATTTCTATTACTTGGGATTGAAGAAGTATCGATGATCTTTGAGAGGGTCTCCCTAACGCCCGAATTGGTTAAAAAAAAGAAATTCCTTTGCCTCAAATGTAGAATTCAACATTCTGCAGTGGCTGCCACTTTGGGATAATTGGACTTCTACACAGCCCCTTGGAAAAAGTCAAGGAAGTATGTGAATGAGTTTGGGGGGTTTTTGACCCCACTAAGCCACTCTTTCTTTTGAAAGATTTGTCATATGGTTCTTATATTTTATCTGCAGAAAATTGAATAATAAACTACAAAGAGAAAATGCCTGTTTGGCTGTTGGTTGTCATGTGATGTGATCATGTCTCCCTTGGTTTAATAATTCAGGCACTCTTAAGTCTCAATTGATTTTAGTAAGAAATTCCACACACAAAAGTCAGAATGGCTACCCAACTTTAGCATCTCGGTGGGGGTTCCGGTGAAAATGATTAGACATTATGCTGACACGTGGACTGGGTGTTGGGCCTATTGAGTGTGTGGAAAGTAATAAAATTTATGCAGGCCCACCTAACTTGGTGTGGATGTTGGACCCTAGCTTTTGGAATTATGATATTTGGACACACATTCGAAGTACCAAGCCAGTTTGTTTTGCAGGAAACTTGCATGCTTCTTAAAAAAATATTGCATGGCAGCATGGGTGTGGCGAAGATACAAGGATCATTGGTGCGTGTATCTTGGCCACTTTAACTGTCTATCGACTCTCCTCTCCTTGATTGACACTTTATTGACTTGTTCTCCGGGTGCCAAGCTTCACGGATCATTGGTGTGTGTATCATGTCAACTTCAACTGGGTCCCTTGGAGGGACAACATATCTTACGGTTCAGATTCAAGATCTGTGGTACATGAGGGATCGGAGCTGACACCTAGAAGAAAGATACGGTGCCCCCCGGCAAGAAAATGAGCCATCTGGAGCCAAGGGGCACTCTTGTTCACCTCAGATCAAGTTCTACTGTTCTAGTCAAAACTCTTAAGGAATGGTCAATGCAATTTGAGAATATTAACTCTGTTACGTATTTGATAACAGAAAAGATTATCAATAATAATTATTATTACGAATTTCTTTTTCCTTAACGAAACGTGTACCTTTTCTCTTTTCTATTTTCCTAATGGAACGTGTACTTCTTGAAAGAAAACTGTTAGTGGGTCAAAGATTACCACTATATCTTATATATAAACTGCTTATACAATGAATTTTATTGCAAAATATCTAAATAGGACTCGTTTGAATTTAAGGAGTATTTTATCTGATATAATCATTACAATTTTTTTAAATTTTTATATAAAATATAATAAATAATTTAACTTTTTTAAATTTTAATTTAATTTTTTTAAATTTTAAAATAATAATAATATTAAAAAATATATTCTAATAATATTTTATTCAACTTACAATTTTCTTTTTAAACATCTCATCTAATTTCTGATCATTTTCATCTAATCTCAATATTTTTACCAGTTTTTTCCCACTTGGAATCCAATAAAAACAGTTGAATATTCACATGAATCTGGTTATTGGTAGACGCCAACCAAAGTTATCAATCCTTTTCTCGGAGGCTGCTGATGAATTCACAAGAAGAAATATCTCTTTATTTTAAATCTAAAGAATCCTTGTGGCCGACACCTTAGCACTTAAAAAAGGATGTTTTGCATACACTTTGGGTCATCAAAGTTGAAAATTATTATTTTTTCATTCATTTTTTTTTTAAATAAAAAAAGGTATTGGGTCCATCGTTTTCCATTTAGTTGGGTATTTTGAGCGACTAGTGGCCAATCAAATTTTAAATTATAGGACAAATATTGGACTAACATCCATCAGCTTCGTTAGGTTGCCTTAAAAAGTATAATGTCAACAATAAAATGTGATCATGCAATCTTTAGCAAAGCGTGTAAAATGCTAATTCTATTAGATATCGATTAAAAATAAAATGTGGCGTGTCCTTAATAAAGCGTACAAAATTATAATTCTATAAGATACAATTAACTTATTTTTGCTAAACAGCTAATTTTCTATTCAAAGGATTTGGACTATGTCCCGCTCATTTGAAGCCAGGAATTTCTTAATTATACATATTATGTGACTCATTTTGAGTGATTATAATTTAAATAAGTAATACGAAAAATCGCTTAAAATATACCAATTTAAAAAGCATTGTTAGCTACTTGGCACTAGTTTAACCATTTAATTAGAATAGCGGGTGCGAAGTGAGAGTTCTCAGTAATTTAGGGCGGAATTTGAAACTTTAGAATACAACAAAACGTATCCAATTCTCTATTGTGATAAATAAAGCCACTTTTATTGCTTCGGTCTCCATTGCCGTTGGCATCCTCTCTTCCTTGCACAAGTCTCCCACGAAACTGAGTGCATGGCTGTTGATGTAATTTTCTATTCACGAATCACACCAACAACCTTCTTAATTACTGTATTGATCTGCATTTCTCTGATGCATCCTCATCACGATCGAGGAGGTAGAAGAGACTTTCTGGCGTAAAGCTCACGCGTCTCCATGCATCACGGGCTTCATGATTCCTCATCATCATGCCCCATGCACGTGATATCCTCTGTCCTGTCCTTCCTCACCTTTGTAATTATTTAGTCCAATAATTTTGATCCTGTATCTACATCTGGATTTTAGCCCATTCCCGCCACAATTCATGATCCACATCGTATTAAGTTGGCCCAAGCATATTTAAAGTCCAACTTCCATTAAAACCCATAAAAAGTAACGAAACAAAAACTCATATTTTCTGTAAACAATCTGAAAAAAAAGAAGATGCACTCCTCATATGATCACTTTGCCCGTACGTCTTGGGCAAAGCCAATAAGAGGTTTAAAATAGTTTCCATATCTTTCCAAGGCATGCAGTTTACTCCATCCTAGGACAACAATTGAGAGTCAAAAAAGGGATTTTGCACACAATATGCATGCTTGTTCAGTCCGTTGATTGTCCACACATGCATGAAAATAGTGAAGGAACTTCAACCCCTTGATCACCATGCTGATCATCTAGTACTCCTTTTTCTTTTCTCCATCCGACATCTGAATTAGTACCCGAAATAGTTTGAGGAGGAGGAGCAACACGACCATTAACAAAAAGTGAGTTTGGTTCCGTTACAGGCTGCGCCAATCCAAGTAATTCTTCGGGTCCAATACCATTAATAGGGTTCTGGTTCCTTTGATATTCGTCAGTAGCTGAAGCTTTTCTCTCCACAGCAAGAAAATGGCGAAGAGATGAAGGATTCTTCACACTCTTACCATCAGTTCTGTCCCTTAAGCACAAAGAGAAAAACCCAATTGATCTGGGCCTGCTGCTGCTCTTCTTTTCCTTGAGGGGTTCGGTTTTTCTTCTCCGTATTGATCTTCTAGAGAGCTCCAAAATGCTGGAAACGCCTATAAGGCTCCCAAGCGTGACACTCTTGTCATGGAAAAAAGACCCTGTAGACTGCAATCAATGCAGTACCACAGTGCATGTGGTGATTCAGCAAAAGATCAAAACATTTTTGGCCAAAAATCTCAAGACATTATAATTAATCTGTTGCTTAATCTCGAACCGAGTTGGTCGAGTGATCATTTGCCATCAAAAAGCTGTTCAATTAGAATATTAACTTTTAGACAGCAATTAATGATTTGAAAACACATGATGTCTAGTCTGTCAGACAAGATACACAACACACAACAGAATCTGAATACTCTAGAGATAAACTTCAATTAGTTCCGAAAGTTATGCAGTAAATCTAGGAATGATAGTTTGCATTTTATCCGGTTGTTGTAATCTTTAACTTTGTATTTCAAATGTCTTATCTTATCTATGTATTCAAATATGTAAATATCATTATAAATACAATAATATATGTCAAGCCATGGGATCACTTGAACCAGCCACCTCAATTCTGTGAGAAAAATTAAACTTGTAAACAGTTTTGATTAAACTCAATTCTTAGGTCCACATTGTAATGCTATATTAGGATTGTAAAATTTAACTCCCTTGATCCTAATGAATCGTCACTCTAGTCATAAACAAAATGAAGAACTAACCAATCAAATGGAAACGATCTGAGAGAGAGATGATCAAGAAAATGACATTCAAATCACCAAGAATCTTTGTTCATAAGAGTACAAACAGAGAGAAACTGAAAAGGCAATAGTTCATTCCAATCATGTCAGATGACTTTGCTTGCCTGTCCAGAAATTTGAGATCGCAATAGAAATATCAGAGCCGAGACTCCTCTACAAAATGTACGAAAGCAATTTCTTTATTTAATTATTGCTGACCTCTGTGTCCAAGTCCGATGAAGAAGAAACAGTGGAGCACGTTGGGGAGCCAGTGAGCAGAGTGTTGAATGATACTGATCCAGAGAAATCATGGTTTCTAACCAACCCTACTCTCACATTCAATGGCTGCAGACCCAGAGGCCAGCCTTCCTCCTACAATCAAATCAATCAGAAAAAGAAAATATATGAATTAAACATCCTCTTCTCGAAAATAGACAAAAATGAACAATGGAACTCTGCAATAACAAACACGACAATGCTGAGGAAAGTCAGACCCACTATCAGAAAATTATATGAAAAAACAGTACAGAACCAGGACAGACTGAACAAATCTGAGGGAGAGAACAGGGGGAAAATCCAAATGAATTAGAGAGAAGACAAACGAATACCTGTCCAGCCATGTCTGTCAAGTACTATAACAGTACTTATGCTGATTGATTATGGTAAGAACAAGTCAAGTGTGGTCACTTCAGGTAGCAGGAACGAATGAACGAACGAATGAACTGTCATTTAAAAGAACTGTAATTTGATGGAGCTACTGAGAAGATGAATCAGGTAAATCTATATATAGGGGTCTTACAGATATACAGTAGTTCAGGATTATTACTTGAGAGGGGGAGAGAGAGAGAGAGAAGTAAAAACAAGCAGAAGGGACTAAAAAAGAGTGATAAAATGAGTAAGGAGTTATCATGATTTGGGTGGACAATTTTCTCACTGCTTTCCTTGGTTTTGTTGACCAGAAGACGAAAAGGGAATCATTTTGTTTCTGAAGTAAACAAAGGCAAAAGTCCAGAAGGAGCCAGTTCATCAGAAACCGTCATGACAGATATACCCTGTCCGCGAAATCTTCATTAATTTGTGCCTCTCTACAACCTCAACAGGGTATTCAGTTTGAAACCCTAGGCTAAGGTTTCTTTTTTTCTTTATTTTTTTCATTATTTATATACCTTTAAATGAATGATATAACACGTTAAAACTATTCACATAAATTTAACATATTATATAAAATTATGTTAATTTATGAATTTATTTATATATTTATTATTTGGATGCTAACATATAATCCATATATATTTATGGGAGGGCTAAAGTAATAAATACACGTGCATGTGTGTACCACGTGGTCAGGTTACAGGCTCTTGGGGGGCCAATTACATCGATAATGAAGGCATATGAGGAAAAGGGCGATTTACATGATGAGGTTGGAAGAAGAGGATCCTATAAAGTGTAAAAAAAGGTTGAAATGCTTAATGCGTATCAAGAAGTCCACAGCCATTGAGTGCACCTTTTCAATTGAAACGAGAGATAGGTCCCTCTTGTCGTCTCATCATATGGGCCTATGGATTGCAGATTTTGGTCCAGTTATTCTTCTGGCCCAATACAAATTACCCTTTACCTTATCATCTAAGGCCAATAGCTCTTTATTCTTCTTAATAGATGTATTTCTCTCAAATTTGCAATATAATTTCCAAATTAGAATAATGACATCATTAATTTTCATATAATTTACCGATTATGCTCATCTCCCATTAACATCGTCAACATTGTGAAGAAAAAAGGTTCTCTTTTAAGAAGGGAAAAAGATGATTTCAAGATGTGGTAGATCCTCTCTATAAAGGAAAAAATACCAAAAATTAACTTTCATATTTTCCTAGGAACGTTTAAAAGTGGGGCTGGAGAGATTGGGCCAGAAGGCTGGGCTCTGCAGCTGAGATATACTTTTTCCTCCTTTACTTTAGGTGTTTGTTACGAGAGTATCACCTAAGATTGCAATATGGGAGCCCATTACAAATGACGACAGCCCAGTAAACTCTTACATATGTAAAATGCTAAATTTTTGCTGCTTCTTTTTTTAACTCTTACATATGTAAAACGTAAGGATGGTGCATATTCTATTGTGAGAAAGCAAGCTTCTAGGTCCTTTTAAGGGCCATTTAGAAACACAACTGTTCTCGGGGTAATTTAATATATTCTTAGATCTTTTTTTTTTTTTTAAATATCACTCAAATACAAATCATTTTTTAATTTTAAATCTTCAACTTTTTCATTTAATCATTACAACTTTTCTAAACTCCCAAATAAAACACAAAATCCTATAAACTTTCTGTAACTTTCAAATAAAAATAATATCAAAAAATTATATTCAAACAATTTTTTAATTTTATAATATTTTTATTCAACTTTTTCTCTCATGTTTTTCAGATATTATGATATATTCTTAGTATCCAAACAAGAAATATATATACATATTGTATATGAGAAATAATTAGTTGGGACAAAACGTCTATTAAAAACAAAAGAGAAAAATACCAATGTGAAATATATATATATATATATATATACATGTATATCTATTTTTTTTTTAATGAAATTAATGGATTAAGATAATATTTTTAGCCCGCATGCAATAGAGAAGACAAATTATTGGTAAAAATTGAGGACCTTGAAACTATCAGGACTAAATCCAAAGCTTTTGAACATAACTCTTCATGATAATGTTTTGGACTCGAAGACGAAAGGAATGACTATTGACCAATTTAAAAAGTAGCTTCCTATTTTCAAATCTCCATCATAGCTAGAGTCCAATACTTGATCATCAGAGTCTCATGCTTTATATAATATCACCTTCATCTTGACCTCCTGATTCTGTACATATGTTTTACATTCTCAAAATTGAGGTTTGAAAAACAAAAATTAAAATCGGGAATAAAATCATTTAGATGGGATTGATTTAATGAATTAGACGATTCGACTTGTCGAATCGAGTGGTTAAGCATTCTAACAAATTTGAATTGAATATTTCAATATTAATAAAAATATAAAAAAGTACAATAATGTTTTTCAAGAATATAAAATCACGTATGGAAAAGCTTAAATTATGAGTTTATTGACTTGAATAAGAATATGCTATAAATCTAAATAGTTTCTATAAGAAGGCAAATCTTGTGTTTGACCTAAGTGTTCTCCTTTTATTCTCTCTCATCTTCCAAAAAAGGTAAATGCCCTTCAGCTTTAAGGTCATATATAGTAATGATAATATTTTGTGCACAGTGTGACTTTAATACAAAATACTGATTTATTTTCTAATTTGTTCTTCTTTTAAGTAAACAAAGCACAAACTCCATGGGTTAACTCAAGTTTTCTAAACTCTTAGGAAACATAATTATGAAAAGAGTTTAATATGTGTTTAGTTTTATCATAATTTGATAATAGAGAGAGAAAAAAACAAACTTGCTTTCCAAACCTCATCCAAAAAACAGACGCAATTTTGATTAAGTTGGTTTCAAACCAGTTTGGAGTGGTTGATTGAACAAGTTCTATGAGCAATATTTGGAAAAATGTGCAAAATCAAACCAATTGAAATAGAACTGGTTGAGGCTGCGTTTAGATGATGTGATGATCTCAAATGATCCGAATTGATCTATGAATATATAATAGTATTTTGTAAGTCTCATTGAAATGTGTTGGAATGTAAATGGGTTGAGATATGTATTTAAATGTATGAAGTAAGTTGAGATGAGTTTAAACTTTGAGAAATTATAGTTACAGTCGTGAGTACGCAAACATTATGCAATCACTTTGAAAAAAGTAAATAAATATGAGACCCACATAAAAAAAGTTAATTTTTTTAATAATGGACCACACTCTCTTTTAAAGCAACTGCATGATAGTATGAGTATTAAAAATGTCCGCCAAATGTACCTATTCATATATTTTTATTTTTTTAATTTTTTCTCTTAATGGTTAAGGAAGTAACTATTAGTGAATATATATATATATATATATAAATATATTTTTTGTAATGGTTATGGATGTTTAAAAAATGCTTAAAGAAAAAAAAATGAAAAAAAAAAAAAACTCATTTGTGCTAATGTGAACATTTGGTGGACAAATTTAGTAGTCACCCTAGTATTATCCAAAAAAAAAAAAAATCAAAAGAAGAAAGGAAGCAATGTATCTTGACACAAGAATAAACTTATTTGAGGATGTTTATTGACACAAAACACACCACTCCAATGTGTGACAGATTTTAACAAGTATATTTCAACTAAAATTTACTTGTGATCCATGTCGACAAAAGTACTTTTCATGAATTTCATCTCATAGTGTATCGTATGTGAAAGGTCCCTTTTATATACAGAGTAACAAAATCTTTTCTGTTATGACATGAAAAATAATAAAAAGAAAATATAGACTATTTTAGAATGTACCATTATGACCCTACTGTATTTACAATAGAGTTATCTATGTTAATATGCCCCCTCGAGTCCACGGGGTATTTACAACAATGAGACTTGATCTAAATTGAGAGAACTTGTCAGAGACCAAAGGCCTGGTAAAAATATCAACAACTTGATCATTTGAACTGCAAAATGAGACTTGCAATGTCTTGGCAGCAATTCTGCCACGAACAAAGTGATAGTCAACATTCATGTGTGCTTAGTTCTTGAGTGATAAACAGGATTACTTGAAAGATATATTGCCCCAATATTGTTACACCAGAGATTGGGAGGCTTAGGTAAGAAAATGCCTAATTATCAAAGCATGATTTGAAACCAAATTAATTCAGCAGCTGTAGTGGCAAGAGCTTTATATTCAGCTTCAATATTGGATTTGGCTATTTTCTTCTACTTTTTGGAGCTCCATGATATAATATGATTTCCTAAGAACACACAGAAATCACCAGTGGACCATCTGTCATCTGGACAACTAGCCCAATTTGCATCTGAGTATGCTTGAATTATTAATGAAGATGAAAACTTGAAAAACAAACCATAATTAATAGTGGATTTAAGATACCTTAGTATTCTTTTAACAGCAAACCAGTGGAAAAATTTTGGACAATGCATAAATTGACATACTTGATTTATAGTGAAAGATATGGTAGGTCTTGTAAAAGAGAGGTAATATTGCAACCTACCAACAATACTTCTGTATAGTGTGCAATCATCAAATGAAGGGGAATCAAACTGTGAGAATTTGATTGAAGTTGCCATTGAAGAGTTCATTGGCTTGGCACCCAACATATTGCTTCGAATGAGCAAGTCTTTAATGTATTTGTGTTGAGACAAGAATAAACTAGATTTAGAGTAGTCTATTTCAAGACCCAAAAAATAAGACAAATGGCCAAGATCTTTGACAAGGAAGGCCATACCCAAATCATGAATAAAACTATCAATCATATGTGGCTTTGAGGAAGTTATGACGATGTTAGCCACATAAATAAGTACAAACATATGCAAATCACCATTATTTAAAATGAGCAGAGAGGGGTCAGATTGTGATGCCGAAAAACCAAACCCATTTGGCCAAGATGTTAACTGAGCAAACTAGGCCCTCGGCGCTTGTTTAAGCCCATATATTGCTTTGTGCAATTTGCACACATAGTTTGAAAATTTTAGATCAATGAATCCTTGTGGTTGCTGCATGTAAACAGTGTCAAACAACTCTCTATATAAAAAGGCATTTTGAATGTCCAACTGGCGCAGAAGCCAACCGGAATTAACAGCAATAGAGATGATCAGTCTAAGAGTGAATGGTTTCACCACAAGACTAAAGGTCTCATTGTAGTCTAAGCTAGGTTGTTGGTGAAAGCCATTGGCTACCAACCTGGCCTTTTGACACTCAAAACTATCATCATAATGCAATTTCGTATGGTAAACCAAACGACAACCAAGTATATTAAAAGAAAGGTTAGAGGGTACCAAGCTTCATGTTTTGTTTTGAAGAAGGACAATGTATTCTATGCGTATGGCGTCAACTCATTCAGGAAACTTTGATGCAGCCGAGTAACTTGATGGTTCATCTAGAACTATACTTATGGTGAGAAGGCAGTGCCACCATGGGTATGGTATAGTACCATTAGTAGAAACACGAGGCCAAGAGGAATTAGTTATGCTATGGGTGATGATAGGAGATCGAGGCAGTTGAAGAATAGTAGATGAGTCAATAGATTGAGAAAAGATTAGGAGCACTCATGACATGATCAGAGAGAATAGGAGCAGAGGAATGGGGATTAGGGTTCAAGGAAGGAGAAGAAGAGGGGCGCGTGTTAAGGTTAGAGTGATTCGGGAGTGAAGTATAAGCCAGGAGTGTAGAAGAGATCATATGAGATGGACCTGGATTGGGTCCAAGTATTGAAGAGGAAAATAAGGGTAGATGGACTCTAGGAGTGGGTACAGGAGTGGAATGAGAGGAACCAATGTTGTTGGATTGAAGATGAAGAAAAGGAAACGAGGCCTCATTGGAGAGGGCATCTCTGGGATATAGAGACGGTTGGACTCCAAGTCCAAGCATTTGTAGCCCTTATGGGCTGGATTGTACCTGAAAAATAGACAAGAAGTGGATATGGGAAGCAATTTATGTTTGTTCTAGGGCTTAAGATTGGGCTAGCATTCACATCCAAAGACTTTGAGAAAATTGAAGTCGGGATTACATTTGTAAACAAGAAAATATGGAGATTTATTTTGTAAAATTTTTAAAGGAAGAAGATTGATTAAGTAGATATCAAAGCATAGGCCCAAATTTTATTTGGAAGAGATGCATGCGCAAAAAGGGCGAGTCCAGTCTCGACAATATGTCGATGCTTATGTTCAACAATATTATTTTGTTGATGCGTATGAGGACATGAGAATCGATGAGTGATACCAAGTTATTGATATAAGGTGGAAAGTGGTGTAAATTCCCCACCTCTATCGGTTTGTAAGGTTATTAACTTGGTATTAAATAAACGCTTAACAAAGGGTAAGAAATTTGAAAATATTGAAAATGCATCAAATTTAAGTTTCAAGGCATAGGCCCAAATTTTATTTGGAAGAGATGCATGCGCGAAAAGGGCAAGCCCAGTCTTGACAATATGTCGACGCTTACGTTCAACAATATTATTTTGTTAATGCGTATGAGGACATCAGAATCGGTGAGTGATACCAAGTTATCAACATAAGGTGGAAAGTGGTGTAAATTCATCACCTCCATCAGCTTCTAAGGTTATTAACTTGGTATTAAATAAATGCTCAACTAAGGGTAAGAAATTTGAAAATATTGAATGCATCAAATTTAAGTTTTAATGAATACATCCAAGAGAATCGAGTGAAGTGATCAACAAAAGATTTATAATGGCGATAGCCATTTTTGGACATTCCAGGGGCTGGACCCCAAAGATCAGCACTCACTACTTCTAAGGGCCTCGTATACACGGCCTGACTTGAAATGAAAGGCAAGACTTGGTTCTTGGCCAACGAACATTCTGAGCAAACAAAGGGAAATTTATTTGGGCAAATAGACAAACAACTACCATGTTGACTGAAGCACTTTTCATGAATTTCATCTCATATTGTATTGCATGTGAAAGGTCCATTTTATACACAAAGTAACAGAATCTTTTCTGTTATGATATGAAAGATAATAAAAAGAAAATAAAGACTATTTTCGAATGAACCATTATGACCCTATTGCATTTACAACAGAGTTATCTATGTTAATAATCCAAACAGCAAGAACACTAGGGGTAAAAAAAAGATGAATATACTAAATCCAGAAGCAGTACCACCTCTCTTATTGATCAACTAGTCTTTGCTGTTCATGTGTGAAACAAAAGAGTCAGCTGCAATTGGAATTAAAAGTTAAGACATTTTCATTTTGCCAGTTCCCAATGATTTATCTGTCATCTCATGCTACGAATGGCGACAAAAAATTTCAGAAAGATCAGGAGCTAGCGGAACCAACAAATTAATTAAACCAAAAGGATAAGATGCCTCTATGATGATACTCATGTATAGAGAAAGGTGGGGGCCGGCATGAGCAGCCTTGAAGTTAGAGATACCTCCTTATAATGAGTGCCCCTGGAAAAAAAACTCCTGTCTCCTGAGGGAATATCCCCACATGGGTTTGCTCAAACGATCCTGCTGCTAATTTCAATGGAGGATGTTTTGCTTTCTCTCTTGGGAAAGTCAAAATGTAGCCCCATTTTATCATTTCAACCAAACAAAGTCAATGATACCCAAAGAGAGATCCACTTTTCAAGCTTATGCAGATCTCTTATGAAATAATATGACGCATAATATTTATAGGAAGAATCATGGTGCAACTAAATGGGAATCCTAAGTATGGTACTACTTCTTTGAAGACTCTTATGATACATTTATAGAGATTCAGATCTGTGTCCAGTTCAAGATCCCTACCTGCTTGATAAAATTCTTTCCAGAAAACAAGATGAGAAAAAACGACAGATCGATAGATAGACTTGATATGAAAATGGATCGATCGAGGAGAAATAATTCCCACTGATGACAAACATGACTATTTTCAAAGATAACATGCCCACTTTATGTGGAAAATTCCAGTTTTAAAGAAGTAGAAGTAGCAGTAGAAGATATAATTAAGCTTCACATAACATACAGAAAACCTGATACATATGAAAAAGAAAAGAAAGAACAAAGAAAAAAGAACATATAGAAAACCATCATCTGGTTTCATCTCCTTCTCTAATTTTCTTAATCGTACCACTAAGATCTACTTGAAGAGTTGAAGGGAACAATGATTCAATCTCATTTGACAGATCAAGCGGAATTCTTCGTCTAGCGGCTTTTCGCTTTGTCGTCACTGCTTTTGGTTTGAGTTTTTTTGGTGCAGGAGGGCATTGCAGAACCACTGGGATTTTATGATCCAACGAAGTTGGAGTCTTGAACCCATCATCCTCCTCCTCCATGTCCCTGAATTCTCCTAGAGAAGGAATTCTGACCCCCAGAGATGAAAGAGAAATGCTATCATTTTTATCTTCTTTTTCTTGTTCTTGTTCTAGATCTTCTTCTTGTTTTTGATATTCTTGTTCTTCTTGCAGTACTTCTGGCATTTTGCGAACCCCGCGATCTTCTGGAGGTTCTGTCGGGCACTCATCTTGAAATTCCAACGTGGGTCTTGTTACGAAATTCAATTTCATAACATTCAGATCATTATCAGAGACAAGCATCTGAGAATCAGACACACCCATAAACGAAAAGTAACTTGATCTCAAAGTAATTAATCCAGGACGAAGTACTTATCAAGAAGACGACCAGAATTGGAATGAAGAACAGTCCCAAAACAATCGGGCAAGAAGATGACGAAGAAGAAGAAGAAATCTAAATATCACTGACAAGCCTCTCTAGGTGAGGAAACAAGAAGGACGATCGATGTACAAATGTAACGATGATCTGAGAATACAACCATAAAATCACCATCGATCTTTTCCGTTTTTAAGTGATTTCTTCGACCTTCTTTGGATGTTCCCGATCAAGATGTTTTTAGAGAGACACGAGTGAGAGAGAAAGTGGGAGAAGCCTTTAAACCCACTTCGATCGGTGGAGGATCCAATGCGGATATAACCCCTCTCTCTCTCTCTCTCTCTCTCTCTCTCTCTCTCTCTCCCCTCTACGAGCCAGCCGTTAATATCCGCTGGCCGAAGTCAAATACAACTTTCAATTATTCATTCTTGCAGAGAATCATAAGGCATGAGAAAATATAAACTTAAAATCTATTTATAAATATTATTTTTTACCAACTCAATGCACAGTTAGATGTAGAGATTCTACCATATAAGTAATGCTAAAAATTAATTAGTATTTTATAATGACGGGTTAACACAGCTAAACTTATATATATATATATATTAGGTCAGAGTATGTGCAAAGCATATCTGCCTAGCTGGGTTAAATTTTTTTTTTACAAAAATAATATAATTTTAAAAAAAGACTTGACTAATGAACAATTTAATACATAGAGACAAAAAAGTATACTTTAGCAAATATCTTTAGATAATAATAGGTTGGTAAGTATAATAATTATATATTTATATATATTAGAAAATAAAAAGATTAGTTCAAAATTAAAGTCAAGATACATTAAAATAACATAGAAAAAAAATATAATTATTGCTACAATAAATTATACTACCACCACATTCAAAGAACGTATAAGATTTAAAATTTTTTTGGGATGTTAGATGATAAATCCAAATCATGTGTTTTGATATAATTTTTTTTAATCTCGACATATTTGAACAGATCTTGTTTAGATCTAAGTGTTTTTCTTTGTAGGTTTTTTTGTTCATTTTGTACTTGTTGTTCTTTATTATATTGCCTTTTTTTTACAGATCTGAGTATTTATACTCAAATTAACATATGAGTGTTTTAGCTTAGAGAAACGTGTAAGAAAATGGGTTTGAAGATATAGGTAGAGATGCAGACATCAGAGAGTGTGAGAAATGTTCAAGATGAGAGGAGAGAGTGAATCTAGAATGAGAGAGAGGTAGAAAAAGATAATTATATTCTTAAAATAAAAAAGTAATAAATTTAATGAAAAAATAAGAAAATTTAATGGAAAAACAAGAAAAGTTAATGTAACAATTAGATAGCTACTTATTATAATAGAATATATATATATAAAAGACGAATAATTAATTTATAATTTCATTGATTTTAATTTGGATTTAATATATCAACATTTGCACCTAAAAATCCCATGATTTTCAATTACTAAAAACAGCAAAATATATAATTAGCGATGCAAATTAAAACTTTTAAAAACCAATTCAATTTTAAAAAATCTAAATTTCATATCACTTGAGATCATCACACAAAGCTTAGAACTCAATATATGTGCAAAGAAAGCACTACCACAAGTCGAAATCAGGGGAGGACCCATGTACGTAATAGGTTGGAGGCCATGCTTCCCAAAAACTTTTGTATATAATGTATTTTTTATGAAGTGACCCCTCCAAAAGTAATTTCTTGGCCCAAACTTCACTTTAATAATTTGATGGGTTCATTCTGAAATTTGAAAAATAAAACCAGATCAAGCTAAATTTGATCAGATGCTTAGGCAGCCTCTTAATATAATATGCCTCCAAGATGAAACAAACACATGCATGTACAAGTCAGTTCAAATTGATGATCTATGTATGAAATAATGGAGGAATTTTATTTATTATTATGTACAAGTCAATAATTAAGCCCAATGTAATTATATATATATATATATATTAATTAAAACTTTTATAACAATATCATTATAAAGTAAATTAAGAAAGATGTTTTAGTCACAAAAAGATTTCATAAAACATACTCAAAAATTACTGGCATGGCTTTATAAGATACGTTATATTATAAATAAATTTTTATTGTAAAGTAGATCTAAAATATCATATAAAGTCACATAAGTTTTTGAGTTTACTTTTATGCAATCTATTTGTTGTTGTAATACTTGATCTTATTATGTAATCTGAACGTGAGCCCAACAAACATATATAATCTCGTTTAAGCAATTGTTTTTGTTTCCCGGACCGATTTCTAAGGATTTTGATGCATGTATCTATGCACGTGGTTTTACTACAGAAAAACCATATGATGTTAACGTGCATGCTGTTCCAACATCCATATTCTCGTTTGGCCCGATGTCTTGAAAAGAATCTACCAGAATATCAGTCTATTGGTTGAAAAAGATAACATATCTTTCATTTTTTCTGTGTTGTACGAACTGTTTAGGTGTAGCTTTTCTCAGAAACCTTTTTTACGGGTGCTTTTCTGCCTTCCCTGCTACAATATTGGCCGCGCGCATGCAACAAGACAACTTCTAGTAGTTGGTGCCTTATATATATTGTGGGCAAAACCCAGATCTGTAGCATGCATGTGCATGCTTCTTTGGCTCTCTTTCTCTCATGTCAGTGGTCCATGCATTTTGCTCATAGGCTTAATATCGCTTTTCATTCCTTTAGAACAGAAAATTGGAGATTTTGCGGTAAAAAACCAACGGGAGGGAGGCATAAGGAATGTTGTCACTGGTTATCCTTAGCTGCTTGTCAGACACCACTAAAAAAAGATGATACGATGATGAAGAAAACAGAAAAAAGTATAGATTCAGATTAGCTAACTTTTTTATCAGAATTTTAGAGTCTAGAGTAGGAGAGTAGTCACAAGATGTATGCTGGATGATGTAAAAATGATGACAGACAAAGTAAAAGTAAAACAAATCAATCTTACGACATCAAATTAACGTATTTCGATAACGTCTCTACATATACGTCAGAGTTGGAGATGATTTTATTATATTGAAAAATTACAAAACAAACTGAGACAGAATTTCTTTGTTAAGAACCCTCAGTAGTACTAATATACTATTTAGTAAACAGTAAGTACATATTTGTAGTGCGTTGTGATGAAAATCCTAATTTTCACTTTTCAACATTATTTGTTCAAGCAAACTCTCTATTCTATATTCGCTCGAGCGAACTCTCTTTTTGAGATTTGGTCGTGCCACCTATCATGTGAACTTTTCTCCGGCACTTTCTAAGTCAAAAATAGTATTGTTAAAAAAAAAAAATCCTCTTTAAAAATCTGCCAAAAAATCATAACTCATCTTTGTCGGATGTGGTTATCAAATCCAGCTGTCATACTAATAAATCAAGCTCCACAAACCCAACAATATAGCATAAATGAGGTAATATTAAATTTTCAATAAATATTATCACGTCATATGTATATCTCTCTCATTTTAAGTGTTAAATTTCAGGTAATAATTCTACAAGTTGAGCGGTTCAATTTGGGTCCACAGAATATTAGATCACCAAATATATATGTTGGCATCCCTATGATGATCAGATGCTGCCATTAAACTAGACCACATAATCTACTAAGAAAGACTAATTGAGTAATATTAATGCCGGTTGGTATCCACCGTTTTGCATTCAAAAGATTATTGCCATACGTTGCTGCTTTCCATTGGCTGTGTTCACATATAGGGGGCCCTTCTGCAGGCCATAATTCTCATGTTATGGAATATCATAGAGTCGAAGGTCATGGCTTTGGATTCCCATGCCCCAACGTTGAACATGGGAGTTAAGATTTGGTACGTTCTAGTTATATTCTAGGCCATTTCTTTTACCCATATATATAGAAATAATTAAAAACTTTGGCGTGTGAAAGAATTATAAGATTCAATGAAAGCAATTGCTCACCAAATTATTATATGTTTGTCAAACATATATTGCATTATGCTACCTAGTTCATTATATTCTAAAGAAAGATAGATAAAGATCAACTTCAACTCTCCATCTGAATTTGTATATATCGTTTGAAATTACAGATGCAATATATGAATCTTATAATATTTATATATTGTACGTGCATATTTGAGATAATATAAAAATTTTATATAAAATGAATATTTTATTTGGATAAGAAATTAGAGAGAATTTTAATACAAGAAAAATTAATTTGTAATTAAGATAATTTTATAAAAATAAAATTCAAGAAACTATTGTAGTGAGCATCACGGGAATGGAGATATAGAAGAAAAAAAGAGAGATTATAGAATCTGATCCAAAGCCGAGAAGAGGACGCAATTAATACATCTTTATTGACTGGAAAGTAGTCATGAGGGACCCAATTGGATTGCTTGGATTTCACCGCATCTTCTACATCATACCATACGATTGCCGCTTAATTTCAGGACCACTCTTTAATTTAGCTCTGGATACTCTCAAAATAATAATAATAATAATAATAATAATAATAATAATAATAATAATAATTGTATATTATATTTTTATATTAAAATATAGTTGTGAAATATATTGAATAAGTATAATTTTTGATTTGTTGAAGTGGATTTTCACTTTTATCTTCCTTATCAATTCTATTTTTAATTAAAGTTCTAAAAACAAATTGGACAAAGATTGAGGAAAAAAACCTGGGCCACAAGTACAAAGGTGATTATTTAACTATTTTCACAAAACCATCCAGAAGTGCACTGATTATACACATATTAGTATGTCAATTGCCTGTGATCAAAAGCATCAACATGTGAGCCTTGTGAGGATGTGGGGTATGATGATCCTTAAAATATAAAAGTGACTCTCTCTCTCTCTCTCTCTCAAGGGCACATAAATGAGTGTCTGGCTCTGGCTCTGGCTCTGGCTCTGGCTATGGCTCTCATGCTCATGCAGTCATGCTTAATGATTTTGCTTCCCATCTCCGATCATGATCATGTCCCATCTCTAACAACATCTCACCCCAAAATTCTGCTCTCTTGCTTCCTACTTTTCCTCATAATTTACTTCATTTCTGAGCCTCAGCCGCGCAGTATTAATGCATCTATATATCTACCGACCTATATTAATATTATTGCATATGCAATACATGAGAATGATGCAAACCGTTGAAATCAAAGGGGCCTGACTATGGCATACATAGGATTCTCACTATAATTGGTTAACTACACCATTCCAAAGGTCTCGTCTGTCATTAATTTCAAGCATTAATTGGTAGGCCTCACATTTCCTGCACGGTGATTGATATTTCCTCGGGGAAGCATTACCTTAATTAGTTCAACCATTTTAACTAACATGTACTTTATGTCACTCTCCACAGTTCGATTGACAATTAAATTATTTGCAATTTTATGATTGATGGTTGATTGATTATAATCATGAGGGAGATAAGTGTGTATATATATATATATATGTGGGTTTATTAGGACCTTTTGATCTCCGATCCTGGGAGATAAAGCACTCAAATATTATAGACACCGCAAACTACATCAAGACTATTCAAAGTTTAATGTATGATGGACGAATGTGTCGTTAAAATACAAAATAAAAAATCAAGAAAAAAATGAAAATAATTACAAAATTAGAAAGAACAAAAGGAAACAGCTGTAAAATTAAGAAATAAAAAAGGTGGTAATCAGGAGAAGCCCAAGGGCACCGCAAGGTGCAAGATCAATGGCTAGGTTCTACAACCTATATTGCTCCAAGTTCACCCAAGTAGAACTCGATCCTGGAGCCGGCAACCCAAGTTGCACCTAGTTTAGGAGCCTATGTTGTTAGGGTTGTCTCATATTTATTGTAGAAGAGGTCGGAGGTTAGTTTATAAGTATGAGAAAAAATCTTACATCTTGAACTAGATTTTGGGGTTAAGAGAGGTCCAAGACCACCCAATACTGGTATCAGAGCTAAAGTTTACAACAGTCTGCGGGAGAAACGAGTTGTCCTTGCTCCAACTCAATGCCCAATGTGTGAGGTGGTGATTGTTAGAGTTGTCTTAGATTAGTTATGAAAGGAGCTGGTAGTTAGCCTATAAGTGTGAGGAAAAAGCTTACTATTGAGCTAATTTTTGGGATTAAGAGAGACTCAAGACCACCTAACATTGGTATCAAAATCCAGATTTACCAACAGTCTGCTGGAGAAACGGGTTGTGAAAGAAGATGGTGGTCAGTTAGTATCAACTCCTTCCACAATCGATGTTGGACAACCTCAACATAGGCGTCATCGAGATTCTCCCGTATGACACGACTTGGGTTGGGAGTACATACGTTGTTTGAGTTCTGCAACCTAGGCATTGCGTGATGGGGAAATACACCCATTGACCACATCATGGACACATTTTATTTGTACACCCATTGACCACATCATGGACACATTTTATTTGTACACCCATTGACCACATCATGGAGACATTTTATTTGTACATCTAGCAAGAATATGATAAGCTACTTCATCACCCTCCCTTCCCATACGGGTTACCTTGTGCATACTGATCGAAATCTCTCAACAAAACTTGAATGTCATCAATCACACAACTCTGTCACGAGATATTTAAGAGAGAATGAGTACTTCGATTAGCAACTCCACCATTCTCAAGGAATCACCTTAAACAATGACATCTCGATCAATCGTATCCAACCAAGCTAAGTGGAAATTAATCATTTGCAAACCTCACTTCAACATTTCTAGGGCTTCATCAACATTGCTAGCTAGACACTTCTAAAATCTTCAACCAACATCCTACATCAACAACTTGCATTGGATCCGTACACTTACCACCGTAGATACAAATAATTTCTTCTAAACCAAATGCCCCATGCCACTATTTAACACAAAAAAATGGCATGCCAATCATAGGAATCACCCTTTCTTTCACATCCCAATTAAGCTAAAAACCCCAAGTTTGAGTAGATAATTAAACTTATGATTGGAAGCTTGATCCTAGATGGCAATTATCATGCCACACTTGCCTGAAATCAAGCAACATTATATGGATATTGTCTTCTATCTAATTTTGTATAATTTAGATTTGTATGTAAAACCATTCTCACAAAACAGAATCTATCATGTAGAGATGGCGTGCGTGGAACAATATTTATTCACAAATAACATGATATATGGTACATATGAGATAGCTTATAATCATTTTATTGTTTATTGTCATTCAATTAATCTTAAAGAAAAAGGAAAAGAATGTGAGATAAAGACGGCCTTAGCGTCTCATTAGAGAAATCTCGCTTCTAATAGATCACTTCCTCCTTAAACTGGTCAATTCTGTAGATGCAAGAGTTTAGCTAGGATTAGGTGACTAAGTTGATAAATTTGGATAATACTAGATGATAAGACGATAAACTTCATCTTATTGTTAGTTTTATAACCTGGATGAATGTAAAACATTTTGACTTTATCGATAGCTATTTGGATTTTATCGATAGCTAAGTTGTTAGAAAGTGTTTTAGATAAGTCAAGAGTGTAAAAATCGAGTTCCAAAAGTTTTAGTATTATCTAGAGAAAAATTTAAATGGAAAACTGCTATTGCCGAGAGATAAAGTTTTCGGTGTAAACATTCCATTAGCAGAGTCCATCGTGATAGAGACATTCCATCAGCAGAATCCTATTACAAAAACTGCTTTTAGATTATTTATCTAAAGGATCCTATTGGTTAGGATTTATAGAGATTTAGTTCTAGATATTTTTTAGACCACTTTTCAATGTGTATTTTGGTGAGAAAATTCCTTAGAGATTTTTCATATTGTTTCTCTAAAAAAGTATAATCGTTGATCCAAAATTGAGATGGTGTGATTGTGATTAAGCCACTAGAGTTCTAGGAGAAAATGAAAAATTTGAAAATTGTCAGAGGTTATAGTTGCTACTGCGGTATAGACAAACGAGTCGTTTGTTTGGTCAAGTAAGAGTGTTAATTGATAAAAGTTTTGTAATTGAAACTTGCTTGTTACTGATTTTCAAATAATAAAATTGAATTTTCTAGATTCAGCGGCTCCGCGGTATTTTACCTTTAAAGAGTTCTTTAAAAGGTTTCCCTTTGTTACCAATCTTGATATTATGTAATTTATTTATTTTATATTATTGCTCTATTATTAAATAATTACATGGTTGACGACTAACCAATTTGTCTATTGAATTGATAGATCTTTGCGTTACAATATATGGGCATTTGGGTAATTTTAATTGGCATTAGAGCGTGATTCACTCATTCGAGTATGACCCATGTGCCTGTAGATCATGTTGTCGTCATTATATGTCCCACCACACTTTGATGTAGAAAACTATGCTTATTGAAAAGTCCGTATAAGAGTTTTCCTTAACTCTTTAGATGAATATGTGTGGTATGTAGTTGAACAAGGATGGACTAAACTCGAGATAACTATTGATGTTTGGACTAGAGATTAGATCATTAACTGCAATTGGAATAATAAATGACTTAATGCTATTTTTATGGTTGTATTTTTTGAAAAATTTAAAAGAATTTCCATACGTGAGATTGTCAAAAAAGTTTGAAATATTTTGGAGATTACACATAAAGGCACAAGAATAGTAAAAAAGTCAAAATTGTAGATGTTAATCTCAAAATTTGAAGAGATTAAAATATTGGCAGATGAGAGTTTTAATATTTTTTTGCAAAACTTAATGATATTGTGAATTCTAAGTTTAATCTTAGCGAGAAAGTAGAAGATTCAAGGGTTGTGAGAAAGATCTTAAGGTCATCGCCTGAAATAGTTTGCCCAAAAGTTACAGCCATTAAAGAAAGCAAGGATCTGGATGCTTTTGAGATTGAAGAATTGGTTGGCTCTTTACAAACATATGAGTCCTCGCATTTTTAAACAAGAAAAACTAAGTCCATTGTTTTAAAAACTTTGAAAAAAGATCGAGATGATTTTTCTAATGAAGAAAATTTGAGCAATTGGGATATAGATTTCATTGTAAGGAAATTTAGAAAATTCTTATTTAATAAGAAAACTAGTGGAAAACAAAAATGAGGTAAGAATTTCCTACAAAGAAAAATGATAAACAAAAATAGAGTAAAGAAAAATCTTTTTAAAAAAAAAAAGACAAAATATTGTGTCATGAGTGCTTCGACTATGGTCATATTAGAGTGGAATGCCCAAACTTTAAAAAAAATAAAGAAAAAGCATTGAATGTCACGCTTAGTAATAGTTCAAAATTTGAAACTAATAATTCATCGTCTCATGATGAAAACTCTTTTATGGCTTTTACTATTGTTGTTGATGATTTTTTTTTTTTTTTGAAATTGTGCTAATAAAATCTAAAAATGAATTTAATGATAGTGACTCGGATATAGCTTTTGTTGATGTTGGCCATGAGCTGAGCATACATGAAGCTTATAATTATTTATGTGAAGAAGTGGTCAAACTGAAAAAGTTTAACAAGAAGTTGTACAACAAACTCACAGCAGTGAAGAATGAACAAAACAACATCTTGAAAGCACTAAAAATTTCTGAAATTGAGTTATTGAGATAGAAGCTTAAAAAGGAGGCACTAGACAAGGAATTGAAGAACTCCCAAGAGCTAACAAAAATCAGCAACTCAGAAATTGAATGAAATGTTAAGTATTCAAAATCCAGCTGTGATCGTACTGGTTTGGGGTACACAACTTTCCAAGGCAAAAATCCTCAAGCCTCGTCATCTGTTGCCACTACCTCTAAAAGTATTATCTTTGTCAAAGGAAGCCAAGTTGTGGATGTTCCGAGAGAAGTTGCGTCAACGTCAAATCATCTTGAAAAGCCACCTGAAATATCAACCTCAAATAAGTTGAACCAAGGTATGTTTGGAGATAAATTTGATCCTATTTGTTATCATTTTGGTATTTTTGGTCATATAAGAACATATTGTTTAAATTTGTGTAAAGTACATAAAAATGAAGGTGAGAGAAAATAAAAAAATAATTGCACAAAACTTAAAACAAAATGGGTGGTCAAAGAAGATAGTGAGTGGATCTTGTCAATAAAAAAGTTATTGGTGTGTGTGACATTAAGTGATAGGCATACGTGCATTTATTTTTACTGTTTTCAGTATATCATTAGTCTAGGATATGCATTTCATATATTTTTAATTTTTGTCATTGTTTTGAAAAAAATTTATTTTACAATTTTAGTTTTTGTGGAATTGAGCAAAGTTCATGTTTGCTATGCCCAGTTTTAAGTACTCGGTCTCTCTCTCACTTCCTATATTTGGAATTGGAACATCTCTCTATTTTTAGATTGTAGACCCCATTGTTAGGACTGTACATTTAATCTGGAAAACCCAACTCGGCCCGAATACCCAACTGTTCCGACATGAAAATACCCGATCCAAACTAAAACAGGTAGAAAGGGTGAAATTCCAAACTGGTTTTATTCGGGTAAAATGGATTCACTTATTACTCAATACCCGATTTATATACTTTTATCATTTACTTTTCAAGTTTCAACCTAACTTCATCATTCAGCCGACTTACAGTTGCTGCCCAGTGCCCCTGCCTCTATTTCATTTCAGTCTTCACTTTTCATCCATCATACAAGGTAACACAAAGGAATCAGCTTCTTGAACAGATTGTTTATTCCTAAAGCTTTAGATAATGAATTGTTTTGTTTTGTGAATTCGATCTCTGTTTGGATTTTTATGATGTTGGGTTTTTTTGTTTATCAAATTTCTGCATTGTTTATTCCACAAAACGTTTTGCTCACCCAGAAAATGTAGAAAAATTCACTTGGACTAGGGTGCGGACACTAAATCTTCTATATATCAAAGTCTTACTGTTTAGTGCCGTAAAACTTAGTTCTAGTAATAGGGCCAGAATTCTCCAATTGCATCTCCCCTTCTAACAAATGACATTCACCACTACGTGAGGGCCCAGCCTGCAATAAATTTTTGCATTTTCTGATTCAACATGTCACAATGGTTGAGTTTGGTTGTTGGTTTAATTTAAAATCTATATACCCATTCATCTTATAGCTTTTCAGCATACTTGTACATACCATCTAAAGAAATATCAGCATATGTTCTTGTTGAGATGTATAGAACAAGAACTCCCAATACACTTCCATCCAAATTGAACAGTATAAGGTGGAAGGCATAATATATATAACAGGGACATGATGACTTGCCAATGAAGATTTTTCATAAAAATCCCACCAATTCCTCTTTTCCTCTTATTTCTACGGTTTCATATGTTCTTGTTGTATCTATATTTCAAGCATATCAGCATTGAGATGAAGGTCTTTATAAAGAAATATCAGTCTATTTGGATGTTTTGATTTGTAAAAATAACTTCCTTTACCTTGTGCCTACAGAATAATTGTCCCAGAAATAGGCCTTGCGTATGAACATAATGTTAATTAACTCATTCCCTCGCATCCTTAACTTTGTTTTGGAAGAATCAACATTAAACCATGTGCATGACTATTTTTTTTTTTATTCAAGAATTTGATAAAATTCACTTTGAGCTGTTCATTTCACAATTTAAATCATGTGTGTAGCATATCTACAGTGAACAAAATTCTTCTACTTTTCCTATCCAAAAAAAAAAAAAAAAAGAAGAAGAAAAAATCTTTGGTTGCTACAATGTCAACCATTTTTTCTTTCATTAGGCTTTGCATGCTCAACAGAAAAAAAAAAAAAAAAATATATATGGCCAAATAATGTTTTAGTATGTTAGAGGAAAAAAATCACTAAAAGAAAGGTTTTGTTGGTTTGCTTGTCAATAGATCTGAGTTTGAAATTCATATTTCTGTAGATAGTGTCCTATTATCGATGTTCGGGATTCTTTTATTTTTTAAGAGTGAGCTCGGGAAAGAAACAAACAAGTTGTTATTTAACTTTGCTCAGAAAACTAAAAGTATTTCTTGTGATTACGTTACTATCAAATTACCAACTATACTAAGATAAACTAATTAATCATATATATATAGAAGAATATCTATATGCAGTACTACAAAAGATCATCTTGGATGCAGTAGGATATATAGAGATCATGATAAATATTTAACACTTTATTTGAACTAAGTTCTATTTAGGTTCATGTACTATATATATATATAAGGAGGGTGGACTAGACTAGCTGTGCTCATCATGAGCATTGTGATGATTGCCGCAGCTCTAATCTCTGAAAGTTTCTCATATCGCTACCATTTCTATATATCATTATATTTGTGATTTGTGAATGTATTGTGAAACCAATGTCTGAACCCAAGTATATATTAGAGGAATGTTTACTAGTGACTACTAGAAGAAGGTATCTTGTGCTTAGGAGTGATCCTGATGTTGCCAACTTGCCATGTAGGTGCTCTCATGGTGTGCAGAAATGACAATTTCTGTTTGAGGGCTTCTTCTCTAACCATTTGTTTTATTTATATTTGAATTTGCACAAGAAGGTTTTATATATATATATATATATCATGTCTCCTCATTCAGTTTATGACTCAGTCTTCTACTGTTTTGATCAATGCGTGCATGAGCCATACATTATTTTTTATTTTTTAATGATGCTTTCTTTATGTCAAATTTTAGTTATGGAATCTAGTGATGCTATGCCTTCGTCAGAGTCTAAATCAATCCCTGATGTAATTCATTTGGATATCTCTTTTCCTACAACTACTCATTCTCATGTTTGCCCTCCTATCAAAAGATCTCAAGGTAGATCGGATGTATGGCTTCATTTTTTTAGGATTGAGGATGAGGACCCCGATGTTCACAAAGCTATATGTAATTACTGTGGTAAGGTTTTATTATGTCATTCTAAAAAACAAGATACTTCATCCTTGAGGTACTATAATGACAATTGTAAGGCCTTTATTGAGATGGAAAAAGTTAACCCCCAATTAAAAACAACTGGACCTAGGAGAGATGGGGTGGATGGTACAACTAGCAGTCCTAGTTCGGACCTGCCAAGTATAATGAGCAGAAAATAAGGTTGGCAGTAGCTAAGATGATAATTGTGGATGAGTTACTGTTTAGATTTGTAGAAAAATAGGGATTTAAAGACTTTATGGCTACAGTTGAGCCTAGATTTCCAATGCCCTCTCGCATTACTGTTATGCGAGATTGTATGAAAATGTACTTGTTAGAAAAAGATAAGTTAAAGGACATATTCATGGCATCTGATTATAAGATTTGCATCACTAGTGACATGTGGACATCAATGCAAAATCTTAACTATATGTTCATAACATCCTATTTTATTGATGATGATTGGATCTTTCATAAAAGAATTATAAATTTTATGAAAATTCTTAATCATACAGGGACAACAATAGGAAGAGAGATCGAGTCATCTATACTTAGATGGTGCATAAAGAAAATATTTACAATCATAGTAGACAATGCATCTTCTAATACTATGACCATTGATTATTTGAGGAAGATTACCAAACTTAGAGATTTTTTGGTATTAGACGATGACCTTATGCACACTAGATGTTGTGCACATATTTTGAATCTTATTGTCCATGATGGCTTGAAAGAAACTGATGGATCAATTGTGAAAATTCGTAATGCGGTGAAAGATGTGAAGTCTTCTCCCGCAAGACTTGATAATTTCAAGTCATGCGCAGAGAGACAAAATATCTTGGGTGGTGCGTTTCTTTTTCTTGATGTTCCAACCAGGTGGAACTGATGTTGAGTACGACTCTCAAGTATTATGCGGCTTTTAAGGTGATGCAGGATAAAGACAATCAGTTTGGTCAATATTTACGTGAGGTTGGAAAAGGACCATCAACTTTAGATGGTTGGAAAATCGTCAGGCTTTTGTACAAATTTTGAAGATTTTCTATGATGTCACCTTGCAGATTTCAGGCTCAACTTATGCAACTTCACATTTGTTTATGAGAGAAATATCTTCAATCTATAACCATTTGATCAAATTTTCTATGGGTGATGATGATATGTTGAAAACTATGTCGGAGAGGATGCTTAAGAAATATGACAAGTATTGGAAAAATTTTGAGAAAGTAAATAGAATCTTATTTATTGCAACTATTCTTGATCAGCGCTCCAAGTTGGAAGTTTTGGAGTTTTGGTTTACACTCTTAGTCATGAGCGAGCGTTCTGACTTGTTACATGATTAAGGAGGATGTTTGAGCATATGTATAAACAATATTCAAAATCTAATGTAAGTTCAAGTGTTGGTGAAACTCAAAGCAGCACAATATCTTATAATGATGCAGATATTTATAGTATGTATTGGCACTATCAAGCATCAAAGGGTGTCGTAGAGTCCAAATCAGAATTGGATCGATATTTTAAGGGGAGCCTTGAAGGATTGATGCCCAACTTTGAAATTTTAATGTGGTGGAAGATGAATTCAATCAATTTTCCGATCCTTGCTAATATAGTTCGAGATGTGTTAGCTATTCCCATAACTACTGTTGCTTCCAAGTCGACATTTAGTGTTCGTGGTCGTGTTTTAGATTCATTCCGTAACTCATTGGCTCCTGCAATAGTTGAAACTCTTATTTGTACACAAAATTGGTTGATTGCTCCCTCTGTTAATTATGACTCCCAAGATGTAATGGAAGATACGGAAAGCTATAAGTTAGAAACTGGTAAGATTCATATTTCAAGAATATTTTCGTAGAGTCCTTTCAATTAATTATATTTTTAAAGTAATTTTTTTTTTCATGTAGAGATGACTTTGATGATTTTGAATGAGGCCGATTGAAGATTATTTGAATTTTCCTAAATTGAACTCATGGTGATTATTGAAATTCCTTATTTGATCGTTTCCCAATATGCTGGCTATTGTGAATCCTCATTTCAAGATCATAACCAACTAATGGTCATTGACTCATTTATGCTATTCTGAATTGCCCATGTAGGTTTATGATAAGATGAGCTTACCAAATGATGTTATGAGGCCATCACACTTGGAATTTTGCAACAAAAGTAGGAATATGATGATGTTAGAGAGAAAAAATTGAGAATTTTTGTTTGGAAGTTATGCATAATGCAAGATGTTGTTCTCTCTTGCATTCTAAGACTAATTGTTAAATAGAACAATGTACTTTAGCTTTTTTTAGCTATTTTTAGTTTATTGGGTTGTAGTGTATCATGTTATTTTTTTTTTCTATAACTGATAAAACTGCTATGTTTCTTTCAATGAAGCTTTCAAGTATTCCAATTGAACTATGAACTTTGTAACCAATTGAACCATGAATGAAATGATAACATGAGGTATATTTCAAAAAAAAAAAAAAAAAAAGCCTTCAAGTATACCATGTATTTCAGCTTTATATTGTACTATTCTTTAATTGATTTGTAATGGTATCCTTAACCCAATAAACCAACATATATAAAACAAAACCCAAGGGTCAAAACAAAAGCTTTAAAAGAGCAAATTTAACACAAAAATAAACCATGTTAGAGTCTCTAACATCAACCAAAAATGATAAAAATACATTGATTTAATGCATTAATAATGAATAACATGTGGCCCTGTGGGCAATCCTCTAATTTACCAAAAAAAAAAAAAAGGGCATCAGTTAATTTCCAAAAGAATTGAGTTCGGGTAATCGGGTATTTTGGCCAGTTTGGAAGTTTCTGTTTCGGATTCCTGCATGATCGGGTTGGGTCGGAACCTTGCTTTTCAAGTCGGGTTAGGTCGGCTGTTAAGCCCTACCCATGACTCATTTTGAGAAAGTTAACTTTTAGTGCGCTCTAAGATACTTATTTTTAACATTTTATTCATTATGTATATTCCATAAAGTCTCATAGATGCTATCCAATGGGGGAGTCCTAACCTTAAATTGATTAATACTAATTGAACCTAATACTAAAAGTCAAGAGGTCTCTTCTTGCTAGACATAAATGTTTGATCCATATAGAAAAAGTCGGTATTTCTTCATTGCGTGGGAAAAAATAAAACACCTTACACGGATCTTGTTTTTTAAGTCCTTATAGGAAAAAAATCATTGTTCTATTCATTGCGGAAAAAGATGAGTAATAAAATGGACATATCAAGAGTTGTGCAACGTTGTGTTTGGAGGAGATACTCTTTCACGTATCTCTGTCCTAGCATAAAATTTGACTTTTGAACCCATTTGAAGGTATCTATGTAAAAAAAAAAAAAAAGGAGAGGAAAAAATAAAAATATATATTTAAGTATTTAAATATTTGATGTGGTAGTAAGTTGCTTCACTCAAAAACTCACAAATTTTGACCATGATGACTTTGTGGTGTGTCCTCATAAGAGAGTATGTACTTCTTTCAAAATTGTTTGTGATTGGTGCATTGTCCTCGGACACTTGGTGCATTTAGGCAAGTGTTTTGACTTTGACTTTGACTTCAAGAGAATTAAGTTGCTTAATTTTTATTTTTGAGAGTGTGGATCAACCTTTATGTTATTTTATTTTCTTTTGTTTTTGTGATTATTTTTATTTCTCATGTTTTTGACATCTGGACATTTTTTGTAGTTGCATAAAATTTTTTGTTTTTGTTCCTCATTTATACGAGGTCCAGGAGTCTTTTTACAAAGGTACTTTCAGTCCCAGTGGGAATTTGAGCTGTAGTCTCATATGTGGCACGTTAAGTCACTACTTAGTTACCCATTACACGTACAAGCCCCTCACGTCTCTTCATGCCATAGTCGGACATGATTTCTCACACTTCTTGTATTCTAGAGCATTTTTTGGTTTAGGAATCGAGTGCTGGTCATCATCTTGTTTCTTTGACATGGTAAGTGCTCTACCGTCCTCCTTATTCTCTTCCTAAGGATCGATTTTTACTCATTTGAGATTTTTTGTATCTTGTATAATTTTGGAGCCTTCGATTTGGATTTTGGGTTGTTAAGATTGTTAATTGTCGCACATAGTGTTGGATTCTCTATTTCTCCTAAACATAATGTATTGAGGATATTTTTGGGTGGGTTTTTGCATTTTGTCACTTGGTTTATAAGGAGTGCCCACCAAGTGTTTGATGTTTTTCCTCAGCTAAAGTTTTTCAACATTTGTCAATTTTTTTACGTGCATTTATGTTCATTCATCATTTTACTCACATTGCATTATAGAGTTGAGGTTTTTTGTGGTTGTGGGAGGGTCTTATTGTTATATTCTCACATGGTAGTGTACATGGGTCTAATTCTGATGATGAGGATGTTTAAGTCTTGTCAGATTAGTGACAAAATATGAGAGTTAGAAGAGTAGATTGATTTTTTTGGTATTGTGAAATTTATGAAGAGTTGGAGTAAGTGTGTTTTTGAGGGGGAGTTAAATCAATTTTTTATGTTGTTTAATATTGAGGGGGAGAACTAAATTTTGGTTTACAAAAATTACTTTAGAAACTTTTACTTAATGGTTGATTTCATTTAAGCTTATTTTTGCTGGACATAATTTTGATGTTGGACTAAAACATATTTAAACTTTGAATTAGATTTTAAATATTGTGAATTTTGATAGTACTAATCTTTGTCACTGTTTTATATCAGTATTTTCTTATTCTTGATTATTTGCTTGAAATTTTTACTTAGTTTCTTACTCTCCTAGTTGTGTTTTGATAGGACTATATTATATTCATCAAAAGTTGATTTTGTTACTAATTCGCTAAAATGGGGAGATTGTAGAGGCAAGAGTTTGGCTAGGACTAGGTGACTAAGTTGATAAGTTTGGATAACACCTGGTGATTAAGATAATAGACTTCATCTTATTTTTAGTTTTGTAATTTGGATGTATGTAAAACACTTTAACTTTATTTATAGCTATTTTGATTTTATCTATAAGTTGTTAGAAAGTATTTTTGATAAGTCAAGAGTGTAAAAATTGAGTTTTAAGAGTTTTTGTATTATACAGAGAAGAGTTTAAATGGGAGATTGCTACTGATTAGAAGATAAAGTTTCTAGGTGTAAACACTTTGTTAGCATATTCCGATTACACTTCAAACTGCTTTCAGAATATTTATTTAAAGAATCTTATTGGTTATGATCTATAGAAATTTATTTCTAAATATTTTTTAAAGCACTTTTTATTGCATATTTTGGTGAGAAAATTTTTTGGAGAATTTTTATATTGTTTATCTCAAAGAGTGTGATTGTTGATCTAAAATTGAGATAGTGTGATTGTGATTCAACCACTGGAGTTCTAAGAGAAAAACCAATGTTTGAAAATTGTTAGAAGTTCTGACTATTATTGTGGTAGATACAAACGTGTCATTTGTCTGGTCAAGTAAGAGGATCAATTGACAAAGGTTTTGTAATTAAAACTTGCTTGTAACTGATTTTGAAATAATAAAATTGATTTTTCTCGGTTTGGCTGGCCCATAAGGGTTTACCTTTAAAGAGTTTTCATTCGTTACCAATTTTGGTGTTATGCAATTTATTTACTTTATATTATTGCTTTGTTATTAAATAATTACATAGTTGACGACTAACTAATTTGTATATTGAATTCGTAGATCTTTGCGTTACAATATAGGGACATTTGGAAAATTTCAAATCCCTTTTCAATACTAGTCCAAAATCAACATATGGGTTGAAGAGTTAAGGGAGATCATGTTGCTGTGATCTAGAATCTGGTCCTCGCATGCGCCTCATGCACATTGAGAGAAAGAAAGTGTATATTTAGAAAAATTAGAAAAATATCTTATAAAAATAAAGTTCGTAAACTGACGTGATTTCTTGTAGTTTATTAAATTCTAAAACTCATTTTATTATAAATAAAATTTAATATAACACATCTAGACTCATCAATTTGTAAACTCTACTTTTTTAGATAATCTCGTTACAAATCTAGCATTTCTCAAGTATATTTAAGAAAGAGGAAGATAGAGACAACTGCATATTGTGTGTGTGTACTACATTGGAAAACATTGTAAGTTTATGATTCGATTAGTTAATATCATATAGGAAGCTTCATCTGAAAGTAGCCCAAAGAAGTGATACCACACTGATATAAAATTGTGGTTAAACCTTTACCTATCTTATTTTGATTAAATAACAAAGATTGATTTGAGCATAGTCACTTAAATGCATTTCTAACCTACATTAGTTCAATATGCATGACATAAGATATGCTTTGGACATGTATGAATGGATAGTTACATGGTACAACCAATGCAAGAGTAGATAGTGGAAATGCATTTAGAAATTTTTAATATTTCAAGTATCCCAAATCTTTTTATCTAGTTAGTAGGGGTGGGCAATGGGCCATCGCAATAGATCTGTCTGCCCCTTGGTCTAGCTGAGGTGGGGGCCTTCATTTACAAACAGACAACGTGTGGGCATCCTAGAGTTGCCAAGTGATGGGGCTGAGTAGAACTCCTTAAAAGGCATCGCTTTATTTTAAGGTTTTTTTTTTAATTTTTTTTTAAATAGAACAACTTCGTTTTGGGAAGAACTTCCCAAAACGACATCGATTTTATATTAGGGTTTGTTTTAAAATTACCTGCTCTCCCATCCCCAATTTCCCTCTCTTTCTTTGTTTTCAGTCATTGTCTCTGGTCTCTCTCTCTCTCTCTGCCTAGAGTGACATCGTGTCCCTTGTAGGTGGACAACTTAGGGGCCAATCCTCCCATGGGAGGTAGGGCAAGGCTGGGGCTTGGGGCAACTTGCCTCCCCTCCCATGCAAGGGCAAGGGGCAAGATCGCGGGGCTTGTTCGAGGAGTGGAGGTAGCACCTATTAACAAGTTTTTTTAGCATATATAGCTCCTTTATTGTTGGGAAAACCTCCAACAGTCTGGTGAAGTATTTGACTAATAGAACATGATATATATATATATATATATATATTTGTAAAGTAGAGATCATGTGGGATGGCCAGGGTAGAGTACGATGAATCTGGTCCATCTAAATACACATGCAGAAGATGCTAATTCTAGCATAGTTTGTTGCCATTGGAGATGATGGTAGAGAGTTTCAATTCTTTTATCTGAGTACCAATCTCCTGATGGCTTCGATTTGCAGCCCCCAAACTACAGAGTACTTGTTCCCACCCAACTTAAAAGAAATACGACATTTATACATGTATGGCTTGCAAGTAGGATTTTTTTTTCTTTTATCTTTTGTATAAACATTTTGCCTCTTTTATCATGATGATCATATCCTTTTTATCCCACGTTTTTTGTATTTTTGGTCGAAATGCATGATGCTTGTTAGTTAGTGTATTTATTTATTAATAGTTCTAGAGGCCACCAGGGTTGCACCCCCGCCGCGTCCTCAATTGACGTGGCATATGCCACGTCAGCTGACTTATATATATATTTTTTAAAAAGGACAAACCAAGAAAGCGGGAAATGAAATGAAATGGGTTTTCCATTTCAGTGGGTTTTCATTTTCGTCTGAGCCACTCTCCACTCCTGAGCTTTCTTTTCCTCGTCTGGTCTATAGCTGGGATGTTCATGCATGAAACCAGTTGTTGCGGTTGCTGTCACGTTCATTGTCATGGGGGAGAGAGCGAATGGTCCATCTATTATTAAGGTATATTATCCTCTGAAGTAGCTAGATCTGCTAAAATCTCACAAATGACTCTACATTGAACTGAAATTTTCATTTGAGTTGTTCCCAATGAGAGGAGGAGGACCCATGTTTGTTTGCTGTCAGTTTGCATAAAGATTGTACAATGTTCACAAATTCTCTCAGCTCTTCTCTCTACTACTTGGGGTGTTTCTTACCTTTTGTTAAAAGGAATCAATAACATCCCATCTAGAATTACCTAATAATTATTACCCTAGCTTAGGTGGGATGTTTTCAATTACCTAAAATGTGCATCAAGGACAACCACATTGTTGTTGTTGTTATTATTATTGTTATTATTATTAATTATTAATTATGATTTCTATTGATATTTCAAGTTGTTGTTATTATCATCCTTTCTTTCTTTGTCGTTATGGCATTCCCTAAGGGCATTACCTTATAGGGTACCCCAATTGCATAAAATGAATACAATATTATTTCATGTACTCATGATTCTTCACAACCCTCTTTCTTGCATTATTTCTTTTTAATGTGTACCGTGCTTCTCCTAAATAACGAGATTACTAAAACCTTATTGGTTTTTCTATTTATTATTGTTGTTAGAATACTCCTATATTTCTTTGGAGGAATATTTATAGCTATTATATTTCCTTACTCCCTTATTTGCATTTTTACTCTCAGCATGGGAAACGAGAAAGAACAACCATCTACGCTAACACCATGTAGCTCAAATCCTTCATCCGTGAAATGTTATATCAATTAAAAATACATTAACATTGGAATGTGTTGAGTTGATATTTATTTCCAAAATACATCGTTAACTTTATCCAATAACATGTTAGGACATACCATCAAACTATCCAAATATCCCAAATTACATGCATGGTTACTATGGACAATTAGTTGCGTGGTCAATGGGATTTTTGCTAATTGCTGGTTACCCATTTCTAGATAACATGGAACCTCCAACTCCTCTCATCAATACAAGCTCCACTACTTGCATACTAGTTGGGTCAGATTCTAATAGACCCGGTAGTGGGGAAACTGAAGCGCCATGTACATCCTGTACAGTTGAAAAAATTAATAAAGATAGACCACATCTACAGGAAACCAAGGATTACAGTGCTGAGGCATCTCAAAATGTTGAAATTGATGGTGATGATATGATGGAGGAGCCAAAGTCAGGGATGGAGTTTAATTCTCTTGAAGAGTTAGTGAGTTATTATAAGGATTATGATAAGAAATGCGGGTTTGGGGTGATGACAAAAAGAACTGAGAGGGAAGAAGATTAGACTGTTAGGCATGTCACTCTTGCTTGTGCTCGTGGTGGGAAGGCCCATAATAGAAGTTTCAATGTCACCAACCCACATCTGACAGGAAAGATTGAATGTAAGGCAAAGATTAATACTTTAAAATCTGATGGAAAACTTCGGTTGACTACGGTTCATAATTTCCATAACCACGGCCTTAGTCACAAGAAATCTCACTTTTTTCGATATAATAGAGAAGTGAGTAACGCTGTAAAAAGAGTTCTAGATACAAATAATATGGCTGGTGTCCGAATTAATAAGAGCTTTGGATTTCTTGTCGTTGGCGCGGGCGGGTTTGAGAACCACCCATTTTTTAAAACAGATTGTAGTAATTACATCGATAAGGCAAGACATCTACGACTTGGCGCAAGTAGTGCTAGTGCACTTTGAGAGTATTTTTGTAAGATGTAGTAAAAAAATATTGGATTCTTTCCATTGATGGATTTAGATGATGACAGAAGGTTAAAGAATGTCTTTTGGGCAGATCTTCGTAGTATAGCAGCCTACTAATATTTTGGTGATATGGTTACATTCGACACCACATACTTGACGAATAGATATGGGATGTCGTTTGCACCATTTGTTGGTGTAAACTACCATGGGGAGTCAATTCTCTTGGGAGCAAGCTTGGTTTTCAGTGAGGATACAAAGACCTTTGTGTGGTTATTCTAGACTTGGTTACAGTATATGGATGGTATAGCTCCTAAAACTATTATCACTGACCAAGATAGCGAGATGAAAAATGCAATTGGTATTGTTTTCCCAAATACCCGACATAGATTTTTCCTGTGGCATATATTGAAGAAAGTGCTAGAAAAGCTTGGCTCTTATGGTTCCTACAAAACTGGGATGAAAAATGCATTGATGAGATGTGTGTATGACAGCCAAAGTATTGATGAGTTTGAGACAAGTTGGGTTCAGTTAATTACCACGTACAATTTGCATGAAAATACCTGGTTACAAAGCTTATACGTTGAGCGTGAACATTGGGTTCCAGCATTCTTGAAATACTACTTTTGGGCTGGAATGAGTATAACGCAGCAAAGCGAGAGCATGAATGCATTTTTTGACGGATATGTTAATGCTAAGATGAACCTGAAAGAGTTTATTGACCAGTTTGATAACGCATTAAAAAAAAATTTGAGAATGAAAACGTCGCAAACTTCCACTCATTTAGTGTCACAACACCCTACATATCTAGATCTTCAATTGAAAAGAGATTTCAAGATTTGTACACAAATTCTAAATTCAAGGAAGTACACCAGCAAGTTATCGGCATGATCGATATGAATCCAAAGTTACATAAGAGTGATGGTGCAATAAAGACTTATCTGGTAAAGGATAAAGTTCACTTGGCAGAGTTTACTAAACCGGTTATATATTCTAGGGACTTTAGTGAAGAAGATTCTCTTGCAAAGTGTTCTTGTGGATTATTCTAAATGAGGGGGATATTGTCTAGGCACATTTTGGCCATATTCAAATGTAACGACATGAAATCTTTGCTAGATAGCTACTTTTTAGATCGAAGGAGGAAGTATATCAAACAGCAATACACGTTGATCCACAGTAGCTATGATGCGAAGGAACAACAAGTGGATTTTAATAGATATTCAAAGATGTTGAATATCTGTTATCACATGATTACTCTTGTAGTAGGTTCGAAAGGGTAGACTCAGGACGTGAAAGCTAAGTTATATGTAATGATTGAGTTGTATCGTGCCAACTAAGAACCTCCATCAATGACCCAAACGGGTTCCAATGTTCCAATATCGGCAAGGGGTAGAACTACTGTTGGCAGTTTAGGGCAAGCACGTAGTCCAAATCTTGTGCATGGAAAAGACAGATCTCCATTTCTGATAGGAGCATCCAGGATGGAGAAAGATATGTGAAAAGTTTAAACGAAAGCGAAAAAAGTACTAGGAAAGGGGAAACGCAAAGAGGTGCATCTATTTAATATGACATTTTCTTTTGTAATATAACAACTAAATGTTCTTATTTGTTATTTCATTATTAGGGAGTGGAGGAGATACACCCATCTTGAGCAGACAGAGATCTTTATTTGGCCATTCAAAGATTGATATGACCAATGCTACATATGTGCATGTATATTTATAAGTACATAAGCTTTCTTGAAATATAATGTTTGGCTGGATTTTTACAAGTATTTCTCACCAAGCCATTTCAGAAAGTACAGCTTTTGACATTAGTGGAACCCAGATTCAAGGAACAATGATTCAAAATCAAGAAAATGTAAGTGTATCCCAACAAGTTTTTTATATTTTAATGTTCCAATATTGAGATGACATTAATCAGATATACTTTTATATTTTTTTATTGTTTATAGAGGCAAATTGAGTTGGATGGATCACAGCTAATGGACTTTGGATTGGATGGATCATAGTCAATGGATTTTGAGTTGGTTGGATCACAACCGCTGTAACGATATGATTAAATATATAGCTTTTAGTATTGTATTTTGTGTTTTATGTCTTTAATGCACTTTTGTGTAATGAATGTATTGGAATATTGGCAGAACAGTGCCATGACAATTCAAACTTATTTTTACATGTAATTTAGGGTGTACGGTGATACATTAATTTATTTTGAGTCTATGCCTTATTTAGTGATAAATGTACAGGGGTGCTGCAATTTGTATGGCCTTGGGAAAAATTCTTATTTTACTTTAGGTGGAATGAAGTAATTGGTTACATGATGTGTTAAGTAGATGAACTGAACAAATAATGACTTTTGTCAAGTAGGGATGTGATGGGTCAATTCTCAAGTCATCGACAAAGTATAACACAGCAGAGGAGCTTGAGGAACGGTGCAAGTATTTGAGTTCTATGTGCTAACATTAAATAAATTGCTGCCAGAGATGCAGTTTTCTGGGTACTATGATACACGTTCAGAACGAATGAGCTTCAATTCATAATAAGAGTTTCCATAAAATTAAAAATTGCATACGCATATACTGATATCCATGATGGAGAAAACACATACAAATGCATTTGTTAAGTATTTTGACCTGTTTCTTATTGAGAAATAACACAAAAGTAAATTAAGCATATCTATACCCGATCAAACCAATAAGCATAACACAGTAGGCAGTATTGAACTTAATATATTTACATCAAGTACAGAGTCCAATACTTAGGTACTAACACTAGGCAGCAATTACTTAGATACTACCATGTAATATGCAACTACAAATAAAAAAGCCCAATACACTCAAAGTAGTGTGTGTCTACGCCTCATTTCAGTTTCTTGTTCTAGAAGTTCTAGGAGCACCTTTTTTCTATTAGATACCACTATCTCTCTATTGGATGCCACCAGCTCTCTCTTCTCGATTTCATCCACTCTTTTATGGAGTTCAGCCTTTGTCTTTTCCACATCATCCAGCATCTTCTCGACCTCTTTCTCATTCATTAACAGTTCATTATTTCTTTCTTGAAGATGGAACTCAATCTCTTGACTAGTATCTGCCTACTTGAAAAATTTACAGTATGGTAATCCCTAATAATTTTATACATATAACAAAAATATTATATGTACAACATATTCATCACTATAATTTACAAATGTTAGATTTACAAATAATGTAGTTACCTCTGTATTGTACTTCAGACACCCTAAAAAGGGTCATCCTGGATTTCTTGTAGTACTTGAATATCTCAATGTGGCATCGACTTTACAGAAGCAGTGTGCTTGTCCCAAAGTATGTTTTAAAAATAATAAACAAGACATTGATGATGATGATGCATTCTAACATGATGTTTTATAAATTGTTACATGCGAAATCCAAAAAACTACAAGGATTAAACATCTTTCATTTCAATTTGATGAACTACATCAAATTGAAACTTGTGGGTAGACACTCTGGCCATAGGTATACAATGTCTTGCAAAAGACACAATAACTCAAAAGAGTGAAAGATTAAAATACAAATCATTTTTTCTTTTGGTTTAAGCAATATTTTTACCTTAAATTTTCTTATTATAATATCTTTTAATTTATTTTAAAAAATGAGGTTATAGGGCAATGGGAAGGAAGAGGTTAAGACTCAAATATCATGTTGTCCACTACAGCAAAAGATGGATTGGAAAGGAAGGAGGGACAACCTTTTGCCTTTCCACTAAATACATGGTGAGAGATTACCTTGACTTTGACAGCCAACAAATTTAAGAGCCCAAAAAAACAAAAAAAGTGAGAGAGAAGGAGAAAAATATGATCTCTTATTTAATGAAAAATGATTTATTTCCCACATTTTCACACCTAGACCTGTGATGGACCAACAAAAAGATTTATTCTCCAAGCTAGCCTCAAGTGTTGGTTGGTTGTGCACCTTAGGTGACATTTTGCCTCAATAAAAAGCAATGAAAAAGAATGATGATTCCCTATTTCCCATCCCAATTAGGTGTCCAGAAGGCATTAACAAGACTGGCATTAGTTGCCCAACTCAAACTACAAAGATAACACAAGACCATCAACCTAATTTTTGAGTCTAGCTAGTATAGAAAGTTAATATATTATATATCACAAATGATGAAACTCTAAACCAACACAACAATAACACTATCAACCTCTAAATATAAAATTAAGTTAAAAACAACACCACCAATCTCCAACAAGCACTTCCAGAATATCCATACCCACGAAATTCATAAACCATTACAACAATACTACCACTAAACAAAAACCTCAAATAAATTAGGAAACCATGACTCACAAAATCTGAAAAAACTCATAAGACTCACCAAATTCGAGAAACTCCCAAATAAAGAAATAGCACAATCACAATATAATATTGTAGATATCAAAACTTGGAAAATGGAACCTTACCTGGGAGCCAAACTCTGTGTTAGCTCCTCTGTTCACTCCCACGACTGTGTCGCTGGTGGCAGTAAGGGTATGGAGTGTGTTTAAAGTTTTGAACTTAGAAAGGGTTAGGGTTTCGGGGCTTTGTAGGAAGGGGATTTCAAATCTGGGTGGAGAAAATGAAGGGGGGTGACGACAAAGAGAAGACCAGTGGCTTCATGAATTCGTGGGTGTGGCTCTGTGGCTCCATGGAGAAGATGAAGAGAAGACCAATTGTGGTTCGTGGGTTCGTTTCATGGGTTAATGGAGATAGATTGTGACGCCCCCAAATTCCGTTTGGGATTGGATGAACATTTGAAGCGTCGAGACATGTAACACAAGGTTACCTGCCCCCGTTCATGACATATAAGATGCAATGTTCCTAACATGCATCTAACATTATGCAATATTCGCAGCGGATAAATTTTTTCTTTAGCAATACTATGCACCAAATTGAAAATATCCCAAATGCTTAAAACATACTTGATATATAAAGACTCATTGAACAATTAAGATCATAACATTAGTCCAAAATGATTATGATTCAAAAAGTACTGGAGATGCAACTCCATCGTACAAGTAGTAATTTACGTTAACTACTATATTAACATTGACGTCGCATCGTCGCTCAGTCAACTGTGTCTAGTTGGTCAGCTTCTGATTCTCCTTCAGGTCCTGTAACAAGATCTACCATTCGGGGGGAATGGTAGTTGGGACTACCACAGTGAGATTTGATTACAAATCTCAGCAAGTTAACAAAAAAACTTCCATACAGGCTAATGATGCATGGATGACAGTAAAAGCATAAATGCATAATCAAATTCATAAGTAATTAAAGCATAATTTGGCATACAACATAGCAAAATTGACATAATTTAAATTGAAACATGAACTGAACTTGACTTGACATAAACTTGATCTGAAACTTGACTTATCATGAACTTGTTCTGAAACTTGACTTAAAATGAAAAATACATACTCCATAATTGTTGTGGCCCCATGTATTCTACGTGTAAATACATACTCCACAGTTGTTGTGGCCCCATGTATTTTACACAAATTTGACTTAACATAAAAAATACATACTCCACAGTTGTTGTGACCCCATGTATTCTATGTGTAAATACATACTCCACAGTTGTTGTGGCCCCTTATATTCTACACAAACTTGACTTAATATGAAAAATACATACTCCACAATTGTTGTGGCCCCATGTATTCTACGTGTAAATACATACTCTACAGTTGTTGTGGCCCCATGTATTATACGGCAACTTATTCTTTAACTGTTTAAATACATACTCCACAGTTGTTGTGGCCTCATGTATTCTACGTGTCACAATTGTTGTGTCTCACGTAGTGTATGCGTCACAATTGCTGTGACCCCATACATAAGTAATCAAGATGAAACGTGACTGGAATACAAAATGACTGAAGCCCTGACGTAACATAACGTGACTTGAACATAACTTGGAATGCATGACCAACTTGAGATAAAAACATTTCGTAACATGGCATAACATATAATAGACAACATATTTAACATGACATACTTGCAACAGTGAATATTACATGATTTGACATACATGTAATATATGGCATACTTAGCATGACGTATTTGTAAGGTACAGTAATATATGACAGAATATATTATGTAACAGATAAAAATTGATGACAGAATAAATTCTGTATAATAGACAATTACGTGATAACTTGGCATGGCATGACATATATGATAACACACATATATACACTATAGTTCTTTTACTTAGCACACATACACAGTAGACTGCTAGTAAGTTAAAAGCTAACTTACATTGATCTCTGCGTTTCTTATAAAATCTTAAGCGCGATCACGAGAAACTGTAATTAGTGATTCTAAAAGTTAGCACTAAATCACTAATAAATTGAAATATGGAAAATACTAACTTAAAGAGTAAAATTTCTATTTTACTCTCTGCATGTAGGAAAATGACCGTTTTACTCATAACTTAAGGATTTTGCATACTAACTCCAAAAGTTATCAAAATTTACATGCCTCATGTAAATTTTATCCTCAATTCATATATCAATTTAGAAAAATTTAAAACTAATCACAACTATTAAAACTCCATAGGACTGAAATTCTCATATGCTATTTCTATTGATTTTTGTTTCCAACTTGTTTTGATCAACCTTTTGATCTATGACTTATAAATATGTGATCTTCAAACCAAACCATCACATGGTTTAGAAAGATGTCCTAAAACATATATAATCTTCTAATTCAAGATCACATGGTTAAAAATTAACCAAAACATAAATTTAGCCAATAACATCCACACTTTGGCTTATTTGAATATCTCTTTACATAAAATTTCATATTTTTGAAACTAACATCAAATATATTCAAAATAATAATATAACATGTATATAAGATACTTAGGATCCTCCAATAAAATTATCAAAATCATTGGAATAGGTTTAGACCACCAAAGAGTTAAACTTTCTCAAAACAGAAACTGTTTTTCCTCTTCCAGTTTCTAAGTTTCTAAATCTAAGAAAATATTTCATCAAAACATTTAATCATGCAAAAATCTTCAACCAATAGTCATATATACATGTTAACAATACTCCATAAAAATTTCGGACCAATATCTATCCATTAGCTTGGTCAAAAACTCCAAACTATAACATATTCTCCAGTTTATCTCCTAGAATGACATTTCTATAGTTTACATAATATTTGACTGACCAAATGATCTTCAAATGAGACAAATAAGATATCCATGTAAACTAGACTAAAAAAGGAACAACTTATAGGTAGGAGACTTTATGATAAAACACTTACAAAAGCTTCGAAATGAGCATGCAAAAGAACTCCTAAAAGCTGTCAGAGAGAAAGTGTTTGATATTCTTTTAAAGAAACGTGTAAATGAAGATAAGTTCGTGGGTGATGGCTGAAGATGCTTATGGACGAGATAAGGAAGATGATAAGGTTGGAGTTGAGAGTTGAGTGTAGTTTTCTCCTACCCAAAATATCTATAAAAGATTATCTCAAAATATTCTATCCAATAATATCTACAAAAAATCAGTTTAAGATATTTTCCAAATGTGGAGTAGACTTGGAAGAGTAAGGTGGCTAAAATCTTTCCATGTGTATTTTAAATCTCTATTCTTAAGATATTTTCCAAATGTGTATTTTGCTTAGGTGTCATGATCTCACACCTTGATTTCCTTCACAATTTCATCTAATGGTTTCTCTTTGTGCCAAGTATCTAATACCATTCATTATGTGTGGTTAAGATTTTGCTAAGTGTCCAAATAAAATTTCGCTAACCTAATTTGGACATTTCACACTGTGATTTTGAAAACACTGCGCTTAGTTGTTTACCGAGGTTACTATTCACTCCAAAAATAAACGTAATAAATTTAGTACTGAAAAATCCTAAATATTCAATTAAGCCTAGTGGTGTAGACTATAATGTATTCTGACACTTCTAACTATCTCAAATAATTAAAATCGCATTTCTGGCACCATAGTGAGTAATAACACTAACTATGTTGACAGGCTAAAACCTATGCGATTAGTGAATTTGTGAAAGCTTATAGAGTCTTCACGAGGTTCCTAAAGTCAATAGAAATTCCACAATTGAATTTCTAGCGGACTGTTACAATCTTCCCTCCTAAAAAAAAGATTTCATCCTCGAAATCGAAGTAAGTAAGAAATAATAATTTAATGAAGAGGCGTTGTTTACCAACTTGCTGTCTATCCTGTATATATTTGCCTTTGAGATTATGTCATTCCTTAACTCTCTTACTTTAATCAACAATTATATTATACTTCTTTCCACAAGGTTGGCCAAGTTGTATCGACATACTCTCCAAACCTAAAATTTCAAGTAAATAATTTTCTGAAACTCTTCTTTAGAAAAACATAGGCGATATACTTTAAGTGTTCTTATAAATACCAAAGTTAGTAGAGAATTCATCAAAATCAAGCCGTTAACCTCTCTCTCTCTCTCTCTCTCTCTCTCTCTCTCTCTTTTTAACAAAATCGGTGGCACTCTGTTTTAGACCAGACAACTCTGATCCGCATGATTTTTATAGGTCTTCTATAGCTATCAGGCGCCGCATAGCTATGACACTACTTTGCTCTTCTGTAGTTGTCAGGCGCCGCAGCTATGATACTACATTGCTCTTCTGTAGTTGTCAGGCGCCGCATAGCTATGACACTACTTTGTTCTTCTGTAGTTGTCAGGCACCGCAGCTATGATACTACATTGCTCTTGTCTCTTGTAGAGAAATGCTTCACGAGAGATGATTCGTCATAATTTTCTCTATAAAAGAATTATTCAGTTCATCTTCTTTCACATCTCATCTTCTTCACTTTTCTGAAATTAATCTGTATTCTTACTCTGCAATCTCTTTCTGCTTACTCACTTTGCAATGGCTCAGCAATTTTCTCATTACCAAAACATGAGTTATTCTGCACCTCGTTCACCAGTTGTTTATGCTTCTTCCGTAGGTGCTATAATGCAATCCAATAATGATCTGACTAATAAGTCAGATAATGAACTTATCTACGAGCTTGTGAGTCTCGGTACTCGATACTCATAAGCCATTGTCGCATATTCTTAGCAACTGCAATCCAAGACTGGTGGGGTTGACAAACTCCATGAGAATATTTCTATCCTTCAGAGGATTCTTATGGAATCCAACATGAAGATAGAAGCAGTAAAGCGAGAAAACAGAGATTTAAAATCTTTGCTTAACTCTTCTTTTCGAGTGGCTACTCCTTTAGATAGGAAAGACATGCAGATTTTTGAAGAGTAAGAGCGTTTAAAGATTGAGGCAAAGAGCCTCAAATTTCTGTAATTTTGCTTTATGATAATAAAATAATACTTCACAAATATTCATATTTGTGTTTCTATCTTCTGATAGATGTTTTATGTGCTCCATTTTATTTCTTTCAGGGATTTTCATATATATGACATGATCCAATGACTCATATAAATATGCATTTAATCATGCATATCCAAACTCTCAGTAATCTTTAAGTTAATAAAAACCTCAAGGAGTTCTACTGGTTTAGGACTAACTTACTTCTTTATAATCGCAATAATCAGTCATCTTCCTAGGTGGTACTTCGATAACTGACCAGTTAATAACTTAAACTTGAGACTTTCTCTCTTATGATTGTCATAACTCTTCTATCCATCATAAGTTATCAATTATTCTAACTCTAAATGATTTGTTCATAATGTTCACATAAATCCTCAAGACCAAGATTTTACTCCTTATATAATAGTCTTCAAAAGAAGATCGATCTATGTATCCATAAAGATAGTGCTTTGCTAGAAATCATTTACTGGCGGCGTGGTAATACTATTATCATAAATGAATCCTACTAAGGCTAAAACTTCTCCTAATCAAATTACTCTTCCAAACACAATTTCTATCGTATTCTTAGAATCAAAACAATTCTCCAAATATGTGGAATACCATTCATCAATCCTACATATCCTTTCTCATATTACTAAAAGGTATTCTATATCTACATTGGTATGAACAATAATACTTCTAATGAAAATTGTTACTCTTACCACTAGGGTAACAATTCAACTTCCAAACTGAATTCTCAAGCACTACCACAATTAATAGAAACAATGACTCGTTTGAATCAAACAATGTACAATTTACCAACTCCAATGACTTGACCTACTCCAAAATAACAATAATGCAATCCTACCATCAATTACAATCAGATCAATGTTAACTATGTTTACCTCAACTAATCTTTCATCCATCGGGAAATTCTGATCCTCTTGATTGTTATCTCCCTTAGGATTCCGAGGTATTCTATCATGAGTCATGTGTCCCTTCTTGAAACACACGAGTATATGTATAAAAACCACATACTACATTTCATACCTTAAGAAATTCAAGCCTACTGACGATTAAAATTTCAAACCTACTGACGACTAAAATTTCAAGCCTAATGTTTGGTGCATTTCCTAAGGACATGTGGATTTACTGCCCAGAGACGTATTGCTCTGATACCACCCTGTGATGCCCCCAAATTCCGTTTGGGATTGGTCGGATATTTGAAGCGTCGAAACATGTAACACAAGGTTACCTGCCCCCGTTCATGACATATAAGATGCAATATTCCTAACATGCATCTAATATTATGCAATATTCGCAGCGGATAAATTTTTTCTTTAACAATACTATGCACCAAATTGAAAATATCCCAAATGCTTAAAACATACTTGATATATAAAGACTCATTGAACAACTAAGATCATAACACTAGTCCAAAATGATTATGATTCAAAAAGTACTAGAGATGCAACTCCATCGTACAAGTAGTAATTTACGTTAACTACTATATTAACATTGACGTCGCATCGTCGCTCAGTCAACTGTGTCTAGTTGGTCAGCTCCTGATTCTCCTTTAGGTCCTGTAACAAGATCTACCATTCGAGGGGAATGGTAGTTGGGACTACCACAGTGAGATTTGATTACAAATCTCAGCAAGTTAACAAAAAAACTTCCATACATGCTAATGATGCATGGATGATAGTAAAAGCATAAATGCATAATCAAATTCATAAGTAATTAAAGCATAACTTGGCATACAACATAGCATAATTGACATAACTTAAATTGAAACATGAACTGAACTTGACTTGACATGAATTTGATCTGAAACTTGACTTATCATGAATTTGTTTTGAAACTTGACTTAAAATAAAAAATACATACTCCACAGTTGTTGTGACCCCATGTATTCTACGTGTAAATACATACTCCACAGTTGTTGTGGCCCCATGTATTTTACACAAACTTGACTTAACATAAAAAATACATACTCCACAGTTGTTGTGGCCTCATGTATTATACGGAAACTTATTCTTTAACTGCTTAAATACATACTCCACAGTTGTTGTGGCCCCATGTATTCTATGTGTCACAATTGTTGTGTCTCACGTAGTGTATGCGTCACAATTGCTGTGACCCCATACATAAGTAATCAAGATGAAACGTGACTGGAATACGAAATGACTGAAGTCCTGACGTAACATAACGTGACTTGAATATAACTTGGAATACATGACCAACTTGAGATAAAAACATTTCGTAACATGGCATAACATATAATAGACAACATATTTAACATGACATACTTGCAACAGTGAATATTACATGACTTGACATACATATAATATATGACATACTTAGCATGACGTACTTGTAAGGTACAGTAATACATGACAAAATATATTATGTAACAGATAAAAATTGATGATAGAATAAATTTTGTATAATAGACAATTACGTGATAACTTGGCATGGCATGACATATATGATAACACACATATATACACTGTAGTTCCTTTACTTAGCACACATACACAGTAGACTGCTAGTAAGTTAAAAGCTAACTTACCTCAATCTCCGCGTTTCTTATAAAACCTTAAGCGTGATCACGAGGAACTGTAATTAGTGATTCTAAAAGTTAGCACTAAATCACTAATAAATTGAAATATGGAAAATACTAATTTAAAGAGTAAAATTTCTATTTTACTCTCTGCATGTAGGAAAATGACCGTTTTACTCATAACTGAAAGATTTTGCATACTAACTCCAAAAGTATGCTAACTCCAAAATTTTATCCTCAATTCATATATCAATTTAGAAAAATTTAAAACTAATCACAACTATTAAAACTCCATAGGGCCGAAATTCTCATATGCTATTTCTATTGATTTTTGTTTCCAACTTGTTTTGATCAACCTTTTGATCTATGACTTATAAATATGTGATCTTCAAACCAAACCATCATATGGTTTAAAAAGATGTCCTAAAAAATATATAAACTTCTAATTCAAGATCACATGGTTAAAAATTAACTAAAACATAAATTTAGCCAAGAACATCCACACTTTGGCTTATTTGAATATCTCTTTACATAAAATTTCATATCTTTGAAACTAACATCAAATATATTCAAAATAATAATATAACATGTATATAAGATGCTTAGGATCCTCCAATAAAATTATCAAAATCATTGGAATAGGTTTAGACCACCAAAGAGTTAAACTTTCTCAAAACAGAAACTGTTTTTCCTCTTCCAGTTTCTAAGTTTCTAAATCTAAGAAAATCTTTCATCAAAACATTTAATCATGCAAAAATCTTCAACCAATAGTCATATATACATGTTAACAATACTCCATAAAAATTTGGGACCAATATCTATTCATTAGCTTGGTCAAAAATTCCAAACTATAACATATTCTTCAGTTTATCTCCCAGAATGACCTTTCTATAGTTTACATAATATTTGACTAACCAAATGATCTTCAAATGGGACAAATAAGATATTCATGTAAACTAGACTAAAAAAGGAACAACTTATATGAAGGAGATTTTATGATAAAACACTTACAAAAGCTTCGAAATGGGCGTGCAAAAGAACTCCTAAAAGCTGTCCGTGAGAAAGTGTTTGATATTCTTTTAAAGAAACGTGTAAATGAAGATAAGTTCGTGGGTGATGGCTGGAGATGTTTATGGACGAGATAAGGAAGATGATAAGGCTGGAGTTGAGAGTTGAGTGTAGTTTTCTCCTACCCAAAATATCTATAAAAGATTATCTCAAAATATTCTATCCTATAATATCTACAAAAAATCAGTTTAAGATATTTTCCAAATGTGGAGTAGACTTGGAAGAGTAAGGTGGCTAAAATATTTTCATGTGTATTTTAAATCTCTATTCTTAAAATATTTTCCAAATGTGTATTTTGCTTAGGTGTCATGATCTCACACCTTGATTTCCTTCACAATTCTATCTAATGGTTTCTCTTTGTGCCAAGTATCTAATACTATTCATTATGTGTGGTTAAGATCTTACCAAGTGTCCAAATAAAATTTCGCTAACTTAATTTGGACATTTTACACTGTGATTTTGAAAACATTGCGCTTAATTGTTTATCGCGGTTACTATTCACTCCAAAAATAAATGTAATAAACTTAGTACTGAAAAATCCTAAATATTCAATTAAGCCTAGTGGTGTAGACTATAATGTATTCTGACACTTCTAACTATTTCAAATAATTAAAATCGCATTTCTGGCACCATAGTGAGTGATAACACTAACTATGTTGACAGGCTAAAACCTATGCGATTAGTGAATTCGTGAAAGTTTATAGAGTCTTCACGAGGTTCCTAAAGTCAATAGAAGTTCCACAATTGAATTTCTAGCGGGCTGTTACATAGATGGATGAATGTGAAAAAGATGAAGAGAGGTTTGTGTTTGCGGCTTGGAGAAGACAAAATCTAGGGATGGAGAAGAAGAAGACAGAGCGATGAATGTTGGTGAAGAGGACGAAGAGAGATTTGGGTATATGGCTGGGAGAAGACGAAATCTAGGGATGGAGAAGAAGATGAAAGGTAATTGTGGGGTTTCAAACAAGAGAAAGTGTGAGGAGAAGTCGTGGGGTTTGAAATGAGGATGGACCCTTGGAAGGCCCAAACAAAGGAAATGAAAACGACACTATTTTATTTTATTTTATTTTATTTTATTTTATTTGCCATGTCGGATGCGAGTCCACGGCAAGGATGTGAGGCAGTTGTCCACATCATTTTTTATATACATATGCATATGGTTTTTTTTGCGAGATAATAAGAAGGGGTCTGAGCTGAATAATGGAATTAGAAGAGATACGTGCAATGAGTTGTAAGGAGAGAACATTTTACATACGTATGTATACGATCGAGGAAGTAATACTGTTATTTTCTTTATAAAAATAACAATTCAAGAAAACCACGGAAGTCGTTATACCGGCCCCCAAGGCCCTTACATATTGAAAACATAAATAAGATAAAAATCATTTGAATTTCGTGTATATATATATATATGTGATTTATACAGATATCTATTAGGGATGAAACTAGGATCATAAGTTTGAAGGAGCCGGGTATTTTTAGGTCTAAAATAAATACTTAAATTGAAAATAATTTTTAGGACTAGTTTTAACAAATTGATAAAAACCGAATAAAAAAAAAGAAAGAAAAAAAAAAGAAAAAGAAATCAAACTTGCATTCTTACATGAATCTACTCTTTTCATATGTTGCAATTATAAGAAGAGGTTGAACTTTAGAAATGATCTATATAGGAATTATAAAAAAAATGTAATATATATATATGTAAACCATAAACTAAGTTTTGTATTTTACTGAATAATGTATATCAGTTAAATTTAGTTTGAATAGTGAGATAAAATGAGATGATATGTAGATAGGAATGAAAGAGTTAATGAAAAGTAGTGAACTTATTTGAATTAATATATTTTATGGGATTTCGAAAAATAAGAAAAAAAGTTGAATAAAAATATTATAAAGTTAAAATATTATTAAAATATAATTTTTTTAATATTATTTTTGTTTTGATATTTAAAAAAGTTGAATTATTTTGTATTTTGTTTAAAAGTTTGGAAAGTTCTAATTATTAGATAATGAGTAGATAAAAAACTAAAAAATTTGAAATTAAAAAATATTTTTATTTAATGTTTCGTCTATAAAATACTTTGATTTATTTTCGTTCTCAATGTGAATGTTTGGAAGAATAGACATTTTTTGAATAAATTTATTCTTCGTCTTTAACTTTAAGATCACGTCAATCTCGAATTACACAACCGACGAAATAGACAATGACAATATTTGAATGTATTTCTATGAACAAAAACTAACATTTTCTTCAATTCTATATTTTTAAGAAGGAATAAAATAGGCGTTTGTTGGATATTGGAAGCAATACAGTGGATTGGATTGGTGTTTCGGACGTGTTCCACGTACCAAAACTACGATCGATTTGCAGCAGAGAATGACTTCGGTCCGGTATGCAGCTTGACGCAGTTTCGATGTCTAAATTAGTAAATACGTAAATCGAGATGTCACGAAGGTAATAGGAAAAAGAAATTATTTGGGATTACCATCTTTTGCCAAATATATAGACGTGAACTTTTAATTAGTACAAGATATTAATTCAATTCAATCAATCCTGTGATCTCCCTTGTCGGTTTAGATAATTGACATATATATCGATGAGAAATAATATTTACAATCGTGGTTGTGTAAGTGTCGTATAGTCTTTTTAAAAAAATTAAATTAATACGGGACCTATATGAAAAAAAACTAATTTTTTATTCGTAAATCTCACTCTTTTTCAAAGCAATTACGTGACATTTACACACTCTACGACTATATATAACATTACTCTATATCGTCAGAGGATTATCTAACCACTGGTGAACTCATATCTTCCAAACAACACGGTGAGTTTCACCCTGTTTTCGTGGACTTGCCATCATATCCTATCAATTTGGCAATTACATCATCGCTTCATATTGCAACTAACTCTCCACGATCTTGGTCTGATATTCCACGGCCCTCTTTATTGATCTTGAGCTTATTGGGGTGAGAAAGGTCCCTCCAATAGGATATGGCTCTCTACAATTGGCAGCTCTAATTTTATTGTTTTGTACCTATCAATCTACCCTTTTTCTTCCCAAGTATATATCCTTATCTAGAAAATCTCCGCAAAAGTGGCACCATTTGCATAAGATGCCGTTTTTTATGCATCCACATAATATAAGATAAGGATAAGACAAGTTTATTTCCTATACAACAACTTTTCTTGTATCATCCTCCAATAATTTCATGATATGGTACACATAATATAAGATGTCTTGAGAATGATATAGTTAGGGTCGGGATGACAAATAAACTTATTGTTATATAAATTGATTACTTTCTGATTGTCTAATATGAACAAGCGCTTCTACGGTAAAACATAAACGAAATATGCGGGTTCTAAGATAAGACAAGGATTGATGAAAATCGCATACAAAGTTAGCTTAAAGAAACAATAATTAATTTGGAGTTTGCAAAAGTACTTCCCAATTACCTTTTTTGCGTGCCTCTACCTAACTTGATCAAGTGGTTAGAGGGAGTTGAAAGCATGATTGCTTAGTTAATTGAGGCACAGATCGGGGGGCAAGTCAAGAGTTGATATTGGTAAACCATTTTTAAGACCTACTAAGGAGACTTTTTACAAACGCGTTATCCGCACTTACCGGTTGAAAAATGCTAATTATTAGTGATGACTAGTCATATATGGGACCCTAATAGTAATAGCAGAGTAGTGTTTCTTAGCAATGGCTAACTAGTGATATAGTATATCACACTAATATTACCGGACATTAGTGTGATTTTTAAATAGTGATTTATTTTAAGTGAGATGTTGCTTTTTAAGACTAGACTTATTTCTTTAACTCTTACATAAAACATTTTATTATGGGAAAATTACACTTTATTTCTCCTTGCTAACTAACTAATTACAAACGTTTTACATTTTGCATCCCTAGATTTACAAATATATATATATATATAATTAAAGTTCACAAGTTAATATGACTAGATATAACAATTTGTTAGATCTATTTTACTGTAAAAAGTATTTTATAATCTTACCTAAGATATTTTTGTATATGACCTAAACATTTTTATTTAAATTATAAAAAAAAATCAATACATTACACCATCAAATTAAAAAAATAAAATTAACAAATAATAATTTCATCCCATTTTGATTGTAAAAAGGGTGAAAAGCATGCAAACATGGATAATGTGTCATGATTTTAAGATTAGCATTTTAAAAAGAGTGCACAATACGCCAAGTTTTAGTTATTTGAGGGTTTAATATATGTCAATTTTGATTGTTTATAGTACATGGTGTAAAATATTTATTAGTTGGAAGATAACATATATTTTTCCTTTTTTATTTGATTTTTATGGACAAAAAAGATATATATTTTATTGTTCTCTCGCTCTTTTTTTTTTTTCTTCCCTATAATAAATCACTTTTTTTTTCTTTTTTTAATGAGAAATTATGGGTATATCACTTGATGTAGATAGAATTATAAACCCTTCATTTTCAGCTTTGTTCATTTTAGTAAACACAAATATCAATTGTCTGGTCGACGTTGCTTTCCTTTGCGACTTCACAGGGGTTTTATGGTTTTTTCTGGAGTTTGAACTTTGAACGGCTTTTGTCATTCTTTTGTTGACTTTTTCATTTGAAATTTCCAATCCCGTCTTAAAAATATTTCATTTTATTTTATTTTATTTTATCTAATTTTATTATTAAACCTTTTAAATTTTTATATAAAATATAATAAACAATTCAATCCTTTTAATTTTTAAAATAATAATAATAATATTAAAAAATTATATTATAATAATATTTTATTTTATTTTTAATTTTTATTCCAAATCACCTCATATTCATCTGTGACTTATTCTTCGCATTCATTTAAATTGCGTGAATTGTACAGCAGATTGCACTTTGCAGTGTTGACAGGGGCAACTTTAATTCCAAAGCGTTTATTGGTAGCTATCGCTTTCTATCGCGTAAGGATTTACAAAGCAAGACGTTTTCGAATATGTTAATTTTTTTCCCTTCATTTTCATAAAACAACATCCTTTCAAATTAAAAAATAGGAAAAAAAAATAATCATATATGCATGCTGCATACCATACTTATAATATTAATAATTTAGCAATTAAAACCAATTTCATTTATTTATCTAAACTTAAACTATTTCATCTCATTTTATCATTATAATTTTTTCAAATCTCTATATAAAATATACTAAGAAAAAATCTACTTACACCTGGGTTGGGATACCTTGCGTAACCGAACATCCACATATACAATAATAAAACCGTGCGTTTCAAATTTGATTTCTAAAATTTGAAAGATGGAAGTTGAAATCTCACAAACGAAGCACCCCCACATAAGTTGAACGCAGCATGGAACAGAGCAAGCTTCCCAAGCATGCTGCCCCACTGAGTTGCCATGAGAAGTTTGACAAAAAAGTGAGCTTGTGTTTAATTTCAGTTCAATTTGTAGATATTTGAATTCTGAAGTGATTCTTGTTTGGTTGCAAAGAGAATAAAGAACAAAGAAAAAGCTTTTGTTTTGAATATGGGTCTTCATGTTAAAAGCTATCATTGATGTAGCCAAACTTTTATATTATGGTTAGTGCGGCGATGTTTCAGTTTTGGTTCTTTTTGGATGGAAAATGTAATGTTAACTTCTCAAATTTAATGTTTGGGGCAAAACAACAAAGAATGATAGATACACACAGGTTTTTAAAAATTTGTATTTGAAAATCAAAATGTTAGCTGTGTCTTCCAGTTCAATTGGTTGAGTTTAGATCCTAGCCTTCTGGTTTAGTTCTTAGAGTAGAAAAATAAAAAGAAGTGAAATGTTCATTTCAAGGAGAGAATGGGTGGTCTAACTTGATGACACTATCTCTTTCAGAATACGACCATTGGCGCAAATTTTTCGACGGCATTCACCCGCAACAACGTTAGCTGCTTTTCTAGGATGGGTTTAATTTTTTAGATCGATTTTAGCGCTAGCTGTTTTTCTAGAATATGTTTGATTTCTGAAATCGATTTTGGATTTTTATTTTTATCGGCTGAGGTGAGCCTCTTCTCCCAAAGGTATCCAATGCTCTAACGCCTAGTACTTCTAGCAGAATTGATATAATAAACAATTCAATTTTTTTAAAATTTTAAAACAAAATAAATATTAAAAAATTATATTATAACAATATTTTATTTAACTTTCAACAAAATATCTCATCTTATTTGAACTGTGTAACTAAACGAGGCCGATTAGATTTCTCCCACCATGAAAACTAAAATTCAACGTCATCAATCTTTTGTATAGATAATTCATCTGATTAATGTTAGATGCACGTTAGAAATATTAATATTCAACTTAATTACCTCCAAATACATGAATTTCCTTGTACCAAGTAGTTTATTTGTGTGTTTTTTTATCCCATCCCTATTATAACATAATTTATTACTTCCTCCCTAAAATAAAGCCAATGGTATGTGGCAGGAACTCAGCTAGAAAAACAAAAGAATAGTTTACTACCGATGGAGGTGACTCAGCGATCTTGATGTTGTCCTAAGTAGTTTGACATGTTCTAGCTCTTAACTTCAAATTTGAATGTGTATTCTTCTTAAATTTATTGTTTAGCTCAATATTTATTGAATTTCTTAAGGGGTGAGATCTAAATTATGGCTCAAATCTAATTTGAAAGGACGTCTTAGGCTTCTATCTATTTAGGCCTCCCTCATCCGATCTCCGGTGGGTAGCGTGCTATTAGGATCACATATTTATAGTGGAGAAATTCTATTTACAACCTTTAAATAAAGATTATATATATAGACCCTTTATTAAAAAAAAAAAAAAAAATTCTACGAGAAAAATTAATTTGTATGGTGTTTACCTTTTACGAAATCTTAAAAATTAAATTTTAAGGATGATTTTGGATATCCAAACTGTCATATGATATAATTATTATAATTTTTACAAATTTTTATATAAAATATAATAAATAATTTTATTTTTTAAAATTTTAAAATAAAATTAATATTAAAAAATTATATTATAATAATATTTTATTTAATTTTTTTTTAAGATGTCAAAGTATAACCATTCTGTACAAGATTTGAAGGGATGTGCTAAAATTCTCCACTACATGAAGATCTTTTGGCATTTATGAGGATATTGAGTTCGAATCTCGAGTTTAGCTTAATTCTTTTAAAAAATATATATATAGATATGGTTATGATAGCTAAATAATTGAATAATTCGGTTTTAAGAGAATAAATAGATAAAGCTTTTTACAACTTTTTAAGAGAAAAATAGAAAAAGGAAGGAAGCCAACAAGTGTGCCTGTCTGTGTCTCTTATCAAGTCAGAACAAAAGTCTACCACGGCCACCTTAGGAAATGATAAAGAAAAGAAACCTGCAAAATATATTCCAACCGATCTCACTCTTCCACACGTTCAGCACCCTCTCTCTCTCTCTCTCTCTCTCTCTCTCTCTCTCTAACTATATCAAGTCACTGTAAAAGTCAAGGCTACCTGAGAAGACCAACGAAACGAATACTCGGCGAATATCTCCCAAAGAATCCACATCTCTCTCTCTTTTTGCCGGGCCCTCCGGCAAGAATGGAGCTCTTGCAGCCATCGCATCCTCCTCACCACTCCTTAGCGGGGGATCAATTTCACGGGCTCTCGTCCCCGTCGAGTTTTCGGTTCGGGTTTCACCAGGAGGTGAGCTCCCGATCTTGCCTGCCTGAGATGGTGGAGGAAGCTGGAGATGAGAAAGTACACTTGGCGGTCGGAAAGTCCGTCGACCGAGCTGTGGCTCTGCTTCAATGGTCTTTCAAGCGGTTTCGGAACCGAGAAATTTGTATTCTTCACGTTCATCAACCTTCTCATGCGATCCCCACTCTCTGTGAGTCTCTATCCCCTCTGTCATGAGTGCTGATTGTTATCCATTAAAGGGGTTCTGTTTGTTTTTTCCTGGGATACACAGATTTTGACGTGAATTATCTTGCTTGCTAATTGATTTCCTTTTTTGTTACAGAAATATTAGGGGTTGACTAGAATTCTTGTGGTGTGTGTTTGTTTTGTGTTAAATATTAGTGCTGATTGCTTGTTAATATACCCCATATTAGGGGTATATGGGCAGAAATATAAAAACATTATGCAGGCACGAATTTTAATGATATAAGAAATGTCCTTTGAGTTTCTGTCGTGTTTGTGTGATTATTAATTAGAAAAATATTTTCAAACATCATATACTATATATTTTTATTATTTGTATTTTTATTTTTTTTAAACTAATTGAATTTTGTATTCATCATCTATATACCATATGTTTAATAAGAAAAAAATTAAAAAAAAAAATGTGATGATTGATGGGTGAAAATGATAAATATCAAATCTCTATTAATTAATTTACACTTCGTCGTGGATAGAATATTGTTACTTTTTAGTATACTTGCTGATTTTTTTTAATTTTTAATTTTGTACTGTTAGCATATTTACTGAGTGATTTATGTTTTCCACAAGTTGTGAGAAGATATGGGATTCAACGGATCAATTTCTTTCACTTTCCTTAAATTTCTTAGTGTCCTGAATGGGCTGAACGGTATTTCCACAAATGCATTTTGCAGTAGGAAAACTACCGGCAAGTCGAGCCAACGGTGAAGTAGTGGCTGCACATAGAAGAGACGAATGGGCACAGACAATGAAGCTTTTAGAATATTACGTGAGCATTTGCAGTACAGAAAAGGTAATTCTTTATCTCCTATGCTTTTTGTTATTGTAGCTACCGATTTTATGCAGATTCTTTTTGAAATTTATATTTTGATTGTTCCATCAACTTCTTTATCTGACTTTTTTGGGTTCCAACTCGTTTCTTTGTAGTAGTACCATGAGTTCTCTCATAGAACTTATGATGCAAAATCAGTTGTTAGGTAATTATTTGCGTTTCCTTGGAGTCAAATGAAGTACTTCTTGCTATCAATGTTGCTGTTTGAGGAGATCGGTATTCTAACCATGGTTTTTCATCTGGTTTGGGACAAGTATGGTTTTTCCTTTTGGTAGAAGAGAATAATAAACTACAAAGTAATATAAAATATTTATCATAGATTGAAAATCAGAGCTCTTTAATTTACCGTCTTAACCCTTCTCGTTTCCCTTGGTCAGTTCTTGCCCTTTGTTCCCCAACAGTTGGTGACTTCAAAAATTTTAGGGAAATGTGCATTTCCCCAGACATGTTTTCCTCTGTTAATAATTTTTTGCACCACTCACTCTTACTTTACAGGTGAAAGCAAGCATTGTTACAGTAGAAGCTGACCAAGTTCAGAAGGGAATTGTAGATTTGGTGAACAGACATGGCATTAGGAAGCTTGTTATGGGGGCTGCGAGTGAAAAGTAAGTGGTGCATCTGTGGAAATCGTTATATCCTATATGCTAATATTCTAAAAAGTGACTTTTCCGGGTATTCAAAATTTATTTTTTAGATTTAAAAAAATATTTTTTGTGACAGTGCTTTAGCAAAATCTAATTTTTGTAACAATGCTTAAGTCTGAGTTCACCAGTACATCTTTAGCAAAATTTACTGATGAACTCCTGTTTTCTCGATGTTTCTGTACACATTGGAACATCTGCACCGTCCTTTTCGTTAGAGCAGCCCTTGGTTGACTAGTTTGCGGTTTCTTTCTTTAGTCCTTTTTTGTAATCGCTATATATATGAATAAATCTTGGTCTGCAATGCTAATGCTTTTTACAGTTGGATGAAGGTGAAAAAGAGCTCCAGCAAGGCAAATTATGCAGCCAAAAATGCCCCTTTATTCTGTGAGATATATTTTATCTACAAAGGGAAACATGTGTGGACAAGAGAAGCTTCCGAAAGCCCAAATCCTTTGCCTCCCTGTAGTAAACCTGAGATTACAAGTGACGAAGCCTGGAGATCCAAGTCATTTCAGTGCAGTAGGAATAATGCAATCCATCCAGAATCTCTTCAATCAGTTTCTGCTAGAATTACCCTCTTCAATGAAAACAGTAAGTGGGTTCAGGGTGAAACAAAACACGTCGAAGTGGATTCATTGCCTGCTTTATCCCATTCATCTCGCAATCTCCAGAATTCATTTTGTCCAACAACTATAAGCACTGGTTCAGAAAATAATTCTGCTGAGAGAATGGTGTCTTTAACTTCTGAACCAAAGGTTGAGGAAGAGGGCTTGTATAGTCAGCTAACAGAAGCCAGGATTCAAGCTGAGGCTTCAAGGAATGAGGTGCTTGTAGAGATAATGAACTGCAAAAAACTGGAGTCAGAAGCGGTAGAAGCTTTTAGCAAGGTAAGCATGAGCTTGATTCCTATTCTTCAATTAAGGAACTTGTTCTTTACAATCATGGCTCCTAGGAGTTAGGCTGTGGCTGAATTGGTTATGGGTCAACTTAGTTTATGCATCTTAAATTCTGAGAATTAAGTTATGCCTAATAAGGATGTGAACTTCTGAATATAATTATTTTTGCCAATGATAAATATATTCATTTCTTATCATTGGCAAAAATAATTATGCGCCTTTTGAGTTGACAAATGAATAGTTTTTTCCAGTTAGAAGGTGTTAAGTTTCTTTTATGCCTTTTGAAGCATTACTTGAAACGGATAGGTAGAGAACAGAAAATTACATGTACATGTTTTACATTCTTGCAATGGGCTATACAACGGGAGGCAGTTCTTGACCTTTCCTCGCGTCCTTCCTCCCTTGTTGTAAGTTTGTATCAACTCTTTAGCACAAGAATATGTTTGTATTTTACTACTTGGTTTTAGAAATATATCTATATATATAATACCTTAGACTAAATATATGTTTTTCTTTTTTCTTTTTCTTTTTTGGGAGGGGGGGGGGGGGGGGGTGTGAATGGGATTCTATATTGTCTATGAGGGACAAGTCTTTGCAATTGATAATAATTCCAAGGGGCTCCAATCATGATCTTGACTAATCCTTTTGGAGCATAAGTCCAAATGTGGCTTGGACTTTCATTGGATCTTTATAATCATATCTAAGTCAATCATAGCTAGAAGTGTGAGATTTAAGCTGCACCACCTACAATGGAATGACCTGACGAGAACGTCAAAGATTTAAGTGGAGGGAGACTGTAATACCCTGGATTGAGTATAGGATGGTGGTAGATGGGATCCGACATTTCATGGAAGGAGAAGTTCTTGCAGTTTATACAATATAAAGGGAATTCAATTGTAATCTTTGAGTTGTTCTTTTGAAGTATAAGCCCATATGTGGATTAAACTTTCTTTGCATTGTTAAAATGTACAAATGTACATCATGATTTTGAAAATATACACTATAAATTATACTGGGTTATTGTGTTCTAAATCTTGTGTGTTATCTCCCAATCTCAGAATTTTCTATTTCCTTCTCAGGTGAATGTATATGAATCTGCCCATGCACGTGAAGTTAAGCTCAGGAAGGAGGCTGAGGATGCATTGATTACTACACTACAGGAGCAAGAAAAACTCTTGGAAGAAAGAGAAGAAGTGACCATAGAGATACAGAAGACCATGAGAAATGTTGCTCTTTTAGACAGTCGTGCACAGGAAGCAAACCGTAGATGTGACGAAGTAGCTGGTGAGCTAAATTTAATTCAGGCATCCATTGCAACTCTTAGGCAGGAAAAGCAGAGGATCCGACGACAGAAATCGGAAGCCTTACGCTGGCTTGAACGGTGGAGACGTGGACAAGCTGGAGCTGCAAACTGCGATGGGTTCATTGGTTTTGTTGAAGGATTACCCGAGTTAGCTGAAGTTTCATTATCAGATCTGCAAACTGCTACATGCAATTTTTCTGAGAGTTTCAAGATTGGGCAGGGAGGATATGGTTGTGTTTACAAAGGGGAAATGTTGGGTAGAACTGTTGCCATAAGGAAGTTCTATCCCCATAACATGCAAGGACCATCAGAGTTTCAACAAGAGGTCTACTGTCTCCTTAATCTTCTCTTCGTCTCTCTCTAGTAAAATACATATTGACACTACAGTAGACAGAGGAAAAAGGCATAGTTTTTAGTTGTTATTTGATCCAACCCTCCGACCAGGAATACATACATGCTGTTATGTGTGTGTGCACGTGCGCTTGTTGTTTAGTAGTTTTTTTAAAGACCTGCCTCTCTGGTTCAAGCCTGTAGGGACTTTACGCAAGCTATATTGAGTACCATTCTAAGTCATTAAAACCTCAGTTAGGTGAGCTGCATAAAATTTATACTCTTCCAGCAAGTTTTGTGAAGATTTATAAGTGAGGTATAGAACACCAATAGGCTCTTCCTTCTTTCTTTTTTTTTATTTTTTATTTTTTGTTTAATAGTTGGGAAACCTCTCCAAGGTAGGGCCCTTTGGACCCATCCCTACAGAGTAAACCCCAGTCCCTTGCACCGCACCCTCGGAAGTTTCCCTACACAGAATAGTTAAATCGTTGGCTTTTCACCAGGAGGTGTAGCCCCAAAGGATTGTTTGCATCCATGAGGTGTTGAACCTTGGACCTTGGAAGGGAGTGATACCCCAAAACCAAGGCCTTCACCACTTGGGCCAACCCCTTGCGGTTAGAACCCCAATAGTTAGCACTGAGACACTTATTTTGTTCCAATACTGGTTGCCTTTTTTTGTACTGGATTAGCAAATTATAATCAGTGTTGAATCACATTTGAAATTTCGGTATGCTTCTACAATTTATATTAAAAGATCATGATATGTTAAGTATTTTCTTGAATACTCCTGAAGCCTTCAGCTGCTTTTATGTGCTGTTCTGAATTTCCATTGAAGCTTCAGTACTGATTTGAACTCAAACAAATACAGTGCCACTCAAATTTCTTATTAGTTACAGGGTTTTGGTTCTCTAATCCATATGTTTATTACCAAATTTCTGTTGGACAGTTCAGAAATAGGTTGCACCTCCCATATTTTGCTTTTCTGTTGAGAACTCCCCTTTAATTAAAGGAGTGAAGTTTACTACCTGCTGGTTCTGATACTATATGTTGGGTAATAAAAATTTTGATGAAAAATCGTTACAGATGGCTGATCTAATCCCATAGCATAGTAGCTCCCAGCCTCTCTTTGCAGGCAATTTGAAAGCAAAAAGTATTTACCTCTGTATGAGCCTTTATAATAGATTATATTTATCAGTTAACAATTTTATGTAGTACCTATATCACTTATTAAAAAAATACACTTCTGGGGCGCTCTGTATCTGCTTAGCATTGCAGGCTTGTTAAATGTACCATAGTTGGCTTATCCTATAAGTTTTTCCCTGATTACCTACCCTTCTATTTGCTCTCTGATTGTCCAGATGAGTTGAATGAGATACAAGATCTTATGTTTCCCTGAACTTTAGCCCAAGAAACTTCAGTTTCACATCAGGGCCTCTTTCCTACTCTCTTTCTGCTCACTCGTGGGGGGATCTTGGCTCCACGAAGGGGGAGCTGACTGAACATCTCATCCATTGGCAGGAATTTCACTCGCACCCTATCCACATTTCTTGTTCACCCAAGACGATTGTGTCGGGTGAACTGTGATCTCGTACAATCATTGTCGGGTGAGCAACTACTCTTCATCGTAGTACTAATGGGCTAACAGGTTACACTTAGGCCAAGTATCCTACAGAAACTTCTGAGCAGTTTCTTTTATCTATCTGATATTTCAAGTTGTGATGTATGGTTTCCCACGGAAGAAAAAACTATTACAAGATTTAGCAATCAGAAGATACTATTATCTTTCTTGCTTCAATGTCTAGGATACTTTACCTTCCATGTTTCTGACAACTTTTTTTGTGCATATAGGTTCAAGTTCTTGGTAAGCTACAGCATCCTCATCTGGTGACTTTGCTTGGTGTATGCCCAGAGGCCTGGTCCCTTGTATATGAGTACTTGCCTAATGGGAGCCTTCAAGATCACCTTTATAGAAAAAGCAATATTTCTCCCTTGCTGTGGAAGAGCCGAACTCGTATCATTGCTGAAATCTGTAGTGCCCTTTGCTTCTTGCACTCTTCTAAACCTGAAATGATTGTTCACGGTGATCTGAAACCTGGAAACATACTACTAGACACTGATCTAAGCTGCAAGATATGTGAATTTGGGATTTGCAGGCTGGTAACTGAGGAGAACCTTTATTGCCCCAGTTTCCGCCGGAGCACGGAGCCAAAGGGTGCCTTTACCTATACAGATCCAGAGTTTCAGAGAATTGGAGTGCTGACACCCAAGTCTGACGCTTACTCATTTGGTCTGATCATTCTGCAGTTACTCACAGGAAGGCCACCAGTTGGGCTGGCAGCTGAGTTGCGTAAGGCAGTTTCATGTGGAAAATTGACATCAATTTTGGATTCATCAGCTGGAGAATGGCCTGCATTTGTAGCAAGGCGATTAGCAGAACTGGGGCTGCAATGCTGTCAACTTAGCAGTAGAGATAGACCAGATTTAACACCTTCTCTGGTGAGGGAATTGGAGCAGTTGCACATCTCAGAAGAGCGACCAGTGCCATCTTACTTCTTGTGCCCTATCCTTCAGGTGAGTGATGCTTCTCGTGTATTACCCGAGTTGAGGAAGAGGACCAAATAGTAGTTAGTGATGGATCAAATTATTTTAGGGGTTGAAGAGCCAATAAGCAAAGCTTGCTAGCCTAAAAGCAAATTGTGGTCAAGCTGCGACCCCAACTAAATATGACTCTCTTGCCCGTGAGTTCATCTTTATTCCTCTTTTATGATGGAAAGAGAGAGCCGAAACTGAAAGCTTCATTGCTAAATGTACTGTGTCTCAGCTTGCCCAAATTTGAGTCACAGTGTAGCCCTAGATCTGTCTTCAATCGCTTATGATGCTTTTCAAACGGAGTACTTCTAAGTACCTTTGCAAAATCTGGACCAAGCAAGGCCCTGAACTCCCAAGAAAACTTCTAGAGCTTGGGTGGTGCTCAAGCTTAACTTGGGCTTAAACCAAGGTTTAATAAAGCTAAGCTGTGCTTTGCTTGGCTACTTTATGCTGGTACATGTGATTATTTCACGAGGGTGGAGGTACTCTTGCCACTTAGAAAAGATACATTTGAATCCTGTAACTTTCATGGAGATCAAATATAAACTCTTTCACCATAGCCCTTAGGTGAAGATGTAACTGAAATGAAAATTGTCACCTACTATGATTTGTTCACATCAAACAAATCTGGATCTTTCATTCATGCTTATCCTGATTCATATTGTGCGTCATTTCGCTTACTAATGTGTAATGGGGTTGGTTTCAGGAAATCATGCATGACCCTCAGGTGGCAGCAGATGGGTTCACATACGAAGGGGAAGCCTTGCGTGGATGGCTGGAAAATGGGCGTGAAACTTCTCCCATGACCAATTTGAAATTAAGTCACTTGCATCTTACTCCTAACAATGCTTTACGGCTTGCAATACAGGATTGGCTTTGCAAATCGTGAGAGTTCCTTTAGTATAAATGTATGTTTTGTATGTAGGTATCTTTGGTCATATATGTGTGGTGGTGCATTTTAATGCACCCCTTCTTGACCATAATAGGTATATTCAATAAGAGGGGGCTGATTGGTGTTGTTTTACTTCGCATTAATCTATAATGAAAGCAACCGAAATTGTGGAGTAGCTGGAAGAGCTTCAAGCGTTGAGTATGGAGAAGAGGCCAGTTGGTTAATGGTGGAGTTGGCCAATTTTTAAGCTCAAAAGATAAATTCATGAACATTTCTGAGGTGTATATTTAGCTTAAAGAATTAGTAATCAGCTTAGGAAGCAAATCCTAGGAAATTTACGTTACAGATGTAGCCAGAATGATGAAATACAGCAACAATTCATTCATGTTGAACTGGAGAAATTATCACTGACTATACTAGAATTAGAAACTAGCTAGGCCATTGCTCAGTTCAATGCAATTATAACAACAGCCGTGCGGCTATTGGGCGCACAGGCTAAAATTATTTTTTTATTTTTTTTTTCTTTTTTCATATTTTTTAAACATATTTAAATATTTTTAAAAAATAAAATAAAAATATATCAATACATTAAAAATTACTTTTTTAATTATTAAGCATATAAAAAAAAATTACTTAGCAGTACACTTGAATGGACAAGGTAGTTTTACTCTAATAAAAATCTAGTGTTGGAGGAGAAAAAAAACGTTTACCGAAAAAGGCTACCGAACCTTTCTACCGATGTGCAGTTTGCATTTTTTCTTTTTTGCTTTTTTTCTAGTATTTTTTAAATTCTTTTAAATATATTTTTAAAAATTAATTTAGTAAAAAAAAAAAAAAACAGAATAGTAGAAACTGTCACCTCTTGATACACATCCTCGGTGGCTTTATCATTTTCCTTGTTCCAAATACTGCCTTTTCAAAGGCATTAAGAATTTTTGGGGTGATGCTCCATTTTGACCGATCCTTTTTTTCCTTTTTTTATCTTTCTGGTTTAGTTCATATCTACATGAACTTGAGTGTAGTGCTATGAATCTCATCATTTGAAAGAGAAAGAAAGTCGTAAATTTATCTGATCAAACCAATCTTGATAAGAGTTTCTAATTAGAAGCTTAATGACAATTTCTCTCTTGATTTTGACAAGCATAAACAGGAAGAATCAAAACTCAGCTAGTTAACTGATTATGGATCCTAATATACTCTATTTCTGTGGAATCTGCATAAGCAGGGAGGCAGTGGTTTGATTCTCAGTGCCAGTAAAGGGATGATCCTCTTCCACGGACATCTCAATTCTGGGTTCATTATTCTTACCATCCAGAAGCGGGTTAGACTCTCCTGTGAAGTTCCATCTGTGCAACTTTTCCTTTTTAGGAACCATGTTTTCTTTGTAACTCGTCAGAGTTCCATCTTTCTCATGCACCTGGCAATTGCACAAACTGTCCCAAGATCTCTCATTCACCACTTCATTTCCAGACTGGAACATTACAACCTCATGGCTTTGCTGTGATTTTTTAACTTCTTTGGGCAACCCTTTGTTTGAGATTGAAAACTGGTTTTCCTGATTTTCTTCATTGTCGAATTGAGAATTAGACCTCCCGAGTGTTGTTACTGAGGATGATTCAGTTAGCATGCCTTTTGCTGGAGATGACAGATTGCTAAAGCTCCCAAAACCTTGAATCCCTCTTGTTACATTCCGAGCTCTGTCTCTCTCTTCTTTGAGAAGAGGGCCTTTCTCAAGCAGCTTCAGTATTCTTTTTGATTTCTTTCTAACAGCAAGGCCCCAATCAAATCTGCGTGTGAATATGAGGATCTTGTCACGACTACATAACATAAAACCACGCAATAAACTTGAAAAAGGTTACAATTACAGACCCTTTCTCGTCAATATAGTGAAAGCTCTCCATTTCACCAATAGCATCTTTATCACTTCGAAATTCTCCTGCTACACTCTCTGGTCCATGGGTTAACAAGCGCTCAAGTACAATCAGGGAATTGTAAGAGACCCTCCAGTTCTTTCTTTCAAATTTCAAGAATCTGATGCGCAAATATAACAACATCAATACAACAACATTCTTCAATATCAAATTGGCAAAATAGAAGAAAAAGAAAGACATATACAAAACACCCTGAACCTTTTGTGCAGGATTTCCACAATTCTCGTATAATCATCTATTTCAAAAGCAGCCCTTGAAATGGAACGCAGGGTAGGCGTGTCTGGAGCCCATGTGTTTCCACTTGTAGCTTCTTCTGTCATTCTGCAAGTATTAAAAGCATCATACGAAAGATACCCATATCAGAAACCAAAATAATAGCTAATTCCAACAACTACCCAAAACAAGAAAAACAAAACCATAAACATAAACTGAGCCAAACAACTTACAGTTGTGCAGGTGTGGCATCTGTGAGAACCAATCTAGCAGTCTTGATTTTCTCTCTGAAGAAGAAAGAAGCTTGTCTTTTCAAGTCATGGAAAGATGGGGTGTCCATGTTGCTGCCACTGTTTTTGCTCAAAACAAACATGTTTAAGACGAAAAAGATTTTTTTGGTGGGGAACAGTTCCTAGGTTTGCTTCTAAGAAGAGAATAGAGTTCACCAAAACGAGAAGGCACGACTAATCTTTCTATCAAGCAATGTAGGACGTCTGCAGATGTAATACCTAATCCTTACGAAAAAAATAAAAACATTTTACTTCCATTGATAGTCTTGAATCAGGCGAAGAATTCAAAAGAGAGAAAGAAGCTTGAATAATGAAAGCAACATCTTTGAAAACTCAACTTAGTGATGTGTGAAGAATGAAGATCTCGTCTTTGAATCTCGAAAACATGCATTTGAAAAGAAAAAAGGAAGTATGTAAAGTCAACATCTCCACAGTACTGGACAGCGTCTGTTTCGGTTTGAATTTGAAATGGTCTATCAGGTAAATATAAAATATTATCCACAAGAGCGGTGCTACTCTGCTGTGCATTCCTCGTTTTGACCGCACGATCGTTTTTTTTATAGATTTTTTTAATTTATTTAAATATTTTTAAAAAATATAAAAAAAATATTAATATATTTAAAATAACTAAGTAAAAAATAAATAAAAAAAAAAAATTTTGTGACCAGCGGTCACTTTGAGGGGGCATGAGGAGAGGGCACACAAATATTTTCCTATCCACAAATATTCTCGAAATGCATTTCGGTAGAGATCTCAAAGTATGTGACATACAAAGGGATCTAACAATATTTATTACGTCCACAAGAACTCTAAATATTCTAACAATATTCTAAATATTAGGTATTACCCATTAATCGTGGTGAATATATATAAAAGAAAAATATATCAATTGAATTAACAACTTAGAATTAGGCCTAAGGCCTGTGGCCTGATGGGACAAAACTCACATCTCCAAAATGGCATTCGACCCTTCTTCCCCAATGTATTAAAAAAATTAAAATTAAAATTAAAAAAAAACTTAGAATTGGCTATCTTATCCTATAAAAGGAGAATATATATATATAGTCATATACTGTACTAGTTGAAGTACAAGTCCATCGATTCTCCATTCCATGCGTTAGGTTTAACTTAAAATGAATGGATATTTCATTTATCTAAGTAATCAACAAAACCCCATGGTAATGATATTCTACTGTTTATTTGAGCCTCACTCATACTCATATATATGTTGTTTTAAGGAAATTTGTTTAGTAATCCGATGCTTTTGTTAGGTTAATTTTGTTTAGTAAAAGAGTTTTGTTATTTATTGTCCCATGCACTATATACCACATTTATTTTTATTTTATTTATTTTGTTCCTCATAAATTAATTGAGTTCTTCTATTTTTTATCAATACACCACATCTTTGGTAAAAGAAAAAATTAAAAAATTATATGTAGTGTATAGTGTGGATAATGAGTAGAACTTTTCTTAATAAAAACATTTATGTTAGAAAAATTTTATTCATTATTCTCACACCACACATAATTTTTTAATTTTGTATTTTTTTCTTACTAAATATGTGATGTATGAATGATGAGTAGAAAAACTCAATTAGTTTAAAAATAATAAAACTAAAAATAAAAACAAATATTATGTGTGGATGATGAGTGGCAAAACTCGGCAGTCTTAAAGGTTGTCACATGGAAAATTATTTTTCTTATTTAAGAAAATTGAAAATAAAATAACTTAATTTGTATTATTGAAAAAAGAAAAAAGAAAACAGAAAAAATTTGGAGTAAAAAAAAAAAATGCTGGCCAGGTAAATAGGTATGAGATGCGGATGAGGTAAAGTGACACTAGTTTACACGAGGCAAGCCCAAACTCGATGTCAAGAAAGCCCAGCCCATACAATGCTACTCTAGTTTAGATTTTGGACAAAGCAGAGCCCATTTCTTTTTATAGGCAGGGGCACATATATCTTTGTTGAATATTGGCCCAACCCAAATAATAAAGCACCCCACACCTATCTCTTCAGGGCTTAGCAACTACAATCCTAGAGCATATTTGAATTAAATATTTATATGATATAATTTAATTTAAAAGATAAATTTTTAAATTTGAATTTTATAAATAAAATTTTAATATTCAAATGATATGGATGATGTACACCAACTTAAGATATCATTATTGATAATAAAAATACAAACTTTCTACTTATATATTTACTTATAGAGACATATACATAAGATGATTAGAAATAGATATTCTTTTCATAAACGCGATTATACCTCACATTCTTATTCATTAGAAATAGAAATATAAACTGAGTCTTTCAACATTTATTGATCCCATAAGAAAACTCATTTCGCGTGTCCATTTCTCATAATTAAGACATTCAAAGCTACACAAGTTTGAATTGGGTTCCGAATGTCGTGTAGCCATGGTTACCTGGGAAGGAAGGAAAGGTTTATAGGGAGGGAGGGAGGGAGAGAATGAGTGAAATCTCAGTCAGGAAATTTATTGACCAAATGAAAGGTTTTAATTTCATTAGCCGGAACCATGGCCATGTCTGATACGGACATCTCCCAACTGCATCACATTTACGGTCCCATTCGAAGCAGATAGCAGTTAAGAGGATTCATTATAATTGGGACCCTCCAACTCCAACTGGGTCTGCACTCTGCACATCCCACAGGACTCTTGTTTCTCCACGTTAATATGCATCAATTGCTTGGTGGGATTTGGGTGGGTTTATTCAAGATATAAGTCAAAATTATTAGCCTCTAATCATTAAAAAAATATATTGATGATGTTAAAAAATATTGTCCCATAACAAGTAACACACTGGCTTACACGTAGCGAACTTCTAAAATGAATATTCAAATGTTAACTCTCTCTTAAAATAAAGACATTTGAGGAAAGAAGGAATTTTGCACCATTTTTAATTTGCACGTTATTCTTTCTTCAACTTCAAAATGGCATCTGTGATATGCATAAACCTCTCACCAATTGGAAATATTTATACCTACCTTTTACATGGAGGATTGTTGAAAACAAGATTACAATGTTATTCAAAAGGCACCGAAGGGAATGTAGAGGTATATGCTTGAAGGTAATGCGCCAGATCAATGGACATGAGCACCTCTAGAAGGAGCTAATATGGGCATCTTGATTAAATTAGAGAGGGGAAGTTATTTTAGTAGAGTATTGCTCATGGAATATGGTGATGGGATTGGAGAGTGCTTCTGACTTTTGTGCAACCAATGCATCCTCGTCAAATTGGGAAGGAAAGGGGAAAAGTTTAGAACCCAAATACTAAAACCTAGTATTCTCGTATTCTCTCATATGGCTTAAATGTTGGGAAACAAGTAGTGAAGAATTGTTTACAACTTATAAGGAGAAAGGTGGGGGGGTAAAGATGCCGATGCTGACATGACGAAGTGTTGGCAACCTCTTACAGTTGTGATAAAAGAATTGCAGAAAGTGATGGTTGTGATGATTCCGAACAAAACCCTTTTTCCAAAAGGAATGCCATTTATTAGAATATTACAATTTCTCTATGACAGTTTATAATCAACCTGAACCAGCTTTTACACCTTTACAACCCTCCCCCCCATCACCCAGTAGATTGCCAACTAAGATCCTTGAGGCACTCCGGGACCTTAATTGTTAATTTTGCAGAGATGACCAGGAGGAAAACAGCAAAAAAAGGGGGTGATGCTGACTTTGTAACCAGATGCCTCTATATCTTCTATCTGTTGTTTTCTCTATTTATACACATGACCTCCAAATCCTTCCCTCTAAAGAAATAACAATTATGGAAACATCATCATGGTAGCGCCGCCGATCCCCTTGTGGTATTTCAAGTAATTCGTGGAAGTCCATACCTGTAATTTAACAAACCAAAATTCACTAAGTTTAGATTTCAAGAGTAGAAGAGAATGCTTCTCTGTCATGACAATTCTATTACATGTTGAAATACAAAATATACCAGCTTTCTTTGCAGCACGAAACAACACTTCCTCAACCAGATGTTGTGCCGGGTCTCCTTCAGGTTGCAATGTGATAAAAAGTTCAACTTCCGAAACAGCTTCTTTGTTCGTGAAGTATTGGTAGAGCCCATCCGAGGATAATATCAAAAACCTGTCTTTTGGGCCTAATCTATGGTGGTACAGAGATGGGACACAATTTATGTATGGGGAAGTCCCCACGTAGTCTATTCTGAACATCTCCAAAAGTGCATTGTTCCATTTACGCTGCAGACAGCCAAGACAAATCAAGTGTAAGAAACGGCAGAACAACTTCTCAATAGTTCAAGAAATTTAGGCAGATATATTTCTGCAGGAGCTAAAGCAAACATAAAAACAGCACTGTATCAAAATGTTCCACCATCCATCCATTTAGACAGATTTCTACTAAGAATACATAATGTTCCTATCAGAGACATGCTCATAAACCTGATCTGTGTGGTGGGCAGAAAGATATGCATATAGTCTGTGTAAAGGTTATGACAGAAACTAGTGTTTCAGATTAACAAGGAAGAGAGACTAGACATTTTTAAATTGGCTGATGAGTGACAAGCACATTGAACTATGTGGCTAATCTTCTCTCATTTAAAAAATTTCATACAAAACAGGTGATTTATTTCCAATGTTTCTGTCAAGCAACAGAGAGAAGCAAACATGTCACCATAGCTCATGCCAGCAGCAGCAGCAGCATCAGTCGTTGAATCTCTTTGGATAAATTAAGTGCTCTGTTAAGCAAATGAAAATGAAATATACTAGGAGGAGAAGTTATCATTGCTATTCGAAATGTACACCACTGCCATTATTAGTCCTTTTGCTATGTTTATATATGTTCTAGATGAATAGCTGTTAACACCGGCCTACATCACAAAGTTAAGTATGAAAATGTTTTCAACAATTTATCAAGCTCTACAGTCTGCAGAATTAAGCATGAGTTCCACAAAGCGATGTCCTCAGAATTTACTTTTGTCAAACACTGGTAAAGGAAGCCCAACGAACTATTTATTGTTAAATTCCAATAATGAAAGCTAGTTGAAGCTAGGAAGCTAAGCATTTTAAGGTACCTGCTTGAGAAAACCAGCGCCAAAAGCCCGAGTGACCTTCAATGAACCCTTCACACGATCATTCATCACAGCACTAGCATCATCTGGATGTTCATTCTTTATTCTATGAACCTCCTGCAATGCAAACCAACATTGATCCATCAAAGACAGAGACGCAGAGAGAATCTACTCACACCATTCAATCTGCTAAAACAATCTCGATAAAAAAGCGACAATAGAAAAAGAACTTCGTACCTCTTCCACGCTAGTGCTATGATCCACGCTAAGCTGAAAAGCGGTCAGATTCGGTCTATCTCCGTCGGACACTTCGAGATCATGCGTTGTTTCTTCATTGATCCTCTCCAAGTCCTCCCGAATCTTCCCAAGCCAATAATCGGGCTCGGCCTTCTGAGCCAGCACAGCTCGACTATCACCCACATTCAACACATACACATCCTCACCCTTCATTAGCATTATGAGAACACACGAACCCATCAACGCCAACTCTGGATTTTCCACTAACATCTTGTCCGCGATGTCCAAGTAGGCTTCCTCTGTCCTCCTCAGAGCTTGCGAAAGCGCTTTCAACACGTCCGCGTGGTTGATAGCTCTAGAACCATCCGACCCAGATTTATTAGTACTATTCAGTAACTGTTCCTTTAATCTACGGTCGAGCTCCACTCTCTCCCGGTCCCATTCACACTTCCACCGCCACCTTCTCTGATTCTCCTCCCATTTCTTTTTGCTCTTAGAAGTGTTCTTTCCCCCCTTTCGCTTCCCATCATCCCCGCTTGCACACGGATAATTCTCTGGCTGCTCAACTACGCAGCGAACACAAGCATCACCCGCCGTCCGACTCATCGAGCTATTCCCATCGGAATCTTCCATTACCGAATTGGAGTTCGACTCGCAATTGGAAGTTTGGGATAAAAAAGGGGAGGAAGTGGCAGGGGCAGAAGTAATTGTGCTCGTAGCTGATTCAAACCCGTCGTCCCATAATAGACCCTTGACCTCCTTGTGAACGGCAGGGTACAAATTCGACAGCAAGTAATCGGGCGCGTCGGGGCCGTTGAACCCATCGTAAATCCCAACAAAAACCCAGCCACGCTCCTCCGAAACGACGACGTGGACCCGATCTTCCCCTGCTTTTCCCTGAGCCCACTGTAGATTCTGACTTTCAAAGCAGTCGTCGTCTTCTAAGCTACCATCGCTGCTAAAATTCACACTGCTCACTGTCAAGTTCTCATTGTGATGCTTCTCCGGCCCAATAATCCAATCAGGCTCTTTTACTACGCCGCCTTTGATGGGAGCGACCATCGAGTTTTGCTGTCCTCGAGACATGGCTTTTGATATTGCTCGCCGAAGGACCCGAATCAGCTTCCCTTTTCTCGATCTGTTTCTAAAAGCGAAACCCCCATGGGAGAAGCTCCTCGGGAACTGATCAGAGAAACCCTTTTCGATTGGACCAGAGTACAGCCCGCGATCGAGCGGACCTGACATGAAGCTCCTCTCAATCGGGCCCGATAAGAACCCTCTTTCCAGCGGTCCCGAACTTGGAATCCCGTACAGGTTACCTGAAATAGGACCCGAATTCATCAGATTCCTCGGGATTGGTTGGAGAGGAATCGACGCAAAGGAGGTGGAGCTCTCGAACGCCGCGGCTCGATCAACACTATGGTAGGAATAGACGTCTACGATGGACGTGGACAGAGGAGTCCACGTGTTGGCGCTCACTGAAGCGCCGGAGATAGTTTTGAAGGTGGTGGTTTCTTCGGAGTGGACTTTGGACGAAGAGAGTCGTGTCGGGTCAGGTCTTACGTAGCAGAAGGAGTGGCCCAGACCCTCGTCAAGAGGATCCGATAATAAAAACGGAATGTCCGGTCTCCGGCGAGCCTCTTCACCGCCGGTGAAGCAGACAGTGATCTTTCCCAAACCGTTGCCCATCTCCCAAAAAGAATGAAAAAAATCTTAACTTTTTTTCCGTCTGATCAACACCCTCTATATGACTATAATCTCATGGCCGATTCACTCAGAAAGAGCCAAAGAGAGAAGGTGAAGGTGAGAAGAAGTAGAAGAGGAGGTTGAAGAGAGAAGCGTTGACTTTGGGGCTTTTGAAAATAAAAATTCGGATAAAAAAAGAGGAAAGAAAAGAAAAAAAAACTCTTTCTCTTTTTTTGTTTTAATCTGTATTTTAAACGTTTGTGTTTTTTTTTTTTTTTTGGGGGTGTGGGGCGTTGACTACGGGGTACGGTTTAAGTAAACTCATGGGTTTAAGTTTAGATCAGCTATTATGCCTACAACTGACAAAGGAGCGTGGCTCGAACGCTCCGTTGTAAATGGACGGGATTTGTAAGACGTGGCCAGGGACCCACACGTAGAAAGATAGATACGAATCTGCGCGCGCGGGTGTGATTCGTGCGCGTGGAATTAGTGTGGAGGGTCATTAATTCTGGTAGAGATCGAAAAAGTCAAAGAGCGAAGCCCAATAAATATGACTTGGGAAGGCGTGCCACGATCGCCGTTGGATCGGGCGGAAGTGGAATCATGAAGCAACTGGTGACCGACGCGTGGCAGTCATTATTCCCTTCCCCGTTACGGGAAAAAACAAAAAAAAGTTGGGGTGGTTGCGGATCACTGATTCACTACGGTGTACGATAGATTTATGATATTCAATTGAAATTTACTTTAAAACACTGTTGAAGGATTCGCAGTTTTACTTCCTGCCCAAGTTTTTGAAGGTTGACATTTCTTTGTTTCTTTGCTTTTTGAAATTCAATGGATTAAATTTGGAAACTACCAGTCACAATATATTTTAATTTTTTAATATTTAATATTGTTCTTGCTTAAATTCTAACCCATAAATATTATTTTATTATTAAATCATACATCATTTAAATAATAAAATTTAATTTATAAGCATTTTATTAACGTGTGTTTTTACATAAAGATTTGAAAATAGAATTTTTGAAAAGCTTTTAATATTATATTTATTTAACCATTAAAAAATATACATATTTTTTTTTATAATTATAGTGGCTCTATAACAAAAGAGAGAGATAGACATGATACATATAAATTAATATTTAATATAAATCTTGTAATATTCAATAATATGTTTTTTTTTTTTTTTATAAAGAGGATGAGAAATTCCGAATCTAGAATTTTCATTCAAAGAATCGGTCATACATTATCATACTATTAAACTTTTAGCATATTTAATATTGTTGGTAGAAAAGATCTAAAACCATGTGATATGTAATTTAATGAAAGAATTAATTAGAAAGGCATGTCCTTGGAAGTTGTCTTTGAATTTGTGTGCATTTTACTTGGAACTTTCTTTTCTTACTTTAATATAAAGTCAGCTACAATAATTAGCGCGTGTACAAGTTTCGTATGCCCACAAAACCATACCATAACAACTTCTCACGTCTGTCTAAACTTTGCTTAATTGCTAATCCTGTTTGAAATGACACATTTAGCCGCATTCAATTTCTTTGTTGGATATCAACGCGTTGGAAATTTGGAATATGGACTTTTCCTGTTTCTTTCACAAACTCAGACCTCTGTTTTTCTTTAATTCTTCCTTTTAAAAAAAAAAAATCCAAGTAATTAGCCTTATTATGGGTTGTTGCCATGTGGCAATGAAGTCACCTTGGAGTATGATGAGATGGAGGTAAATGGATCTTAGGTACATAATTACTTCCCCCAACACCACCAAAAAGAAAAGAGAGGGTGGTGGATGGGAACTATCCCAATTCCCTTATACTGTAGAAAATATATTAATATTATCTGAGGGGACTCAAAGAACTTAAGTTGGGATTAAAGATTAATAATAATAATAATAATATGGCCATTTCATTTGAGAATTCAAAGCAGCCATCATTCAATGTTGTGAGTGGAGAAACCTTCCTAAGCCACCATCTCCACGATCTCCCACATTGCTTGCCCCCACCCACTCTTTTCTTTTTTTTCTATCCTTTTGTCCTCTTTTAACAGCTGCTCAACCTTGCAGTGTTTTCGATTAAATTAATCTCAAAAATATTATCATGAGTTGCACACTTATTGACTTCACTGTGTACATCTTTTTAATTCATGAAATTTCTTAGAACTTGACAATGTGCAACTTCCAAAGTTTTTGTACATCTTTTTACCTAAGTCGTCTTCTTCCTAACAAATACAGTAGGGGGCTGTATGAGTCGATAAACACTTCATGTTGTCACGTTGCACTTTATCCATTGTTGCCATGAAGATTCCTATACACTTTCTCGAATACGACCAGATGTATACACTTTCTTGAATATGTTCTTCACACCAGCTTGCAAATAGAAATACTAGATAAATTCTTAGTATATGACGAATCTTAAATTGCAAGTGAAACTTCACAACCCTAGTCCAATTGTATAGGTTTTCCATGTAAATTGTCACTCGATGACCAGCGTATTATTGAGAAATCAATTTTTTCAAATCTCTAAATAATAATAATATTAAAAAATAATATTATAATAATATTTTATTCAACTTTCATCCAAAACTATCTCATCTCATCTCAATATCCAAACAACTTCTTATTTTCTTGACTTGATACATGAACTACTTAACAACATAGTAAGTCATGAACATACTATATTGCATAATAAAAAAATTATAAAAAAAAAAAAGAGTAGAGTTTATAACAATTTTCAAAGACTTACCTATGCAAAATTTTAATAAAAAAGGATATGAGGTAATTCTTTTGTATGTCAACTCTCTAGAAGCGATTATTTTATTTATTATATTTCTGTAATGGGGGAATAAAAGCCAAAGAAACTTGAATGGTCCGTATCTTGAACAAGGATTTGCAAACCTAAATTCATCCATTCAAGCATAAGTTGGTTGATTTTTTTAAACTTGTCTAGAAGATCAAAGATAATGGCCATGGCCGCCTAATTAATTAATGGATTGACTCATCATGAACTTTAAGCTGGTAATTAATTAATATTGCATAATAATGCTGCTTTGGACCCTTAAATTATATTGACTTGGATTTTAATTATTTTATAAACTGTAAATTAATTAATGTGCAAGCTTTAATCTTTTTCATCCATCCATTGTGGGTGTTCATGTTGTTGATCGATCTGTTCCTTTTAGTGGCTCTTCTTTTATTACATGGTGGACCGTTGGGCGTTGGCTGGCTTTACCTGTAATTATTTTGCTTCCATTTCAGCAAACCCTAGCTAACAAGTTTAACGTACATTATCTTTATGATATTTTACCCAAAAATCGAACCCATAATTACAAGTTGAACTTTAAAAAGTAAAGTAATTTTGGCCATCTTTAAGATAGTGGTGGAGGAGTAGTACTACTATCACTTAACTACCCAAGTTGATAATAATTAGTATATTTATGTCCATTAGTTATCTAAACGTGAACGTTGTTGTCAAATTATCATTCTCATCCTCTGATTTAAGATTTAAATTAATAATTAATGTTCGATCTTATATATATATATATATATGTTGATCTTCTAGATGAATTTCATCTTACATGAACAGTTGTTTTATAATTAAGTGCTCGAGACAATAGTTTTCGGATATCTTGTACCCTTGATACTGCCGGCACTTTAAGAAAAATGTAGTTGCGAATAGTCTTTTTGTTACAATAAATTAATCATAAAAATTTATTTTTCTTGAGGTGCTGTTGTGGAACTAGAATTTTCAAGTTGGGGTAACATTATGAAATCATGTTTTCTTGGAGGGTAAAATCAATTTTTGATTAATGTTTTATACAAATTTTAAATATATTAGTCTTGCACAGATTTTTTAAAAAAAATGTGGATTCTACCCTGAAAAAGTATAAAAATAATCATTTTATTTTGATATAGCCCACCTTTTTACATAAATTTAAGCAGACTTGTATATTTATGACAATTAATTAGAAAACAGAAATATTTTAAGGAAAAAGTAATTATAAATCTTTTAGCATGGAGTTTAGGCTAAGTTTGGGATCACATCCAATACTATGTGTTTAACAAAAATAAAAGATCTCATCTCAATTCATTATTACAATTTTTTTAAATTTTAATATAAAATATAATAAACAATTTAACTTTTTCAAATTTCAATACAAAATTAATATTAAAAAATTATATTATAATAATATTTTATTTATTACTATTTAAAATATCTCATCTTATCTCATCTCATCTGTGTAACCAAACATTAGTGTGTACATGATAGTTTTTAATTTTAAGAAATTATATTTCAAAATCAGCGTTGATGACACACCTTTCTCACTCTTAAAAGTAATTTGGTTTGCTATATGGTCTTAGAATATATCTATACACACACATATATATGTTGTTTAAAATAAAAAAAATAGAGATTGGTAGCTAGCTGTCTTCAAATTTATACATACAAAAAAACAAATAAATACATATATATATATATATATATATATATATGAACTTGTAAACTTTGGAGTGGGACATTTTGAAGCTACAAAGAGAATGTTGAACTTGTAGACATGAAATGAACATAATCTTATAATAATTAAAAGAAACCAGCAAAAAATAACATTAAAAAAAAATAATAATAGGAAGCTAGCGTTGAAGAGAGAGTTTTTAAAGCTTAAGTAGAGAGTTTTTAAAGAATAGAAGTGCCAGCCATTGAGCAAACACAATCCAGATACTTTGACTCGCGAGGAAGGTCATGAAATTTATTTATAATGCCACCATGGTCACTGTCATTGGCTATCAATCACCACCACCAACTTCCACTATCAAATTAATCAGAAACCACTTGTGCCATTTTTCTGCACTCTTCGCCGTCCACATCTTGGACCTCCTCATATTTTTGGCAACTTTGACAGCAAGGCTTTGCTGTGAATTCCTGAAACATCTCCTGCATATATGTATATATCCTTCTTTCTCTCTCATATGGTTAAAAAAACAAGAAGTACATCCTGACTGAAGTCTCTCTCTCTCTTTCTCTCTCTCTCTCTCTCTCTCCCCCATTCCATCATGCTTTCATCACCTTCTGAAAATTGGGTTTGTGGCCACATAGGTTTTTGTGGGATTTGAATGTCAAAATTGTGAAGCAGCAATTGCGTGGTCAATTTGTTGTTATTTGGTTTGGTTTTATACATGTTTTAATAATGGTCAACTAATGAATTTTGACCTCAAACTAATCGTGCATCAAAGATATTTCTGTAAACAGCTACATATTGGCGTGGGGGTGGTGGTGGGGTGGGGGGTTCGGGGTTGAAGCTAGCTAGGGAAGTGAGAGAGAGCAGTCAGTCTTATCTCATCTGTTTGTACGCACGCACAAGTACCTAAACTTTGCAGCCAATTAATTGTATCTGCCAGTTCTTTCAAAAGTGATCTGAATCGAGAAAGATCGCCATTTGTCAAAATTCAGCTGAATTTATGAGAATGGTGATAAGATTTCAAACTAGGGCCCTTGACTTTTAAAGCATGGAAAATAACAGTTGGGGTCCTATTACCATTAAGAGTAACTTGCACTTGATCAACGTGTACGTAACCTGCATTTATTGACCAAACTTTTTTACCCTAGCTCCATCCAACTCAACATTCTGCTCATCAACGTCATCATCCCTTAAGCTGCATGCAGTATGAAAGCCATTTTCCTTGATTCACTTCTCCGTTAAGATTGGCAATTTTGTGGCTGCCTCCCATTTGTAAATTCTCTGCATGTTTCCTTTGGAAATCGAAGTGACGAGAAAGAGCAGAGTAGTTGCAATTTTGACATTGGACGCTATGGTGGGGGCAAAGACACGTAAATCTAGCTAGGCTGTTTGTTTCCCTTCGGCTTCTTATCTTTTGCACGATCTGAACTGAAAAAAAGGTAGACAGTCAAATGTTGTAATAAAATATGAAACTTTAGCAATTTTAAGAGGATAATGAGAAAAAGAATTCCCATTATTAATAATAGGAATTTTCCTGATGGTGATGTTCGGGATTGGAGTCAATACGGTGCAAGCTGTGGGGGAAAGGGGTAAGCCCAAAGGTCCACATGAAGGGCTGATCTGGTTGTTCAAATGGGCTGAACCTAGCGGCAACCGCTGTGCACTTCAAAATGACAAGAACTGTTACCATCAGGGACCCAACATTATCATCACCACCACCACCCAATAGACCAAGATTAACTTTAGCGGGCTTACAAAGCATATTCAGATTAATGATATTTATCATCTTAATTCTCATCATCATCTTATCATAATATGGTATTAAATTCTTATCATCGCTACATTATGAAATGATAAAAAGATATTAAGAAAATAGATGAATACATTTTTTTCTTTTGAAAAGACTCCCATCATTCAAACTCTGTTTAGTTTTCGATGGCAGAAAATTCAAAAGCTGACATGGCACATACCTGCCAATCATAAACAATCATAAAAGGGCACATCATACATATATATATATATATATTTATATACATATAAATTTTACATTGTTAAAATTATAAATTAAAAATATAAAAATATAAAAAATATATATATATTAAAAAAAAAAAAAAAAAAAAGCGCCACCAGAGTGACCTTGGACGGCCACCCCATGGTTGACAAATCTAGTACGGACCCATATCAGCTGCTTGGCCTTGGATGGGCACAAATGCTCATAGATTCGTGCACATCCCAAATTTGGACGTGCACAAGCCAAATTCAGCTCATTTTCAGTCTGGATTTGGATTGGGTGGGGGATCAAATGGTGGTTTCGACAATCCGCGCATGTCTATTCGCCGAGTAGAGGCAGACATGGGTTGTAACATGACAAGGGCGTGGGAAGGTTTTGGCAAGGGATTGTGGCCAATAGCCATCTCCACCACTCTCGTAAGCCTTCTTTATGATTTATATGAAATGTTCCTTGCTGTAGTCAACAAGAACATCCCGTCTTTCTCAAAAATTAGTTCTGTTTTTGACAAAAAAGAGGAATATATAATCCATTCTACAAATCTAATTCTTAAAAATATTTTTAATTATCATCATTTAAACATGATATAAAAGAATAAAAAATTTATTTATATTTATTTGATGTGGCATAAAAAAAAATAAGACAAGGGTTCGAATGGGCTGTAGAAGCTTTTTTTTATACATGACAATGGCCCACACCCTAGAGACCATCCATTTAACCTGGCTGAGATGGGGCTTTTTATCATCGCCTAATCAGGCTTTACCGATCAACTTTCTCAACTTTTGGTACCAGAAAAAGGGTTTCAAAGCTGCTGGAATTTGGGACCCATTACTGCGAGATGTTGTATCTGAAACGGCAAGAATCAACCATATGGCACACCGAGTGGCGTCTGAGCACTCACACGGCAGATTCCACTGACCCAAACAGTCACAATAGATCTGACCGTACCCTGTTCTGTGGCAGTGCAATCAAAACGTCGAGCGCCATAGAAATGCACGAAAGATAAATCGAACTTGTCCATGATCACCACCGTCCACTTGTGGGGCCACCGGAAGACCCTGCCAACTGTCATCCATTTTCTTACACTAATTAATTTGCACCTACCATCACTTAAAATCTAGCAAAAAAGTAGAATTGCTTCGTTCGCTTTGGCCAAAATGCCCACCACTTCTTGTACAATTAACGAGACCATACCATTAGGATCAGTGGCGTTTCTAAATTCTAACAGCAACTGAGAGGCTCAGATAAACGAAGTATTTCCTCGGGACTGCCCTGCATTGCAGGGAAGAGAGGGCTGTGTTTGACCGTTGATAAAGCTGAGAAAAAATTAATGAAAAAAGCGCTTTCACCACCACAGTATGGTACACTACTCTTTCTAGATTGACACCCTAAAAAATCCTTAATCTTATGAAAAAATACTAAACATCATCCCATACCACATATTTTATATATTAAAATAATATTTTTTATTTTTTTTATTTTTTATTTCATTTTATTCTTATTAAATTAATTAAATTATTCTATTTATCATCTATACACTACATATTTATTATAAAAAAATAAAAAAAAAATTAAAATAAATGTGATGTATGAAGTATGAGGATGTTAAAAAGAATTTTCCTAATCTTATAGGAGGAAGAGCGCCGGGGAGAGGGGGAGGCCGAAAATTTTGTGGTTTCGGTTGTTCTCGAAGGAGCTGAGGAGGTTACTGCTGGCAAAGAGGGAAGCTTTATCCTTACCTTCCTTGGATAAGAAAAAGGCAGAGTCTCTGCAAATTGAACGTTCTACTTCTACAAGTCTATAATTCCCAAATCCCTGTGCCTAGGAAAAACAAATAAAAAACCCGAATCTCTGGACTTTTTACTTCACACTTACGAGATTCAGAATTTTTCATATACATTGAAGCGCCAGTTCTATTTAGACTTTAGAATGCTTGAAGGGTCTAAACACTTTTCTGTCATCAGTCACTACTTTCTCATCGGTTACTGCATGAAAGTGCAACAGAAAAAAGGAGTAATTAAAGGAGACCGAAACGGAAATGGCAATCAAGTTCCAGACTTTAAAGGCAATTTTCAATATCAGAGCAAGGATTTATTTGGGCACAACAGAATGGATAGCATTATCTGAAATTTCATGGCATTTACAAATTACAACAACAAAATTGCATGTCCTGGAAACAAAATTGGTGCTGTTTGACATAAATTATTGTAACGCTAACACAATTGATATTCAATAAGAAGGAAAATTTGAGAAATCAGGCTGCTTATGCACCCCAATTTGCCAATTTAATTCACCGTGTGAAAGGAAAAAAAAAAATCCAATAATTATGAGGCAAAATAAATAATTAATCTCATACAACTACATACAATCCTATACAAAACAGAGCGAGTACCAAGCTCAGAAGACCACCAGCAATGGCCGCTCCCGATGTGATTTCTTGGCCGAAACCCGGCGGAGACGACAGGTGCGAGGGCGGGCCATTCAGCCCCGGAGAATTCTCGGGTGAAGGCGTGCTCTCTGGCGTCTGAGCACCTGCCATTACGGGGCTTCCAGGCTTGGGATTCACTGGAGGCCCTTTCCCGCCGAATATCTCCCTTGGCAACAGCACTTCCGAGACCCCGAAGATGGCCACCGGGTTCTGATCAAACACGGTCTGAGTCACTGACGCCTGAACAATCCCAGTATCAATCGCAACCGACCCATTAACCCTCGAAATATTGAGGGTGAAGCTCCCAGCGCCCATGGCCTCGGTGGCCAATGTGGGCTGGACCGGGTTCACAATCGACTCCAAAGAACCTAACGGGTAGTAGGAATGGAGCACGTGGAACTTCAAGACAACCGCTTTCTTATCTGCTGGCAGAGACTGAAGCCTCACCGTCGTCGGAAGATCGGCGAAAGCGGTGTCGGTCGGGACGAAGAGCGTGATCCCAGCACCGCCCTCGTCGGCCTCGAACTCCTCCACGACGCCCGAGGCCGCCAGCATCGACGCAGCGACGTTGAAGTTGTGGGCGTCGATCAAGGCCTTTGTGATGTTGAGCCCCAGAGGCGGGCGGGACTCGGAGGAGACTAGATCGGAGTTGTAGGGGACGAGGAGGGAATTGACTGCCAAGATGGTGACATTATAGGGAAGGGTCTTGACGAGGGAGAGAACGGTGGCGTTGGAGGGGGAGTAAGGAGCCGGGGAGTGGATCGAGACGACGCCATTGGAAGGGTTGCGAGTGATGTTGACGGAGCCGTAGTTGCTGGTGGCGCGACCGGTGGTCTGGAAGAGAGTTGTGACAAGGACGCCGGAGGAGGGGATCTTCTGGATGTCGGACCAGGATAGGTACTGTAGGAGGACATGGTAGCGGAGGACGTCGGCGAGGGCGGTGGAAGAGAGGCGGCGCGTGAGAAGATCGGAAGAAGAGATATAAGGGTTAGGGATGGCGAGGAGCGTGAGGGAGGTGCGGTGGGAGAGATCGGAGGAGATGGTGGTGGAGACAAGGGATGAGTAGGAGGAGAGCTCCGGGATGGATGAGAGAAGGGCTGTGATGTTAAAGGCGAGGACAGGGGGTGTTGCCGGAGATAGGAGGAGGAGTACATGGAGAACTGTTGTAACATGGGGAATGTGATATATAATAGCCATTACTCTGAGGGGGATTCTTCTTCTACTCTCTCCTTCTGTAGTGATTAGATTAACAGCACTGCCCAGAAGCAGCAGAAGGGAGAGAGCGAAAGAGGGTGGGTTAGGGAGTGAGTGGAGGGGTGTTAGAGAGTAGGATGTTTGATGGACGATGATGATGATCCGGATGATGTTGTTGATGGCTATGCTGATGTTGCTACAGTCAATTATTTGTAGTTCTCCTTTTCCTTTTGGTTTGGATATTCTTCGCTCAAGCAAACTAGAGCCGAAGGAAAAAAAAAAAAAGGGGGGAGGGATAAAGAGGAGGGTAGTGATTGGAGCCACGTGGAGGTAGCGTAACTTTTTAAAGACAAGAAGGTGAAGTTATTCCGCCCGTGGGACGTGTCAGCAGTGTTGTATGGTACTGTTAAAATTGCACATAGATTTTCGAGAATTGCACTTGGGAAGTGCCTTGTGTATACAAATTGCTGTACTAAAGCTCAGTGATTTGTCCTCATAGGCAAAAGTACATTATCCTTTTATGGTAAATAAAAGTAAACTCTTCCCTATATTCATGAGGTTTAATATTTAAAAATAAAATAAAATATTTTCAGACTGTTATATAAAACATATCTAATAAAATATTTATAAGTATAATTTGATTTGTAAATTAAATTTTAATATTTAAATTTTATAATTTAAGTAATATAAATGATATATGCTACATATTGACTTAAAAATATAATAACTCTATTTTAAATTAAATGTTCACTAAAAAGATTATAAAATGATAAGACCATACTCGTGAGTTAAGGTAATTCCTTCTGGTAATAGTTACCGTTAATTCATTTATGAAAACTACTGATATTATAATCACTTTGCTAATGCTTAATGTTTTTAAAATATGGGATGTGGTGTACCCAGTGGCGGACCCACGTCGGCCATGTCTCCCCAAAATTTAATTTTTTGAAAACATAAAATGCTCCTAAATTTTATATATAATTTTATAAATATAGAAAATGATTTCCTAAAGAATTTATAATCTCTATATACTCTTTAAAATCTTTTAAAATTTTAATATACCTAAAAATGTCTCTCTCCGAATTATTTTCTTTATAATTCCAAAATTTTGTTTAATTTCTATATATTATCAATTGTCAATGATGTGGCTTTTTCAAAATTATAATTAAAATTAAATTTAAGAGAAATAATAAACTTATTAATATAGATTCTAAAGTTTTTTATTATACAATATTAGATTTCTTAATATGAAATCCAAAACGAAAATACAAGAAAAATTATTTAAGGTTAATGATTTATATAAAAAATAATTTATATTTGTGTGTTTATGATTTTTCAATCTCTTTTTAATTTACATAAGATAAATGATATTTATAGTCCTAGAATGTGTAAGTTCTGCCCACTCTATTAGAAAAAAAAAAATCTGAAACCCACATGAAAAAAATCATTTTTTAACGATAGATCTCATTTTTTTAAAAAAAAATAGAGTCTGTAAAGTTTGCATACCCTAACACTATATCTAGTATTACTCTTTACATAAATGTGTCATGCAATAAAAAAACTTAACCATTTGACACAATTACTAGTTCCACCACTTGTTGTACCCTCCAATTAGAGTTCACCATGCGATAATTCTACTAATTTTCTATAATATCTTTATATGGTACATCTTAACAAATATAATATTTTTCATCATTCTTGGATTATCTTTATAAATTTGGATAAGCGTGAAATGAGATAAAATATAATAAGTGGAAAGAAAAATTTATTTATTATTATTTTGTTATCATTATTCTCTCAATATTCTCTGCTGTAGAATTAAATTATAAACTCATAAATAAAATATAATAATTAATCTCTAAATATTTAATATCATTTCATAGGAGAATGATAGTAAAATAAATTATGAATAATATTATTACTCTTAGTAGAATTGTTCTTAGTTAATTATTGTTATTATTATGTTTAATGTTATATACAATATCGCACGTGTCGGGACATCCTGTAATTAGAAGACTTAACGACGATAACGACAATGGTATGCACAATGATGCTGCTAAGGAGCAGCTTCCCACGTGAACAACCTTGGACCTATTTCATCACGCAAAAACTGTATGTGGAGTACTTTGTCCGGTGTCTCCCTTGAATCTCAACTAACTCCAATATCGGTGCCTGTCGTCTTCTTTTAATTCTTCAAGCTTTGTCTATGGTCCCATGTACATGCAGCACCCTCCGATGCTCGCTCTCTCCTCTCTCTTTATTTGTGGGTTTTGGATGAAAGAGAGAAACAGAATTGAAAAAATAAAGAACGAAAGAAAGAAGAGGGGAAGAAGATGTGCTTACCTGATTGATTATTGTGACTTGTGCATTAAATACTCTTACAGATTACGAAACTCTTTATGGAAACAACTTGCATATGAATCTCACAGATGATAATAAGGCCAAACTTCTGATCTTCCACTGCCTCATTTTCATTATCTTCTAATTATTTTGAGGGTTGGATTGCACACCCACTTAAACACTGATAAAACAACATGAATGCATATGATATAATTTGTATTGTAAAACACGAGACTTGTAACTTTGAGGGTTGTGACTTGTAGTCTGGGCTTACTCTCTTTGAGTTTGGCCCAGGCCTTTTCTCCATAGAAAAGTTTAAAAAAGTTGCCTTAGCCCAGTCTGACCTTTTGCTGGGTTCCCCACCCCCCACCTCCCAATAGGTAATGCCAGATTCAATTGACTGAAAAAGACAACGGTCAAACTTTGCTGCTTTTCGAAACTCCCATAGTTGACATTGTCAAAATGAGCCTCATCCATCACGTACTACTGTACTCTCTATGCATCCGGTCAAAACGAGCTTTATCCATGGCTAAAGAATCTACTTTTTATTCGGTTAATATAATAGAATTTGATTTTTTAAGAAAACTCATAAATATAATTTCCCAATAATTTTTTCATGAAAACCGTTTTAATTATAAAGAGATTTTATAAAAATAAATTTATATATTGATATAATTTATATGATACGTTATATATACTTTATAATAAAAATATATTTACGATCTAACGTACAACATCAAAATACGTTATATTAATATCAAAAATTGTATTACAGGTCGAAATGGAATAAAGAATCATCCCTAACTCACGATGATGATTTAGGTTTTGATACGATATTCATAAATAATAAATAAGTAAATAAAAATAAATAAAGATATGTAAAGATTTATGTAGTTCAGTATAAAAACATATGTCTACGGGGTGTTTTGGGACAAAATCTACTATAATAGGCTATTTACAATCTATCATGGCTTTATGTATCTATCAATACAATGAAAGAATTTAGGATTTCAGGAGATTAAAGATGATGTCTCCCTTGGAAGAAAATCCTTTGAAGTCATTATGCATAGTGCAGTCTATGCGTAGAGATCAAGCCGTCAAGAGTCAAGAGTCCTCTCCCTTTGTAGAGATCTCCTCCTTTTTTATAGAGGTTTATTTTTTTTTTTCTCAGAATGATTGATTTTTACTTGCCTTATGATACTTTTTCATTTTAAGAGTTTGAATCAACTTCTTTTGATTTATCTCTTCTTTACCTTATCTCTTGATTTTATCTATTCCCTTATTATTAGTAATAGGTTTTCAATGGATTAGAGCCAATCAACTTTATCCCACTAGGTCAATTTGTGAATGTACTTTTATGTAATCTGTTTATAATTAAAACATTTCACGGTCAAATACAGTAGTCGGCTAGGCATAATTTTGGGAGTTCTTCTTTTTACTCTAAGAGAGTGATAGAGTGAGGTGAGTATTCCTTTGTATCTTGATACAAAGAATAGTGTCTCTCAGTGTGATCTGAGAGTTTTGTATCTTTTGTCTTAGTGAAGATGGTAAAAGAGGAATTGACTAGGTGATGGGAAGGCTTTCAGTTAACAGATTTGGAGAATAAAGTGTTGGTGTTGCCCAATGAAGTAGACAAGGAGGCTAAAATTCGAGGAAAACATTGTCTTCTTGCTCTGATACTCACGGAAAAAGGAGCCAATAAAGAAGCTTTCAAAAGTACTATGTCACAAATTTGGAAATTGGATGGATGGGTTTCTTTCAAAGATATGGGTGATCATAGGTTTCTAATTGAGTTCCAATTTCAATTAGACATGGAGAAATTCTTTTGGGAAGGCCTTAGTTTTTTGACAGAAGCATTGGGGCTATTCAATCATTTGATGGAAATATTCCTCTCAATGAAATTGTATTCAATTATGAACCTTTTTGAGTAAAAATTCATAATCTTCCATTAAATGGTATGAATCAGGAGGTGGGTGGGCAAGTTGGAGCCATCATTGGGAAGGTGCTGAAAGTTGATGTGGATGAGGAAGGTTGGGGCTGGGGCAAGTGTCTGAGAGTCCAAGTTGAAGTGGACTTATACAAACTATTGGTTCGAGACAAGAGGATTACAGTAGGGGAGAAGTCTGCTTGGGTTGATTTTAAGTATGAGAGGCTGCAATCTTTTTGTTTTAAATGTGGTGTTCTGAAACACAAGGGAATGAGCTGTTCTGAGCAATCTAATGATATAAAAAATGGAGGAAATTTTCAGCTTTAATATGGACCTTGGCTAAGAGCTCAACTAATGAATTCTACCATTTTTTATGCCAAGAAATATGGTAGCAGGCATAATTCAGATCACCAGAATCAGTTTCAGTCTAGCAAGAGGTGTGGCATGGAGGATTAATTTTTTCAATCTGGTAGAGAGGATAAGGATAAGGATTCTGCGGCTTCTGGTGAGATATCTACTCCTGACTTGTCGGGTAATTTAAATTTTGATTTCTCAGATTCCTTATCTCATGAGTTAAGGCTGGAAAAGCTCAATTACCAGATAATATAGTCCAAATGGATAAACATTCGATGGATTTGAATAGTCCTGAAAAGGGGGAAGAGATGAGAGGGGTAGAAGATTCTATTATACATTTAGTTGGGGGGCTAGTAATGGAATTAATGGCCAACTGGAGTCTGACCAGCAAAAAAATTATGGATAATTTAGTGGCTTGACTAAGGAGCGTAGGAATTCATCATGGAAAAAGAGAGCCAGAACAAAGACTTTGCCTAACCTTTCAAAGTCAGGTAAAGAGGTTGATAGTAGGAAAAGGAAAGAAGATGCCAGGTATGAGGGGGTGGAGTTACCAGTTTCAAAGAGGTTCAAAACAGGAAGTGGTATGGATATGTCTCTTGACAAGGATACAGTTGCAGCTCCACCACCAGCCATAAATCTTTTAAGTTGAAATTGTCGGGGGCTTGGGAACCCCCAGACAGTTCATGAGCTTCACCTCTGGGTGAAAACTAAGTTTCCACATTTTGTTTTCCTTATGGAAACAAAGTGTAGAAAGAGTAGGGTTGATTATGTGAAAAATAAATTGGGCTATGATTGTAGCATTGTAGTGGACAGTAGGGGATTAAGTTGAGGCTTAGCTCTTTTTTGGCATAGTTCAAAGGAAGTTTGCCTTAATTCTTATAGCCAGAATCATATCTCAGTTACGATATCAGAAGAAGAGTGTGCTAGACCGGTGGTGCTTACGTGGTTTTATGGTTTTTCGAGTATTGCTCACAGAGAAGAAGGTTGGAAACTGCTCAAACTTATTAAACCAAGTGGGAATATGGTGTGGTTTTGTATGGGAGACTTCAATGAAATTCTCCATCAACATGAAAAATATGGGGCTGCCCTTAGGCCTTATCAACAGATGGAGAAATTCAGATTGAGAGTAGATGAATGTGGGTTGAGTGATATGGGGTACAGAGGAAATAAATATACTTAGTGTAATAATAGAGAAGAGCCTTTATTTGTTAAAGAAATGCTGGACAGGGTCTTTGGGAATAGATGGCTTGTGGATTGGTTCAATAGTATTTCTGTTTTCACCGTTCCAGCTCAATCATCAGATCACAATCCTTTGGTGGTTGAGGTTAGGAAGGACATGCAAGAAAGGTTTAATACAGATAGTGTAACAGCCCGCTAGAAATTCAATTGTGAAATTTCTATTAACTTTAGGAATCTCGTGAAAACCTCATAAGTTTTCACGAATCCATTAATCGTATAGGTTTTTGTCTAACTACATAGTTAGTGTTATTATTTACTATGGTATCACAAGTGTGTTTTTGATTATTGGAGATAGTTAGAAGTGTCAAAATGTATTATGGTTTGTGCCATTAGACTCGGAGGGTTATTTAAAGTCTTATGGCGCAATAACATTTTTTCATATTTTCAAAATGTTTGTTCAAAACTATAGATATTATTGGATAAAAAGAAATATCTTAAGGTAATTTTCATGAATATTATTGGGTAAAAATATTTTGAGTTGATTTTTATAGATATTATTAGATAAAAATATCTTAAGTTGATTTTTTGTAGATACTATTGGATAGAATATTATGAGATAATCTTTTATAGATATTTTGGGTAGGAGAAAACTACACTCAACTCTCAACTCCAGCCTCATCTCTTCCATATCTCATCCATAAGTATCTCCAGCCACCTCTCCCCACGAAATTATCTTCATTTACACTTTTCATTGAAAGAATATCAAACACTCTCTCTCGGACAGCTTTTAGGAGGTCTTTTGCACACCCATTTCGAAGCTTTTGTAAGTGTTTTATCATAAAGTCTCCTTCATATAAGTTGTTCCTTTTTTAGTCTAGTTTACATGGATATCTTATTTTCTCCATTTGAAGATCATTTGGTCAGTAAAATATTGTGTAAACTATAAAAAGGTCATTCTGGGAGATAAACTGGAGAATATGTTATAGTTTGGAGTTTTTGACCAAGCTAATGGATAGATATTGGTCCGAAATTTTTATGGAGTATTTTTAACATGTATATGTGACTATTGGTTGAGGATTTTTTGCATGATTAAAGGTTTTGATGAAAGATTTTCTTAGATTTAGAAACTTAGAAACTGGAAGAAGAAAAACAGTTTCTGTTTTGAGAAAGTTTAACTCTTTGGTGGTCTAAACCTATTCTAATGACTTTAATAATTTTATTGGAGGATCCTAAATATCTTATATACATGTTATATTATTATTTTGAAGATATTTGATGTTAGTTTCAAAGATATGAAATTTTATGCAAAGAGATATTCAAATAAGCCAAAGTGTGGATATTCTTGACTAAATTTATGTTTTGGTTAATTTCTAACCATGTGATCTGGAATTAGAAGCTTATATATGTTGTAGGACATCTTTTTAAACCATGTGATGGTTTGGTTTGAAGATCATATATTTATAAGTCATAAATCAAGAGATTTATCAAAACTAGTTGAGGAAAAAGTTTCTGTTTTTGAACTAAGTGTAAAACCAAAAACTCCAAATGTTATTTTGTGATTTTGGTGACTTTAGTTTGATAATTTAAAGTATGGTTGATGTTAGGATGATATTATGAATATGTTAGAAGTAAGATTTGATTTTTAAAATTCTTGGAGATGTTTTAATTTAAGGTCAAAACTTGTGATTCAAGTGCTTGGATCTTTTTACAATAAAGTTTGGTGTTAATTATTAGCTTTTTCTAAATGGATGTTTTAATTATGGTTTTAAACTTAGGATTAGAATATGTTTGTTGTAGAATTTTGGTTTAAGCATGAATTTTGAAGTTGGAAGGAATTGCAACAAAAATCAAGGGAAATGGCCTATGGATGTTTCGGCCATAGTGTGTTCTTCATAGTTGTATTTTGTTTTAAATTTTTCTGAGTTGATATTTAATTTTAGGACAAAATTTACATGAGGAATATAAATTTTGGAAACTTTTGGAGTTAGTATACAAAATCCTTAAGTTATGGATAAAATGGTCATTTTCCCACATGTAGAGAGTAAAATGAAAATTTTACTCTTTAAGTTAGTATTTTCCAAATTTCAAATTATTAGTGATTTAGTTCTAATTTTTAGAATCACTAATTACAGTTCCTCGTGGTCGCATTTGAAGTTTTATAAGAAACGCGGAGATCGAGGTAAGTTAGCTTTTAACTTACTAGCAGTCTACTGTGTATGTGTGCTAAGTAAAGGAACTACAGTGTATATATGTGTGTTATCATATATGTCATGCCATGCCAAGTTATTACGTAATTGTCTATTATACAAAATTTATTCTGTCATCAATTTTTTTTATCTGTTACATAATATATTCTGTCATGTATTACTGTACCTTACAAGTACGTCATGCTAAGTATGCCATCTATTACATGGATGTCAAGTCATGTAATATTCACTGTTGCAAGTATGTCATGTTAAATATGTTGTCTATTATATGTTATGCCATGTTACGAAATATTTCTATCTCAAGTTGGTCATGTATTTCAATTTATGTTCAAGTCACGTTATGTTACGTCAGAGTTTCAGTCATTTCGTATTCCAGTCACGTTTCATCTTGATTACTTATGTATGGGGTCACAACAATTGTGTCGCATACACTATGTGAGACACAACAATTGTGACACGTAGAATACATGGGGCCACAACAACTGTGGAGTATGTATTTAAGCAGTTAAAGAATAAGTTTCCGTAGAATACATGGGGCTACAACAACTGTGGAGTATGTATTTACACGTAAAATACATGGAGCCACAACAACTGTGGAGTATGTATTTTTCATGTTAAGTCAAGTTTGTGTAAAATATATGGGGCCACAACAACTGTGGAGTATGTATTTACATGTAGAATACATGGGGCCACAACAACTGTGGAGTATGTATTTTTCATGTTAAGTCAAGTTTCAGATCAAGTTCATGTCAAGTTAAGTTCAGTTCATGTTTCAATTTAAGTTATGTCAATTATGCTATGTTGTACGCCAAGTTATGCTTTAATTACTTATGAATTTGATTATGCATTTATGCTTTTACTGTCATCCATGCATCATTAGCTTGTGTGGAAGTTTTTTTGTTAACTTACTGAGATTTGTAATCAAATCTCACTTTGGTAGTCCCAACTACCATTCCCCCGAATGGTAGATCTTGTTACAGGACCTGAAGGAGAATCAGGAGCTGATCAACTAGACACAGTTGACTAAGCGACGGTGCGACGTCAATGTTAATATAGTAGTTAACGTAAATTACTACTTGTACAATGGAGTTGCATCTTTAGTACTTTTTGGATCATAACTATTTTGGACTAGTGTTGTGATCTATTCAATGGGTCTTTATGTATGAAGTATGTTTTAAGCATTTGAGATATTTTCAATTTGGTGCATAGTATTGCTAAAGAAAAAAATTATCCGTTGCGAATATTGTATAATGTTATATGCATGTTAGGAACATTGCATCTTATATGTCATGAACGGGGGCAGGTAACCTTGTGTTGCATGTCTCGACGCTTCAAATGTCCGTCCAATCCCAAACGGAATTTGGGGACGTCACAGACAGACCTTTTAGATATGAAGTGAGCTGGGACAAAAATGAAGATTGCAAGAAGTTGATTGAAGACAACTGAAGGAGACCAACTCTGTGTAGTTCAAGGATAGAGACAGTTGCAAAGGGTCTGTAGTTATGTAAAGATTCTTTGATCAAGTGGAGTTAAAAAGAGGCCAAAAAGGGAAAAGAGGCTATTCTAAACAAATTGAAAGAAATTTCCAATTTGCAGATTACTAATACAGCCTTACTAAATGCATTAAAGAGAAATAAAAAGAGGTGGAAATGTTACTGGAAGAGGACAATCTCAAATGGAAACATAAAACAAAAGTGGTTGCAAACAGGAGATAGGACTACTAAGTTTTTTCATGCGTGCTAGCCAAAGGAGAAGGGTGAATGCTATAAAAACTATTGAGAGGGAAGATGGATTTGTTACAAGCTCAGCTGAGGAAATTGCATGCTTCTTTTTAACCCATTACCAAGGATTGTTTGCTACTTCAAGTCCTATGAATATAGCTGACTGTGTTGGGCCTTTGAAGACTATGGTAACAGAAGAAATGAATGTGTCTTTGACCAAGAGGTTTTCAGAGGAAGAAGTGAAAGCAATAGTGTTTCAAATGAATCCTATGAGTTCACCAGGGCCTGATGGTTTCCCAGCTGGCTTTTATCAAAGTCATTGGGACACAGTTGGTAGGGAGGTTAGTAGAGCTGTGCTAGAGGTACTTAATTCAGAAGGTGATGTTAGAACCAAAAATAACACTTATATTGTTCTCATTCCTAAGAAGAAAAATGCAAGGAAGGTTGCTGAATTTAGACCAATCTCTCTTTGCAATGTCCTCTACAAGATAATTTCTAAAGTATTGGCTAACAGGCTGAAAGGAGTTTTACAAGAAATCATATCTCTAACACAGAGTGCGTTTGTTTCTAAAAGGCTCATTATGGATAATGTTATTGTGGCTTATGAAGCTATGCATACAATGGACAAGAAACTCAGAGGCAGAAATGGTTTTATGACTTTAAAACTTGATATAAGCAAAGCTTATGCTATAGTGAAATGAGACTTCTTGCATGCAGTAATGGTGAAGATGGGTTTTCATTCGAGTTGGATAAATTGATTATGAAATGCATTAATTTAGTGACTTATTCCATACTCATTAATGGTTCTCCTCAAACTTCTTTCTAAGCTTCAAGGGGTATTAGGCAAGGTGACCCATTGTCACCTTACTTATTTATTCTATATTTAGAAGCATTAAGTGCCCTTCTCAATCAAGTTGAGGAAACTAAATTGATCACTGGTATCCCAATAGCCAGTGGTAAAATTACTATTAATAATTTATTTTTTGTAGATAACAACTTGTTATTTTGTAAATTAAATGCAGTGGAATGGAGTTGAATAAAGGAGATTCTTGGTCTCTATGAACAAGCATCTGGACAAAGGCTTAACTTGGATAAGACTTCTGTTCATTTCAGTAGAAACACAAAGGAGGAGGCAAAGAGCTTCATTTTGAGTATAGCAGGAGTAAGGGCTTCTAATTCTTCTGAAACTTATCTTGGTTTGCCAGCCATTATAGGTAGATCAAAGAGGAGTGCTTCTAGCAACATTTTAGATAGGGTGAGAAGTAGAATTAATAACTGGAAAATGAAGTTGCTTTCTCAAGCTGGCAAGGAGATTTTGCTTAAAGCTGTCATTCAATCTCTCCCAACTTATTGTGTAGGTGTGTTCAGACTTCCAAGTTCCTTACTTAGAGATATTAACAATTTTGGTGGAGTCAAAAGCATAGGGAAGGCAATGTTCACTGGGTTTCATGGAGGCAAATGGGAAAGGCTAAGTTGGCTGGAGGTTTGGGCTTTCGAGAGTTGGGAAGCTTTAATATGGCTTTACTTGCAAAACAAGGTTTCAGAATCCTTCAAAGACCTGAAGCTCTGGCAAGTAAGGTTTTAAAACTAAAATACTTCCCTCATTCTTCTTTCCTCGATGCCAAGATTGGTACTAATCCATCTTATATATAGAGGAGTATTCATGCTGCTAAAAAGTTAGTAGAGGAAGGATCATTATGGAGAGTAGGTAATGGTGCTCATATAAGAATTTGGAAGAATAGATGGCTTTCTCAACCATCTTCTTTTCGAATTCAAAGTACAGCTCAAGTTTTAGATAGGGATGCTGTTGTGGTTGACATAATTGATCCAAAACTTAGGAGCTGGAACACTCCATTAATTGATTCTGTTTTTAACAGTAATGAAGCAGAAATTGTGAAGAAGATTCATTTAAGTATTTTTAACTGCTTGATAGGATTATGTGGAGGTGTTCAGACAATGGCGTGTTCTCTGTCAAGAGTGTATACCATTTACATATGGAAATGGTGGAAAGGGAGAAAGGGCAGGGGTCGAGTTCTAGTGCTAATAAAGGTTTGTGGGTTAGGCTTTGGAAGTTGAATATTCCTAATGCAGCTAAAGTTTTTGTCTGGAGGGTTTTTTTAGAATCTTTGCCTACAAAGGATAATCTGTGTAAAAGGAAAATTGTGTAGTCTTCAGCTTGTCCCTTGTGTTTGATCAATACAGAAACAGTTGTTCATGTCTTGTGGGATTGCCCAACAGCTAAGGATGTTTGGAGTGATTTCTCAAGGCAAGTTCAGAAAAGCAGTTTCACTAGTTTTGATTTTATGCAGCTGTTAATTTTCATGGATGGATTATTAGAGCAGGAGTTGTTGGAGAAGTTCCTCATGATAGCAAAGAAGATATGGTAGAGGAGAAACTTGTTCATTTTTGAAGAAGTTTTCATCCATCCTAAGAAGGTCTTGCAGTAGGCTCAACAACTTTTGACAGAATTCCACGACAACCAAGTGCTTCAGCATGTCTCCAGAGATCCATCTACAAGTAGCAATTCGAATTGGATTCCTCCACCCTCAGATATTTATAAAGTAAATTGAGATGCTGCAATTAAGAAAGAAATTGGCAAAGTTGGCATTGGCATTGTCATAAGGGACTTTGAAGGAAGAGTAGTAGCATCTAGAAATTTACAGAAATTCATGTTTACTGATACCTTCACAGCCGGAGTCTCAAGGAGCTTTACAAGTAGTATGTTTTGTAAAAGAAATAGGCTTGAGGAGGATCATTTTAGAAAGGGATGCACTAAATGTAGTTAATTCTTTAAAACTTAATTATTCTAAGTCTCATTTTTTAGGTGTTCTGTTATGGGATGCCAAGCATATTTTGACTCATTTTGATTTTTGGGCTATTGTTCATGTCAGGAGGCATGTTAATATGCCTGCACATGTTTTAGCCAAATATGCCTTAAGTAGTGATGAGGATGAAGTTAGATTGGAGGATATTCATTCATGTATTATCCCTTTTATTTAATTGATTAAATTGAATAAAGGCTCTTTGATTATAAAAAAGAAAAAAGAAAAAACATTTCACATTTTCGACAATGACCTTGATTTAGATTCTGTTTCAAACAAAATAAACTTGAGCTACGCTTCACATTCTCCGTTTGAGTCAGTTTTTTTTTTTTTCTAGAATAATTTGACGAGTCCCATGAGAAGAGGAGGTGGTGCGATTGGAGAGTCAGCAGACGCGTACGGTCGACATCGATCAGCATGGCCCAATTTCAATTTTCAGTTCTAATTGCACAATTCCACTTGTGAAAATGTAAGACAGACATGGTTACGGGTCAACTTTTTCGTACCTGAAAGTGATAATGGATACGGATTGATGGTCGTGATTCCTGAATTCGTTCCCTGAATTCGTTCATCATGTTATATTGCCTTTGACGATCGAGGATGTCTAGAACACCAGCATTCAATGCATACACAAAAGGTCTCGGCCTACCATTCTATGTTTCTAACCTATAGGTTATGATTAGAATTAATATTATTAATTACTATATATCTTATAATTTGATATTCCAAATTATATATTTATTTATGTAATTAATTCCTAGTCATGCACCCTGTAGTAATACTACTGTCTTCCCAAAGAAGCCACGTGCTTGACGACAATGCTCCGTATGACTTTTTAAAGTCCAATATGTCGTTCAATGATGTTGTTTTACACGTTTGAGTGCACAGCACTTGCCACTTGAGGATTCATGTTTTGGAGGCTAGCCGAAATCATTTTATCTTTTGTCATCCATGGTAAAATACCAAAAAAAAAAAAAATGATTAGAGTTTGACTTTCATCATGTTAAAATCATTAATGGATAAAATTGTTCTAAATGAATAAATAAATTGAGATTTTTTATTTTTTTTATCAAATTTCTAATCCTGTCTACTCATTTTCGACAAGATGTATGTAATGAAATTATTACACAACATAACTGTAACTTCCACGCCAATACATGCCAGTGTTGGCATTACCCCCAACACACAAAACCCTAATCTCTGTGCTCTTGCCATTTTATATTTGTATGGTTGGCAAACCATTCTAAGTCTGAGCTTGACATCTAGATATATAAAGAATTTCTTACGTTGTGGTTGGTCATCTAGATGTAGGCCCCAGCTTCCTGCTTCTGGACCGGGTATTTTAGACTCTAATTCTGAGCTTTAGACCAGGCTCGGTCAGAGAGAGAGAGAGCGGAGACCCGGCTTCGCAGCTTGTTGGGCGCCATAAAAGCTTTGGCGTCTACTTTATTTTTGGGTCTTCTGTACTAACTATCAACAACCTCCTTCTACTTCATATTTGATTCTCTCGTGTACGGCATAGCAATATATCTCCCACTTAACTTATTCTCTGTGTTAGCACCATAATTTACAATATTTATTGCTCTCGGTGTCTTCCACCTTCAAAAGGCCCGTCATCACTTTCGAACCTTCAGATCAGGAGCAGCCAAAACTTCGCTTTCTCGGCTAAAAAGGTAGTCGATGTTGTTAATGTTATTTCTTTGTGTTTCTTGAATTCATGGAACAAAAGGTGTAGTAGTTAGTTTTAAGTATAGAACAAGGAACCTCTATCTTCTTGGCCGCGTAGTTTTTAGTTTCTGAACATTTATTAGTTTTTTCTGATATGCGATTTGGATTATCACTCTTAACTTTGTAGTTGATCGACTCTTTAAGTTGAACTCAATTTCTTGAACTGCTGTTCGGATTTGATGGAGTTTGACAAAGCTTAAGTTTTCTTAATTGACATGCATGATATGTTAATCCGCTTTTTTCTTAAGACATCTGAGTTTTTGAACCTTTTCTATGGTCTACTTCACAAACGTAATTATCATGTTGCTTTTTGTCAATTTCTTATTTGATTATCTCTAGGTGTCAGTATGTGTTTGTCGAGCATCAGAAAGTAGAGTTGCCTAATACAAACAAAGACTAACAAAAAGAAAATGGTAAGAAGAAAGGAGCATGAAAATTTTAGAAGCTTATTTGGACGACTATTTTGGCCCTTGTGGTGGTGGAGCAGGAATTTTTTATTTGAAACAGTCCGAATATCTGTCGAAATCCTAGTTGTTTCTTGTTACATGGTATTTGATCTTTTATCCTTATGAAGACTAGGGCCTAGGAATTGAGGATCCTTTGAGGCTTAAGTTCTCTTTCTTTCATTTTTCTAGGTATAAGTTTTCGATATTATGGACTACAGAAAAACACTTGTGCCTGGCTATTACATATTTGGTTAAGTACCGAGCTTTCTATAATGTTTAATGGCGTTTTTATCACATGTCAGGTTTCTGCAAGACAGTTGTCCTCGCTAGTGGCTGAAAAAGTGGGCTTCAGACTTTAAAGAACCAATTTGTCTTAAACATGGGAACATTGGGAAGGCACTTGGAGCGAACAAACTCTGGAGTTCACTTTGAGGGAAGTCATCCAGGGTGCATGTGGGGCATACTTCATATCCTTGACCACCACCATTGGCATATTGCGAAAAAGATGCGTCCACGCAAAAAGCACAGAGGATTAGGAAGACGTGCCAGTTGTAAGTAATCTCGATTTGCCTCGGGATATCTGCCTCTTGTCCCTACTTTTTGCTGCGAGAATGGGCCATGGTTCATTTCGATCTTATCATCTCCACCAAAGGAGCATGGAATTTGCATACTTGCTTCTTTATCTGCTTTTGCAGCACCTATCAAAAAATAAAGGATTTCTTAAGTTAAAAATCAAGTGAAAGACCACAGTAACTGATGTAAAAAATCAGTTGGGGAAGGTCTATAGGATGATTGATGTTTCATACTTTGTTGTTTGCTGACTGATTGGTACAGAAAGACCACAGTAACTGATGTTATATGGACTTACATGAATTAGAAACCAAATGAAGCTGAAAATGTAGCCATTTTTTATTGAAGAGGAAGAAGCTATAGCTGAAGAGATTGGCTTACATCTTGTGCTTGCGTGCTTTTGCAATCTAGGTGCTGCTTGCAAGTAGAAAATGTTTATTATTGTATCTCCATCATCTATAATTAAATAGTTCTTCAATAATTCGTGCAAACTTTGAATCCAAGATTTCAAAAATTGTTAGTGCTGAACAGTTCAACTGCTCGAAGTTTCTATAATGACATCAGATATATGTTAGGCCAACTTAGTTAGACGTGGCATTGAGTAACTATAATCAAAACTTTGTTCTGATGGATTGAAGCAGATGGTAACTAAATATGTGAGTATCCGTTGGATGCCTCGACTGAATGAGCTATTACTGTGGACCTTACAGCATGGCACATAGATGTCTTTGGAAACTAGGAATGCTTTGTTTTGGTACAAAAGACGCTTTCATATAACGTATATTTGGAAAATGCTTTCCTTTCAATGCCATATGACTAACTGCACATGCTGTATGTTTATATCCTAGCCTGCTGCTAAAGCGTTATCTAGCTTACTTCAGATCCCCTGTTTCCTATAGTTATTGTGTGCCCTTCTAGATATGTTCCATTGGTGTACTGATCTCACCGAGATATGTCATTAACCATTTTCTAATGAGCTTATATTCCGAAGAAGTTCGTTACCGAGGTCCTTCTAACCTCAAAGAATGTGAGTAATAAGATCAGTTTGGTTCGAGAGTCACAAAAGAAAACTTTATCAGTGGGTTATCTTTCACTTGGTAGTTGCCCTCTTAATCAGACACATAATGTTGTGTGTTTGTGCCATCCCCCATTTATGTATGCCTGACAAGTTTTATTTCTTATCTTTAGGCAAAACTAATGTACAAGCAACTTCAAAGAAGCATGATAATGGAGTGCAAGAATTTATGGATTCTGAAGGAGAACCCTTGTTGGTAAGTTAATGGCATCATTAAATTACCACAGAATATGATTGGTTGCAAATTTTGATCTGAAAGATTTGTAACTTCGTGTAAATTTGTCGTGAAGACTAGTTTATTTCATATGTGCGAACTGTTTCTGTTGCATGGGTGAAACATAAACTGACAGTACCCTGCTTGAAATATTACATCAGGTTGAACAGCATGATACAGAAAGTAGTCCTGCAAAGACCAACAGAAGATCAGGCAAAGCTCATATAAAAGAATCAATTGCTAAAGATATGCCTAAGCAAAGCCACAGATACTGGAATTTGAGCTATGCCGCAAGAACATGGCTTTGGCGAATCATTCCAATTCATCATTTAGAGCATGCAGACAATTATCTTGGTGAAATGCATACTGTTGGGGCGAATCCAAGTATTCCCCTTGAAAAAAGTGCCAACTACTTGAGGCATAATCAGTCTATTGGGAAGCATGCAGTTTTTCCTAAAAAATATGATGAAGGATCAGAAGATTTTGTAGACCACAATATCGGGGAATCTGACCAGCTCAACATAGAAGTTTCTAACAACCAGTTTAAGGAGTGTTCCGATGTTCTGGAGATTTTTAAGATACACAAGGAATCTTTTCTAAAGATTCTCCAGGACACAAAAGCTGGTATGAAGCCCTTCCACAGTCTGCAGAATTCCAAAAACAAAGCAAGGTTAACAAAGTCGGGATCATTTCCTCTAGCCAATTCATCAAGCAAAAAGTATATCAGTACTAGAACACTTGAACACAAGCAAAATGAAATCTGGTCCTTCCCAAAAGGAGAAAAGATGCTTTCTTCCTCTCTAGTATCAGAGTCTGACTCATCCGTATCTCAGAGGACAATGCCTTCTATGGCTGACAATAATACAGTAGGCAGTGCCATGAGACAAGAAACAAACTCTTCTTCTCCGGATTCATCCCAGGGATTAATCCATCAGGGTTGGAATCAACAGGTTATTAATCGTTTCAAAGAAATTAAGCAGAAAATATGGCATGCACTCAAGGAAAACAGAAAAGAAAGTAACCGCACGTCTATGGAAGCACTCATTGAAAGGGAACCCTCTGGAAAAGAGATCTCTGGAATGTCAAAGATTTCCACATCCCAAGATGGTATAGACAACCCTGGAGGTTTTCATGAGGGTAATGGTTCCGATTATGATCCCAGCAGGGGAAGACTAGGCCACATACAAAGAACATCGTCTCTAAACGAGTCTCTGGATAGATACACTGAGTTGTTTGAGCGCACTTTTGGTCAAGGTGCCAAGTGGCATCACTCCAAGAGCCTAAAATTGACAAATGAAGGTAAGGTTCCATCAAGTGGGTTTGCTTCAAAGTCCTTCAAAAGGAGACTCTCTCTGCCCGATCTTGATTACTTTTTCTCCCCTCTAAATGATCCATCTAGAGATTCTCTAAGTTCTGTTATGCCAATAAGGACAGCTGGGGATTTCTGTACAATAGTTGATAAAAATAATCATTGTGAACCAAAGTCATTCAGCACTCTAATTGAAGAACAAACACCTGAGCCGATACATGCTGCTCTAGAGACTGAATTTCAGAAAGATATGATTTATGGAAATGACGGTGGTAGAAATGTTTTATCTTCAGCTGATTTGACAGTGGAAAGAAATCATGAGGGAAATGTTAAGACGGGCAACCTTAGGAAACGTAGTCTTCAACAGGACCAGATTTTTGGTTTGACAATGAACCACAGCACAGAGCTTGTAGGTTCTTCTACAGAGCAAGCAAAACCAGATCCAGTTTCTGATCATGAAACTCGCTTTCCAGATGATCTAAACAACCTTGCAGAGTTTCCAATATTTAAAGGTACTCGTACTTACCTCTTATGCAGTTATCTAAAGCTCACAAATTGCTTGCTTAATATAATGGCATTGAAAAGAAACTCCTAATTTCTTAAAGTTTTAATTGATATTTGTGCATCCCCCCAGCACCAGGGTTTTGCCCTTTGTCTTTTCTTATTGATATATGATTCGTATGGTGTAGTATACTTGATAATTTTCTGAAGGCTCAAATTACATGTAATAGAGGATTGAAATTGATTGTTTTGCTAAATTGTGTCAGGTCCGGCGTCAAGTCCTATGGACATTCAAATGGATGATCCAGATGCTCCTGTTGACCAAAAAATCATGTCCAACACAGATTCTTTACCTTTGGTTTGCAGCATAGTAACTCCAGAGACTACAAAAGAAACAAATATGAATACTGAGGATCAAACCCGGCACTTTAAATTGGATGAATCGGATGAAGCTGACTTCAACTATGTGAGAATTGTTCTTGAGCTGTCGGGCTTCATCAAGAATGAGAACCTTGGGACATGGCATTCACTAGACCAACCATTGAGTCCCTTATTGTTAAAGGAATTGGAGGCTTTCTTGCACCCTGAACTCGAGGATTATGAAGAGGACATTGATGGAAGTTGTGATCACCAGATCCTATTTTATTTAATCAATGATACACTTCTTGAGATATATGAGAGATCATTCACCTACTTCCCGAGGGCCTTCATCTTTAACCGCCACATCCGTCCAATGCCTAGGGGGCACCATCTTCTGGAGGAGGTATGGGCAAAGATTAGCTTGTACCTGAGCTTGAGGCCAGAGCTGGACCAGTCATTGGAAGATGTTGTGGCTCGAGATTTGACAAAGGGTGATGGGTGGACTAACCTCCAATTTGATAATGAGTGTGTGGCGCTTGAGCTAGAGGATTTGATTCTCGAAGAATTATTAAATGAAGTGGTATGCTCTTGAGATTCTTGAGCCACATCAAGGTCATTCATTGTTTAAGCCTGCTGCTTCACTGTACCTAAAATTTTGTTTATTTGCAGCGCATTGTATATACCTCTATTCTTCCAGCATTCCAAGATTTCATTTTTTTTTTATTACCATTGTAGCAATAGGGAAAGGCAGACATTCAGTTTTTTGAAATTCATGTAGGCATAGTTGGTTGGATAAAGGTATGGCTTCAGTAGTAGTGAAGCTCTATGTATAATCCGTGTAATTACAAATGTAATGTAGGCATAGTTGGTTGGATAAAGGTATGACAACATGTTATTTGTTAAAGCTTTTGTATCCCAACAGAGTTTATTTTCTGTTACCACTTAACAGTACCATATGGGTTATAGAATACAAACCCCATATGTACCAACATATCCTCCATATATCAATGTATATTAAAGAAATACACATAATAATAAGAGTTCTTCTACTCAATAAATAAAAAAGATAAAAAAAATAAAAATCTATATGTGGTGTAGGGCTGCTAACTAGAAATTTTTCTAAAAATAAAAATGTAACCTTCATTTTTCTCCCATTGGTCAATATTTGCTTTTATTTTATTCTCTGGTAAAAAAAATATACAATTTCTAAGATATTAATCTTAGCAATCACCTTCCATATTCCCAAAACATTTGGCGTACCCTTCCAAAAATGTGAAGTTGATTATATGAAGTTGTAAGAAAGATTACGTGCATGTATAAAAGGAGCGGGAAAAGGAAACAGAGGAGAAAACCAGTAGAAGCGCGAGAGGGTTTAGCAACTCTCAGACCCCTCTCTCTGTCTCTTCTCCTGCCCTGCAGCCGACGGGCCTCCCCCACCCCCCACAAAAAAAACACCTTACCCAAATTCAACTCTCAGACCCGTCTCTCGTCTCTCAGTCGCTCTCTCTTCTCCAGCCGTGCGGGCCGCAGTCCCTCTATGCGTTCGCAGCTCCTACAACTGCCCCTGCCCCTGCCCCTTGCCGTCGGTTCTTTCTCCCCTCTCGGTATTTTTTCAACATATTAGGCGTCCCCGTCGGTTCCTTCTTCATTCAACCCACGGTAATCTCCCCAGTCTCCTGAGATTGATTTCTTGTGGATGAGTTTTTTTAATATGGGCTTGCTATTGACGAGGAAAACTTGTGGATGTGTTCTTTGAAATATTGCTTTGTAAAGTTTCTGGTGTAAATTGTAGATTTCTGCCTCAAAAGCTATAGCTGTTTTTGGGTTTAATTCTAAGCTCTGTTTTGAATAATTTATAGAACAAGTCTGGGATTTTTTAAGCTCTTTGGGTTTTTATTTCTATGCTGAAGCAGATCGATTATTAGAAATTTTTGCGACCGTTTTAGTATACCGTAAGCTATAAATGGAAAAACTTAAAGTCAAAGAATCTTTGTATTGATTTCTATATGCGATTCAATTTGATATCGATCGGTTTGAATGAAAATTTTCCCAAATCTGACTCCAATCCGTTTTGGAGTCAGATCAGAGCCTGTGTAAGTCAGATTCGGAGTTCCATCATTTCTTGCATACCGACTCCGGCTCAGCTGGTGCTCTGCCTTAGGTTCTGGGACTCTGGCTCTACAGTTGCTGAGAAGAGGCGGGAAAATGGAGTAATCTAAACTGAAAGACAACTCTAAGCTTAGTTACCGTTGAAAGTGAAACAGCAGAAAACATGAAAACCAATTGCTTATCTTGGGTTTTCTCAGGAGCCAGACGGTGGGTTTAGGATTTTAGAGGCATTAGTTTTCATTTTTCCCTAATTTAAAGCCCTAAATCTTTCTATTATTACTTCTCTTGCATTGGTTTCTCTCAATAGAGTTACGGGAATCAGAAATGAAAGATTTCTAAATGATGCTGATGTATTGATTATATTGCAATATATACTTGTTATCTGTAATGGGTATCTATTTTTCCTTTCCTAATGCTTTGGTTATATTATTGCATTCAAATAGCTGGTCTTCAGTTTAATTTTCTATTAAGTTCTGAACTAATGAGCTGCATGTACTGATCTGCTTCCCGCACAGAGGTCTTGCTTTGTCCCCATGGTCTTACTTCGTCTTCGTTGCCATGGGCAATATTATCCTGTGGTTCCCATCTTTGGCTAGGGCATTTTGCACATCCCATTGGCTTCATCTGAAGCGGTCATGCTTCGACATGTCTCCTTTGGTGCTCCCGTGGTTCAGCTCGCCCACGGTTAAAGGGCGGCTCAATGTGAATTGAGTCCTGAGACAAACATTTAAATTGAGACCACTAGATTGTAACATGACATTTCCTAGTATCATTTAATTTTTCAAAGAATTGCAGGCTTTTTTTCCCTCATCAATGCATGGGCTTTCTATTATCATTTTTTTTTTTTTTTATAGATGTCTATCATTATTATAATACTTGTATAATACTTATCCTATTTTAGACCTTATGTTAATTTTTTCTTTTCAAAATATACTAAAGCTTTTATAATTTTTGGGGGCCTTAGGCAACTGCTTAATGGCCTAACCATTGAGCGGGCACTGCAATTGCATCTTGAGATCTGTGTTACCCAAACAGATTGGGTTTGTTTATATTCATTTTCTGTATTTTTTGCCAGTCATTTGCTGGGAATGTCCTGTTATTTTATTTTTTCCCAATCATTTGCCATACCAAATGGCTGTGCAAGTTGTAGTACAAAGTGTCATTTTTGTTCGCTTAGGAACTCCAAGGTTAAATGCCTTGTAAATTTTTGTACATGCCAAGCACGAAAATCGGTGAGAAACATATAAATATATATATTCGTAATAGTGTGACTAGTTCTTTTATCTCTTCAATCCATTGGCTATGCAACCCTCATCTTTCTTCTCCATTTTTCTGGTTTTTATCTGTTTTTTTTGCTGATGTGGCGGGCCCTCCCCCACCATGTCAGAAGCCAGCCACATCCGAGGTGTTCCCTGGGCTTACATGCTGGGAACTGTGCATAGCACAGACTGTTCGTCTAAACGTTTCACAAACTACACACTTTATAATCATTTCTGCTTTGGTTTATGACTGTAAACTGAAAATATGTCTGAATAGCATAGTCAGTCGAGTTTTTGAAATTTCCTTAATGAATGGAAATCTCTTCATTTAATGACCTTTGCTTTTATTTTGCTTGAATTTAAATTAATGTGCAATTCTTTTGCAGGCTATGAAAGATTTATTTGCAGAAGTGCAATGCAGTAATGAAGGTAAACATATAACTTAGATACTACTATGCTACAGCTTTGCATTCAAGAGAACTAGGTTTATTCTTGTTGAATGCGGATTACATGACATATTGAATAATGGTGGTGTTGTGGTGAGTAAAATGAGAGAAGGCATCTTTAAGTTTGGATAGCACTGTATTTATCAAAAAAAAGTTTGGATAGCACTGTGTGGTGAATTTATGATATAATTCCTTCATATATGGGCTCATTTGTTAGTATATTGTTTTTTGTAAGGGCATGTACATCACAGGACTGCTCTTAGGATGATTTCTTTTTATCCTCACAACTCCCAAGTACAATCATATCGGCATCCCTTTTAGGTCTCCAGCATCAAGCAAGTCAAGGAATAACTGGTCTGAATTCAAGGAGAGCTTGAGTGATAAGAAAAGAGAAGCAGATGTGGATACGCTGTGGAAAATCTCTTTGGCACTTAGAAGCCTTGAGACAATCCTCTAAGTCTCCATGTCTTTTCTCACTTTTCTCTCCCTACTCGGATACGCCTCACAGGAAGTCCAAGCTTGCACCTTTACAGGTTGGCTCTTACAACCAAACCCCCCCCCCCCCCCCCCCCCCCCCCCCCCCCCCCCCCCCCCCCCCCCCCCTCTCTTTCAACACGCCCATCCCACCACCCCAATTGTATTTTTTCTAATCTGATAATCTGCCTGTGTTTAGCAACATGAGAATCATATTATGGGAACATTGGGACTTTTTTCAGGAGAGGAAAATGATTGATAGGTTCAGGCTAAATGCTAAAGGAGGTGATGGCGGCCATGGTTGTTCCAGCTTTCGCCGTAGCCGGCAGGTTCGTCGTGGCAGACCTGATGGTGGGTTAATAGTTTATTACCTTAAATAATTAATTATTTTTACAGTATGTTTTATTCCTCTCGTCAGTATAAGTTATGTGAATTGTTATATTTTTCTTTGTCTGTAATACATTGGATGACTAGTCTTTTTTTATTTTCCCTGTTTTCTCACGGTATTGTTTACTATTAAGAAGTGTTCAATATGGTGGTAATTTAAAATGGTAATTCATGATACTGCTAACGTTCCTGTCTGTCTTCGGAACCAATGAAGGTGGTAGTGGTGGAAGAGGTGGTGATGTGATTTTGGAATGTTCCCCCACAGTTTGGGACTTCAGTGGTTTGCAACATCACATTGTATGTAACACTACCTTTGCGATATTTTGACAAAAATATAGCTTGATGATCCAGCAATGACAAAATTGACAGAAATGGTCTCCTGCAGACGGCAAACAGAGGTGGACCAGGATCCTCAAAGAATATGATAGGAACCAGAGGGGAAGATAAGGTTCTTATTCCAAAGCTGTTTTATTTACTTGAAAAATTCTTCACAGTGAATGTCATTGACCACACTTGACCAAACTATAATGAAGTGGTTCATTAAGAAATTATTTTGCTTGCTAGGTTGTCTACGTACCTGTTGGCACTGTGATACATCTTATAAAGGGTGAAATTCCTTCCATTGTTAAAAATCATTCTTCAACAGATTTGGATCCGTGGGAGATTCCGGGTACACTTGTCGATGGCATATCTGAATCAAATCAGGCATCTACCTATAATGACCCTAACATGGCAGCTGAAGTTGAATCATTGCTCCATACTGGTTGCTCATCAGATCAAAATGGAGGCACTCTAGAGATATTGCCATGCAGAAAGCAGACAACTCAAGGTGCATCGACCAATGCTCTTCCTCAATTGTCTCCTCGCAATCATACATCCAAAGTTTGCAAGAAAGAAGAGATGGAGGAGACAGAACAAATGCAATACAATGTTGCAGAATTAACAGAACAAGGTCAACGAGTTATAGTTGCTCAAGGAGGGGAGGGTGGTTCAGGCAATGTTTGTACTTCCAGAGTTCCAAATAAGCTCAAATCCATAATGCCTGGGGTTGACAAGGATAAAACCATCGATGTTGAAGTATCTGATGATGATCAGTACCCTCGTAGTGAGGGCTTGCCTGGTTCTGAATCTATTCTTGAGTTAGAACTCAAGAGTATTGCTGATGTGAGCTTCGTGGGGATGCCTAATGCTGGTAAAAGTACTCTACTAGGTGCTATATCAAGGGCGAAGCCCTCTGTAGGGCATTATGCCTTCACAACTCTAAGGCCTAATCTGGGGAATCTGAACTTTGATGACTTGTCAATCACGGTTGCTGATGTTCCTGGACTCATAAAGGGTGCCCATGAGAATCGTGGGCTTGGACACGCATTCCTGCGCCACATAGAACGCACGAAGGTTCTGGCCTATGTGCTAGACTTAGCTTCTGCATTAGATGGTAGAAAGGGTATTCCGCCATGGGAACAGCTGAAAGATCTTATCTTAGAGCTTGAATATCATCAGGAGGGTTTATCTGGTCGACCATCTTTAATAGTGGCAAATAAAGTTGATGAGAATGGGGCTGAAGAAGTGTATCGAGAATTAAAAAGAAGGGTCCCAGGTGTTCCAATTTTTCCCGTATGTGCTGTTTTGGAGGAGGGAATAGCAGAGCTGAAAACTGGTCTTAAAGGGCTCGTGAATGGTGAAATTTCTTGCAGACTCAGTATAGATGAAATGTTGCTTGATTAGGTACTTGCTGATAAATGTCCTTCGCTTCTTAAGAGCGCGCCACCCCCCCCCCCCCCCCAAAAAAAACAAAAAACAAAAAAAAAGTAAAAAGTATCTTGGGCGGCTACCACCAATAAAATATTTTTTTTAAAAAAAAAACAGAAGCTAAGCTGCCACCAAGTCACCAACCCAACTGCCAACATTTACTTAGAAAATGCAGAAAAATATGCGTTGGATACCTCCATGATCTTCTCTTCGGTTGAGTTTCAGTGTGAATTGTGGATGTTTTCAGAAGACGCAGAAGCATGTAATTTTGAATGCTTGAAGATTCTTTCATACGGGCACAGGGTGAACAGAAATCTTCAGTTCTCAAAATTTCTGGCTTTTTACCAGTTGAGGATTTCTAAAAGAGGGATATATATATCCTTGATTTTGTTGATCTTCGTATGAATAACTGGTTCTATGGAGATCCAATTATCTGAATATCTTTTCTTAATTTGTTGATAGTGTTTGATATATGCAGGTTGAACACATATCCCCAACTTATTATTACTATAAAATCAACTTAATTAAGGGCAACATTTGGAGTGCCAGTGTCTTTTTACTTTGTATTTGGCTCCGAACTAGTAGTGTGTTAGTTTTGGCCCTTAAATTAGCTTCTTGTGAAGCATTTCACAAGGGCTTCCAATTCTGATTCGACTGACTAGGTTACATGAGCACCCAAAAATTTTCAACACGCACCCGATACATTGAGAAGTTTTTAATCAGAAAAATTGATGCAGTGTGCAAATCATGATTCGACGTCCCAGACACAGTATTTCAGATGCAGTGTGCTGCTTTGTCTGGATACTAAGAATATCACAGATAATCTGCGAACCTATCATTTAATGTTTTCCATTTTGGTACTTAAATTTCTCCATTAATTTGTTTCCCTCGTCATGAAGAAAAAATCGCCTTTGAATACCTACAAAGGACAATCTCAGACTTGGCTGTTCAGCTGTGTTTGGGTGTTGAGGTAACACTTCTTATTACTATTCATTACTTTATTATTACTTTTCACCTACTTTTATTACTATACCTTACTTTTTACTTACTTTTTATTACTATTTATTACTTTATTATTACTTTTCACATATTTTTTATCACTATTCACAACTCTCCTCAACACTTCTCATCTGTTTTTTCCCGATCAAATTTCACATGCCCAATGGACCTCAAATCAGTAAAATCAAACTTTATTAAAAAAAGTATCAGATATAAAACAATAACATAAGCACTAATAAATGCAGAATCACGCATTACAAAATAAAAAATAATTTGTACAAATCTCAAATAGATAAGTTCCACTCAACTTTTGTAAAAAAATAAATCCTATCTTAAAATAAAAAAATAATTAAAAAAAAATCTGTTTTTACAAACTGACTGAGCGAGACTTGTGTATTTAGGACTTCATGTCCCTAGCATTACTTGATTTCCTATGATTTTTTGAGCTAAACACCTCGACGTTGAACTCGAAGCACCACCTTCATATAAGGGGAGAAGCAAAGACAGCTTGTTAGAGTCCACAAGGTCCAGGACTTAGTAATGCATGCAATACCATGAATCACAAAATTCGCAGCTTGAACTTAAGTCATACTAAAGAGACAACTCCCAAAAGGCATGCAGCCTTCGCATCCTGTCACATGCCAGAAAAGAATATAGATAATCCCTTACCATTGGTTCTTATTTATTTGTTTTAATCATGTAAACCGTCTAGTATTCATATAAAGTAGCACCATCTATCTATCATTCAAAGAAAAACCAAAAGAAATTAAGTAGCCAACAAGAGCGAATATATTTTGAATATATGGCTAAGAGAATAATTCATTCCTTAGTTGCAACCAAAGCATGCTTCACAATCTGGGGATACAAGCCATTTGAGGCCCACACCATACATATGCAACACAACAAAATCACTAAGACAAAGTTAGCATATCCTATGCATCTCATTTTGCGCATACTTGTGCGTGCGCATGCGCGCGCATAACTTTAGCTAATTTTCTTCTCACGTCACATCATAAAGCCATGAAAAAAAAATACTGAAAAGCAAAAGAGAGTCTCTCTGCGTCAATACTAATTTAATAATGTCTTATTAAAGAAATAACAGGGTGGGCATTGTTGCGAGCTCTAACCCACTCATACCACTCCTTTTATTTGTAGGAATCTCTTACCTAAAAAATCCATCATTTAACAATTGAGACATGTCATTGATATTGTACTAATTATAGGAGCAATTTATACTTTTTATCCATGAATTATCATCTTTTTTTTTTCCCTTCCTAATTGTTTAAAGATTTAACTCGCACGATAAATTATCCATATTTTCAATTTTTCCTAATGAAAAATTTCCCCCATAACACAAACTTAAGGCGGCTTAGATCTAAATCGATAGAGCGAAATTTAAAGAGATATATTTTGAGATGATATATATATATATATAGTTTGGTAAATGCATGGGAAGTATATATTATCCTCCATGAATATAACGAGTGAATGTGCTCTAGCTATATCATGTCAGATATAGAAAGATGGATAAGTCTAGTTAAAATGTATGGTTGAGCAGAAGAGCTGCGTCCATCATTTTGTTCTTGCAAGGACCCATGCACATGATGAGCAAGATCGTGTTTTGTATTTAAGCAAAAGAATGGCATATCTTTTGATTCTCTATATATCTAATAAAGGCTAAAAAAATTATGAGATGTCTACAAAGAATATGATGTTACTTTTGGATAGAAGTCCATGTTCAATGTCACTATCACTTCGATTACTACAGCTCGCAAACCTTCATTATTCACGCCTCTCCAGAGTGCTGCATGCGCCCACAAATATAAAATTAAAAAAAAAAAAAAAAAAAACTGTTTTAAGGAGTTGAGTTCAATTAATCCACCATTATATCGAATCTCTTCCACTCACATATATATATATATATATATATAGGGCTGATTATTTATAATTGAAAAACCCTTCGTCCACCAAAAGTTTTTATAAAATTAGATTCGTAAATTGATATGACATGACTTGGCATAATACGTTAAATTATAAAATTTTTTTTTATTGTAAAATAAATCTGATATATCACATTAAGTTATATTAGTTTATAAATATATTTTTATGAGATATTTTTATGAATGCCACACTTCTCTTTATAATTTTCTAAGATTTTGATATTTGTAAAGCATGATGAACACCTAACGACACTAATACATTACAAAAACGATATATCAAATGTAAGTAAAAAAAAATGTAAGTCAAAATACTATATATACATACACACATATATACATTCGTACATGTAGGATATCATAGATAAATACCGGGGGCTAGAGCCTTTGACCCTCTCTCCCCCTAAAATAACTTATCTTTTAAAATTGCATTGGTCCCCTGGCAAATAAACTAATTTGCATGCATGCCTAGTCTTCTCTTTGTCGTTTTCTTCCATTTTTCTTCCCATCACCTTCCAAATTAAACTTGGAAATCAAAATGAACGAAAGACTTATCTTTTTATATATATAAGAAGTTCTAGCTAGCCACTTATTTACTGAAATATTATTTGAGCACATGAACAATGATAATTGCTGTTTAGATTGTATAATTTGATTTGATTTGGAAAATAAATTTTAAGATTTGATTTATTTTAAAATTTGAATCTTATAAATCAAATATTACCATTTATGTACTTTATGCATTGACTCGAAAATAGAATAATAACTCTATATCAAACCATTAAATATTCTAGGCTTAGAGTTAGCTAATGTAGAGACGTACCGTAACTAAGACTACGTTTAGATGTTGACTTGAGCTGAGCTGAATTCTTTATGAATAATAATGAGTTGAGTAGGTGAAATGAGTTATGTAAGACTCATTTAAAATGAGTTTAAATGTGTTTGGATGTTAAGATGAGTTAAGTATTATTTATGAGAAATTGAAAAAATGTTATGAGTCTCACGTATAAAGATGTGTTGAGTTGAAAAAAGTTGTGGATCCCATGTATAAGGAAATTTTGAAGTAAGATGAGTTTAATAATTTGAAAGTTAGGTATTTAGATGTTAGATTTAGTTTAAAATTAGACTAAATTGAGTTGATATCAGCTAATTCTTGCAACCAAATGGGACCTAAGAGGCTAAGATGCCTCTGCCAGCACTTAGGCCGGATTGCTTCTAACATATAGAGGCCAAAAGATTATGATTTGGGAGAAGGTGTAAGGTTTATTAATTAACTAATATGAAAAGGCATATTGAAACTAACTATATATATTTTTCTTCAAAAAATATGTATTGATAAGGACCTTTATCAGTGTCCACTTTCTTTATTAATTCTCTCCTTATCTTTGAATTTTACAAGAAAATGAAGAGATCGAGGAGGAAGATCCACAATATTTACAAGGAATTTGTGATCATCGATCTGAACGGTGGAAAATAAGTGAGTCCGTACGAAACTAGCCTACGATTCACCCACGTGTACGGTGGATACCGACCCCTCCAACCCTCGCCTGCATTATAAATAGCAGCTCAGCTCTTCACTTCAAAACTCGTCCTAGAGTACTGTGAATTCAATACCCAGTGAAATCTTTTTCCAAATCCTAATTCCTCACTAAGATAATGTCTTGCTGCGGAGGAAACTGTGGTTGCGGCTCTGGTTGCAAGTGCGGGGGCAGCTGCAATGGGTATCATGATCTCCTCCATACTAGCTCGTTAATTTAAAGCATGCATGCTGATCTTCATGTGAAATCAATATATATCATGTTGACGGAAGCCATCAGTCCCTTTCTCATTTGTTGTGATTAATTTTTCTAGCATGATATATATATAGGATCGAGTTTGATTAATTCTTTCGTTGATCTCCTTTCACGTTTCTTGAATCACTTTCCTTGCTGCTCATCTTATACGCACTTTTCCCTATGCTTTAATGCGCAGCTGCAGCATGTACCCTGACCTGAGTTACTCGGAGAAGATCACCACCACTGAGACCATCATTTCTGGGGTTGCACCAGTGAAGAAGATGTGCGTATATAGTATTCACGTTATAATATATATAATAAGATTTTAATTACTAATTATTACTTAATTGGTTACTGCAGTTTCTATGAGGAGTCTGCAGAGACGAGCTTTGGAGCAGAGAACGGCTGTCAGTGTGGATCAAACTGCACCTGCGACCCATGCAACTGCAAGTGATCATCATCAGAAAAGCCGATCAAGCAAAGTCCCAAACAAAGCATGCATACTTAATTTACGGGCTGTTTATAATCATAAATAAAAAAATAAAAATAAAAAAAAGGAAAGGCCGACCAATAATATGGAATGGTGTAAGTTTGGGTCTATATATATATAATATCGTTGTAATTAATAAAACAGCCTTTTTAATTTGCTGGAGTTCAGTTGGTTTCCTTCAAAATATGGAATATATATTGTTAAATTTTACTTTGTTATGTTCATTAATATTCGATCCAAGTCCTTATTTATTAACTAATTATGACTACTTTTTAGTTTATAATCTGATCATCTGCAGTTGACAGTGGCGAAGTCAACGATGGACCAACAGTTACATGTTGGTTAACACAACCGATAAGAAAAAAATAAAAATAAAAAATATATAATTTTATTAATAGTCACTTTTTTAATTATTAAATAAAATAATTAAAATAATTGAACGATAACTCTAAAAGGCTCTACTGGCATTTTTCATATAGGAAAGCAGCCTCAGAAACATCACAAAAACTTAAGAGAGAACCCATTAATGTTAGAAGGAAAACCATTCAAATGATCAAACTTACTGATAAAGCTGGTCGGTTTATTACACCTATTAATTATTCTCTTTTATTTGTTTTATTCAAATTTTATTGGAAGCGAAAATGAAGTAATTCTTATATCTTCCTGATAAAGATATATCATATATACCATTCTTATATTTGTCAGAGTAAGTCGTAAAAACAAACATATATAAAAAATTTAAATTCAAACTAAAAGTGGAAAAATTGACAAAATAAATAAATAAATAGAAACGGATATTAAAGATTTAAATGTTTTTTTTTTTTTAAGAAAACTTCCCACCAAAAAAAAAAAAAAAGGAGTACCAATTTATGTAGACAATCCCATTTTGAGGGTGGCCCAATCAATTTCGAAGGTGGCAGACCTTTGAGATGGTCAGATGGATCCCAACCCATTAGGAAGTGAGCCACTTTTGATCAGGTCCACTCCATAAGAGAGATTTTTATAATTTATTTGATTATCATTTTTTATTTTATAGTTAGCTTTAGGTAAATTGAAGGCTAGACTGTCCAACACCTTGTAATCACTAATTTGGTAATAAATTTAAAATATTTATGAATAATAATAAAATAATTTAAGAATATTTAAAAATCATTTATCTATTCACATTGATTTGGATTGAATGGTAGGAGTGCAAGGTACGTAGCGCTGACGACGTATGTCAATTATATGTTACAGAGTCATAGACGCAATTTCAATAGGATTCATCCACGTGAACGGTGGATGCCTACCCCTTCTACCCTCTATAGTCTATATATAGCAGCTGAGGTCCCTATTTCCAAAGTCGTCTTTAGAATTTCTGATTCCAATAATTTACATCTGTACAGAAGTAGGTACTGATCTGAAGAAAATCATGTCTTCCAGTGGAGGAAGCTGCAGTTGCGGCTCCAGTTGCAAGTGCGGCAGTGGCTGCAATTGGTATTACCTCTTAATTTCCCTCGATCTTCTAATTCCTATATAAGCGTTGCAAACCATTGTGGAAGGAATAGTTCATCATCTTTCACGCTTAATTGATTCTTTTCTCCATGTTTTTTGCAGCTCCAGCATGTATCCTGACCTCTCAGAGAAGACCAGTACCAAGACCATCATCGCTGGGGTTGCACCAGCCATGAAGATGTACGTGATCTGTATTCTGATTTCTGTCTTCATGTTCTATATAAGAATTAATGATGTGACTGATGAAATGGAATTTATTTGAATTAAAAAGCCTCAATTTACTATGTTTTAATTTTGCAGCTACAACGAGGGGTCTGAGATGAGCTTTGCAGCAGAGAATGGCTGCAAGTGTGGATCAAACTGCACCTGCGACCCCTGCAACTGCAAATGAGCAAAAAGCCTCCGACAAATCAAGACCCCATATAAATCAAGCAATATCGGTTTGCTGTTGGTTTTTATAAATAAAAAAAAAGGGTTAAGAAAATGGAATCTGAGCTGCTTGTGTATTCCATATATGTATGTATGTATGTATGATTAAGTTGTAAAATAAGTAAGATCGCCATGGGTTTTGCAAATCCATTGCTTTGGATTGCAGAATATAGTTTAATTCATGGCTACTTTGGTGTGTGAGAGTTATAGAAATCTTATGTGCAACTGCTGCTTGCTTTTGTTCATGTTGTACTGGCTGGGTGTTTGGAGTTTACAAATTTCCTGTATGAAATGCAATTAAAAGGAGAAGCTATATATTTGAAATCATGATCTTTTGGTTTCACCATATATTTTCATATTTTAGGAATGATTGATTTTAAGTTGACGCGTGTTTGGTGAGATAACGTATCATATTATATTTTTACAAGATATTTTGTAACGAAAACATTATATATATGTATATATGCAATTCAATGTTGGACACGTGTTTATTAGTTATGACGTAGGACTTTTTTAACTTAAAAAAAAAAAAAAAATTGGGGGGCTCGTCGACTTTGACGTGTACCGGGGGCCATCTCCTGCCCAAAACTCTTTGAAAATACTCTTTACTCCTTCGAAAAATTTTAGAAATTACACATTCCTCAAGGCCTCTTAAAAATATAAAGTTCCTCATTCTTTTTTTTTTTTTTTGAATAAAAGTTCCTCATTCTTGATTAGGAGTATAATCGAACCAGTTTGATACTCTTTAACCTGAGGTTACGAACTAAAAATTTTGATTTATTAAATAAATTAATAAAATTAAAATTAAGTATCTCTTTAATATGGTTAATAAATATTAAATAATTTTATTATATATATAATCAATAATGATTCTTTAGATGAAAATTATATAATAAATTATATAATTACTATATAAAATAATATATTATATATAAAACTATATATACACATTTAGTTGGTTTCGGTCTGATCCGATCTAAAAAAAATATATTTCAAGACTTATTAATAAAACTATCGATTCAATCCGGTCAATTCTTCTTATCCAAACCAATAGTCTTATAGCCCTATTCTCGACGCTTTTGTAGTGGCGGAACTACATGCATCTAAGAGTGCCATGGCCCCCCAATTTTTTTTTTTTTTTTTGAAAAATCAAAATATACTTTAATTTTTATTCATAATTTTATGAATATAGAAAATGGTCCCTCAAAAAAAGTTATAATCTCTTTATATTCTATAAAATTTTAATATACTTAGAAATATCTTTTCAATTTTTTCCTATAATCTCAAAATTTTGTATAATTCTTATATATTATCTCTTTTCAAAGAGTGTGGTCTCATCAAAATTAAACCAAAATTAAGTTTAGAAGAAATAATAAACTTACTAATATGGATCCTAAATTTTTTTGTTATACAATATTAGACTTCTTAATTTGGAATTCAAAGTAAAAATATAAGAAAAATCATTTAAGATTGGTGATCTATATGAAAAATAGTTGAGAGGTTTTATCCTTCAGATTTCATTGAGCAAGAAAAATCTTATTCAAGATATCTATTATAATATTATATGCTTAATGTGATATGAAAATATCTAGAATTTACATAAAACTTAATAAACTAACTTACATATATACTAGAATGAAAGATGACATTCCAAACAATCACTTGATAGTTTATATGAACTAAATAAATTCTAAATATTTCATTATAAAAATAATAATAGATTAATATTATTTCATGAAATATTATCGTCAAAAACTTGAAACATATATTAAGATGTTTTATTTTTACTTATACATTATAAATTACCGAGATCTAATTTTATATATATTTATATTTTTATAATTTTTAAATTTCAATTTATCGTACATTAGAAAATTTAACCCTTTTAAAAAAAATTCATGATTCCACCGCTGCCCTTCTGAAAACTTATTCCATCGCCTACCAAGAAAATGGTCGCGAGTGCACTAGGAAGAATACAATTGGAAATCCCTTTACAGATAGAACCATTGCATTTTCACTGGTATCTAACAATTTCTTTGAAATTAAACTCATATATCATTCACAGCTCAAATGAAAAACTCAAATATCTTCACGGTTTAACTTGTAACAGTAACAGTCTCTTTATATCAATTTCTGAAAATTAAATTAAAATAAATTCACCCATGGCCCAATTTAGAGATATCTTCATGGGTTTATCAGTATAGATTGAAGTTTTTCTTCTAAATTGGATTAAATTAATTCCCTCAAAATTAGTTTGTTAAATTGTCATTTGTCTTAAACATGTGGAGCATATGTTTTGTTAACGAAATTAATGTAGTAATATACTTTACGTAGTAAGCTCCGTTTTCTCTTTTTAAAAAAAAAATGAAATCTATCGTTAAAAAATAATTTTTTTATATAGATTTTAAATTTAACTACTTTTTTTTAAATAAAATATACATAATTTATACATTCTAAAACTGTAAATAGGATTTCAATAAGCCTAAAATAGTGATCGAAATTGAAATTTTAGTCTCTTAAGAATGAAGATAAATACAAGTGTTGGATTCGCGTCAGAGCATGGGCTGGGCTCGCGCGGTTGGGGTATTTAGCATTCACCCGAGCCACTCCACTGTTTCCTTAAATGAAGTATGCTAACGGTAACTCTTCTAATTCAACGCGGTCTCGTTCAGACAATTCGTCGAGCGCCTCCGATTCCCTGCACGTCTGTCGGCCAAATCCTTTGCAGTTTCTACTTTCTTAACACCCGAGCTCCTGAAACCGATAGAATTTTAGAATCGGAAGAAGAAAACCCCAGCTGCTTGTCATATGGTGTTGAAAAGCTGCCAAAGGGCGACTCCATTGGGTCTGCTTTTCAGAGCTGGAAATTCCCCGAGAAAATATCGGACTCAAATGGAGAAAAGCCTGGCTGCTTGTCTCATATGATTGAGAAGCTGCAAAAGGATGAGACTGTTGGGTCTTCCTTTCAAAGATGGATGGGTTATGGGTTCCCCATTAATAGAGGCGACATTTTCCATGCAATTAACCGTCTTAGGAAGCTCAAGATGAACAAACGAGCGCTTGAGGTCTCTCTCTCTCTCTCTCTCTCTCTCTCTCTCTCTCTCTCTCTCTCGGTGTGTGTGTGTGTGTGTGTGTATTTGCGTGATGCTGGATGCATTTCAGTTTTATAAACGAGCTCGTGAGATTATTTATTTTATTCGTACACTCTCACGGACTTAGATGTGTTATTTTTTTCAGAAGCAGCGTATTTGTTTGTTTAAATGATTTAATCGTGTTCTAATTGCATATATATAGGCGAAACTGGACGCGCTATCTGGCTATCCCCCTGAAGAGCTCGCTAGCTCGCTTAGTTTTTGAACACGTATAGTTCTTGTTTGATTGCCGGGAACGTTTTGGGGGACGGAATAAAAAAATTTCCCTTTTATGATGCAATGATCCTTAAATAAATAGAAGAGTCGCCTGATTAATTCCTGGAGGTTTTTTTAGCATGTACATGATCAGAAATACTTGACTAATGATTTTGATTTCTACTGCTTTCTCAATCTTTCCTTGGCAAACGATCAAATGCATATATTTTTGTTCTTATAAAACTAAAATGACAGTTATGCGTGTTTATGGGTAAAATTGCTAACGCACCATAAATGATGAACAAAGCACATTCTATTCAGGTTTGTTCGGAAAGCAAAAATGAAACAAATTTAGTATACTCTTGTGGTTAGTTATTGCCTCTGGGTCATTCTGAACTATTTCACTAAAGATTTGGGAATCACCTTTACAGATAGAACCTTTGCATTTTCACTGGTATCTAACCATTTCTTTCAAATTAAATGTGGCGTCTGCAATCCACCCTGCATACTTGCTCCCCTTCTGAATTGAAACGGTTACAGCAAATGAACCGCTGAGAGATTTAAACCTGACCTATTTGTTTGCTTTGACAGGTAATGGAGTGGGTGATTAGGGAAAGGCCATACAAACCTAAAGAACTAGACTACTCTTATCTATTGGAATTTACAACTAGACTTCATGGGATACCTCAGGGTGAAAGACTATTCTCTCGCATCCCTCCTGAGTTCCAGAATGAGTTGCTTTATAACAATCTTGTGATCGCATGCTTGGATAAAGGTTCGATAAGGCTTTCACTTGCATACATGAAGAAAATGAGGGAACTGGGTCATCCCATCTCACACCTGGTCTTCAACCGCCTCATTATCCTCCATTCCTCCCCAAGCCGTAGGAAAATTATCCCCAAAATCCTCACTCAGATGAAGGCTGATAAGGTGGCTTCACATGTGTCAACCTACAACATTCTTATGAAAATGGAAGCCAACGAACACAATATTGAAGGGCTGATGAAGGTATTCAGTGACATGAAACGAGCAAAAGTTGAGCCAAATGAAATATCTTACTGCATCGTAGCCACTGCACATGCAGTGGCAAGGTTGAACATTGTGGCCGAAGCCTATGTTGAATCTGTGGAGATGTCTGTTACAGGGAATAACTGGTCAACACTGGATGTCCTAATCATCTTGTACGGGTATTTAGGGAAAAGGGAGGAGCTAGAGAGAACTTGGAGTATTGTGCAAGAACTCCCTCATGTTAGGTCTAAAAGTTACGTACTGGCAATTGAAGCATTTGGTAGAGTTGGACAGCTAAGTCGAGCAGAAGAGCTTTGGTTAGAAATGAAGTCAGTAAAAGGGTTAAAATCAAGTGAGCAGTTCAACTCTATAATATCTGTATATTGCAAACATGGTTTGATCGATAAAGCATCTAGGCTTTTTTTGGAAATGGAGATGAATGGGTGCAAACCAAATGCCATAACGTATCGACATCTTGCTTTGGGTTGCCTAAAAGCAGAACTCGTGGTGGATGCCTTGAAGACTCTAGAGTTGGGGATGGATCTAACAACGACCAAGAGGGTCAGGAATTCAACCCCATGGTTGGAGACCACGCTTTCAATAATTGAGATTTTTGCAGAGAAGGGGGATGTAGTGAATGTAGAGAAGTTGTTTGGAGAACTTGGGAAAGCGAAATATACCAGGTATACCTTTGTGTACAATACCTTGCTCAAGGCATATGTGAAGGCCAAGAAATATGACCCAAATTTTTTGAGAAGGATGATTCTAGGAGGAGCCAGGCCAGATTCTGAGACCTATAGCCTGATAAAACTTGCAGAACAGTTTCGGAGCTAATGTTAATTTTTAGATTGTTTGTTATAGCATTTTTTTTTTCTCTCTATTTTTGTGTCAAATTAAGGAGTGGAGTTAGTAAGAATTGAGGTAGGAAATTCAGGAGGATCTTCTGGATTTTGCCCAGGAGTATCGTGAAGATGCAGGCTGTAGAAGAGTCCTCGTAACACCTGAAGTGTAATACTCGCGTAACACCATTAGTGGGTTAGGCATTGATATACCTATTAATTATTATAACAATCATAGAAGAACTATTGGCTTGACTGTCTTTCACATCGACAATGTTACACAAGTGTTACATTTGAAGTATTGGGAGTTGAATAAGTTGCTCGATTCCATCGATGCTTCACCCCTCCTGGAATTGAGCGAATTATCATAAATGAGCCTCCTACGGAACGGCCAATACAACATTGTTTACCCTTTCATGTTCTTTTCTTGTCTTCTTATTGTTGGCAAATCGTACCTATTTCTTAGTAGCATATGTTTTGGCATCCACTGCGTGGCTTTTGAATGCGACGTTGAAAATAAATCCCTTTTTTTTGGCATATAAGATTCTTCTTCCAACATTCCACAGAGAGAAATCGAGGTTCGATGCATTTGTGATACAACCCCTGGCAGAGAAGCCATTCCAAACATTACTTTCAGAACACAGCAAGATTATGACTGAAGTATGTTGGCTTCTGTGCGTCCATTTGGCAGGATGGATTGGGGACGATTGAAGAGTAAGTCAAGAAATAGAACTGGAGTTGAACTTTCCGCTATATATATATATTATATAGCTTACGATGATCATACTATTCTTCTCCTTTCATTCCCTTCTTTACCACCATTTTACAATTCCCATCATGCCATTTTTCCATCCCATCTACCAAACACATGCAATGAAAAATAACTCTCTTTTCCATCCATCCTACCTCTTCTTTTCACTCACCTTTTCATGCTCCCAACAGAGATATTTAGTTCTAAAGAAACTGATTGTACGAGGTTTAACAGAATACTATTTTTTTTTCTAGGAGAATAATATGAACAAACACTAAGATTGAACCAAATAGTTGGAATTTATTAACCATCCACATTCGGTTGTCTTTCTTACAAACTTACTATTTCACAAGGAAATAACAAAGTAAAAGGCAAACATTCTTCCTTCTCGCAGTGTTATAATAGAGATAAGGGAGAGCTTTTTTTGATAAGTAGATACGGGAGAACTTTAGAGCCATCAGTTCAGACGAGGTAGTTGAGGAACTCTGCAGCGGTTGCAACCGCACCGCCTGTAATGGCATCTATCACAATCTTGTCTCTGTTGTTGTTGCTGGCTGCAGATACCAGTGCACCTGTCATCGCACCACCAATCATGGCATTCTTCTGCAATACATCCAACGAAAATCAAAGTTGGATATGGATTTTTTGATTGCCTATTAAAGATGTAAGTAAATGCTTGGTGCTTTGAAACTATTCTAACATTAAATCTCAATGATCACTACATCGAGCTAGCAACGAACCCATAGCTTTTTGCTTACAGATTAGAGCAGATATAAGAATGAAAAAAAGAAAAAGAAATGAACTCCGATGCAATCAATTTTGTTTAACAAGAACCACCTCTTGTTAGTGAACAAGTAGCAATCTAATTTAGTGCAATCCAATACCTACAAGCAGGGTTATCTAGTCTTATTTATCAGCTCAGATTTCTTTTTTCTTTTCTTTTTTTTTTCTTTTCTTTTATGTTGGGGAACCTCTCTTAGCCAGGCCTTCGGACCAATTCCTGCAGAATAAACCCCGGTCCCGTGCACCGCACTCTCGGAAGTTTCCCTACACGGAACTGATTATATCGCTTCTCAGCTCGGGTTTCTGAAGCTTTATACACATGTTAACTATAGGCACAAACAGCGGGAAACTGAGAAACAGAGTGGAAGCCAAAATATTCAGAATCAGTGCCATGCCTGAACCCTGATACCAAATTGCTCAAGTGTGGACAACAGAAAACTAAACAAGCACTTTATAGCAAACATACCCAGTCTCTTGTGCCACGAATCCTCTCTGATCCATACTCCAATCCCACATAAACTCCAGCCACAGTTCCTGTGAATCAAAGGGATTCTTAGTTTAGCTCCTCATTTTGCACAAGTTTTCTGAAGCATTAAACTAAGAAACTTTCATTATCTCATAGAATTAAAAAACATGGAATATGACTCGCACTTACCCCAATACGCGCCTTCTTTACACATCTTCTTCAGCTGCAATAACAGTAGTTTCCATTAGCAGAGCAAGTTTAGCATGCCATATTCATCTCTTTCAAAAAAAATAGTGTCAACGTCCAAAACGCGGAAACTATTAATTTAACAATGAATCGATATGTATATTCTGGTCAACATCCAAAAATACAATGAAGCTAGCCAACGAAACCACGAGGTCATCATGGTTGAAAAATCAGATATAGTTAACAGATACTCACCGAGTGCTCAAACTTGTGCCGAGAAATATTCCCTGCAATCAGCATGTTACATTAGAAGAGAACTGTAACAAGATCATCTTAGCAGGTTAAAATTTCAGAGAGATGGAAAAAAGCGCCAAACGAGTTGAATATGAGATTTTTCATCGGTCAAATCTATTTAATTTGGCATAACAGTGTAGCGTAGAATACAAGAGTGGCATTAACTCCGGTGAAATTGAATTCTCCGTGAAGATGCGGAGAACCAAAACGATGTCAAAGCCAGCCATTTTTCTCAGTTTTCTCAGCGACAAGATTCATTGGCACAGACAGAGAGAGAGAGAGAGAGAGAGAGAGAGAGAGATATATATATATATATATATATACCTTTTCTAAGGACGTCATAGGCATCCTCTGCAACTGCTCTGGCAGCGGCGACCTGAGCCAAAAAAAATGCAGAAGGAAGCCGTCAAATTCTCTCAAAAACGCTACCCAGAAGGAGCAGAAGAAGGAAAATGAGAGAGGGAGAGAGGGAGAGAGATGAAAGAGAATGAAGAGGGAAGGAATAATATTACGGTGCCGATCTTCAAGAAACCATCGACGGTGAGGTTGAGGAAAGGGTTGCCCGTGTCAATCATGACTTCGACTTTAGGAGTAGACAGAGAACCAGAAAACCTGCTCCGAGGCATCCTTCTCCACTTTCGCACAACACACTCTCCCTCAGTGTCGCTCTCTCGCTCTCTCGCTTTCTATCTCCTCTCCGTCTTTGTTAATCTCTCTAAAATTTAGACGAATTAATTGGGATTTTATTCGTTTATTTAAGACTGAGCCTCGTTTGTTGGATTAAACGGACGAGATGAGAATCGAAGTAGGATATTTTGTAAACAGCTCGGCTTAGCAACCGACGGACGCTTAGCAACGGCCCGTCGGTTGCTAAGCCATCAACAACATCCAATAGAAGTCCTCCACTTAAGCAAGTTTTCACAAAAATTATAAGGAACAATACACTAGATGAAATCAATATTTTTGTAGAAAACACAAAAACTTAAGACCGCCGCTGGCTGCAAGATCTGTCACCCACCGCCGTGTTTTGCTTAACCCACTAGTTCCGTCACCACCAGCTCAGTAGGCACCAGTTCCATCACCACCTATTACAAAGAAGTGAAAGAACAATAGCATTATTAGATTGCTATTTTCATATCGAACCTACAAAACTTTCATATTCAAAAGTGCTATTTTTATATCAACACCACCATAGGATTTGTGCACCCTAGAAAAGAATTAGGGCATACCAGAGAAGAAAATATCAAATGAATTTGTAAGGAGCATACCAGAAAGGCTAATTAGGACATACCAAAGAGGAAAATATCGAAGCATACTAGAGAAACTTAAGGGTTACGTCGACTCCATATTGTCCTCTGAGTGTCATGGCTTCAACAAATACTCGACGGCGGCGACTTCGAGTGAGGATGTTGAGGACCTCGGTCAAGTCCCTAAACACTATGTTCCTCTAGTCAAGCTCCTCCTTGTGATGACCGAATAAGCCTTGTCTTGTTGCTTGTCTTTATTGAGTATGGCAATGAAGGGTCCCTAGGTTGATGGGGGTATGGTGTTTAGTGATGGTAATGATGGTGAATATAATTGAGGGTGATCTAATTGAGGTGTTTGAGTAATGATGCAAAGTGGAACGGATTGGAGGATCTCTCTTGGTGTAGGCGCCACTTAGGATGATGTAGGGTTTGGTGATGTAGTTGGCGCCACTTAGGGTATTTTAGGGTTAGATGAAGTGAGGCTAGGGTTTTATGATGGGTTAGATTAGGTTTAGGGTTTATGAAAGATTTTAGGGATGACCCTAAAATTTAGGGATTGGAGTATGGAGACTAGGGTTAGGGTTTTCTAAAATGTAGGAAATCCTTATGAAGGCTAGGGTTTTCGGCTAAGCATGTTGGAAAAGTAGATATAGGTTAGATTTAGGGTTTTATGGCTTTATGGAAGTGGTATGATATGGACTTGGGTCTTATGGAGGCTAAGTATGTGTTTGGCAAGTGAGAAAATGTATGGAAGGGATATGAAATTATAAATCTAGGCTATGGCATGTGAGAATTATAGATCTATGAAAGTTGGAATGTGTTGGGCATGATTTATGATTGGGAGATGGGAAGATGGATGTATTTATGTAATCAAGAGAAAATATATGAACAAGAATGAAAAATAAAGATCAACAATAGAAGATTGAATAAATAAACCTCATAAGATTGATAAATGAATCAACACTCATTTAGGAATTGCAAGATGAAGATCCTCTCATTGGGATTCACAAATTGCCCCCAAGTAGCCCAAGTGCTTAAGTACTGAAAGAGATCTCAAAAACAAATAATCCTTCCATCAAGGAATTTGCCAACAAATCCAAATGAAATGACTAAGGGTCCTATTTATAGAGTTTACAAATTGGAAACCCTCAAAAGGTCTCTAGCAAAATAAATACATAAACAAAGCAAATAAACAAAATAATAAATTGATAAATGGCCCTATGGCCATGACATGCATGGCCCATGGTGGGCTAGAGTAGTGCATGGCCCATGGCTGGACTAGTCTTGATCTGGTCCGATGGCTGGCTACATGGTATGACATAGTGCTATGCATTGGTCTGGTGGTGGACACAGCATGGTGTTGTACGTGGCCTACTGATGATGACATGGCATGGTGCCAAGCTTAGGTCTGATGCTGGGCATAAGGTCGTGTCGTGCTGTTGTTGTGAGGCCCAATCAAGTGGCTTGGGCGATGGTCCTGCATGGCCCGGGCAGGTAGCCTGGGCGATAGGCATGCATGGCTCAAGCTGATGGTCTGGGCGCTGGGGCTGCAAAGCACGGGATGATGCCGTGAACTAGATTGCATGCCTGGTAGGCATGCCACTAACCTTGCCTGCAAGATACAGGCTGGAGCTGTGAGCTGGATGAGGCGCGCATGCGCAAGGGAATGTGCATGCCAACACTCAGGGACTGTGCGCGGCCAATAGTCTCCATGGGCGCTTGCTGCGTGTCCCGACCTGAGCCAAGGCATATATGTAGGCTAACCATGTGACTGTCTTAACCCTCCAAAAGCTGTATCAAGGTGTGGTTTTGGACAATCCTCCTTGGAGTTGTGACAGGGTCACAAGATTTCTAGTCTAGTCTAGGAGAGGGGTGGGTGGAGAGGGGGGCGGGTTTCATGCAAGAGGATAGGAGACGGAGAAGAGGGGGTGGGTGGAGAGGGGGGTGGGTTTCATGCAAGAGGATAGGAGACGGGGAAGAGGGGTGGGTTTCGTGTTCATCTACTAAGCAGGTACATGGAAACTAAATTGAGAAGTATATTTTTCATTCACCCATTGGAAGGTTATTGTTTGGGGTTTATTAGACAGCCGGTCTTAAGATTTCCACTTTTGTAAATAGTAATAAAATTATTTAAATTAAAATGTTTATAGAGTTTTGAAAAATGAGAGACAAAAAATTGAATAAAAATATTATAAAGTTAAACTATTGTTATAATATAATTTCTTTATTTTGAGATTTGAAAAAATTGAATTATTTTTCATGTTTTGTTTATAAGTTTGGGGAAGTTGAAAAATTAGGTAATGATTAGATAAAAAAGTTGAAAAGTTAAATTTAAAAATTTAAAATTGAAAAATATTTACGTTTGAATAGTATTTTGATGTTGAAATGAGATGCGACAAGATAGGTTGAGACCATCTATAGAACCAAACAGGGCCTTATCTGAACAATGAATTTTTTTTTTTCAATTAATTGTTTTCAATTGTTTTTGTCCTAAGTTCCATATCGGAGGAAAATAAATGGATAATTTGTGAGATATTTATTTTTCTACAAAATCACAATTTATCTTAAACAATCACTCATTTGAGCAATTCAATACAAAGTGACAATTGATAGTCATGAAAAAATTAGTTTTTATTTTTTATTTTTTTTATTTTTTATGTGTAGACCAAAAGTGAAGTGGTATTGTAAGTAATTAATTATTTTCAATTATTTTTCTTCACATATTTGATTTCATGGGAGAGAACAAAGATGATTATTTTATGAAATATAAAAAGAAAGTACCCTAGCCACAAACGGATTAGACAAAAGCAAGGGAGAAGCTACCTACCTGCTTGACAAACTCTCTTTTACACCCATGAATAAGACACTTGCCACGTATGGATTGTAGCAAATTAGAGAATAAGCCGCATGCAAGCGATCACGTTATTTTATTTTCTTTTTGCTCGATCTCTTCCCCCTCTCTCTTCTCCTCCCCCCACACCCATCTTTGTGTGTGTGTGTGTAAAATGCACTCTCTCTTTCCTTTAAATACTCTCTCCTTCAAAACCTCCCTCTCTTCCTCCCTCTCCTCTAATTTGTTACCCCTCAACCAAACTCAGATCGGATCTTTATTTTGTTGCATTTTAATTTCTATTTGGCTACTAAGAAAATGTGGGATTTTAGTGTTAGTAATATAGTAACTTTTGATGACAATATATCGCTTGTTTTCACATTTTTACATAGAATAAACGTACCATTTCTATTGTTATTTGAGCAGTACCAGAACAATGTGCATGTGTGTAGGTGATAACAGAAGATTTTAAGAGAAACCATGAGGATTTCAATGCTATATTAACTGTTGAATATTTGTTTTTATTGGGTGTTAGTAGAAGATTTGTTGTATTGTTGAAGATTCGAGCGCAAAAGATCATGATGTTTTTGTTTTGGAATGATGAAAAGGAAAAAGACTAGCAAACAAGAGATTATAGAATGGTTTTGTTTTGGTGCTGGGGAGAGGAAATTACTAGATGGTGGTGGAGAGAGAGAAAGGGAAAGGGGGGAGAGGAGAAATGAGAAGGGAGAGTGTGCAAGGGAGAGGAGAGAAATGATGAGGGTTATTCAATACACCAGCCCACATCATAAATCACATAAAACTCATATTTATTGAGATATTATTGGCTAAGTGTAAAAAAAGGTGAAGGTACACGATTAGTCTGGAGTTTTTTCTCAAAAGTAATCCTATAAACTAATTCTATTTGATATAATTCATCATATTGTAATGTTATTTTTATTGTAAAGTAGATCTAACAGATTATATAAAATTATTCCAATTTATAATATTGCTTTTGTATAATATATTTATGATTGTAGCACGGTCTAAAGAGAAATAAAATATAAAAATAAAACAGAAAAAGAAAAAGCGAAGAGAAGGCCGCTCGAGATCTTTGCATGTGCCGGTAGTTGGGGCATGGGAAAATGTGGGTGTGCATGTGATCACATTGAGTTTGAGTAAGTTGGTAGTTCCACTACAAGAAAATACACTTTAGCCAGCGCTTTTTGAATTGCTGCAAATAAAGACGCTGCAAATGGTTGTTATTTGCAGCGTTTTTCACATCGCTATCAATATTTTACACTAAAATGAGGTTTCCGTAAAGTGGTACCATGAACTGTCTTATTGCAGTGAATTTGTGATATTTTATGACGGGAAAAATGCCGCAATAAATAAAAAGCAGTTGTGACGTAAGTAAATGACAGGATTGTCATTTTAATGGCAAATTATCTTTAGTACTCGTATACGGGGGCGGCAAGACCCACCAAAAACAAAACTTTTCCCCCTCGATTTTGGTTTTAGTACACTCCTGAAAACCCCCTCATTTTCGTCTTTTCCATTGATTTCTGGCTACCTACAACTGAATCCACCTCACTACGTTGCCATACGGCTTCCCTCATCCACAAAAAACCAGCCCTAGCAGCATCGTCCACCCATTTGGAAATTCATGCAAGTTAGACCCTTCGAATGGGAATCATAAAAGCCAGCCATTAGCGCCAAAAATATCCTCTCCTTTTGGGTCCAAAATTTGGACTTTGTGTTATTTGGTAAGCCTCTATTTCAAGATCAACCACACCCCGTTTCCTACTAGGAGGGGGTTTCCCATGTAGCCTCTCTGTCCTCTCCTTCACTCGCTTCTCACCAATTTCGAGTCCCTTTTGCTTTTACTATCCAAATATATACCCCAAAAATTTGTTGTTAGGCAGAGAATTGGAGGTGGAGATCCTTGCGATTCCTCGACAATTCTCACGCATGCACCACAGGTATCTCCTCCCAACTCCCCCACTTTTTGATAAAATGCTAGTACAAATTTACAGCGATGTGTTTTCTTTATGTTTTCGTAATAGGACATATAGAGATGGATTTTCTTTGTTGCATGCTGTCAAAAACTAGATTGTGTTAACTTTACCCTCGATTATTCTTTTTCTTCTATAAAGCAACATTGTAGAAAACACTTATTTGCCAAAACAATTAACACTGCCTTCTGTACATGTTGAGAGAATTGATCCACCCCTTAGCATGGCCTTCCTTGCCAAGATGGATTTATGACTATTATATCTTTATTATTAGTCATGGTAAATAAATTGAATATAAAACATAGGTTTATATTCAGTTTAATTAATTATATAGAGATGAGATGGAGTATTATATATCTCATCATTATAAATTATTCCCAAGATAAGATAAGATTTCTTAATATTTATTCAAATGTACATATATATTCAAATCTCTTGACTAAGATAATAATTAACTCACAAATATCTCTTTATATGCATATAAATTATGATTATAATCTGGTCTAAGAGCATAATCTTGAATTGGGAATTAGGAAATCCCCACTCATATTCCAACTACACCTAATTATTCCTTCCATTCGCTAGTTGGAATTAATGGTCTAGTGAGTTTTTTGGGGAAGCAAGTCACAAAAAAAAAAAATAGAAAGAGGGATCAAAGATCGAATATATATCATATATGACCTTATAATAATAAATTACAAGGACTTGAGCTCTTTGGGCTTGGAACTCAGGGTTGTACAATTTGTAACTTTAGTTCTCTGCATCCAAAGCAATTAATCTGCTGTACATGATATATAACGTTATTATTGCTGAAGAGGCCCGGCGTTTCATGCCTGTTTGTTTTGCTTTAACATAACAAAACTCTTTACTATAATTTATTTAATTAAAGTTGAGTCCCTCACCGACCAGTTGCATGCATGTCCCCTTTTTAAATCACTCTGCTCTTCCAGCATAAGGATTCCTTACCGTACCACCCTCTCTCAATTGACAATTATTTTTCCTTTTCGTTTGAGCTGTATTTAGATGTCAGTGAAGAACTGCAGTACCTTTTAGCACCACTATTAAGGAAATTCACTTGCATCTGTTAGCACAATATTGTCTACAATCTCACTGTACAACTTAACTCCATGAAGTAATATTAACTTAGTATATATTAATGAACGTTATTAATCATGGGATTAGAGATTTTCCAATCTAGCCGGGATATGATAATATTCATGAATACCCTAGCTAGGTTTAATAGCATTATATTTCCCCCACACGCCATCCCAAGGAAAGCAATTGAGAACAATTCATTCATCATGTTTAATTACAGTCTATTTTAGTACTCATATGCTTATTGACATTTCTTACGATCCTGATCGAGCAATATATCATGTCATGAATTAAGAGAGATATAATATTTCTGAAGGTCTAGTTGTCAGAGTACGTTAGTCACCAATTATTATAGTGATGCCGGCTAAATTATAGCCGGCCACAGACTTTTCCACCAGCAGCAGCTAGCACTAATGAAAAAAATTAACCGGCATTAACAGATGAACACATGAAGATATGATGTAAGTGTTGCTTTGGTGGAGAGGCCCAAGTTCCCAAAGAGATTGATATTTGATGAGATGGTTGTGGGTCTTCTGCATCTTCTTTTCATAAACCCCTCATCATGTCATCAATCGAGTAGAGTACGCACTAATTAATTCATGTCTCCGCTTTCTCAGGATTTCTAATTTTCTCTCAAATAAGAAATGAAAATTAAAATAATAAATAAAAACATGGGCATTTTTTATTAGCTTCCTTTCTAACAAAAGGGAGAATTTAATGATTATAAGTTGCTAAATATTCAATGAGCTTATGATCATAAGCTTCCTTATAATTATAATTGGTCTAATCACATGAAGATCCGATCCATATATAAACGTTTTGTCTTCTCTATCTTGGAACTTATTTAATTCTCATTTATCTTTATTAATTACTTTTATCATATTATAAATTAAATTATATTCTATATATAGAAACATTAATTAGTTAAGGCTGCATAATATTGGATTCTAAGTTTCAAGTAATCATCATATATATCTTGAAACCAGTCATTAATGAGAATGATTTTATCATGTTTATGAATATCTATATAATATGTTAATTTCAATTTTCCTTATAATTAATTACTTGATCTCACTTATGTATTTCGAGGAGGAAAAGTAGGACAAGCCTTCTGGCGAACTGCCTTTTCAATGGAATACGATGCAATCCTATTTAATTTTTTCCACCTAAGTACATCTTAATTGTCTTGTTGTTTGTGCACAATCTGATCATAATATCTTTTGATATTGATCATTATATATAAGCTGTTTTCAAACAGTATTAATAATTTCTTTGCTTAATTTCTAGCTAGGTGGAGGCCCCATGCATGCAATTTGGAATTTGTTTATTGGTGCTCCTAGTTTGTATCTTTCCAAACTAATTCAAGTACTTGGACTTGTCAAAAAAGAGGACAAGAAGGTTGATAGAACCCACTTACATTTTTTTATTTTTCCCTCCTTTCTGATGATCATGATCGTCTCATATATAATTTTACACTACAAGAAAATACACTTTAGCAAGCGCTTTTTAAATTGTTGCAAATGATTATTATTTGCAACGTTTTTCACATCGCTGTCAATATTTTGGTGGGAGTTTGTTATGATCCTTGCTATAAGTCACTATGTTGTACTAAGGAAGGGAATGTAAATGGAATGATGGCTACAGTTGGAAATGCAACGGAGAACCACATTCCCTTTTGACCACGAGAATGCTTGATAAGCAAACTGATTTTTCCCTTTCTTCCTTATGTTTTCCTCATATACATAACCACTACCTTGTAACCAACTTTTTGAAATGGTAAACTGACATCACCGATTGTTACCGTGAAGACTCTTGGACTTTAGAAATTATTTGTTATGTGCTTCTAATTAAGCTCTGTTTTGCTCATGTTTTTGGTCATTTGGGGCTGCTTCCCATTTTTGCCTCATGTTTTGCTCATCTTGTTAGAAATGATTAGCCTCATTTATGGCTCTTCTATTTTTGTATGTAAGCTCTGTTTTCAATTGTAGGATTTAGTAAACTGGCTAACAGTTTCTGGTGTATACAGTTCTGTTTTTTTGTATATGGACTGTGTTGGTATAGTGTCTTGCTCAATATGTTTCATTGTACCATACATTGAGGTTTTTTGTGTGTATATATATCAATATATTAATGATGTTGTACTGCTTATATTAGATCCTTAGCAAGCAAGGGGTGGTCTCATGTTAACTATCTTCTGGCATGCATATGTTGTCCTCATTCATTACCCTCATATATTCAAGTGCTTTCTGGGCGATTCTCAACTGAGTAGGATATAGGCATACATATGTATAAGGGGTGGATTTTGTAGCTATATGGATTTTTTCCCTTTTTTTCATTACTTTCTAATTATATTGTCAAATTATAGGTGTGGACTTTGTTTCTTTCTGATTCTTGGCATTTTTTTCCATTTATTTGCCTCCAAAATAAAATATAATTTTCATATAACTTTCTATTTTGATTCATCTTTCTTTCTACCACCCTACCTTTCCCAAGTGTATTTTTGTTCAATGCTAGCTATTTTTCATTCATCTCTCTTCAATCATCGTAAAATTGGTTTTCTAAACTCTCATATTGATTAAATGGTTCATATATGACAGGGGGCCAGAAGTTTATTTTTTATTTACTTACGTTATTGGTGAGGACAGAAAAACTACTTTAGTTGAGAAGTAGAATCATGAATTTGTGGGCACACAAATTTAAAACTATGGCAAGATATGTGTGAAATTAGCTAATGATGTATGTTTCTAACTTTATATTACTGTGTTGTCATGTCTGTCTGCTATCCACTTCAGTATCCAATTCTAGTTACAAAGTATGTGGAGCATTAAAAACTGGGTGGTATGGCAAAGAGGTGTCTTTTGTATTTTTGCTTAGGAAGAATCATATACTGTGATTTCAATGCGTATAAAGCGAATAGAATTTTGTATTTTTAGTCTTTTGTGATATATATATTTCTTTAGATTATCGGAATGTGTGGGGTAATTTAATTATGAATGTGTTGAACCCAAGATTTCAAGTTTCATGTGATTATAAATCTACACATGGATTTTGATGATAACAAATGAATTCAAAGAATAAAGGAGTTTCAAGCTCAAGTTGTCCACACAATGGAGTCAAGCACATCAAAGAACCAAGCATGAGCAAGAAGGAAATAAGTTCACATTAAAGTCATAGAGTAATATTGTAAATCTCTTAAAATTTGAAATTAGGATTAATGCTCAAAATTAATATTTTATCATAAAGTATTAAAATAAATTTTCCACATGTGCATGAATATTTTTGAAAATTAAATTTGAAAATTTTGAAATATGATTGATTGTCATCTTTTACATATGCATGCCTTGATTAAAGGGTTGAACTTTGAAAATATTAAAGATGATTGATTGTCATCTTTTACATGTGCATGTCTTGATTAAAGGGTTGAACTTTGAAAATATTAAAGATGATTGATTGTCATATTTCACATGTCCATGTTTTATTTGAATATTTTCAAAAGTTATTAATGATTTTTTAGACCTATACAAAAGGTAGATAATTTTATTTGAAAAATTTGAAAAGTAAAGTGTGCTCCTTTTGTCATATACAAAAACTAAAAGATTAGGTTTGAATTTTTTGAAAAGGAAAGTGTGCTCCTTTTGTCATATGCAAAAAGTAAAAGATTAGGTTTGAATTTTTTGAAAAGGAAAGTGTGCTCCTTTTGTCATATGCCAAAAGTAAAATATTAGGTTTGATTTTTTTGAAAAAGTGAATGATGTTGTCTTTGACAATTGAAAAAGAAGAACCTTTTATTTGAATTTTTTAAAAAAGTGAATGATGTTGTTTTTGACATGTGAATCTTTTTTAATTTAAATATGAAGTCTCATATGCCCATAAATAAATCATTTGAGAGCTTTACATTTACAACACCAAGAGCAAACAACATTCATTCAAAGTTTTCATTTTCTCTTCTCTAAACATTGAGCCTTAATCCTTGTTCATTTTGAGAGATATAGTTTGCGCTGTATTGTTCTTATTTCACTCATTGAGGAGTGTTTTCTGATAACCTACCCACTATCAGCTCTTGTATCAGAAAAAGGGTGTGTATAACCCTTGTGTGTATAGAAAGTATTCTACACGGAAAATAGTTGAATCACCACGTATAAGGTGATTGCAAGTGTAGAGGGTGTTCTACACGGATCCTTTGTAGCGGTGTTGTTCAAAGGTGTAATAGGTTTCTATCTCCACCTGAAGGAGGTTGAATAGTGAATTTGGGAATCCTCAAGGGGTAGCTTGAGGCGAGGACGTAGGCAGTGGGGCCGAACCTCGTTAACATACTGAGTTTACTTCTCTCTTACCCTTACTCTTTATATTTATTATTATTTCATATTTTGTTTATATTTTATATTATATATTTGATTTATAATTGTTATTTTTTTAATACAACTCAATTCACCTCCCCTCTTGTGTTAGTCATCTGGGTAATAGAATGTACAGTTTTTAACTACTTTCCTTTATTCACACTCTGGTTCCTCATTCCATTCTAACATTGGTCTGGAGATTGTGGCTATTTTTTTAAATACAAACCCATTTATCTATTTGCTGCACTATTTGTTAAGCCACTCGATCTTTTCACTTATTTGGTTTCTCCTTCCGCAGATTGTGTGACCCATCATTCCCTCTGCATACAAACTCCAAAGTATATATCTCCATCTAAGGTTTTCGAGTGACTGGGCATGGGCAGTCCATCATCGGTAAATATAATCGTCCATAGATTAGCGTGGGACTCTATTTTCTGCACCACAGGTATCTCTCTGCCTTCATACCCACTTGTTGGTTTCCAAAAATTGTGCCATTTTTGGGCTTCTAGGTGGATGTAATTTTTCCAATCCTAATGTGAAGGCTTGTCCTTTGTGGACATATACAATGAAACTTTGTGATTTCTATCATGAATGTCTTACTGTTGCTTCATGATTGACACCAGATTCTATTTTTCCCCTTTGAGACTAAATATATATATATATATATTCACATTTATTGATGTACACATTGGCTAACTTGCCCACGTTGACCTTAGTGGCTCCAGTTGTCTTCCTCAGCTACATTCAAAGAATCAAAATAGTATAATCTTTTAATATTCACTAAAATTATATATATGTCAACCACCCAGGAAAGCTACCCGAGGGATAGATTATTTGAGATAGTGGTGTTTTTTTTCTTTTTTCTTTGCCAAACATGTTGATGGATGCTTGACTCAATGCCTACAAATGTTGTTGAACAGAGCAGAATTAGATAAGTTATGGGTATAAAGTGGATAATTATAACTTACATTCAAGAAAAAATTTAGATCTGTGATATAGGTTTGATAGCTCCAATTGTGAGAATGATATATGCAAGAAAAACAACAGAAATAAAATTGAATGTTTCACAAAAGTTGCATGCAATTATTCTTAAAAGATTAATCTTGAAACCCACTGGCACGACCCAATTATGGTAATTTTCTGGGCTGAATATCAGAACACATGATCTACATGCCCAAATTCTGTTAAGAGTCTATACCTATTAGGCTGGAAACTACTTTCCACCTTATGTTCTTCTGAAGACAACTTTCTGCAACAAATACTAATTATTTTTGTACCTTATTCCGGAGACAACAAACATGACTATGATGAAACTAAAACAGTAATATTCTCATAAAGTTCATAATATCTCAATGTTTCAGTTTTAATTTTCACATTAAAAACTACTTTCCATGTTTGTTGAACGAGAATAATTTTTTTTTTTATGTTTGTAATAGTAGATATAGTAAAATGTGCTTATTGGAAACTGTTTACTAATATCTAGTTGGATTCCAAGCATATCATATTCTTTTTCTAAATAATGCTTACATTTCATACACCCTAAAATGCTATATTAAACCTCTCTTCTTGAAAAATTTCCAGACCCTACACATAGTCTAACAGAAGATGGGTAGCTTGTAACAAGAGGTTATTGTTACAAGCTATGTGCAGAGTATTTGGATGTACATATATAGTTGTACATCCACAAGGGGACCACAAGTGACTGAGCTTGTGTAATGAGTTTTAAAAAAACTCATTATCTATTTGTTCTAACTGTGGTTTTATTACAATCTTAACGGAACATTTGTAATTAGTCAGTAAATATACATATGGATATGTTAATAGGAAGAATTAGGATCTTCTGCGTTTCGGTGTAAGGTTTTGAAGCATGGGTGATTGGTTAAATTCTTTCCTGGGTATTTAATGTGGAAAATAAAAAACTTATCGCTATTGGAAAGGGTTTCTTCAATAACGAGACATGTAACGAAAAAACACTTAATTAGATTAAATATATTGTGAGTAGTAGATTGGGAAAATAAGTTTGCACTTCTTGATAATTTCTTCTGCAGCTAAAATCCGATGCTTCATATAATACAGTTTGTGTCCAAACGCCAATCATGGCCAACATTCACATTCTACTTAATACTTAGATATCAATACATTTATATATTGTTGTAGGCTTTTGTTGTCGACTTTATATTGTGTCTACCTCTTTTTAGACTTAATTATTTCTCTTAACATGTTTATGGTTAATGTTTATTGTGATACCCCATTTTTACGTGTATTTTCATTGAATGAGTATTTTAATTTAATTAAAATATTAGTTCTTTTATTTTAAATTATCGTTTTGAGTTTAAATTGCTGTGTAATTTATTTTAGTTCGTTTTTGGATTTAAAATTTAGTTGTTAGTTTTTACTACTTATTTATTATATTTTAACTTGATGTGGTGTTTAAATTATTTTATTCGTTTTATAGCTTTTAAAGTTGTTTTCGTCAGATCAGTTTCTGGACTTCAGAGGTGAGGACTGGACCTCATTTCTTTTCCCCATCTTTTCTTTTTCCCTTTTTCTTTTTCTCTTTTCTTTTTCTTTCTCTTTTCTTTCTTTTTTCTTTCTTTCTTTTTCTCTCCTAGTTTTCTCCCGTGCGCGCACAACACTCTCTCTCCTCACTATCGCCATTTGCCTTCTGCCACCCAGCACTGCCGCCTGCCGCCGCCGTGACCTACACCACCCACCCAGAAATCTTCTCCTCCGGCTGGCGCACCTCCCCACCAAGTTTCACATCCATCCGAGTCACCATTAGCCGCCACGAGCTCCTCCAAGCCGCACGATTTTTGGGCCATTTCGCCGCTGTCGTTCCACCTCCGGCCACCACCTCTTCACCACATCATCACCTACCTCTTGCCGTCCTAAACCACCTATTTCCAGCTCCAATCCGTTGTCGGAGCAGCCCCCACGAGCTCATCTTCATTTTTGTCATTTTTCACTTCCACCGCCATTTCCTCTGCCACCCACGACCCATTCTCAGTTCCACTAGTTTCATAAACACCTCTAGGCCATTCCCTATAAATCTCAAGTCTTGATTTTTCCCCATTCAAAAGTAGGTATTTTACAACCCAAGGCCACAGTGTATTTTATACTGTTACATTGCTTTTTCTTCATCGTTTGCAGTCTCTTGATTCTTCGAAAATTATTATATAGCGTTATAAGTATTTTTCAAACTCTATTTTAGATTTAAATATATTATTGCTTGTACAATAAATTCATTGACTGGTTGGTTATTCCGGACTGAATCCGAGAAGTAAGGGGTCGGATGGATTGAGGACGGAGTTGTTTGGTGTTGTTGATATTGTGATTTGTTGGATAAATTGTTCTTGAGGTATGCATTGCATGGTACATACATGTGCATGTGTTAAATTGAGAAAAACTGGTTTTATCAGTATAAATGGAGGTGAGTGTGTATCACAACTCCAAGCCGAGATGGGGTATTATCTCAGTGGAGCTCTTCTGGTCGCTCGGGAGCGTAACATACTGAGTGACATCCCCTGAGTTGTCACTGGGCAACAACGAGAGCGAGCGAGATGGTAACGCTCTCGTACCGACTCCGTGACCCCTCTGCTGGTGGGAGCTAGAGGATGCTTGACTACATACGCGTCGGGCGCGGAGCTGGGTATCGCTCGTTACGAAGTCACAAGCATGGTCGTTACCCGTGGTGTGACAACGGGAGTCAGGGTGTGTAGATGACCCCTAAGGGAGGTCATGGTGCATTCGGATTAATTGGATATTGTTTTGAAATTGGATTTTGGGCCAAATGAGACTTTTTGGCGTGAGTTGGAAAGGAAATTGTTTTTGGGGCCAAATGGGATTTTTAGCGTGCGTGCAAAAATGTGAATTTGTGGGATATGTACACTTGGCATCCTTTCATGCATATTGTTGAGTTTAATATACTTTTATCTTATGGCGTTTGGATTATTACTTACCTACGGCACCATTTTGGTACCGTAGATTTTGATGCAGATGTTGAGGAGGAGGAGGAGGCTGAGCCCGAGGAGGCAGCTCCGCCAGAGTTTTGATTTGGAGTTGTTTATGTCAAAAAATATCTCTACTAATTTTTATGCTTTGTATTTTGGTTTTGAAACAATATTTGAGACTTGTAATATTTTGTTATGTGTGGTTTAAACAAGTTTGTATTTAAACAAAAATTTTGGTACTTAGTTATAAGACTTTTATTATCCGCTACGTGATTTTATTATACACTTGTTATATGTACACACACTTGGCACTTGGCGATGGGATGCATGACCCGTGTAGTCATCATCCCGACGTCTCGATTTCCTCGTGTCCGTACATGAGAGTTGGGGGCGTCACATTTATTATCACCTCCTCCTGATACTACTTCTTAATTTAAACATAACAAAAAGGAATAGGCGAACATACTTATATATGTGTGTGTTTGTGCTATTTTCCCCCTCCTTGTATCATCCTCCACATGCTAGTTACTTTTACTATCTACATTATTATAAATTATAACTTCAATTCCAAATCCACTCATGCATTCTTGTTTTTATTAGATGGACAAGAGTTGGATGAGTTTAGGTGATAGACTTCTATCACCTGTTTACGTTGATGGGTTAACAATTTCCTTACAATGGCATGAACCCATTCCATGGGAAGTGATCGCATTCGGTGTCTGTGCCGTATATGCTGTAATAATCTCTTCTTGCCTATATTTGAGGTGGAGTCTCATTTGTTTATAAAAGGGATAGATCCAAACTACACCCACTGGATATTTCATGGGGAGGAGAAAACACTCTCCATCATTGACGATGATGACGATCCTGGAGTTGAAAGTGGAGACATCTACATTGATGACATGGACCGTATGTTCGATGACATACGGGCAGCCACATTCGGAGATGCTCCTGAAAACAACACTACATCACCAACTCACTCATCAATACCACAGTCCTCCCAAAACTCAACTTTTGACCAACTATTAGAGGATGCTAGACATCCTCTTTTCAACGGCTGCACAAAATTCTCTAAGCTCTCTTTCGTTGTGAAGTTGTTACACATTAAAACACATGATGGGTGGTCAATCAAGTCTTTTGATATGCTCCTAAGCCTTTTTACGGTTAGCCTTTCCTAATGCTGAATTGCCACAATCATACGAGGAGGCAAGGACATTGGAGCAAGGTTTGAGTTTCACGTACCACAAAATTCATGCATGCCCTAATAACTGCATCTTATTCTGGAAGGAAAATGTTAATCTTAATGAGTGCCTTATCTGTAAGGCGTCGTGATGGATGCCAAATACACACTGGTCACGATTGATCCCTCAAAAAGTGCTTCAGCATTTTCCTTTGAAGCCAAGATTGCAGCATCTCTTTGTGTCTAGCAAGATAGCAGGTGACATGAGATGGCATAAGGAGCAGCGGGTCACCGATGAGACTAGTATGAGACATCCTGCTAACTCTGAGTCGTGCAAGACATTTGATCAAGCTCACCCCAGATTTGCTAGGGATGCTCGCAATGTTAGGCTTGGTTTGGCAAGCGGCGGATTTAATCCTTTCAACAATCTGGCTAAACCTTATAGCATGTGGCCAGTGATTCTTGTCTCGTATAACTTGCCATCGTGGTTATGCATGAAAGACTTGTTCTTCATGACATCCCTCATTATCTCTGGCCCAAAATCACCAGGGAATGACATTGATGTTTATTTACAACCGTGAATTGATGAGTTACTTGAACTTTAGGACCATGGGGTACCTACATGTGATGCATCTAGTAAGGAAATGTTCATGTTACATGCTGCCTTATTGTGGACAATCAATAACTTTCCCGCTTATGGAAATCTATCTGGGTGGTCAACAAAAGGGAAAATGGCATGTCCGTCTTGCAATGCATGTACAGATTCCAACTGGTTGAAGTATGGCAGAAAACATTGTTATATGGGACATCGACGTCTCTTATCGAGAGATTACATTTGGCAAACGAGAAAAGGGTTGTTCAATGGTAAAGAAGATCTTCGCATGCCATCAACATTGGTTGAAGGAGCGGATCTTTTAACTCAATTACAAATGCTTGGAGATATTCAATTTGGAAAATGTTGTAGGAAGAGGAAACGCACAACAGAAGAGTTGAACTGGACAAAGAAAAGCATCTTCTTCAAACTACCTTATTGGTCAACTTTGCGGCTTAGACATAATCTAGATGTTATGCATATTGAGAAGAATATTTTGGGCACTTTTATGAACATTCCCGACAAGACAAAAGATAACACTAATTCACGCCAGAACCTAGAGATCTTGGGCTTTAGCAAGGAATTACATTTAAAACGTGAAGGTGAATGTGTTACAATGCCACATACATCATACACATTACATGGAGATGAAAGGAATAAATTTTATGAGTGGCTTGTTGAGGTTAAATATCCAAATAGGTTCACCTCCAATATCACTCATTGTGTATCTGTACATGATTCCAAAATCTCTGGACTCAAAAGCCATGACCATCATGTTTTCTTGCAAACACTACTTCCTATTGCTGTGGGGGGGTTCTTAAAGAGGGATATTGCATTGGCTTTGACTGAACTTAGTAGTTTCTTCAAAGAGTTGTGCGCCTGAACACTAGATGCGAATCGTCTATCAAAGCTTCAACTTGATATCGTCACCATTCTATGCAAACTGGAGATGATATTCCCTCCATATTTTTTCGATGTTATAGTCCACCTAGCTGTACACTTACCCCGTGAGGCCATTCTCAGAGGTCCAGTTCAATATCAATGGATGTACCCGTTTGAGAGGTTTCTCGGGAAATTCAAGCGGTATGTTAAGAATAAAGCGCGTCCAGAAGGTTCAATAGCGGAAGCCTGGGTTCACATCGAGTGTTTGACATTTTGCTCCATGTATCTCTAAGATGTTGGGACAAAGTTTAATCGACCAGATTGCAACATTGATGGTGTGGAAGAGAAGATTATAGATGGGTTCAAAATTTTCAACTAGAAACTTCGTCCCTTAGGTATAGCTAATAATATGCAATTAGAAGATAAACTCCATGTTGCAGCCATTTGGTACGTGCTAAACAACTGTTTTGAGATCGGACCCTATTTAGAGTAAGCAATCATTACTTCTTTCGTGTTATATCGAAACAATCTACTACCATTTGTTATTTAATTTACATCACTGACTAAATCTGTTTCCCTCTTTGTGTTCTACAAATCCAGGTAACACTATGACAAATGCAAGGTGTCAAACCCAAATTCTATAGATCGCACGCAACAAACTAAGTTTCCAATTTGGTTCAAGTAACGTGTAAGTTAGCTTACTAGTTAGCTACTTTGTGGTTTTATACCTGACCCTGATATAACAATGTCACTGAAACTATAAGTTCACGATTTACCTCGATATTTATGTAGGTTATGGACCAGCGTAGCAACAATCCACTTGATGTGTCCTCAGATTTGTATGCGTTAACTTGCGGTCCTGACCATTGGGTTGCATCATATGCTACTTGTATTATAAATGGTAAGCGGTTCCATATGAAGTCTCGTGAACTTCGCTGGCGTTCACAAAATTCTGAGGTGTTGGTAACTGGTGACCAAGATACTAATAATGTAGACTTTTATGGTGTTATCAATGATGTTGCGGAGTTACATTACATAGGAGGTCGTAGAGTGTACTTGTTCAGTTGTGATTGGTTTGATGTTGGTAATAAAAAACGAGGGATACAAGTAGACAATCATTTAACTAGTCTCAATATGAATAGGACTTGGTATAAGGATGAACCATATGTGTTGGCATGCCATGCTTCCCAGTGTTTTTACATTAGGGATCTAAGGGCAAAAGGGAACTGGTATGTTGTATAGAAGTACAATAATAGGAATGTGTATGATATTCCACCAGTGCAGAGGGTTTTGGACAGTATTGATGGCGAATCGAGTGACGATGATGCCTATCAAGAGAATGAATCCCCATATGACTATCCACTTTTGCATTGTGATGCATGTACAGTGGAAACTCCACTTAGTAGGACTGATATATCACCTATCAAGAGAATGAGTCCCCATATGACTATCCACTTTTGCATTGTGATGCATGTACAGTGGAAACTCCACTTAGTAGGACTGATATATCACCTACCCATATTGATGCACGAGACCAGATGGAGTCGGGTGGTGCTGGCAGAAATTCAGCATATTTTATTGATGGCATGGCTCCATCTAGTTCTGGAGATGCTTATGGTGATTGGGAATATTCAGATGATGATGACCCATCCACCGAGGAAGAGTTTGACTCAGAATAACCAAATGACAACATATTGATATAAGGTGAATTCTCATAGTTTACCAAATGAATATCCGTATTTTGAACTCTAAGGTTGGAAAAAATCGGCCGCCAATTTTTGACAAGCATGAACTTTAATTTAACTTGATTTATTTAAACTCAAACAAGTAGAATAAATTCTATATTAGGGTACTGCATTTTCAATACTCGACAATTCTTATTAGTTTAATGCATTATCTTATTGGAGTGTGCAATGATATTTGTAAACTACACTTGAGGTTAGAGATGAGAGACTTTATTAATCCATCTCAGGTCGGGCGAAGAAGGAAGAACAATTGTGCATAGTCCAGCAAAAAATCCGTTGCAATTCCATCTCAACATTAGCCGTTCACTAGGAGCATGAACGGTCCAGGTAGATATTCTAACACTTATTTGGCATTTTTGATTTTGGTTAGATATGATCCTAACACAAATGAGATGTCATTTAAATGCAAGCGAGGCAGTGGGAACTAGTGGCCGAGGTCGGCCCAGAGGCCGAGGATTCCGTGGTAGAAGACTAGTGCCTTATTCATGTTGAGCTCGCCGACCACGCAGTGCCCGAATTAGTTCATATCATAGTCCAGGAGACATGGATGAGGCCAGCTCATATGACTCTACCCAACCCCCAAGCCATCCATGGGAGCCCATGTGCGACCACAACACTGGAGGTCGAACCTAATAGAGTCACCTCACCCAACATAAGGCCGGAGCCTAATAGAGTTCAAATCGGTATAGTTAACATGTGCATGATTTTTATCATATTCAAAATATACATATCATGGTGTTGCAATATATTTGTAAATTCCATCATACCCTGACTAGACATTATTGGTATTATGTGATACAGGTGCGGATGCCCCCACGGATCCTAACAGAGTAACCTCACCCAATATAGAGACAGAGCCTACTGGGTATAGTCCACAATAATGGCTATTTTTTATGTATATACAAAATATACATATCATGGTGTTAGTACATATTTGTAAATTCCATCAGACCCTGAGTAGACATTATTGTTATTATGTCATACAGGTGTGGACAACCCCACGGAGCCAGATCAAGTGACCTCACCCAATATAGAGGCAGAGCCTACAGGAGTTCAAATCAGTAATGTTCACATATCATGTTTTTTAAAACAAAATGAGTTAATATGATGCGTGTTACAATAAAGTTTTAAATAACATCAGACTCCTAACCATATATTATTTCTAATTATGTCAATACAGGTGAGGACATCCCCAAGGAGCCCGTAGTAAACCAGGCTCAGAGGAGACGTGGACGTGAGCCAGCCAAGTGCACTGAATTTGAAAAATTACGGAAGCATGGAAAGGTGCTGTGGAAGATAAATAATGGAGAAGCGACACCATGCTGTTCAAACGCCAACATGTTTACAACACGATTAACATGGATAGTCAAACATCAATGTGACATGAGTTATCCAAGATGGAGTGATGTACCCCAAGCACATAAGGATGAGTTAATCGATCGTGTTCGGGTAAGACTTTTCCACTTTCATGTTGGTAGGTTGAAAGTGGTCGTAGTATAATTAATTAATCCACATACATTTGATTATATATGTAGGGGGATTTTGAACTTGATTGGGAATTGGAAAACCATCGATTGACAGTAATGAAACAGCTTCGGAAGAGATTTAATGCATTCCGCCATGAATTGCATAGGATATATTTATCATATGCCAGCCACGACGAAGCATTGGCTAACGGCACTGTTTTGGTCAGCCCCCTTGTTTGGGTTAAGCTATGTGGTAGATGGGGTAGCGAGGCCTTCAAGGTATGCCTCAAGGGTGGTCAATACAAACCTACATTCAGTTGGTTAATGTATCACGACAAGCATGTGGATGTTACTGAACTTCTATTGTAATGCTTACAGTTAATGGGTTTTTCATGACAGAAAATATCTACTAAAAATCGGGAGAGTCAGAAGAAGCTGGTTATTAACCACACAGCAGGTCGCAAATCTTTTATGCGGATTCTTGAAGAGAATGTATTAGGTTTAGCATGTTTAACTTGCCCAATAGCACAATTCCCTACTTTCATTTTCATATAGGGACAAAACATCTTGTCCCTATATTGTATAGCATTTATTCATTGGCTCTGAAAAATACCGGGATTAAGCTACCAATCCCGGTGTGGAAATATGTTGTGCCAGATTTCCTGACTATGTGTATATATACACATTCCACACACATGTAGAGGGCTGAATTAGCGAACTTGGTAGATTTCTTCAAGGAAACCCACTGGTCAAAGAAGAAAAATAAATTTTTAACAACTGTCACCGAAGACAAATATGTGAGTAAATTCCTAGATAACAAATATTTGCTAACCGCAATGCTAGTTCTTTGTTATTTAATTGAATAACAAAAATGCTAACTTCAAAGCTAGTTCATTGTAGCTAATGGATTTATAATGTCGTATTTCAGAAGGATATGGTTGGAAAGCTGGATACTCTATAACCAGAGCAACGAACTGACGAAATGGCAGCGGGTGTATTCAGAGAAGTACTTGGTCATAGACCAGGTTATTCAAGAGGATTGGGAGAGATGGTAATTCCAGAGTCTACGAGACAACGCACATTGGCACGAGAGAAAGAGTACCTAGCTTTGACTAAGAAACATAAGAAAGATGTTGAATCTTCCAAGAGTGAGATGGAGGCAATGAAGGCAAACATGCAGTTTCTGTTGGAGAAACAAGTGGAAACCGACCGCCTAGTGAGGGCTTTTTTCGCTGCTAACCCGTCCCTCAATGAGTTTCAACGAGAGACTCACTGAGGGGGACAAGATGAGAAGATAAGGGAAGGTTTTTTGTGACTTTTTGGGTGCATTTTTTGTTGTTCCGATGGTGGATTGACAATATATATCCAATGGAAGGCTATATGTATATGTTTTGTGGGAGCAAGCTAGGGTGGCTTAGATAATTTTTGGGCCCTGTGAGATATCCTGAAATATATATATATGATAGTTTGGGCAACCAACATGAGATGATATTATGCTATGTGGTAATATCATACAAGTAAATATTAAGCCACCATTATCTTTATACTTATAACATATTTTCTTTGTTATAAGTACGGATCTTACTACTTATTGAAGACTTTAAAAACTAATGGTAAATCTCTGTTGGACTTGACAACTTGTTGTACGGGATAACTAATACCATGTATGTACGTGGTATGAACTCTGCGGGTCATGTTAAGCCAGCAATTATACTTTCCTTGGCATGCTTGGATATACAGATTGAGAGTTGGGACTGTGTGATGAGGCCCAAAATAGAACCTGTGTCATTTGCAGAAATTCAAAAGAGGATAATATTTACAGGTGATGTCTTCATTCCCCGTATTATCTTGATGTCACTGATTCTACATCCAAGACGTGAACTTGAAAAAATTACATTTTATTAGGAAGACCTTAGCATTTAGGGTGATTATTATTGCTTAGGAAAATTATGGGTGATTATTTTCTATATATGATAGAGAAAGTATGAAACAACTCCTAGTTCACTTCAAATGACGATTCTGGGTTAGTATTGTGATAACTGATATTCTGGTGTAATCTAATACTAAGCTTCTGCTCACAAGATGTTAGGTATGCAAACTGAAAAAATATTGTGTTCAATAAAATTAATGGGGGTTTCAGATTTTTGGGAAAAACTTTAGATTCAATTGAATTTTTTTTTTTTTTTTAACTTTTGCTTATAGGACTCTAAAGCAACGGTTCAGATGTTAAAGAAGCGGGTTAGTGGGTTTGGGCCAGTGCTGATGATTACCTCGAGTAATTACACTGGTAAATACCATTCCACCTCCTGATATTGTTAATCTATTATTGTCTTAAGCTATGTATCTTTTATACTCTTGTTCAAGAATATAGTTCATAACACTACTAATTTATGGAAGAACTGTGTGGAGGCATAAATTATGCACACAAATAAAATGGTAAATTGATTTATATGGGAAGCGTGGGAATGTTAGAGCCCTTTTCTGTTGGATGGAAGATACATAAGTTAAATAATAAATAAATAGAGAAATGGCCACCATGATAACTTTCAAGTTTCAGGCTAGTTCATTTGAGTTATCATGTTAAAACACATGTGGCTAATTATTCATGGAAAGGAAAGGAAAGGGTGCCAAAAACATTGAACCAGTTGTATACTTCTGTTGGTCTATCAAAAATCACAGAGAGTATTGGAAAAGGTTGTTGATCTAGTCTCAACCTTTTCCATCTTGTCTAATCTTATTGAGAATGTTTAATTTGGGGCTGGACTTGGTGTTTTCTACTAGTTCAACTTATGTAATATTTTATTGGGTTGGTTGTTTACCCCCCCCCCTTACAATGCTGAAACCTCTTGAAGTTGTGCACGTCAAATGGGTTGTGTTATTTATTTCTTTGCCCTGTGACGTTATATTGTTTGATAGGATGAACTATGCTTCATCATATTGATAATTGGCATGTTAGTTGTAATGATGTGTCTAGTGTATACACGTGCCTAACTTTTTTTCATGAACTACATGGATGGTTACTGCTCTATCCATTCATCTCAAATAAGTGCTAATGCTTAAAGTCTATTTTGTTTTATCCAGTTTCTAAAAGTTGACTTTTTGCATACATGTAGAAGCATAAATAGCAATAGTCTCATAGGTGCATGCAAATAGACACAGGTTGTATTCTGGCTAAATATTTTATCTAAGTCCTCTTTGGTTATAGTTATAAAGGCATGTGTTTATGTCTCCAAAGACCAAGACCCCATACTGGAAGTCATCATGTTCAATTCTCAATGTTTTTTGTCAAGTAGTTGAGTATCTGTAACAGAGTTTAGGCCAATACAGTTCTGTTTTTATACACCAAGTTTGGTTCTGCGTAAATTATAACTCTTTATGATCCCTGCAAGATTAATTTTTGTAATCTTTAAAGGACCTGTATGCAACATGTTAAAAGCCTCACTGTCCTGTTCAATCAATCCTCCATAACCTTGGAGGATTTGATAGCCAACCCGCTACCTTCCTTTCACATGAAAATGCCTCTTATACAAATTATAAGGCTGTCCTACCTTTGTGTCTTATTCTTGAGAATGGAAATAACCACTATAGCTACTTGAAAGAAACCAGGCAACGTCAATTATAACTTTTATGTGTTTCCTTCTCTTCACATTTCCTTTTTGGACAAAAAAAACTGTCGTATGCTGTCATTTGGTTTTGCGCTCTTTGTAATCTGTCAATGATGCATTGACCCTACTAATTTTAGATGAAAATCCTTATGGAATAATACGTTAAAATATCACCATGAGCCCCATACATGAATCATGTCAGATGCAGGGGACGTATGGCATACCATTCTTGCTATGTGAAAGTTATAGGGTATCATATGACTTGGAGATTAATATTGTATGAAGTTGTCACGAAGCATGGCGGGTACAAGAGTGAGGTAGTTTGAAAGTGCCTTTATTATTTGAGGTGTGTTCCTTGTTGACCAATATTGAAATTAGATTCTGACTGAGGAAACCATTTGGTACATTTTTGTATATGTGATGGCCCTATGTGTTGAGAACTGGGTTCAAGGTTGTCAACACCATCCTAATTTGGGTCACTCACTCAAAAACTTAGGAAGTTTAGTACAAGAATCCTTCATTTTTAAGAGAGATTGATCATTAAGTTTCAGGTTACACATAAACTATGCAATTGTGTGGCTGCTACGTATGGTTGGAGGCACAACATATGAATCCATGATGCTAATTTATATAGAAAGAGGGAACAGGGGTTTGGGGTGTAAAGATATTCGTGGCAGGGGACTTATGGCATACCATTTTAGTTTTTATATATATAACTTATAGGCAGATAAGTAGAGAAATGTGTAACCCACAATATATTTGGTGTAATGCTGTATGTGTATCCATACATTCCAAATGCAAATATATAATATGCAGAGGCTGATGGACAAAATGATAATATGTATATAATGTGCTTTTCCCTTCCATTACCATTATATTCATGTACTGAAAATTCAATTTTTATATTCCAAACAGCTGGATCTTTGTTTGCACAATGCAAGTCAAAGGGATATACATATGGTCAGCTAAGATTGAGGGTGCAACAAAGTTGTTTCAGTTCCAGCCACCAATGTGTCATCCAAAATTATCTCCACTTCCATAGCATCTAAACCAGTGGCAATGTGTGTTTATTGAGAGTGTGACTCTTGAATATATCCATATGTATGCTTGATAGATAATATTAGTTGCTCCGCTCTGATTTATAGTTCACTACCTTCCATTAATGCACCATGCCAATGTATTGGTTATTAAAAGAATTAGTACAATGTTGTATTAGATAATTGAATTTATATTATTCAAAAGTGGTATATATGGTTGTTAAATGCCAAGTATTTGGATGAATGTATGTTTTTGGTTTACCATAGATATGTTGTATTTGAGAATAAACTGAGTAAGTGGAGCAGGATTTGAATTAGGCATCCAAACCACTCGGTTGAAATTTATCGCACAGTGCGAAGTGGCTGAGAGTACTTCCAGCGTTTCTACTTCCGCTGGTAAAAATAATTGAAGCTGCAGAATATTTCCAGCGCATCAAAATGAGCGCTACTACTGCTGTCTATACATGCTCTACCGGTAGAATTTCCAGCACTATATAACGCTACAAATAATCTTATTTATAGCGTACTAGAACTAATTATTATTATTTACAGCGAGTTTCACACATATTTATGGCAATTACATACTGCTGCAAATTTTTTTAACCAGAGTTTTACAACTAAAATAGACTCGTAACTGTGGCAATTTTTTTATATTTACAGCAAATTTTTAATATCGCTGCATTAATTTATAAGTGAGTAGATAATTGCGACTAATGTCCAGTGCAGTACAAAACGCTGAAAATAATTATTCGTAGCATTTTTTAGAATCTTTTGCGACTGTTTTTAGCGCTGTAAAATGCTATTTTCCTTGTAGTGTTATGTGCTGTTGCTCTGCAGTCTGAGCATATATATGGGCATAAAATATGTGAAACTTTGACAATTTTTTTATTCTGCTAGTACTAAACGAGTAGAGTAAAATGTGCAAGACCTTATAAACACGTACCGTAGGACGCACTCAAACTTGGTAAAATGCAAAGGTTTGTATAGCCTAAAATGTTCCCCACAATGATTAGACCATCGGTATCTGGTATGCACTCTGAGGGTGGATCGATGCTGTAGCAGGGTTAAAACATTTTATTGGCAGCCTAGTTTGGATAACAAAATACTTCTATCTCATCTCATCTTAATATCTAACGTTACAAACATAAACACTTTTTAATCTCAAATCTTTTTCATCCAATCATTACTTAATCATTACAACTTTTACAAACTTCCAAACAAAACACAAAAAATAATTCAATTTTTTTAAATTCCAAAACAAAAATTATATTAAAAAATTATATTTTAACAATTTTTTGACTTTATAATATTATTAGAATTTCTAACTTTTTCTCTCATTTTCCAAAACTCCATAAACATCTTAACTCAATTTCACTATTAACAAATCATTTCATTACTATTCACAAATCATCTCATCTCACTATCCAAACCAAGATCAAGATAGTATTACTTGCTAAGTTAAATTGTGACACCAAAATATACTACTGAGCTTCTGGTTTTTGAGTGACCTACTCTTTATGTGCCATTCACTCAAAACATTAAATGTTATTTAGGCCATATAAAAACTATTGACTTAAGTAATTCACAAATATAGTCAGATCCAAACACAAGTACAGAACAGTCAAACACGTTCGGACTAGCCATGAAAGTAGACTATACAATGGAATAGGCAACCCAATACAATAGGTTAATATGTTGAGGCTCGTCAATACATAAATTAAACACGTCGCACCTTCAAACAATCCAAATACAAAAGCAGGTATAGATTTGGTTTGCCCGCCATCTGGGTTCCATCACTGATTTGGCGACTCTAGGAGAGATCACCATATCCATTAACCTGCATTTCAGCAAATTCAATCATTTTTTTGGCAATAAGCAACCGATGCATGTGTTATACACGACACTCTGACAACAGAACCTTCCAAGGCATAATAAGATTATATCCAGTTGCATCAACTACGAAATAGAAAAAAAAAATGCTCCCCAAGTCCAAATAAACAACAATAAACCCACCAATTGATGGCCATCAAAATGCATGCTAAACCAGACAAGAAAAACTCATATGATTATATTGAAAAGCAGCATTCTTCCAGAATTCTGACTATCAAAAGCTATTTGCTTCTCTGTGTTGATTGCTGATCCTTCTTTGTATTGATTGCTCATTACTGATTAAAACCATATTAAAAAGATGCTCACTCAGGGCTTGTTTATATAGCAAGGTGTTCTCAGGTATTCTCAGATATTTCCTTCTCAAATATCACTCAAAAACAAAATACTTTTCAGTTATAAATATTCAACATTTTCATCTAATCATTGCAACTTTTCCAAACTTCCAAACAAAACACAAAAATAATAAAACAATACAAGTTTTTCAAATCTCAAAACAAAAATTATATTAAAAAATTATATTCAAATTTAAATTTATAAAAATGTTATTTAACTTTTTTCTCTTTTATTTCCCAAAACTTGATAAAATATCTTAATTCAAATCATTTCATTAATATTCACAGATATTCTGAGATATTCTAATCCATTTGGATTGAGAAACACTCTCAACCCATCTCATCTCATATTATCATTACAACTTTTTCAAATTTTCACACAAAATATAATAAACAATTCAACTTTTTCATTTCTCAAAACAATAATAATATTAAAAAAATAATATTTTAACAATATTTTATTCAACTTTCATCTAAAACCATCTCCTATCATCTCACTATCCAAACTGCACCTAAAGTGTCCAAATGAGCCCTTAATCTTAGGATCAATAAAGCCACACTATTAACATCTTTTTGTATATAAGTAAGAATAATTTATTAATCCAAATAATTAGGCATAACCTAAATACATATGAGGTATACAAGAGAAAAACCTAATTACAACCTAAAGCCACACTTTAACTATACTTATCAAAAAAATAAAAAGCCACTCTTTAACTAGGGATGAGATCCGACTCAGAGTTGAACTATCTCCTGCTTTGCTCTACATGGCTGGTGTCAGAGCAAAATTAGGGTCATTGTTTGGAGTTGGGCTAACCAAAGAAGTACTTGCACAACACTGTATGAAAATTAATCCAAACTTCAGCAGAATCAATTACTGCAATAAATAGAAATGATTGCATAACAGAGCACGAGGCAACCACAAACAAACAGAAGCATAAGCGATAATCATAAAGACCTTTTTTAACCGGTAATAATCATAAAAGAACTGTCAAGAACACATAAACAAAAGGCCTGAAAAGATGACTGCTCAAAAAAATATACCCAATGAGAACCATACAGCAGAAGAGCACATGATCCAGGCAACAACTTAACATCAAGTCGATGGTTAAGCACTAAAGATTGTCAGCGAGATCATGAGAAGTACTCGTGAAAAGGACGGCATGTAGACCAATAAAGATAAAGAAAATGGGATAAAAGAGAAAAAATATGGAGACCAGTTAGGCAAACCCAAGCTCTTCTTTTTTTTCGATGACGGGAGACTCACCCCATGTAGAGCCCCTTAGGACTCAACCATGGAACCTAAACCCCCAGGGAGTCTAGCACATGAACCTACCACCATGGCCTCCCACTTAAATTGCAGTTTGATACTAGGAGGAATCGAACCCGTTACATGGGACACATGCACACAAGTTCTCCCTTACCACTTAGGCTACCCACGGGTGGTTCCAAGCTCTTTATTAGCAAACAAATAACGGTGTATTCATCTTGTAAGAAAAGAATTTAAACCAAAGTTCTAGTAAGCAAACTGACAAAACTAGAGCAAACGGTACACACATTCCTCATTCTACCATTTCATCGCATGCTGCAAAATATTAGAAAGGAACTCATTAAAGTAACGAGTAAATACCTTTCCCAGGACAAATTCTACGCATCCTCGTAATGACGTCGTTTTCTGCTCTTCTTCTCATATCTCTTCTTGTCCCTGCCGACCCATGAATCATCTAAACCACTTGAATCTGAATCAGATGGTGAAGCTACCCTCCTGCTTGTTCGCTTGCGCTCTCTACCAGAGTCCTCAGATGCATCAGAGTCAGAATTGTCTGAATGCCGGTGACTTCGCCGCCTCCTCTTCTCCTTCCTACTCTTCCTATGCCGTCGCCGATACTCGAAATCCTTGTCTGAGGACTCATCCTTATTTCTGCGCTTCTTTCTCCTCTTCCTACCTCCATCCGAATCATCCGAATTACCATTTCCTCTCTTCCCACTCCGCTTCTTAGATCTCCCTCTTTTCTTACTTTCTGAATCTGTATCCGATTCATCTTCATCTAAATCCTTCTTTCTCAACAACCGACCCTTGCCACTAATCTTCTTCCCATTTCTCACAGCAATAATCCTCTCAATCTCTGAATCTACACCTGAATCTGAACTCTCACTATCCTCTTCATCACTCTCATCAGAGCTCTCAACTGCACTTTTCCCTTTCATCTTACCCACATTCCCCTTCAACTTATCCAACTCAGCCAAAGCTGCAGCCTCGATAGCTTCTGGGTCTTTATCCTTAATATCATCCTTAATACTCAGAAAATTCCTGCACTGAAATGTGAGGTGTCCAACACGGCCACACTTCTTGCAGGCCCCACGGGCCTCATTGGCATTTGATCCAGTTATACGGGCAAGAGCCAGGAGGCCTTGGAAGCTTGCATATGCATTATCAGACTCTGGTTCAGCGTTCATTGAACTGTGGCTTGCAGAGGTCTTGCCTTCATCCTTGGTGGGTGCGTATGGGTCATAACCAATCGCACTCTGCCATATACCGTGGGTTTGGAGGGCTGCACTACTGTGCACCCGATTATTGGCTGGCATGCGAACCCTACCCGCCGTAGCCGGCATCTTGAAATTCAAGGATCAAACTCTGCACTAAAAAAAAAATTATAATAATGATTATAAGAACTTTGATTACAAAATGACAAAGGTTAGTTAAAATTTCATTCTATGAAAGACCAGAGTTTCTTCGCATACAAATCAAACAAATTTAAAATCTAAATCTAACTTTAACCCTAGAGCCAAAGCTTTTAGTACCAAAAAAAATCTAATAAGAGCTCGAAATTTAAAATTACGAATTATATGGTTTCTACAAGTTATTCGCAATGAAGCTTAGATACAATGGAAAATGCCCACGAAAGTTTTCGGGAAGAAAATCAAGAATCCGAAACCAGCAGGAAGAAACGGATTTCATTTCAATTAGGGTTACACGGAAAATAGAAAATCGAACGCCTTGGAGTTAACAAAAAAAACCAAAATTTTTGCACGAAATCTCCTGGACGAATCAATAAGACAAATTCGATCAATAAACCTCTTACCTGAGTTGGAGTGAAACTTGTTGAAGATCAAATCAGAGAGGAACAGAGAGAGACAGAGATAGAGAGGGCAATATCAGAAAAGGAACGAAATGTATTTTGCCTTTCTAGTTTCTTCCCTTAATAGATAGATTTTTTTTTTTTTTTTTTTTAAATGTGAAATTAAACGACACCGTTGGTCACCAACAGTACCATCTAGGCCACCGTGTCCTACCACTTCTGCATGAGAAATACTACTCCCACCGCTTTATCCTCCCGCTCCTCCTTCCCGCTTGACGTGAAAAGCCTACATGGCCTATTTTTAAACAATAAAAACATAAATTTGAATCCAGTCTCCTTCTCTCCCTTCATCGATTTTTCTTCCTCTCTCCCAAACCCATCGTCTGCAAGCCAAACCCATCGATTTTTCTTCGAATCCCATCGTCCGCAAGGCAAACTCATCGAGTTTTCTTCGAATCCTAGCTAGCCTAACCCATTTATATTTTTGTTGGAATCCCATCATCCGCGACTCCGTAAGCCATCCTAGTTCCTTCTAAGAATCCACATCGTCTTTCTTCGACATCGTAGAAGCCTTCCCGTCATTCTCTCCTCCACATCATTACCCTCGTACACAGAAGATGCTCATAGATGGTATGCATTATATAATAATGCTATTATATAATATTTATCTTCATTCATTTTATAGTATGCATTATTTTCTTTAAACTCATTTTCATTTCCTTTTAAATGATCGACTGAAGAAATGACCTATGAGAAATTAAATACCTTTTATATTAATTTTTATTTCTTTCTCTTTTATGGTGGTATCTTTTTATGTTTCCTAAACCTAAGGCCAAGACAGCCATAGACATAGACATTTTTTCTGGTCAAATGCACGTAGGGAGATTTGTTTTAAACTGGGAAAACAAATGAAATGAATACAAAGTACCTTATACACGGGATGCACAAGATGCAAAATATTTTATCGAGATCAAAGTTTCAATTTTTTTAACTCCAATTATTATACCCCATCTCCCTCGCCCTCTCTCTCTCTCTCTCTCTCTAATCTCCGTCTGAATGCCATGGTATTTTCTCTCTCCCCAATCCCTCCAAAACCCCCTTTCACTCTGTCTCCAAGAATTCCTCCATTTCTCAATCTCTCTCTCTCATTGACATCTCTTTGTTCAATGCCCAAAGTTATTTCCTAAACACCAGCAAATTATTAAATCGAATCCCAATATCCAACAAGATAATCACATCCACAAAACCCTAATATAAGAGAAAATGATGGAATGTTAATGGAAATACCTGGAGGTCGAAGTCGCTAGAAACACACAGAAATGAAAAAAATGCAATGAAAAGTCTTGAGGCCGATTGGTGGAGCTCACCCAAAAATGAGAAACAAGTAGTCCATTTACGTTTCAGTTCTTTATTCATTTCCTCTCTTTATTTTTATTTTTTTTTTTGTTGGTTTTAATATAATAACACGTGGCAAGCCACGTCAAGCTGGAGGGAGGAGCGGTGACTGTAGAAGTACTCCTTCCGCATACGTGGGGTAGTGTTTCTACGTCACATCCCGCTCCCACCATGCGGGGCTTCAAAAATTATTTTTGAATTTAAAATATTATATAATTTAAATTGTAAATTAGAAATTATAAATATAATTATAATTTAAAAATAAATAACAGGTCCGAGAAAATTAATTTTATAAATATAAACTTAACAAATTCTAATATATACAATTTATATAAATATATAAATATATATAAGCGATCGGTAGGCTGGGATTGGGCCTCGTGCCCCCCTCTCCGGCTACGGGCCAAATGTGGGGTGGGTGGCCCTGCCACCCGCATCTAGTGGATGGGGGTCTGTCCTGCCCATGGGAGAGGGGCAGCAGGGTGTAGAGTCTCGCTACCCAACTCTAGTTTAAAATCTTGAATATTAAGCCAAGATTAAGCCTTGTTTGATTGTTGAATCAAATTCAACTCATTTCAATTCATTTCAAATCAATTATTAATGAAACTTACTATTTTTTTAACTTCTCATAAAAAAGTTAAATTCATCTCAACTTAAAAAATTGAACTAACTTCAATGAGATCAACAAAATGCTATTATTTACAATTCAACTTAACTCATTTCAACGTCCAAATATAATTATTTATGAATTATAGTAAAAGAATTTATTAATTGTAGTAAAATTATTCTAGTATAGATGTTTTATAAAATTTCGAAAAATAAATTATACTTGTGGCTTGTCGCCATGAGTTGGCCCCCACAAAGTTATAGTTAGGATATTTTATTTTATTTTTTATGTTTTTTAAATGATTAAAGAAAGGATTATTATTAGAGTTGTGTATTTTTTGTTTTTAAAAAATGTTTAAATATTATTAAAAAAATGTTTGAAAGAAAAATAAAAATAAAATAGAAAATAAAATTTACACTAGTGGTAAGTTTGAGAAGGAAAACGAATAAGGTTGATTTACAGCACCCTTTTGGAAATAAGAAAAATAAAATTGAATAAAAATATTATAAAATTAAAATATCATTTGAATATAATTTTTTTTAATATTATTTTTATTTTGAAATTTGAAAAAGATGAATTATTTTTTGTATTTTATTTGAAAGTTTAGAAAATTGTAATGATTAAGTAATGATCAAATAAAAAAGTTAAAAATTTGAAATTAAAAAATGTTTGTATTTGTGATATTTGGTTCTTAAGATGAGATAAGACCATTTTATAATTCAAAAGGAGCCTAAGGGCCTGTTTGGAATTGCGTTAAAAGTTTTAAAAAGTGTTTAAATAGCTTAAAATTTATTTAATGAAAAAATTAGATTGTTTGAGTGATATATTTTAAAATACCCGTTTGAGGATTTTGATATTTTTTCTCAAATGTATTTTTCGAGATAATGTGAAACGTGATTCAAATTTTAAAAAGACTATCAATTGACAAAAATACCCATATAATTTTAAGATCATTACAACTTTGAAATTTTTAAGAATATGATCATAATTTTAAAAAAATCAAATGATCTTTTCCATAGCAAAAAACACTTTTTTAATTTATTTTTAAAAAAATATAACATGTTTGAAAGTACTTTAAACACATAGTTACCAAACAATAAATTATTTTTAATAGTATAATTTATTACTTAACCTATAAACTATAAGTCCTAAATCTATAAATTATATTTTCCCCTGCATAATGTATTCTCAAACATGTATTAAATAGAATTTGAGTGTGTAAATCTCTTTTGAAAAAATGTGCTATAAAAAGTTGGACCATGCTACTCTACTGTGTAGCACATACCATTGGGCGTGATCGCTACACATTATGCCCTTTTCTTTTAAAAACTCTATTAATATTTTGAAATTGTATGTATACACACAAATTTATTATAGTAATTTTTTAAATATTTAAAAAAATTTAAAAAAATAAAATCATCGGTCAAGTCCTAAGGGGGCAAAGTAGCATTTTCATATATGTTTTTGTTTTTAAATGACTTACACGCGTTAATTGACCAAATCGTTTTCCTTCAAAAGCTAATATTTCATATTTGCCATACCCAATTTCACAAAAAAAAAAAAAAAAATTGAAAATCTGTCCTTGTAGACGTCCAAAATGGATAGCCCAGATCCAATAGTCAGTGTGGCCGCCATGGGTAGCCCAGATCGAACCGCCATAGGAGCCACCACGGTCTAGTGGCCACCAGGCTCATGGGGCTGAAACTAATTTGATTTACTTTATAAATATGATTGAAAAAATATTTTGAGTTTTATATTTATAAAACTTTGAGTAATATGGATTTTATATTTGTATGTTTTAGAAAATATTTAAGGCTTTTCAGTTTTGCAATCTTTGCCTAAAGTAAGAAAAGAAAAAATATATATAAATATAATAAATAGGATAAAACTAAAAAATAAATGGACTTTATCGTAAGGTGTGAGGGTGAGGCTGGTCCACCCTCTATTTGTGTTTTAGTTTGATCTATTTGGACGCATGTCACGCTACGATTAGAGATTAGGTGATAGCTCTTCACCGTCTGAACGATGACATAAGTTGATTGCAAGGTCATTTGGACAATGTGATTAATCTAGTGGAATTAAATAGATCATAATTAAAAGTTGAAAACTGGTGGCACAATTTTCAACCCTTCGTAAAATCTTCAGATCCTTATCTCGCAGCCTGCAACACAATGGAAAACGGTTGGGCTAATCTACATTTAAATACTTTGAAAATGAAGTTAGTTCTCTTGAAAAAACCAATAAGTTTCTTATACAAGGAGTCCAAAAACCCTTTTTACTTACTTGGATGATGGTTGTATTTATGAGTAATCCAACGTTGCTAGGGTCATGCAGAAGTTATTGTCCGTGATGCCTGATATTGTGGGAGTCATATTAACGTTTTCTCATTTCTGAGGCAAAGTGGTACATGTTTCATTTACTGCTCATTAGACTTTATGTTTTTGTTCATTGAATGATCCGTCATGTCACTTCTGCATTTATTACCTCAATCTCAAACGTCGATCTTGTTTTGTGTAAATAGTGAATCAATTGGTTCCTAGTTAAATGCGGACCAAACCGTCTTATTGGGTTGTAGATGGCTTAGGATCCTCTCTCACAAAGGGTGGACCAGCACTTTCCTAAGCGAACATCCGGCTTGAGCATGGTGACGAGCACTTGGCTAATCATGCCGGTCGATGAGGTCCTGCCGCACGCCTTCAATCATCTTTTCTAGCAGGCAACCGATTTTTAGGCCTGGTAGATGGGCTTTTTATTACCTGGACTTATCAGAAAATTTCCCCCAACAAAATCTTAGAAGGCTCACCTGATACTGATTTATGGCTAGTTCGGACATTTTATAATGAAAAAATCTAGTTTTTTTTTTAATACTGGAAAATATGGAGAGGGGGATTGAACCGAGAACCTCTCTTATAAAGGTTAGATTTCATGCCATCTAAGCCACTCTTACTCTTATTGAGGCTAAATCTCATGCCATCAGACATTTTATAATGAAAAAATTTAGTTAAAAATATAATTATACACTAATATGTGATTAGACAAAAAAATAAATTTTATTAAAAATAATATTAATTTAAAATTTAAGTATAAAAAAATCAATATTTATATATAGATTAATACACGACTTTATTTGTATATAACAAAACTCCTTTATAATACTGATTTATGGTTTGTACAACTACAATGATAAATATTATTATTTTTAAATATTTATAAATAATAATTAAATAGTTTATAAATAATAATCAATAATACGAATTAATAATTTTTATTAAATTTTAAAATTTGAAAATATATTGAATAAAAATATTATAATTTTTTAATATTATTTTCATTTTAAAATTTTAAAAGTTTATATTATTTTTGTACTTTGTTTAAAAGTTTAGAAAATTTATATTTGATTTTGTGTTTGAATAGGGTAATAATTAAATAAAAAAGTTAAAAGTTTAAAATAGAAAAGTATTTTATATTTAAATAATATTTAAGAAGAAAATATCTGCCAGTAAGGCAATTAGTATTTTTAATCCAAGAGATTCTAGACATGAATGGTCACGAAGATTGCAGTGATCCTATAATAGTCTTTTTATTCGCATCTCTAGTCTTCGGAAAGGCCTTTTTACCTCACTGAAAAATATATCAGGATCACGAGGATTGCAGTGATTATATAATATATATATTTTTTTTGCTTGCACCTTTGATTTTCCATAATGATTGGTACAGTAATGTAAAATTAAAATTACTTTTAATTAAATGACGCAATTATATTGTATGGTTGTAAATAAGTTGTAAAAGAGTTATGAGTATCACTATCTAATAAGAAAATATTGACAGTAAATTAAAATGTAACCTCATGATATGTAGCCTTCTAGCAGTCTTGTTTTGCCCTTGTTACGATTTTTTTTTTTAATAATAAAACCTGTATTAAAATTAATATGAAAGACACCACAACATAGTTGTAAAATCAAAAAGCTCAGATCCAAGGCCACTCATGGGAAGTAAGTCCTCACAATCATGTTGGCAAGGGTGGGACGGAGTGACCAGATCCACTAGATATGGAGGTGAGTGACCCATGTTTGAAAGCCAAGCCTCCCGACGTTCAATTTTGGTAACCTTCATTTTTCTCTCTAAAAAGTGAAAGAAATGCAAAGGAACACTCGACTGAAAGAAGAATGAAACCCCAGAAATATATTCAAAAGTCAAAACCAAAGTTACAAAAAGGTATCTAATCTACATCGAACATATATATAGGGTCCCTACAGCCAATAAATAAGCTTTAAACAGCTTAATGGGTGCAACATCCGCCATAGACGATAAAAGAAAAGCTTCGAATTTTGAATAAACCGAAGCTCCTAGCCGTTGGAACCCAAAAAGGCCACCCATGACCCACCTACCCCCGAAGGACCCACGAAAAGCATATTAAATAAAGATTAATACTAATTAAGCTAACCTCAAATCAGAGAAGAAAAGAACTGTATCCCGATCATACAGGAAGCTAACGAATAGAATAGCCTTGTCATGCAGCAATTCATCAAGCCAACTGCCACCGACTGCTCCAACTTTAGATTCAGATCTTGGAATGGGTACGTACATGTTTGGTAACCTGCAATCCCAACCCACAAAACAGTTTAGGTATCCAACAATCCATTTATGCCCAATTTTCAGGTAGGTTTTAGGGATCGAGAGAAAAAGTAATCTTACTGGGGTCGGTGGTGGTGAGGACTCCACTGTGGTTGAAATCGCAGTCGAAGTCGTGGCGACCGAAGGCCTGGTAATAAGCGTTCATGGCGTACGATGCGTGTGATCTCACAGTGTTGGGGTTAAAACATGGCCCACCGTCCTGTATCGGCTTGCAGTCCACTCCCTTGCTGCACACATAGTCCATGTTCGCCTGCAGCGCCTCATCCGTCGTGCCCGGTTTAGGCACGCACCATTTCCTACCGGAATCACCAGCCGGTGTTGGTGTAGGCCCCTGTGTAGTAGCCGGTGTTGATGTAGGCCCCGGTGCTGTAGCCGGAGAGGGGCCCATTGCCTGCAGACAAAACAATGGACGGCCAGGATTAGCTTTACTTTTTTAGTTCAAAAATCCAGGAGCAACAAGTTATTATGGCACCGAAAGTACTGAATCATATTGATTTAGCACAGGACAAAATAGACAGATGTCTTCTGTCTTGGAGGAAGGCCGAAGTTTGAACATTTGCGTAAAAGCTGGCAAGCGTCAGAACCAAGAATCTTTGAACACAGAATGGAATACAGGTGGCCTTCGCTGCGCTTGACGATGTCAGAAGCACAAGGTCCCAGAGACAGCCACGAATATCACGTTACCCTTGCCTTTTGCTCCGTCGAAGTCCTTGACAACGTTCAAAGACTTCGACGGAGCAACGACGGAATTGAATAATAATTAGATAAATATCGGAACAACTAAACTGAAAATACCTGCTTGTTTCGTAAAATATCGACGTTGTAAACGGGAGTAAGATCCGGGTTGAATAATCCGAAGTTTCGCTCCGAAGTGCTCGGTTTGAGGTTCTCGTTGAACAAAGAGAAGAGGTAAGTCTCGAAGGTCCGGTTCGGCATCAACGGTGTGCCCTTACCGGAGTTCACGTGCTTCACGAGGTTACCGTTGTAGGACAGCGCATTCTCCAGGTTCACGTCCGGTTGGTTCGGGTCACCTACCGAGGGCCAACCTGTTTCGGCCACCACGATGTCCACATCCTCGTACCCCAACTTCTTCATTGCCGAATAAATCGCGTCGAGCTGCGCATCGAACATATTGGTGTAGTTAAACCCCGTGACGTTGTCAAAAACACCACCGTTTGGCCTGAAGAGTGCGTAGTTTAATGTCCGGGCCGTGAAACCGAAGAACGGGTAGGGGTTGATCAGGAAGGGGGACTTGGTTTGTCTGTGATACTCTAGAATCGGAGCAAATATGGCTCGATCATACCCGCGTCGGAACCGCCCTGAGCTCGGTGGCTCCGAGGCGGACAGTATACCCAAAGAGTGGGGCGTGGAGACCTGAATACCGGTAACATTTGCCAAGTCTAAGGCCTGCTTCAAAGCCTTCATAGCCGGTAAAAGGTGCGCGATTAAACTCTTGTCTGAGGTTGCAAGGATTTCGTTACCGACAGCGATGCGGTTGATTTTAGTCTGAGGGTAAAACGGGACAATATTACTGGCGACCCAGGACTGGGCGGCGGGGAGCTTGGCGAGGGAGGGAACATCACCGTTCCCGACGGTGACGGTGACGTAGATGCTGGAGTTGGAGAAGGCGCGGAGAATATCTGGGTTGGCGTCGAAGATCTTTACGCGGTCGATGGTGGTTTGGGTTTTGAGAAAGGTGGCGACTTGGGAAGGTGATGGGAGGTTGTCGGCGACGGTGCCATAGTTTACGCCGATGGAGTAGGAGGCGGAGGAGTGGTGGATGAGGTGGTTAAGTGAGAAAAAGAACATAAAAAGGAGTGGAAAGAGATCACAAGGTATTGCCATGGCGGCGAGCAGAAAGCCGAGAGTTTTGGGCAGTGGAGTTGAGAAACTTGAGATTTGAGATCACAGATTAATGTGTTTTTAAGCGGAATAGGGAGGTGGTGGGGGCCACTGATACGCAGAAAGTGGTCATTTTGGTTTTGGGATTTACTATTCAGCCATGTTCACCTTCACACCGCACTTGTAAGTTTTTCATACGTGCACTTCACACCACACTTGTATAGAGGTGTGCTTTTCATAAGGTATAGAGGTGTTTTCCGAGTATGGGATGGAGAGTAGTGAACAGTGATAAAAGAAAAATTTTTCTTTGGATATCTTAGATAGAGATGGAGCTCAGAGATCATGTTAGATGACAGATTAGATATTAGATATTTTGTTGAAATTAAAGACTTTTTCGTTTTATAAAATATCTCATTTTATTTTATCTTATTTAATAATTTTTTAAAACTTTTATTTAAAATAAAATAAATAATTTAATTTTATAATTTCTAATATAAAAATAATATATTTTAATAATATTTTATTTAATTTTTAATTTTAATTTGAATTCATCTTATCTTATCTCATCTCATTTCTAACAAACGAAATCTATTATGTTAAAATCTGAATAAATATTATTATAATATAATTTTTAATATTAATTTTATTTAAAAATTAAAAAAATGAAATTATTTATTATATTTTATATGAATATTTAAAAAAATTATAATAATTATATAAGATGAGATGAAATAGTTTGGTTTTATATAATCAAACCAAATTTAATGTTGAAAATGTTTCATCTTATCTTATTTTATTATTATAATATTTTACAATTTTTTACATAAAATATAATAAATAATTTCAATTTTTTTAATATAATATTTAAACAATATTTTATCTAATTTTAAACTTTTAAGAATCCAATTTGGATAGTGAAAGTGTTTTATTTCATCTCATCTCATTTCATTATTACAATTTTCTCAAATTTCTATATAAAATATAATAAAAAAATATAAAATTTTCAAATATTAAAATAATAATAATATTAAAAAATAATATTGTATTCAACTTTTATTTTTATTTAAAATCATCTTATTTCATCTCATTATCCAAATCGCACCTAAAATAATCTCATCTTATATCTCTATTCAAACCCACAGAAATATTTATTTCTTTTTTTCTTTTTTTTTATAATTTTTTATATCCTTAATTTTTTTAATCACACCTTAATTATCTTTATAATTTATAATTTTTTATATCTTGAAAATATCGGTTAGACTTCTGAACACTTCTTAATTATCTTTAAAATATCAAACCGCACCTAAAGTATCTGTAGGCACTCTCAAGACCCAATCTCGGTGAATTTAACATTATTCATGATTACATGCAACGTTGTAGAAATTTCTACCATCCCCTACCTTTTTGAACTTTTTTCAAAAGATATGCCTACCTTAACTATGATTATATGCATCCCAAAAGGTCCAACGTGATTTAGAAAAGGAAACAAAGTCACTTTAAGGTGTGAATTTAACTGAAACATCAGGAATTATTATGTTTTGTGGCTAAGTAAATCTGTGAAAATGAAATCCATTCCTTTTAATGGCACATGGGTGACTTGAAGGGATTTTAGTTAAAAGAAATAGCCGTTGGCATGGTGGTTCTTTAGTAGTAACTTGCCTCTTTTCGAGGTGTTTGTCTCAGATGCGATTTGATTAAACTGACTTATGTAGGATGAGGTGTTTGCCTCTGGTTTTTAAGTGTCCCCTCTACTGACATGAGGCTTGCTAGTTATACGCCAATGTGTAAACAACATATGTAGGATTTATTATAATTATAAAATATCAAAATATAAATATATTTTGATTTAATTGATATGATAAATTTTTATACAAAAATTATACTTATAAGTGAATATAAATGCTCCACAAGACATAAGAGAATTATATAATTATTTACTAAAAGTTATTACATTCTTAAATTTGTATGTAAAGCATACTATCTATTATGAGTGGATAAAAAATTCGGCAAACCAAACTCTAGTGGAGTTGGAAAATTCACAATTAAAAATTGAAAAATTCTGAAATATACTACATATATTTTATATTACAATTTACAATTAAAATGTTAGGGGGTTGAGTAGCGTAATAGTTGGTGTAGTTTTGGTTGAGAAAAACACGAGGTTCACAGATGATTTTAACGAAATCATCTACCCAAATGTTTTATTTTTATTTTTATTTTTATTACTTATTTATTAAGTATATATTTTAAATGAATATGTGAGTTTTTTTTTTAATTTTAAAAAATATCTAAATAGTTTAAAAAATGGTGAAAGAAAAAGTAATAAAAAAATAAAAAGAATTTGAAGTGATCGGTGAGGATTCTAATCCTTTGTGGACGTAGCAACGTCCTTTGTTAATCCCATAAAAAGAGTTCGAACCTCACGAGAGCAAATTATTTTAGCGCCCATGAGATTCCGAGAACAACTAAAACGACGCCGTATCTCCATGAGCATTCATGACTTTTTTTCTGTTTCTCCCCCTTCCCTAAGACTTATGGGGTCTTCTATGATTTGTTTCGTTGCCTTCAGTTTTGTTTCCTTGCATATGTAAATAAGCGCTTCAAATCCATATTTTTCTTTTCATCGACATAGGTTTAGGTGTTGAGAAGTGTTGATGAGAGTTGTGAATAGTAATAAAAAATAGGTAAATAATAATAATAAAATAATAAAAAGTAAGTAAAAAGTAAAGAATAGTAATAAAAATAAATAAATAATAATAATAAAATAATGAATAATAATGAAAAGTGTTGAAAATACTTTAACACCCAAACACTAAAGGCTTATAAGACAAGCTGCTAATCTTCGTTTCATTTTATTTTGAAGTTCAAAACTTGTGTTTGAAAACTTGTTTATATAAGTTTTGTTTTCATACGTGAGGCTTTGTGTGTGGTGGGCGACAGATATGGGTGGCCAATGCAATGGATCTAATTAAGAAATTTGTTAATCTTTATTTAGGTTATGCTTAGCTATTGAGATTTTTCATATAAGAATTTTGAGTTTTAAAATTAAATATTAAAATATTATATTTTAATATTATTATTATTTTAAAATTTGAAAAAATAGGAAAAAAATTGAATTATTTATTATATTTTATATGAAAATTTAGAAAAATTATAATGATAAGATAAGAATTTTATATTTGAGATGAGAATTCTTTATAGCCAAACATTACCTGATATTTCTTAGATGTGTTTGGATTTACTTGAATGTTGTTTAGACATTGAGAAGGTATTCCAAACCTCCGATTCCGACAACTCTAATAGGAGTTGGAATTTGCTCCATTTTGAAGTTGGCTTTGGCTGGTGTTGGGGGTTGAAATTGAACTTTTCAATTTGCCCTACCTTCCACATTATTTAAATAGTAAAATTTTATTTATAAAATTTAAATTTTAAAATTTACTTTTAAATCAAATTATATTATATAAGTATTTTATCACATATGTTTTATACACATACTTGAATATAAAAGTTTTATTTAATTTATTATTTATATTTTATTATAAATCAAATATTATCGAGTAGAATATCTTTCTTATCAATTTGTCAAAGAAAAAATATAGTTATAAGTATAATTATGTACTAATCTATGTATCAATATGATGTAATTGATTAAAAAATAAATTTTATTAAAAATAATATTAATTTAAATTTTAAATATAAATAAATTAGTATTAATATATAGATTAATATACGATTATACGTAACAAAACTTTTGTCAAAAGGAGGTAGGCGAAGGAAGTCTGCTTTGGCAAAACTGCTGAAGAAATGAATCAAACCCGTGGCAAAGTAGAATCTGACCCATTCGGTACTATTGGCTGAACATTCAAAGGTGGGCCCGGGCACCTGCAAATTGCAATGCATGGAGAGTGGCTCTACAGTCACACGTTCGTATCCTGTAAGTTTTATTTTTATTTTTTCTTTTTTTATGTATTTTTTTAATAGTTTTAAATATTTGAAAAAAATCCACGGTGGATCCCCATGGGATTTAGCATTTCTGATTCATGAAAGGCTAGGGCAAGCACCACAGGCAACGACTAGAAAATGCCGCGATCGCATCAAGCTCTCGTCCTCGTACAAAAAATGGTGAAAAGCCCGCCATTGAAAGCTCTTTCACTCCTCAATTCCTCAACTATCCATGGCCTCCAACACAACCACGAATCCTTATCCTTCATCTTACACCACATTCTCACCTCAAACATGCTATCCTACGCCCAGTCTCTCATTCTACAAATACTTTCTGGTCGAATCTCATCTCCTGTGTTCACTCCTTCGTCTCTTCTCCACTATCTAACACAAACTCGTTCGAATTTAGATTCAAACCATGTTCATCTCTATGAAGCAATCATTAATGCCCACGTTCTATCTCAATTGCCAGAGCAAGCGCTCTTCTACTTGAATATGATGATTGATAAGGGCCTTGTGCCTGGACCATACACTTTCAGTAAGCTTTTGGGTTGTCTTATCAAGTCAAATTGTTTTGAGAAAGCATGTGCTGTTTTCAATGAAGCACGGGGTAAGGTTCAAATGGATGTGTATAGTTTTGGGATTATGATTAAAGGTTGTTGTGAGGCTGGTGATTTGAAGAAAGGGTTTGAGCTTTTGGTTCAGTTGGAGGAAATGGGCTTCTCTCCAAATGTTGTTATCTACACTACTTTGATTGATGGGTGTTGTAAGATAGGCGATATTGAGCGGGCCAAGGAGTTGTTTCATGAAATGGGAGAGCTTGGTTTGGTCGCTAATCAGTACACTTACACGGTGTTGATTAATGGGTTTTTCAAGAAAGGTTTGAACAAGGAGGGGTTTGAGCTGTATGAAGAAATGGGGCGCAACGGGGTTTTTCCTACTATTTTTACTTATAATTGTATAATTTATGAGTATTGTAATGATGGTAGAACAACTAGAGCCTTTGACCTGCTTGATGAAATGCGCGAAAGAGGGGTGGTTTGTGATGTTGTTACATACAACACTCTAATTGGTGGCTTGTGTCGAGAGATGAGGGTTTGGGAAGCTGAGAAGTTGGTGGATCAAATGAAGAGAGTTGGTATAAGTCCAAATTTAATTACGTATAATATGCTGATGGATGGCTTTTGTAATATTGGAAAGTTGGAGAAGGCCTCAAATTTATTTGATCGGTTGAAGTCAATTGGCCAATGTCCAACTCTAGTTACTTACAATGTTCTAATTGCGGGTTTTTGTCGAGTTGGGAATTCAGTACAAGCTTCTGATTTGATAAGGGAGATGGAGGAGAGAGGGATTTCTCCTTCGAAAGTGACATATACAATCCTGATTGATGCCTCTGTTCGATCAGGTGACATGGAAAAAGCATTTCGTATATATTATTCCATGGAGAGGGCAGGTTTGGTTCCAGATGTTTATACATTTGCTGTATTAATACATGGTTTATGCATAAAGGGTAACATGAAGGAAGCCTCAAAGCTGTTTGAGTCCATGAGTAAGATGCATTTAGAGCCAAACGATGTGATATATAATACATTGATTCTTGGGTACTGCAAAGAGGGTAGCTCTTACAGGGCATTGAGGTTGCTTCAAGAAATGGGTCAGAATGGACTGGTTCCAAATGTAGCCTCCTACAGTTCAACCATTGGAGTTCTTTGTAAGGATGGGAAGTGGACAGAGGCTGAAATTCTAATTAAATCAATGACAGAGTCAGGTTTAAAACCATCGATTTCAGTCTACAATATGATTTCTCAAGCCAAAAATAACTCATGATTCAAGTTTTTGGCATGGTATATTTAAGGAAACAAGAAATGTAATGAAAATTTTATGAACTGGCTGTTTTGTGGCTTGATTGACTACTAGCATTAAGCTACCATCGTACAGAGCTGAAATTTCAATAATTCTTGGTGCCATGATAGAATTATCCCAAGTGATTATAGAGGCCCCCTTCCGTGGAGCAGTACAGCGTTCTAACCATAGTAGATAACATTAGGGTTGGAATCAAGGGATTAATTATGTGCCAGTAGAGCTGCAGGGTAAAATTTATAAGCAGGGATGTTCTATTAAGTGCTGCACTTCCAGTTTGAAGACAGACTAGACAGCAGTGAATGAATGGGTAGAATGAGGAAGGCCCAATTAGCTGAGCTGCATTCCCATGATGGTATGTCAGATCAATCATATGTATGGTGGACTTACCATTAAAGACCTCTGTAACTTAATTAGTTTTGGCACTACAACAATAAGCTATGGCTCCAATTCTCGGCCACCAATTACAGTGTCAAACAAAATATCATTTGTTCTCTAGGCTTCCATGAGGTGCAGCTCCCTCTAAAATCTCAACTTAAATGTCTATGATCATGGAAAATGATATTGTTGTTTGATCCCTCCTGTGATAACACCCTAGGTTGTACCTGGGAAAATCAAGAAATTTGGGATTGCAATTGCTGAAAGATGTGAAAATAATTGATATTAGTGTCTTAGGATTTACATGATGCAATTTGTGACCCTTCTTAAGATTAGCTGGAATGGATTGTGCCTGGTACTAGGGTAGCCAAATTTGCTTAATAGTGGTTATAAATGATTGTTATGATGCATTGAAGTTACCTTTGGGGTTTGTTGTTTATTGTTGCATATTGGAGCATTTGAACCTTCCACAGATAATGGAACCAAAGATGAGGCTGTTAGCCGAGTATCTTGCAACAAAAGAGAATCAACGTGATCCTAGGAGAGTTTCAAATATTTGTATTTTTTAAATTTCACATATCATTTGCGGTTGTTATACTAGTTTCAAATGTTTGTTTTATGAGTTGTATTATTTATAGATTATGATGTACACGTCAAAATCAACGATTTTACATGGTATCAAGCCATTTGACCAATGTCACTTACGCTCCTCTTTCACAATGTTTGCCTTTCCCAACTCCTCTCCCTCTGACCCACAAGCTACCCAACTCCCTCTGTTCAATCCCTCCTCCTTTCTTGATATTTCCAAGCTCAGCCGACAAAATTTTCTTACATGGAAGGTGACTATGCTTCCATATCTGAAGGGTCAAAGAGTCTATGGCTACATTGATGGAACCCTTAAACCTCTGCCCAAACAACTCACTGCTACCGATGGCACCACTTCTGTCAACCCCTTGTTAGACACTAGGGAAACTTAGGATAATTTAATCCTTAGTTGTCTCACTTCCTCGCTCATTGACGAAGTTCTGGCGCAAGTCGCCCATTATACCACCTCCAATGCGCTTTAGATGGCTCTCACATCGGCTTTTGCTTCCCAGTCTCAAGCTCTCAAACTATCCTTTGGGCACAAGACAACTTAGACGGCTATTGAATATTTTATGCACATTAAGAAGCTCACCGATGACCTTGCCTTTGCTGGTCAAACCTTACCATGTGATGATATCATCACATACCTTCTTGCGAGGTTGGGGTCCGAATATGATTCCTTGGTCACCACTATTGGTGCTCGTGATGCTTCCCTCACTCTCGAGGAGGTCTTTTTTATGTTGCTTACATGTGAGGCTTGGATTTAGCATCACTCTCTATCCATTTCTTTTGTTTCTCCTTCGGCTAATGTTGCCACAAAGCATCAAGGTTTTTCTGGTCATCGTGGACGTGGCAATCCATGAGGCAGGGGCTTGGCACTGCTCCTCTCCGAGGATTTGGACGTGGAATTCCTTCTTCCTGCAATCCTAATAATCTCTGGTGCCAATTGTGTGAGAAGCCGAACATACTGCCTTGAAATGCTTCAAGTGGTTTGATCCGAACTTTTTAACATCACCATGTGTAAATATATAATTACATGAAATTTGAAATCTTTGGTTCAACACATGCGTACTTTTGGATGTGCTTGTTGGCCTAATTTGTGACCTTTTAACAAACATAAAATTGATTTCCGCCTAAAACTTGTATTTTTATTGGCTATAGCCTCTCACATCAGAGCTACCGATGTCTGGAATCATCCATTGGAAAAATTTGTGTCATGCCATGTTATATTCGATGAATATTCTTTTCCTTATCAAGCATGTGACACATCATCCTCTTTTGCTTCACACACCACCTCATGACTTTACAGTGCACACAACCATGTACACTTCCTTTGCATGCAGGTGAACTAATATGTGATTGTGACACCGCATCACAAGATTCTAATCATCATTCACATACTCCTCTTGTCACGAACCGAGACCAATCAAGTGATGTCGCTCTAGCTCCGCATACTACTTCAGAATCAACAGATGTCCATGCTGCTCTCCAGTAGGTTCCTATTGGGCCACCCACACATACTGCACCTTCCTCTTCACCACGGTGCATGCTAACCCTATCACAAACTAATTCCTTAAAACCGAACTCCTTTCATGGGTATGATAAAGTATCCTCTCTTGAGGGTGCTTCTTGCGAAGTTTGGCTCTATCACTGAGCCCTCTTGCTTCACGGAGGCTTCAAAGGATGCTGTATGGAAGGAGGTAATGAATATGGAGTTCAATACCTTAATCTCAAACGATACGTGGGATCTTGTTCTTGCTCACAGCTCCTATAATCTTGTTGGCAATAAATGGGTATACTGAATTACACGTCGTGTGGATGGAAGCATAGAATGCTATAAAAGCCTGGCTAGTTGCCAAGGGCTATCATCAGCAAGAAGGTATCAATTTGATAGATACATTCAACCTCGTCATCAAGCTAAGTATAGTTCAACTTGTGCTGTAACTCATAAGTGGCACATTCGTTAGTTGGACATTCAAAATGCATTTCTCTATGACATTCTAAAGAAGGAAGTGTATATGCACCAATCTCAGGGTTTCATTCATTTGAATTTTCCATATCATGTGTGGCAACTCAAAAATAGCTTATATGGTCTTCGTCTAGCTCCCAAAGCTTGGTTTTCTCGCCTCTCTAAAAAATTACAATCTTATGGTTTTCAGGGATCAAAGGCAGATGCTTTTCTATATACTGTTTGTGATGGTGAGCTGCATTTGCTTGTCTCGATATATGTTGACGATATTACTGGTTCAGATTCTAGTGCTATTACTAGACTTATTAGTCGGTTGTCCCTTGATTTTCTTGTTAAGGATCTGGGCGCCTTATCTTTTTTTCTTGGAGTGGAAAGTATTCAGGATGGCAATGATCTTATTCTTATGCAAAGAAAATATATAGCTAATCTTTTCAGATTATTGATGAAAATTAATTGAAGTTCCTCTATGGGGATTAGCTCAAGTCTAAGGGTTTTGGTCTTAAGAGGCTCATCCCATATTTAAGGTTTAAGTTTTTTGTATAAACCATTTCTTAACGCAGAGTCATGTCTCATAAAATAAAAAAAATAAAAGTCGACAATTTATTTAGGTGCGGTTTGAATAGTTAATTGAGATGAAAATTAAAAGTTGAAAAAAATTTTGTTAGAATATTATTTTAAGATTTGAAAAAATTGAATTGTTTATTATATTTTGTATGAAAATTTGATAAAGTTGTAATAATAAAATGAGATGAAATATTTCTACTATCTAAATCAGGCATTAAAATATATAAAATAGATTGAGATAAATTTAAATTTTTATACGAAGTTAAAAAATTAGTGAATCTTATCAATGATTAGTTTGAAATGAATTGAGTTTGGTTCGATAACTAAACAAAACTTAAATATATAATTCTATGGAATTATGAATTAGAGTTTTGTTACTCATTTCACACTATATTTATTTTAATTTTTTATTATTCTTCAACTAATTAAATTTTATTATTTATTTATATACTATATATTTGATAAGAAAAAGAATAAAAAAAATAAAAAATTATATGTAGTGTGTTGAGATAATGAGTATAATTTTTTTTTTTTATAAATTTATGGTACAAAAGAAATTTTACATAATGATGTATAATGCATTTTATGTATTTGTTTTCCCTCAAATTATAAGAATTCGCTCCTCAAGCTGCTCAGTGCATTGTGTTGATTCCTGAAACCGATCATTGGCCATTTCGCCCCTCAAGCTTCTCGGTGCGTTGTGTTGATTCCTGAAGCTGATCATTGGCCATCGAGCTTCAGACAATCTTAAGAGTAATCTTATTCTTCGTATCAATCGAGCTTGTCCGGGCAACGTAATCAAGTATCTCAATAAATATAACTCGGAAGCGTCCCAGTTCAAACCGTTGCTGATTGATTTCACTTTCCGCCCAAACCCACTTGCTGCATACTCCTCCCGCTCTGATGTCCACCTGGTGTCAGGATCCGAGCCCCAACCCGAAGTCTCCCAAACGAGACCCGACTAGACCCGGGAAATCCCTAGCCCCCGAGCTGCCGTCCGATCCGCTGCTCAGACCCGGTTCTTACATCGACGCAACTGTCACCGGGCGTGACGGGACTGCTTCGATGCCTGGTATACGCCGCTCGTCCGATAGCTCGTCGCCTTCTTTAGCCTCGAAGACTTCTAACGGTGTGGACACGCCGTTTCCGGAGAGCACGGAATCTCCGGCGGGAGCTCAGCAGCGTCGGGGGACGGCGGCGGCACTGCCGGACTGGTTGCCGCCTGGTTGGTCAATCGAAGACAGAGTTCGGATCTCTGGTGCCTCAGCTGGAACGATAGATAGGGTAAAGTACATTTCAGTGCTCAAGTTATTATTCTAAAACTACCGAAATAAATATTTCTCATATTAATGTTTAATGTCTGCTAATACTTGTTTGGCTGCTGAGAAAACTAAAGAAGAAGAAAAAATGTTAAAAGATGTCCATTTTTAGCTTTGGTATCCGATAGACGAAGGTTTTTGGTCAATAAGACGGATAGTCGTATGAGCTAAAGTAGCATTATTTGCTTCTTTTTGCGACTTATAAGTTATTGAATGGGACAGGTTTCACGAATTAAGCTTATTTTGTCTTATCATTTTTGCCTTGTCTTTATAAGAGCCTAGACTTACTGTATTTCTCAACTCACCTCGACAAAGCATAAAATCCCGTCTGTTGGATTGTATAGTGCATGCTGTGCTAAAACATTCCATCTGTTATTATCTTTGTGCTTGGCTTGAGCATTCAAGTTATATGTTTGTTGAATTGGATTATATGATTTACATCAATCATCTACTTGTCATACTCAATTTGCCCAATTTTGGAGGTTTTTTATGTTAAAGAAGAGACACCAAACATTGGACACGAGTAGATTTAATAATTTACAGTTGTACTTAGAAGATCTCCTTCATATTTATGTTCAATGATGGAACTCTCCTCAACTCTTGAAAGAAAGTGATGGAAACAATTAAGAGCATACATGAGCTAGAGCAAGCCTTGTAGTTTTACTGCAATATACGTAGATGACTCTAAAATGGACAAAGATGAAGCTTGTAGATGCATAATCTTCTTTCTTAGAGACCAAGTCAGGTCTTGTTTTTTTCTAAAGAAGAAATCACCATTGCTTGATTTCACAACTCACGTTGGGCTTGAGCTAAGCTACAGTACCCTACAGGAGGAAGTAAGTATTAAACTACACCACTGTAATAGACTATACAAAACCTCCCTCTATACCAAAGAATAGAGGGTTATTTACACCTGACATTCAACAAACCGAATCTGTCCACCACCAAGCCACCCCTAGCCACTTGAGGAGCATCTTGAACATCCTGAAACGCCTGAAATATACCCCTTGCCCCATTTAGCCTAGTGATTAGCAATATAATTCACTTCCCTGTAGATATGCTTCCATTGAACCACTCAATCCTGACAACTTAAATGTATTTCCTTCAAAATATCAATCGTAGACCAATGAGCACACTCCTTCCACACACACAATCAACCACCAATTTGAGTCAGATTCATTCTCCGCCATATGAAAAATGCAGCTTCCACTTCTCAAGGCATCCGGAATGTGGTTCTTTGTTCAACTAACCTTATAAGAGAGTTTGGGAGTTAGAGGGGTGTAAATAATTCTGCTTCATTATGTCACACCTACGACATCCAAAAAAAAGGTTGCTTTGAAGTGAGTTTCTTATGTTTTGCATCGCATCTTGAATGAATTGTTTGCTGCAAGTGTAGGGTCTATTCCTAGTTTTGGTATGATTTCAGAAAATTCTGCTTAATTAATGACTATCAAATACTATAGGTAAAAAAGTACATTAATATCCTTTTTATGTGGACTCCTTAGAGTAGTCTTTTCCACTTGCTCTGTTTCCTCCATATATATGGCCTAAATTGTCTCTGTATTGTGTAGTGCTTTATAATATCCTTTTTATAGTGGACTCTCAAATAAGGCCTAAATCGCCTCTGTAATGTGCAGTACTTTCTTGAT